>NC_134037.1:188228796-188951822 GCF_965140245.1 Athene noctua
TCTGTTCTCGCCTGCTGAAAAATAAAACACTGTGTAGAAAGAAGTGGCAAAATTCTTATTGCCGAGTTATTGGACACAGTGACCTGAGAGAGTTTGAAAATGATGCATAATTTTGATTCATATTTATTAAAAAGAAAAAGCCAAACACAATTGGATCATATTTATTAAAAAGAAAGAACCAAATACAATATATGCATCAGGGTGAATAATTTCCTGTTTAGTGGAGAAAAATAAAAAGCCACTTATTCTATGAAACGCTGTGACGTTTGTGTGCTTTTTTATTCAGTGTGTAACCAGAATGAAAAATCCACCCTTGGTCGAAGTTCTGTCTTTTCCAGCTTCGTAATGTCCTTCCGAAGGCAAATGAAGCATTCCAGCTACAGGTCCCTCAGGTGTTGTATCATAATTTGTGGGTTACATGCAGAAAGTTTTTTTAATGTGTTTAGAATAAAATAGCTATTCAGAATTGAAAATACATTTTCCTTTATATTCAGTGCAGCTTTTTCAGAAACTGAGTTTAGATAGAATATTCCTATCCACCTCTGATAGCCCCAGTACCAGCAGTCCAAAATATCTTTTCAGAAATCAGACTAAAGAAACTGAAAGCACAAATGTACTCCAAGAGATATTTCAGAAAATACAAATGCTAAAAGCATGTAAAGTAGATTTGCAAGCCTTGAGAGGTTTCCTATATACATGCTTTTGTGCAACGACGTGTACAGGAACAGGCAGCCTTTGAAGGTCAGAGTTAGAAAGTGGAACATTTCTTTTTATTGGTGAACATTTGCTCACTGAAACATTGTCTTTGACTCATTGGTTTTTCATCAGCGTGAATAAGTAATTTACAGTTTGATCTCACCTGAACGAGCCACATATCTTCGATGAAGAAAAAGCTTTCTGAAATAAACCATTTCAGGAACTTTTACATTATTAGCATAGACTGAAGTATACCAGTTGTCTAGTAGCATTTGCCAAAAATGTGGTTCTGCTGTTTCTGAAGGTTATTCATTTGAACACTATTTACAGGACACTGATCAAAACCACTCTTCAGTAAATAGGTGGTAGGTTGTACATATATTCCTGGCAAATAAGTGCCAAGTAAGTGCGATTACTACTCAAGCCTTGAAGTTAATTAAAAGACTAAATATCACAAGCACAATTTGCACCATTCAAATTACTATTTGAACATTTTATCCAAATATTATAGTATTTTTCCCAAACCACTTTATTAAACCATCTAAACATCTTCAGGTGGTCTGCTCTTCTTTTCATTCATCCTTCAACTCAACTTTACTTTTATCACTACTTTTTTTTCTTCTTATTTTGATAATCCTGTTCATTTTCTTTTTTCTCCTTTAGCTTAAGTTCTGTAAACATTTAGTTTTCTGCAGTTTTTTAGATTTTTTTTCTTTTTTTTTTTTTTTTCTGAATAGGCTTTAATAATCCCTAATATTCTTCTGTAATTTGTTGTTATATTTTATGAACCTTATTCATTATCTGTTATTTAACTTGCTTTTCTTAATGCATTTTTTCTTGTCTTCACACAATAGTACACATGTTTCTAGTATCAAATCAAGTTTGCCCTCTGAAGACTTTTTGAAACATTCAGACACTCCTCCTCTAACACTTGGCTAACTCCTCCTGTTTATGGCAGACTCACTATTCTGCACACACAGTGGATTTATTGTGCCTTTTCCATAGTGCTAATAAATTATGTTCATGCCTAGTCTGACTCTGAACACACTTTCTCAGAGTCAGATTTTTAAAAGTTGCATGTATCACGTTGTGCTAGGACCAGAGACCTCGTTGCTGGTGTCCCTCCCCCACCCTCGGACACAAGTAGGGCACAAACCCTGGGTTGAAATAAGGAGAAATTTAATACAACAGTGTAATAAATAATCTGAACAACAGTAGCAATGATAACAACAATAAACAGCAATGACAGAAAACAAGACAAAAGATATACAGAGAAATACTGCAATGAATACAGACAGCCCCATGCTCCTCGTCACCAAAGCCACAAAGGAAAAAGTTCCCATGCTCCCGCGCCCGGACCTGACATCAGCGTGGTATGAATAACCCAGCTGGAGATCCCTTCCCCCTCTCTGCTGGAGAAACTTAAGCCTATCCTAGCTGAACCAGGACACACGTCCTTGTGAATCTTCAGCTTTACAGAACCTAATTTCCTCTTCTCGAGGTATCTTGGAGTTAATTAAGAAATATGCTTTTTGGACAGATTCTCAGATACTGAAGACTCAAAAGTCCTACTAAAGCCACTAGAAGCTGTGGAGATTCAGCATCTCTGTCAATCCCTGAAAAATGTTTTTGGCAACATCTCAGTTCATCACTTATAAGGTCTGGTACTTTGTCACAAATAATGGCTGCTTAAAAGCCTTTTTAGGACATTGATCCATCACTTTTCACATAGCCATTTCCCACTTCTTTTCCATTGGCTATTTCCCTCTTCTTCAGCCACCTAGTTTATCATCACCCCTCATTCCAGCTGTAGCTCTGGCCTCTGGACATCACAGAAGAGGCACCTTTGCCAAGACTGACAGAACCCATTATTAAATCTTTAATCCTGATTTGCTCTTCCTCTTCCCTTTGCTGGCTGTCATGGTTGACACTTACTCTTCCTGAAAGACAAACTGCTCTACCACATTAGTAGAAAAGTATTCTGAGGTGACACTAGTCTGTGAGCCCCTCTTAGGGCTCTTACCATGGAGACTACAGGGAGTGTCTTTCTCTTGAGCTAGGGAAAAAGAATATATGCTTGCAATATAACTGGGTTTTTGACGTCCTAGGTTACACCACACTTTCCTGAGTTAACTTCTGCAACTTCACAAACTAGTCCTTAGCAATCACTAATTGCTGAACAACATGACACTTAGCCTTCATGTATCGTTTCAATCCACAACACAATTTTAATTAAATAATTTCTTTAGGATTTTTAAAAGCTTTATCTCTGCTTCAGCTGGATCCATCTTCCTCTTTTTACTCCTCCATGCAACTCCAAAGTGTTTGATGTTATACAGACAAGTAACCTTTCAGACTCATTTCTATCCTGTTTCATTTTCTTTTCACGTGGGAAAATATTTTCATATCATCTCCAAAAGATGCTTAGAAAAAGATAGAAAGGCTCTCAAAGTCAGTCTTAACACCACTTATTTCTTTGATGCTCGTTACTTCTTTCTCTGAGACTTCCTACAGGAATGCTGAAAAACCTTTCACACTGCATCAGGGATCTAACCCAGCAGCAGCCCGTGAAGCCCAGCTACACAACACACAACTGCTCGGGGTCCTCCTCCAGCTCTGTTCTAAGCGATGGGAGAGGACCCAAACCTCCTCATTTCTATCGTACAGGGATGAGGAATACACGGAAACCTCCTCTCGAGGTTTTCTTTGCGCTGTACCAAGACCCGGAGCCCGTCCCAGCAGAGGGTGCTCCTGCTCCTGCTCCTGCTCCTGCTCCTGCTCCTGCTCCTGCAGAGCCGCCGGGTGAACAAGCTCTGGGCGCTGGGACCCCGCCGACCCGGGCAGCAGGAGCCGGGTTTTTAGCTTGGCAGAGCCGATTGCTCTAGGCAGAAGAACGTCACGTCGTGACAGAGGTCTTTCATAACAGCGAGAAAAAAATTACATCTTAGATAAAAGACAAAACCCGACCAGATTACAGAAAAGAGAGATGTCTGAGCGTGTTTACGGTCCACATTTCTACAGATGTGATTCCAGCAATCCAGAGTGGTCACTAAAATAAAGTTTATGAATATATGATGAGCTTAAAGCTCAAAATAAACTAGAGTTTTCTAGACAAGCATGAATTTTACCAAAATGAGACAGGTTAAGTAGCTTACTGCAAATAGTTCACACTAATGTCAAAACACAAATAAAGGGGGATTTGAAGTTTTTTTAAAAAATATCTCTAACTGCAGGTCAGTGTTCTCTTCGTGCATATGAAGACATAGAGAAACTGAGATACAAAGATGGAAAACGTCTTCCACCAACCACTCAGCAAGCCGTTGTTAGAGGCAAGACACCGAATCCTCCTAAATCCAACATTAAGAAGGTTGAAAAAGAACTTTTGCATAAAACTCAGAGACTTTTAAGTGCAACAAGCTTGGGCAAACAATACTGCTAGTCAGGCTTGGCATTTTTTAGCTGTGTGTTCCCTCATTTCAAAACAAGAGCACAAAAATCATCTATCACACTGTGACAGACCAAAAGTCCACCTAGCCCCATATTATTTTTCCACCAATTAATAGTAGCACATGCCAAAACATTAAAAATTTTAAAACACAGAAAGTACAGGGGACTCTTTCTGTCACTTCATCTACCGTTTCTCAGCAACCAGCTGTTCATGGAATTTCTGAGCCACAGGCTGTGACTTGACTATTTTATTAAACAGCCACTGATGGATCTAAGCAAAATTCTCTAAATCCTTTCAATCCACTTAAACTTTTGGACTCCACAACATCCTGTGGCAATGAGTTCCATCAGTTAATTATCTGTTGAAAGAAAATTACTTCCTTTGTTTTTGTTAAACTTTCTGCCTGATATGTTAATAATGTATTATAGTACTAATTCCTTCTCTAGGTACCAGCACAGCGAGTTCCTTTCCTGTAATCAATCAGAAGAAAGATGCATAACTATTTTGGCATTTTACACTTCTTTTACACAACTTTACACAACTATTTTACACAACTTCTGACTCATAAATAGTTTTGCCACATTTCTTGACACTGGATATCAAGCAGAAGATTCAAACCCATTTTCATTTTACTCATACCACATTATATACTGTGTTGACTTGAATCATCGGATTCTAAATAATCCATTACAGCATAAAGATACAGAGATGATCACCTTATTTATGAGTTGGGAGCAGTTGCTTGTCTCTTTGTCTCTTGCTGTAAAATATCCAACATTTATTGAGAGAAGGAGCATAGCAGATTTTTGGAGTTTTTGGTTTTGTCTGTCTGTTTCTCTGAGCCTGTTCCTGGATTCCTGTTATTTTTTGTTTGGTTGGTTTTTGGGTTTTGTTTGTTTGTTTGTTTGTTTGTAACTCAATACATTAAAAGTATAACTTGACATGCACAAAACATATAATTATCATCATGAAGGAATGCTGTAGCTTTAATTAGCCATCACCTGCAGCCTCTTTCACTTACATACTGGTATCAAAACAAAAGTAGTAACTATGTCTAAAAAAGCAGCAACTTCAAAGTATCAGTGGCTTTCAGACACTCTACCTTATTTTTTTTGTATTTCTCTCCTGGAAATACTTTATATTATGTCGTGTAGTTCAGAGAACTTTCCCAGTCCCAACCCTTTATGGTGTTGCTCGTTTCACTGTACACCAACAGCACCACCCAAAACTCCTCTCTCACTTTTCCTACTTCTGTAATTGAAGACAAAGCACTATTGTACTTTGTAACCAGAATAAAGAAGTCATCTATACTTTAGAATTGCAACAAACTCTTGTCCAATCAAACAATAAACTATACATTAACATCAGCTGATATTTCTCTGTAACAATTGTGCAGCACAAGTGAAACAAGGGCTAATATATTACAGATGACTTTGATAATTAACTCCCTTGAGAAACTCATTTTCATCTGGGGACAGTACACTGGTTCTCCAAAAGGAAGAAAAAAGTCAAGTTTTCCTTCATAAATTCCCTGATGATGCAGGACAAAATTGCAATTAGTCCATACAAGAAATAAACAAGATTTTAAGAAACAGGTTATATCTCTTTGTGTTACATTGATTTCAAAACCAAAACAGCAAGTCAAAATTCCCAGGCTCTTTGAAATTATTAAGAAAAATAGTGTATTGATTTGTTTAGCCTGTAGCAGGGTTTGATGGGACAGAAACACTGCAGGATTTAATATGACAAGGCTTTAGTTCCTGATTATGCAGGATGGATTAGAGGGAAAACTATGCAATTGTAAAGTCCTTGTTGCAAAACTCCAGGCAATTCAGTTGGTGGGAGTTCTTCTTACAAAACAAGAGGTTATATTCAGAGTTGTGAAACTTGGGTGGAGCTATAAATGAAATATTCAGACAGATGATACACTTGGTAGTCAGTGGCTTAAATTATTCCAAGGAAGCAAGTCCGTGTCAACTGAAAGAGGAAAATAAGAGTTCAGTCTTGACTCCCTAAAATGGGGTATGCTGGCTGGTAAGTACCCTAGCACAAAGAATGGAAAAGACATAATGGGCTCTTAGGGTTCATCTTTGCTTTTCATTATCTTTACAGACTGTTGCTCAGTGTTCGGCTCAGCAGGCTCTACCACAGCTGCATGGGAACAGGGCCCTTGATAATGTATTCAATGGTCAGTGCAATGCCATTTCCCCATTTCTGTGTGATGAGTTCCTCAAAATGAGAAACCACTACAGTGAAAATGTCTCCACAGCCAGCAGCTGAACATTCCCCAGAAAAATACGTTATGATGACTTTCATTAGACCCCAGGTCTTTTTCTGGATCCTCTCTCTTTCTGGCCATCTAATCGGTGCTTGGCCCATTAAACCACTCAAATCAAACACATCAAAATTGATACTCTTTCAGCACATGCTTCCAGCACAGCTTTGGGGATAGCAACTCACTGTTTTACTTTTTGCTCAGCCATAGGTGCAGGGGGTCAACATGCATGCCCTGAATCCTCGCTGATCACATGACTGGGTTTAATTTATCTCTTCCAAGATGAAGAAAAGTTTAACATCTGTTTAACATCTTTGTTGGTGATGTGGACAGTGAGATTGAGTGCACCCTCAGCAAGTTGGACAGGTTTGCCTGTGCAAACCTCATGAAGTTCAACAAGGCCAAGTGCAAGGTCCTGCACATGGGTCAAGGCAATCCCATGCAGAAATACAGGCCAGGCAATGAATGGATTGGGAGCCACCCTGCAGAGAAGGACTTGGGGGTATTGGTGGATAAAAAACTGACTATGAGCCAGCAACGTGCACTCACAGCCCAGAAAGCCAACCATATCCTGGGCTGCACCAAAATAAGTGTGGCCAGCAGGTCGAGGAAGGTCATTCTCCCCCTCTACTCCACTCTCATGAGACCCTGCCTGGAGTACTGTGTCCAGCTCTGGGGTCCCCAACATAAGGAGGACATGGACCTCAAGCAGGTCCAGAGGAGGCCATGAAGATGATCAGGGGTCTGGAGCACATCCCTTATGAGGACAGGCTGACAGAGTTGTGGTTGTTCAGCCTGGAGAAGAGAAGGCTCTGGGGAGACCCTATGGCGGCCTTCCAGTACTTAAAGGGGGCCTATAGGAAAGATGGGGAGGGAGTTTTTACATGGGCATGTAGTGATAAAACAAGGGGTAATGGTTTTAAACTAAAAGAGGATAGATTTACATTAGATATAAGGCAGAATTCTTTTACTGTGAGGATGGTGAGACACTGGCACAGGTTGCCCAGAGAAGCTGTGGCTGCCCCCTCCCTGGCAGTGTTCAAGGCCAGGTCAGATGGGGCTTTGAGAAACATGATATAGTAGAAGGTGTCCCTGCCCATGGCAGGGGGATGGAACAGGATGATATTTAAGGTCCCTTCCAACCCAAACCATTCTATGAATCTATGATTCTATTCTATATATTGCTGTAAATTGAGTCTTGGTCCTGTAGGATCAGCTCTCTCCCTCCGTCTAGTGGATATCCACTACAGACTTAGGCCACTCTGCTGGTTCACCAGCATCTTTTTCCTGCTTACTATTCCTCTTTCTTTCTTCTCATAACAAATCTCTGTTTTGTTCATCTGTCAATGTTCTTTCTCTCTGTGCAGTACGGAGCTTGACTGTGCTGCAAACCTGACAAATTTCTTGCATGAACAGCTGAACTCCATCAAGCTGAGAGAGGGAACGGGGCAGGGCAGGTACAGCTGAGAGCTGTGCTCTTCCAGTGAACATGGGGAGCAGGACAGGTCTCAGGTTATCTCATATGGGCTTTCTGTGCTACACATTATTCCCCCAATGCCTACGTAAGTAGAGGTTCCCAGCAGAAGGACTTCAGAGTCATCTGTGCATGTGAAAATTGTTTGTGAATTTTGCTACAAATACTGTATTTAGTTTATTAAAAAACAAAACAATAAAACCATGGACTTGGATTAACTGAAATGATTATTCACAGATTTGGGACTACTTCAGCAGAAGTAGGGGAGAATTGTGGGAAGTTGAAACATTTCACTTGTAGTTTCTGGATTTTATTTTTGTTATTTCAGTTAATTTAAAAAAAAAAAACTTTAAAAGGATTCAGGGCAAAATAAAATTTGGGCTAACTGAAAAAATTCATTTTTATTTCAGTTTGCTCTTTGTACTAAGACTGTTCCCTTGGCTTTGTATAGTTCATTTAACTTATAGTTGTATGTACTGGGTCTGGCTGAGTTGGAATCGGTTTTCCCCTACAGCAGCCCTCACGGTGCTGTGTTTTATGTCAGGAGCTGTCAGGGTGTTGATAGCACCCTGGTGTTGTGGCTACTGCTGAGCAGTGCTCACACACCACCAGGGCTCTTTCCGACATTTCCCCCCCTCAGTGGGACGGGGTGGGCAAGATCTCGGGAGGGGACACAGCCAGGACAGCTGACCCCAACTGACCAAAGGGATATTCCAGACCATATGACGTCTGCTCAGTATAAAGCTGGGAGAAAGGAGGAAGGGGGTGGGGTCACCCTTGGTCTTCTGAGGCAACCACTACGCGTGTGGGAGCCCTGCTTCCTGAGAAGGCCCCACAGCACCTCTTCATGGGAAGGAGAGAATAAATGTTTGCTTTTTTTTGCTTCTGTGCACGGACCTTTGCTTCACTTTCCTTATATTAAAACTGCTTCTGCTTTACCCACAAGGGTTGGGTTTTTTCTGTCTTATTTTCTTTCCCCTCTTTGCCCTGTTGAGAAAACAAGGGGAAGCGGTGGGAAGTGATAGAGCGACTTGGTGGGTACCTTGGCATTAGCCAGGGTCAAATCACCACATTGTAAAAGGTGATAGGCTTTTCAAAAACGTGTCTTAGCACCATGTCAACACTCTATCACCAGCATTCCCACTAAATTTTTTGGTAGACCTGGCTGAATAATATTAATCAAATGATGCACGAAAAAATTTATTATAAAACCCAAACTCTGTTTTCTTTTCCTTCAGATGCTCTCAGACAGAAAAAGAAATGGGGAAACTTTATGAGTACATCTGCAAAACATTTCCATAGTTTTCAAATATATATTTTGTTTTGCTTTTGGACAAACTGCACTAAAATTTTGTTAAAATGTTTTATGAAACTATCAATCCATTTTTTGTAAATAAAAAGAAAAAATGCGATTGAGTTATGCCTAAATCTGCAAAAGCCGTGCTAAATAGCAGGGGGAGGTCAGTTAACCTTTCTTGCTATTACATTTTTCTAAAACATTTTTTTCACCTGATGCCTTTGAAGAATGTCACTTCTATTCACTGTAAAAATTCCCTTTTAGAATAATCCTTTTGGCAACAGAGAGGAAAATGCTATCATTGGTAGAGGAGTGTTGTATCATATTACAGATAGTCACTCCTATTAAGCTTTTTACTGTTGAGAACTAGAAACACTCACAAATTGTCAGGAAAGATACAGAAACACATATGATATACCTACCAGAACTAACAAGCTAAGGCTGCTTCATAACATGCCGTAAAAGCACATGGAAAGCCAATCCGATCTCCTTGCTTTGGATGAGCATGGTGAGAGCATTTCTTTCCAATTACTGATAAGTCTTTACTTTCATACGTGTTGGCCTAAAAAAGTTTCTAGTGATTCTCATGGGAGTCAAAAGACAAAGCTGTAATGTCTATTGAAACCTCCGAGCTGAAAATGGCTATAGCATAACACAAAATAACTTCAAAGTCAAGAGAAAGGGAGAAGGAAAAATAGGAAAGAATTAAAAATGGGAAATGGAAAAGGGAAAAGGAAAAAGGGAAAAAAGGAAAAAGAAAAAGGAAAAAGGGAAAAGGAAGAAAGAAAAAGGAAAAAGGAAAGGGGAAAAGGAAGCCATTATGGAACAGAAGAGAAAGAGAGGATAGAATATCTGTTGCTCCATCTTTTTTCAGAATCAACACTATATGGACAGATAGTGAAATCTGTGCCTACATTTTTAAGGTTCTCCCAAGGTGTCCTGGTATGAGCTGGGATAGAGTTGATTTTTCTTCTTAGTATCTAGAAGAGTGCTGTGTTTTGGAATCAGTATGAGATTTGGTATGAGAAGAATGTTGATAATACACTGATGTTTTCAGTTGTTGCCTAGAGATCAAGGACTCTTCAACTCCCCATGTCCTGCCCATGCGTGGGTGTACAAGAAGCTGGAAGGCCCAGCCAGAGCACCAGACCCACACTGGCCAATGAAATATTCCATATCATGTGACATCATGCTCAGTATATAAAGGAGGGTCGGATGGGAAGGAGGGGGTTCTCTCTTGCTTCCAGGATTGCAGTTTCAGGATCTCGATCTTTTTGGGATTGCTAGCCAGGAATAGGCTGGGTATCAGTTAGCGGGTGGTGAGCAATCACATCATTCATTACCCATTTGTACTTTGTGTTATTGTTTTATTCTATTTCAATTATTAAACCGTTTTTATCTCAACTTACAAGTTTCCCTTTACCACTTCAATTCTTTCCATTCCCCAGGCCGGGGAGGGTGAGTGAGAGGCTGTGTGGTGTTTGGCTGCTGGCCAGGTTTAAACCACAACACAAGGTAAGGTCTAAGGGTCTGTTTCCAAGAGCAGAGAGGAAAATATGGTGGTTTGCAACCAGTGAGAGCACAGAAAGGGTAAAAGAGAGTGATGGTGGCTGTTACAGTGTAAGTGAAAAAGGCTGAAGAAGCTTGGGTGTTGCAAAAACTGGAGAGAGGACGCTAGCTCTAAAGGAAAGGGAGACTCTCCCTAGAACCAGGGACTTTGCTCATGTGGGGATAGGAAGGAAAGATTGCTGGCAGCAATTTGGAGAAAGTGGCTATATGCAGGCAAGGGGATGTGGCATAAGTAAGTGGTCTCTGAGTCGAAAGATAAAGAGGATGGGAAGCAGTTCTGGGGTCAGATGCCTTGATGGGGAACAGAAGCAGCCCATATTAATGCTCACACACATACTTTTAAGTAGACTCCCCATTTTGGGTTTGGAGGTGCACACAAGGCCTCTCATCACTGTTGGTAGCAAGAATAATTTTGTGTATTCAGAATGAACAGAGCCCAGTGCTCTCACATATAGTGTCCCAAGTGACATTACCTTTTAGCCAACACAACTTAATAGGACAGTCCCTACAAACATACTTCATAAAAGTAAGGGGAGAGCTGAAGACCACAAGGGATTATACATAAAGCTTAAAGGAAACAAACACCAAATAGAAAATTGAAGGGAGCTGTATTTGTTTTTTCATTTTTAAAAAGACTAATAAATTTAAAATTTGGACAGGAGAGAGGTGAGAAGAAGAAGCAGAAATCTCCAGGAGATTAAAGGAAGGACATATGTTTGGGAGTATGTTCATACTTCAGTCAATATAAGGAGAGAGTGAAGATACAGGCTAGAGAAACTTTTTCTCCTCACTTTTCTTACCCAGCTAGTCAGCCATTAGCCATACTCCTCATTCCTCATACTCTTTGCTCATCATACTCTAACATGCAGCTAACCTCACCATTGGTGACATTTGGGATCTCGGGAATCTCTTCCTCTGCAGTATATGTGCCTCTTCTCTGCAGCGTATAGTCAGAGAAAAAAGAGGAGAAAGAAAGAACAGGTGGAAATATAGGGAAAATGATGCTGTCAGGCACAGGATTTAGGAAAGGAATCTTTATACATTCTGAACAAATTTTAATTAACTGACTACTTGATGGAGTCAAGTCCTTATTCTTCCCATTTAATGGGGGGGGGGGAAAAAAAAAAAAAAAAAAATAAAGCAAGCACTACATTTATGCCAGTGTATTTTTACTTGAGTAAGAAAATCGTGGTATGATGCAACTTTCCAGTTCCTTATAGACAAAGAAAAAGGCAAACAAACAGCTGAAACAGTGTAGAGAAAGAATAAATATGAGGGTATTTGTGTAAGACATGTAAGCTTAAAGTTCAGTTATTTGCCATGTGATTATCTTTTCAAAATCTCCTCTCAGGCACTCTGATCTGCATTTCCACATGCATCTTCTGAGACACAAGATAATCCTTCAGATATGGGGTCCAAAACTCAAAGACAACTTGTATGGGTGAATAGGCAGGTATTTTTTCAGGTGTATTTAGGCTTACTATATGTTGGGCCGCAGTCTAATCTACTTGGGGAGGAAATGGTGAAGATACTTTGCTCAGCTGGGCTTCTGAGATCTAATAGCTGAAAGTTGAAATCCCCTCCGCTTCAGCCAGTAAATGCACACCTCCTTTAAAAGTGCAGTAATGTGCATTTAGCCTCACTATGTAACACCTGACAGATTTACTTTCTTTCTGAAACACAATGGTAAGCAAAATACATAGCACAAGAAAAACATTAATATAGATGATTCAGAAGAGATCATTTTTTAGGATTCGAATTATTTTATTAGGCCTTGGGTTGCTGTTGTTGGTTTTCCCCTGCCTTTTGCCTTGTTATTAATAGAAGTTTAAAAATTAAAAGCAGAACTCAGATGTGAGAAGTTGGGAAACAAAACTAAAATGACCTCGCTTAAACTCTGTTGCCTTAATCAGAGAGCAGAGAAACAAAAAATTCCCCTACTCATCCCATCTGTAACTCGAGGCAGGCTCAGTCTAGAAGCAGCACCATCTTTAGACAGAGACAGACGGACTAACTGGCAGAGACACAAAACAGCCATGCCTCCGTGGCTGGCTTTGCTTGTGCTGGGATACTGGAAAGTGATGCTGGCTGCTGTGTTGCTATGAGGACCCGAGGTTGTGAGTCCTGCCGGGAGCTCTGCTCCTGGAGAAGCACTCTTTGCTGGCTCTGCTTCTCCCTTTATCGTGGCCGGAGTCCACCAGCCTGGCTCCCCAGAGCCTGCTGTGTAGTTTCCATCCAGCTTGGCTCTCACCCGCAGTCGTCCTCACTCGACTCACATCTGGGGTGACACAGTTCTTACAGCTGAGAATTCCTCCTCAGCTTTGGTATTTCCCTTTGCCAGAGAGGGCCAGAGACACAACGAGCACAAGAGAAACCCTGACCTGTTTGCTATGCTGAAATGCTTGCCAGACACAGAGGCAAAGCTATAGCAGCTTCACAATGACTTTTTCCTCTTCTCTACAAAGCAGAGGAAGGAAAATTACTGAATGTTTCTTTTTTCTTTTGTTGTGATTCCTTTCCCCTGGAAAAACCATCCTAGGATCTGTACATGTTGTACCTGACAAATACAGTTTTGAAACACAGGATTTTCCCCTTTGACAACAGTATAATGGGGTTGATGTGGGCTCTGGTACAGAGTATGAAGAAATTACTGCTGCCTGAATCTACTCCAGCCACTCACAGAACGATAACTGAGGTTCATGGCATGACATGCTACAAACAATTATAAAAGCACCTTTAATATGTGGCAGCATTGGTCATCTTAAACTTTCATTTCTAAATAGTCTTTTTAGCTGTGACGAATACGAAAAATGTGATGGAAAGTATAGAATTCAGTACAGACATGAACAGAGATACAATGAAGAGGTGAAATAAAGCTCTTACCTTTTAGATAGTCATCTTAGGTGTTTCTCACAATTATTGAGAAATAAGTAGGATTAAATGTAGTTAAATAAGGGTTACATAAAAGCACGGACAGAACTAAGATGAAATTTATAATGCTTTCAAATTTATTGAGCATTTTTTCTCTCTCTCTTGGCCTGTAACAAGCCAGAGACCCTATCAATTTTACACAGTTGTTGCTATTTGCAATGATTTTTCTTTTGTCTAATTCCCAATTACTATCAAATCACATAGCAGCTACAGAAGTATGTTTTCTTCACCAAAATGTCAATGAGGTTTGGCCAGGTTCTTTACAACAGTGAATTTACAGGTGTAATTTGGATACTTTACATTTCTAGATTGAGAACTTTAATTCTTCTATGGGACTACATTTGGAGTGTTAAACCACATTTTATCTCCAATTGATACTTAAAGAGGTGCAAAATTAACATCTTGTCTTGTCATATTTTATTATGAGCATTTTATGCTATTGTTTCTGACATGGTCTTTGACTTTGCCTCTGGCTTTCTGAAGAACAAGTGGATTTTTAGGGATTTGTTTTGTCTTCTACAATCATGAGCTTCCTGAGACTCACCTGAAAGCCATCCTGCCAGTTATGATCACAAAGATGTTTCAGTTAGACACCCTAATCTTTTGTAGGGCTTTTCAGCTTTTGCAGAGATTTTCTTTCATCAGCCAACTCATCTGCATACTTGGCTAAAGACTTAGCTGAGAAACTCCAAGAACTGCTGCAAGACCAGCTAGGTTCCCGTTAGCAGGGATGGATTATGATAGAGATCTTGAACATTTGTGGTTATTGGTGGTTTCTGTGGAATGAGGTTTGTATTTCACAGCTGTTTACTTAAGGATTGCCAAAGAACAATCTAAAGCAGAGTTAAGATGTTTCTTTGAGTAGATGGAGCCTAAGTAAGTGTATACAAAAGAAAGATATGTTCAGAGAAGCGTGGTTAGGTTATAAACTCTAGCACTCTAAAGCTAGAGAATGATAAAGTAATGTATCCTGTGCTAATTTTGGACTACACTGCAGTTTCTACTTCCCTGGCCTTATATGCTTTTTTTCTCTCTTCTTTTAATGTCTGTCTTTTTCAATGCGCACACTGAACTGTTTTACTTCTTGTGCTCCTGCTCCTGCTCCTGCTCCTGCTCCTGCTCCTGCTCCTCTCCTCTCCCTTCCAAGTAGATGAGCCAGGATTGGCTTACCTGCCAAAATCAGGTGCAGCCAACATGTGATATCTGATGCCACTGCTGATCTGTTCTCTTTCCATATCTTGTTTATTATTCATCGTCCAAAATGTGGTCCACACCCTGTCTAATGCACGTGACTCAATGCCTTCCCTAGATACAAAATTATTATTTTCCTCCTGGGCTTTCCTGTAGCCTGCTGTAGTCACCAACTGATGCACAAACACCAATTAACTTATTTTCACAACACACCAGTGAGACAGCATGGTATTATTATACTCAATTTAGATGTGGAGAACTAAGGTATGAGAAAATGTGGTTCCACATGTAAGCTATCAGCATCTTTAACTACACAAGCTTGGACCATTCTTGGAACAGGGCTGACTTATTAACTAAATGAGGTAGGGTTACTGTGGAAAAATAGTATGTGACCATGTAATTAAAGACTAAGTCATACCACATGTGCTCAATAGGGTCAAAAGAACGTTACTCAATCAGCTGTAATTCTGACATTTCCTAATCTTTCAAGCTTAATTTCTGGTCCTTATTTATGTTATTTTAATATAGCTAATATTTGCAAATCGTAGTATTTAACACACACACACACACACACACACACACACCCAAAATCAGAAAAAAAGGAAATTTCATTAGATCTCATTATCCCAGTTTTCACATGAGTCATCAGAAGGGTATGAGCCTGCAGCCTCATGGCATAGTCCTACAATACTTAGGCTGACACAGGCTCTGCTTCTGTGGAGGTGTAGATCCACCTGCTGCTAGCTAAAACGTAATCTGAGAGGAAAACAACCGCACAGTTTCTTTTCTGGATTATCAGTGAGGGATCAGTGAGTACCCATAGAAGACAGGTGCTATGAAACCACAACCTAAAGTAGTAGCAGTATTATATTTTTTTTGTGGATGAGTATTAGTTTCTGAGATAGTTTTATCAGCAGGTTTCATGGTTTTGTTTTTTTTTTATATCAGAGACTCATATATGGTCAATTTTATTCCCAGCTTTGAAAAGAAAGGTATTGATTTTCTCGGTTTCCCACATATGACACTTGATGTTGCACTTGCACATTGGGCTCTGTTGATCATATACATTTTGAACTGTTTCTAATATGTTCTTAATTAAATACTGCAGACTGCTTTCTCTATGTGCAATTCATTAAATTAAAATCAGAATTCTCAGGTAATGCATACGGGAAGGAGAGTTAAGGTGGTTGGATTTGGATTTAATCTTCTGGCAATTTTACTGAGAAACTTCATAAAGCCTTTTAATTTGAAGACTTGGCCAGGTTCTTCTGCTGGAGTGGCTTGCCAGGTTTTCAAAGGATTAAATGTCCTATTTCAAGGTTGCAGGATGTCTTGGAGCAATATTCCTTTGTGGAGAGGTGAAAAGTGGGAAATACTGAAACCCAGAATGAATGTTTGGGCCTCATATATGTGGGATCAATATTTATAAATTGAGTTAAAACATTTTTCTTCTTACTTTTCTTATGTTTAGATCAGTTTTGTGGAAACACTAGAAATGAAATATAAATGTAGTTGTGTGCTACATAGTGTACTGTAGGGCTCATAATTTCCCTAATCTCAGTTTGCTCCCATTTCAATGACCATTTTCCTCGACCCTTTTCTCCTCCCCAGGTGCTTACCCTGCATATTTTTGTGCACACATTTCCAAATACTCACTTCTGTTAGCTGGACAGTTACTCACCTGCCTACATTTCTTCAGCTCACTGGATTCCAGTCACAGTCTCACTCCCTAAACATTTTATTCAGCTTCAGTTTCACCTAGAAAGTTCCCACTTTTCTTACTGATACAGCTCTTTCTTTCCTACTGTCACTTTCATCTAGCTGTCAAATTTTTTACCTAGGCTTGATCATTTTCATAAGTAATAATCCCCAGTCTTCAACTCAATGTTTACTCCTTTCCCAAACTATTCCCGGGGACTTCTTTCATAAGCTTTCCTCAGATTCTTATCGTCAGCTCTGTTATGCCCAACCTCCTTACCCACACCTTTCGTCACCCACACCTTTCCTCATTCCACTTCAACACATTCAACAGCAGATGAAAGAGGATCTGGTTCCCATCCCATCTTCATTCAGATTACACTGTTTCTTCCTACACAGATCCTGCATCTACTTCAGAACTCAGTGGAAATGGATAAAACATCTTTCCTCGTTTCAAGTATCCAGGTCAGGATAGCTACTGAAGAAAACCTAGAACTGCAGGAAGATGGGTCCAAGCCCACACATTCACCACATATGGAGCGTTCAAGGAGGTCCACAGGAAAATAGAAGATGCATCCACTCCCCAAAACAGTTTTCTTTCTTGGGTTTTGAACATGGCCAAATGTCTGCAAATTCTAGCCTGGTTTTCAGAAGGCATGTCCATGGTAACATTGCATACCCAGTTGTCATACTGATTTCATTCTTCAAGCACAAGGAAGGTCAACAGCATTTATTGTTATATAGATACGTACTGCTATAGTAACAATCCATTATACATAAGGCTTTTCAAGCACTATTATTATTATTCATAGAGAGACTGAGGTCCATATTTTGTTTCTTAGCTTTTCTCAATAATGGCCAAACTTTTGTGGCTTCAATTTAAAAAATAATCCCATTCCGGGATCAACCCAGATTCAGAAATATGCACCCAAATGATTCATATTTGGCAAATGTAGAAGAAAATGAAAACACAGAAAAATGAAATAGTGAGGCAAGTCCAAAAATTGCTAGGCTTGCCTTTAATAAAACAGTTTATTAATCTTAATGAATCTTCTTGTAGAAACAGAGATTGTTTGTTTAAGTGAGTAATTTGTAGGATTAACCTATTACAGGGAAAACTAGTTCATTTAGGAAATAGACCATTTGAGAAAAGAAGTCTTTTCTATGTGTTGAATTATGGAAGGCTTTGCTTTACATTGGGACAAATTGCACATTTCTCAAGAACTCAGTACCTGTTGGACGTTTGGCAAAGCACGCACATTACCCACTGCTCTCTTTTCCTAGGACTCAGCATTATATTCCCTGAAGAGAAGTCTACCGGGAATACTTTTGAATGAACTTCTACAGACAAATATCTGTTCTTGAGTAAGCAAAATGAAGTGCTTGTCAGCAATCTTGTGATGAAAAACAAGATCAAAAAGTTAGTGCATGATCTGCAGTGTTATTGTAGCACATATTCTACAAATAGTGCTTAACACAATCAGAATTAATTGCTGTATCTTTCTTTTTTCTTTATTGACAGACAATACCAGGCTAACAAAGCAATGATATAGGACTAGTCTAAAATTAATTGCAACAAATACCTACCTGCATATAAAAACTATGTATTTGTTCTGTGTACTGAAATATATCTCATTTGTTTATAAATTCATAGTAGTCTTTTATAAAAAAAAAAAAAACAACCAATCAATCACAAAAGAAATCATAAGTATATAAGAAAAAAATGTTTCTGATTATTTGTTAATTTATTCCTCAAGAAAGGTATTTTATTCCTTGTCATTGCTCTTGATATATTTAACAACTTCTGTGATTTAATTGTGGTTTTGTTTTATCATTTGAACAGGTAGCATGAGTCCAGTCTTACAATATCCAACAATTTATTTGCATATTTATTTTGTCAAGAGACAATAAAAACAATGAGTTCTATCTAAATTAGCAGCTTTGTTTTATCTTTTAGTTTGAAACCTGTTATCCACTCATTCCTCTTGGCGGCCACAAAGATGAATCAGGAGACTTTAATGATACCTGGGTAAATCAGTCATATACATAGCCTGTGTATACCAGCATTGTGACTCAGTGTATCAGCCTAGCTTGTGATTTCTGCCACGCTACTAATACATCCTGTTGATCCATTGGCTACAGTATGCAAGGCTGGCCTTGAAAAGGGAAGTGATGGTCTCTAAACATATGGAGGCATAGGAAAAATTAGGAACATTTATTACTCTTTTTTTTTTTTTTTTTTCTATGCAGAAAAAGTTGTTTTCTTAGGGCCTTTTCACCTTCATGTTTTCTCCTACTCATATGGCTGAGAAAATCCAGGAAAATCTGCCAGCAGCTGGAGCTGTAGGTTTGTGCAGAAGTTTACACATTAAAAGCCCTGGAAATACCTCTTGTTATTCATTTTATAATAAAATAACTTTCTCAGAACTACAGTCTTACATGTTTAAAAAAGAAATCAGGTAAAACAGAAGTAACACTAAATCTTAAAAGGATTACTTTAATAAGGTTAGCTCAGAATGATTTTCCCCTTGAATTTGCTTTGTTTGCAGACAGTGACTCTAAGTCTCCCTCTACAGCAATATTTGTCCTGTGAGCATAGAGTTCTCAAGGGTTTATCGAGTCTGCTCCCTGTCCAGTGCTCATATGTATTGATATATAGACACTCTGGAGATAAAAGGGAAACAAATCTGATGACACACAAGAGGCAACATCTGATGGTTCCAAATTCCTCTTCCCAATGATCACCTCTTTCCAACTCTGAAAAAACACCACTTGAATAAGCACTATATGGGTTTGGTCTTTTCACCATACTGTGCATACCTTTAAAACACTCAGTGCTCCCAAGTCCTGCTGATGTCAGTGAGAACTGAAGAGCATTTTGCTTCTAAAAGTGATCAAAGCCTGGCCAAAGGGAGGTCCAAACTGATGGTCAAAATCATTATTAAGACTTGGACATGAATAATATCTATGAAAGCCAAAGGTGCAGCCAAAACACAGTTTCAGACACACAATATGAGTATTTTCCTTCATGTACAGTCTGACATTCCTCAGTTATTCAAGGCTGTCCTCAGGCTCTAACTCACCAAAACAATTGAGGCAAGTGATTAAATTTAGGTGTGTGAATATTCATGCTCAAATCACACTGAAATGTGTACTATTACTGTCCTCTATCCTTTCTTAGCTAAATTCTCCTTCCCCTCCCCTGACACCCACAGAACAAGCTTTGAAAGCCCTTGGGAGCTTTCCCAGGCTGAGAATTATCAGGAATATTTATCGGCATTTCTAGCTTTGTCCCTCGTGAACATTTTTACAAATAAAATCTTACTCAGCTGATTCTTACGGGGAAAAAGGGGGTCAGTAAAGTAGCATGATACAGTTTTCCATTTTTTTTCTTTCCTTTTTACCCCTTTGTTTTTCAAATCAATTATTTTTATACAACTGTTCTATTTTTACCAGAATGTCCTACTGATTTTTTTAAACATATACTGCATAATTTCAACTACAGACTTCTCAGTGCCATTAGGCTATCTAATACTATTTTGATTTTAATGTGACAGTGTATATCAATAGCAAACTGGATTTTTGACCCATTACTGCATCTTAATTGTTACCCTAAGTTATTTATTTACCATATTTACAGTTTGTTGGTTGGGTTGGTTTTGGGTTGTTTTGGTTTTGTGGTTTGATTTGTTTTTTGGTTTTTTTTTAATGGGGAAGCAAATCTTTGTTTTGTCTCTAGGAGGATTCTGTAGCTTGTCAGTTAATTTACAAGTTATAAAGTTTGACTTCAAGCCCTTGGGGTTCTTTGATCCCACACCGAACAGAGCAGAGCTTTCCAAAATAAGCTTGCTAACGTCAGAACCTCTTGTTGCTAAGAGAAGAAGTGAGTGTAGCCTGGTAAAAGCACGTTGTTTCAACAAACCCATTTGAACTGGCAGCCAACCTGTCTAAAGACAATGGAAGTAGTTTTAAGCAATACATACTAGATTGTTACATCAGCCTGTTTTACTGGAGCAACAAAAAAGTGCAAGTGTATTGAGGAAAACAGCGGGGGGGGGGGGGGGGGGGGGGGGGAATATATCCTTTACTTACAGAAACTGCAGAATGCTGCAGAATGTAAATGTGTTCTATCGGTTAGAAAACTAATGGAGGTGAGAATGACCTACCCCAGGCTAGTAATGTACAGTACATGCAAGTTCTCAAAAGAATTTTCAATTAAGCTTCTTTTTATTACCACACTAACCAAAGGCTCCGCTACTGCATGGTACATTACTTTTAAGAATTGAATATTACTTTACAGGCAGGTAGGTATTCCCATCCTGATGAAAAGGAATGCTACACAATATTAACTCTCCTCTAAGAACAGCATGCAAGTTCATAAAGCAATCCATACCTCACAATAGGTGCAATTCACAATCAGCTACTGACCACCTGGATGGATCTCTGCACCACATTCCTTTATTTCTCTTCAATTTCTAGTCCATTGAAAATGAAAGACCCTTCAGTCTTGCATTCTGACCTTCTTAAAGACACATGCAAACACACCCACACTCCTGAGAAGCTGAGAATAGAGTAAAATACAAGGGGATCCTCAGATTTCACAGATTATAAAATGATACACAATACTAGTTGCATGAATGGGAATTAAAAACTTTTCACTTTTTGGAAGCTTGCAGTACACATCTGCATCAAACTCTAACTATATATAGATTTCATAGACAAAATTTTCAGAGGCTTTTATTTCAAATTCATATTTACAAGACCTTGAAGGTGAAATGTACTCTTAATCACAAGGCAAAGATTTAATGTCCCTCCAATTAGAAACATGACCAGTTCTGTTAATTTACCTGAAGGAGGAAATGCTGTGCAATGGAGTGAGCATTAATCTGGGCCTCAGGAGACTGCCACTCAGCTCTTTGCTTTTCTAGGTTCCTCCCCCGTGACTTTGTATGAATTGCATATACACAGATTCTGAAAGGTATTTCATTATCTGCCATTAAAATCTCATTCAATCGCAGTCAGCTGACTAAATCATAGAACTAAAAATAACCTTATGAAAATAACTGGGGATTTATGATAGCTCAGAATATTCCCTACTTCCCTTAAAAAGACCATCTACATCTATTGCATTACTTACAGACATTTGCTTAGTATTGCCACCTGTTTGACCTGCACAGTTCATTAGGAAATTAGATAGTTCGTTAAGGAAATTACTTCTCACAAAAAGTTATTCCAGTACTTACCTATCCTTAAATGGATTTCTATGTCACAGAATTTAAATCATTCCATGCCTCATTTCTTGACTTAGAAAATGGTGACTTTTATTACTTAACTGAACTGTTGCAAGAATAAAAATACTTTCATCTGAGAAAGTTACATTAATCGAGTTTAGGTGCTGAAAACAACTTACTTGAATAACTAAACAAAACCAAGTGCTGCAATTTGGCAAATTTACAAACAGTCCACACAAATTAACAATCCTCTGAAACATTCAAACATAGCCAAGCCACACAGGTTTTTGAGTAAATCAAATTGTGTTGACAGCAACAAATAAATTTTTGCAAAATATAATAGATTATATTCCTCCATAATATTTAAAAAAAAAAAAAAAAAGAGGACTAAATAATTGCTTTACTGCATTGTGTTATCTTCACCAAATCCTGTTATAGAAGTTGAATGTGAAAACATTACACACAAAGAATACACACCAAAGGAAATACATTCTGCCTACTCATCAAAGCACAATGATAGCATTCATTTCAAAATTGAGCTCTCTAAAAGTACAACAGATGCTGATGTACATGAAGTTTCAAAAGAAGAAATAATGCCATGTTTCCATATTTTTTGAACTTTATATTTCAGAAGACATATCTTCAATAAAAAGTTCATTTTTCTTATTCAGAATATGATTTTTAAATGTCAATTTTATTTTCATGAAAAATAAATAGCTATCAAAACTGGAATTCAGGACTTTCAGACAATCAAAATGAAGTATTTGATTGCCCAATCACAATTTTCTGTTTGGTTACTGGATCATGAAAACGTTTGGAACTTTGATTTATTGTCTCAGTGGAAACATTGTAGACTTGAATAGTTAAGTATGGGAGAGAATTTCTTCCTATTTAGTTTTCCTAATAATAGATACAGTTAATGCTTTTTTTTTTTTTTTTTTTCTCTCCCAGGAAATATCAGGTTAGATTTGTTTGGCAGCTGGCATTCAAATGACAGTTTAAGCTTAAACAGCCTATTGCACAAATTTTGAAAAAGTAATCTCTTTAATTTTGTCAACATTCCCTTTCCCCCAACAGATTTTAAAATCTGACACTCTTTCCCACATGTGAATTAACAAGGAAGGTTTTTCTTTGTTTCTCCTCAGAATTTTATAATAGGGTAGGGATCACTGGTTTCTAAGATCAGTTACTGAACATGTACTCTGGACTCAACTTGGTTGAGCTATGGCTAACTCAGGGAAACAGAGAGGAATCAGGACCCTTTTATCATTGTAAGTTATAAGAGGTTGAGTTTACACTGTACCTTTGTTCCCAATCACTTCTATGAGTACCATCTGTGCTCCTTATTTATGTTCTCCTGCTTTCTGATTAGCACCTTGCAAAGCTGCACACCTGCAGCAGCTCTGTTCTCACCTCACTGCACATTACCCATTAAGTAAGTCTCCACAGCACACCCTACACAGAAATAATTTTGTCACTACATCATTACACCTCCTCCTTTTCCAGGAAATACAGGCAAAAAATCAACTGCTTAAAATTATGTTATTCTTGAGGAACAATAGTATTCCTTTTCTTTTACACCTTTACACATTTTCACACAAAGTGAAAATCTTGCATGTCCAATGTCAGTATTGCAATTGTCTCTGTTAAGACCAGTGTAAGGGATTGAAACTCCCCAAAACCCCCAAACAAACAAAACCAGAAACCCAGAGCTTTCTCTTTGGATCTCATTAACAAGTATTCTAAGCCACAGCCAAATGTTTTGAAATGTTCTCACTGTTGAAACAGTTGCATTAGGTGCATTTCTTGTAAAGTCATACCAACCCTGTTCTGCTGAGCTGGTTGCTCTTGAGGGCTTATTTTATTTTTCTGCGTTGCATCACATTTTGTGTAAATCACATGCACGTAGAAACACACATCACACTCACCCACGAGCCCAGCTGCTCATGAATATCTTAACTGTGAATTCAGCAAACCTTGAATACCATGCGGACAAAAAGCATGACTTTAGGGGAGTCTGATGCTTGGTCAGATTTTGAACCACAGTAAGGAACATTGTTTTCTTAGGCATTCTCATGCAGTAGAAGAACTGTGTTCCTCTGTCTTTTCCTCCAATTCTCACACAGATGTCCACATGTATGTTTGTGAGTGTACATATGCAAGGAGTGTATAGAGTGATAATATGCCCTAATACTATTTAAATCACCATCGTAAAATTATGATTATTAGTGATAAATCACATGTATAATGGAACTTTTTTAAATGTTACATCTCCACCTATTTGGCATGTCTTATTTAAGTAAAAAAAAAAAAAAAATTTCTGTGATTTTTTTAATCCCTTAGTGCTTGTAAATCTGTTCCTCTGTGATCACTTATGCCTCTTTGAAGCAGGTGGGACAGGATGCTAAACTCTACCCAAGCAGAGCTATCATGAATCACTCTCATTTTGTGGTCATGTTGCAGAGTTTTAAATAACTTCACCAAAGCCAGTAAACACTGCTTAGACAGTCATACACTCTCTTAAAATCAGAATACTGCATTCTTCACAAAACATACAATTACAAAATACAGTAATGAAAAATTATGGATGGTAAAAAACTGTGATCCACATTACTGAAACTGGAGTATTTACAAAAAAGGTACATCCTCTGCTTATCAGGGTCTGTCTGTGCCTTCAGTGTGGTAGATTACTGGTCTGTCAACCAAAAACTGGTCTGAAAGTTCTGTCCTGTTTACTGGTAGTTTTAAGAAAAGTTTATGCAACTGATCCTCACTGAAGAAAAGTCATAGTCCATTGGCTTTAAAGGCAAAACAGAATTGTGACTAAGAATATATGCAAGCAAATTAAGAGCAAAGACATTTCAAGGAAATTGCAGAGAGTATTTGAGATCAGAACTTTCAGCAATGAAAAATACTTCAAAAAAATTTAAAAGCATGTTAAGGGATGGAAATATGTAATAGAATTTAATTGCCATATACTTATATGCAAAAATCACAGACATTTGCAATGTAGAGATGTTTCTTGTTTGCAGCTCAACCTGCAATAACCAAACACCAGCTTCACACTGTGCCTCTTCTAATGATGCTTCAGTGGTTAACATTAGAGGACTTCTGCCAATGAAATACGGTTAATGTAAAGCTCAAGTTGGTCATACAATACAAATATGTTTAAGAATTTAATGTAAAATATTTTTTAAAAATATTGAATGAAAATAAATTAAAATCTCATTAATTTGGAATATACTGGTTGGAAAACCATTTCTTTGCCACACCTTCAGAAGGGGGAAACCCCATCCCATTTCCTGTCCTAATCCCTGCTCCAACTTGCACAGCATATTTAGTTCCAATGATTGCACTACTTAGCAGATACATTCCTGCCCAAGAAACCCAGCCAACTGTTGAGATTATATCTTTATTTAAATTATAAGATAAAAATAGTGCTGCATGCATATTTTTGGGTCGTACTTCTCCCTGCCTCATGGTATTAAGAGCTAGATATCAATCTCTGTAACAATGATTCAGTAAAACAAGCCGTAACTCCAAAATCCTGTAGAGAAAACACACATAGAGTCACAGAATCACAGAATGGTTGGGGGTGGAAGGGACGCCTTGTGGTCATCTGGTCCAACCCGTCTGCTGAAGCAGGACCACCCGAGGGGGGTAGGGGGTTCAGATCTTGATAATTCTTAGAGCTGACCATGAAAACTCCAGTGGAAGCAGTCACTGTTCAATCTGCACTACTTCTTTTAGCCACGCAGTGTGGTTTATTCATTGTGAATGGAAGAGTTCATAGCCTCTTTTTGCTTGACTTCTTATACCTTCAGGTATAAAAAAGACACCTTGAACATCATTGCAAACAATTTTACCATTAACGGCAGCTACAGCTGATTACATAGATATTCACACACACAAATAATAGAAGTTTTCTGTGAAACACCCAAAGAACAGTTTTGCAGTGGAGTAACAATTGCATCTACTAAGCAAAATCGTAACTTAAAATTTTTCTCAAGTTTTCTCTGATATCTCTGAAAAATTTGTGTAAGAAAATATGTCCAGCACCTGTGTTTTGTATCAAAATATTTATAATTCTGATTTTTGAACGAGCTTTTTATATACCAGAGTATGTTCTACAGAAGCTATGAAATACAAACATTTTTAGAGATCATTTTCCTTGTTGCTTCAGTGTCAATTTGGTTCCAGTTGGTCTTGAAATATACTATTATACCCAGACTTCCTTTAAAAAGAAATATGGGTTTGGCTGTACTGAATTTAAGTTAGTGTTTTATAGCTTCCCTATGAAGTGCTGTATGGATGAGCTTCATTCTGAAGAGTAATGAACAAAGAAAGGAAAATGAGCATGTGAAAATCCATGGATTATAGATATATTTCTACAAACTTTCTGCTGGACAGTAGCAGAGCTGACTGCTGCTATTAGCCAGAAATGGGTATGGTTCTCCTGTGTTTAAGCAATACATTCATACAAAATGGTATACTTGCATCCCCTCTGTATGAATGTAGTTTTAAACCAGTTAACTTGGCCAAAGTAAAAAGGAATTTTACTTTCATGAACTCAAAGTGACACAGTGAAAAATAATCCACAACGGTCTATATGAGGCACTCTAATGTGTAAATGACTCATCTCTTAATCTCCTCAGAGATTGCTGATGGACAAATATGTCATCTAAATATAAATTTCTGCTACTTTACAGATTATCAGGCTGTCCCACTAATTTTTCAAGCTCTTGCAGTAACAAATGCTTAAAGTATTTGGATAAGAGAAAGGGGCAAACAAAACAAAAAATTGTTTAGAACTTCCTTAAAGTATTTCCTCATCTATGGAACTGTTGTAGGTAGCAGTTTATTCAAGCAGAATGCATTTTATCTCTGCATGTTTAAATTCATGGCATTAATAGTTGTTTGATCAACTAAACATATAATTGCATAATGTAGGCAGCTATCCAGTTTGGGGCTTTTTTATTTAAGGAAAGTGAAATATAGCTTTACTAGTACTGTAACACTGTAGATTCATTTTCCCTACAAACCAGCCTATTGAGGAGATGTAAGCTGCATTGTGTCTACAGGAGTGCAAAGTATTTGCATATTTGAAATCTGCAGAGCTTCATGGATGAACAAACAAAAATAATCACGGCTGCACATATTTGTGTCAGACAGCAGTATGGATATATATTTCTGATGCTGAAATCTTCGGGTTTTTTAAATGCCCAATTATTAAAGCATGCACAAGGCAAAGTACTTGAATTAATATCCAGTAAGTCTAAATAAAAGTACTATAATTGTGAGTTGCTTCCTCTTAGAGGTTTGCTTGTGGGCTTTTATATTTCCTGAAATACAGCTCCAGTCATAAACAGGGCATATCAACTATTTTAAAACTTCTCCTAACAAAATGAATTTACATATTATCACCAAAACAACTAAACAGATTTAGAAGGGGTAGTTTTTAGAAGTAGGTTAGTTGAAAAGTATTTTGAAATATGAAGGCCACCATTTTGCTTCCATTAAAAACAAAGAAACACAGAGGGTTCCACTGGAGCAGCACAGAGGCTGAAATGAGCTTTTTGACTCCAGAGAAAACAAATAAACAAACAGAAAACCCAAACAATCATTTACATGTCTGTTCAGAAATGCCTCACAGCTGCAGATACTCCTATGGGAGCTCAGAATACGTGGAAAGGAATAATTAATCAATGTTTCACTTTGGTGTTTGCTTTAGACTTTATTGTTTATAAATAAACCTCTCTTTATGTTTATTTATTCCCTAGTGTACTGTGCCTGACAGGAAAACCTGATAAAATGTATTAGAAATTAAGTACATATGTTTCTATTAATAATGAACATATTTTGTAGCTGTTATTAAATCAAGAAGTAGTAGATAACTGTCTCGGAAAATTTTGTGGGAAAGTTTAAGAATGCTATACTAAATAATGCAATTCCATATTAAATTATGTAGAAAATTAACATGAGGAACAGAAAGCCAGAAGAAGAGAATGCAAACTTTTTCAGAACATAAATTAAAATCCAAGGGCAAAATTATTTTGTGTTTAAATGAAATAATAGGATCACTGTGCAGAGACCATTTTTCATTAAAATATTAGGCATGTTTATACCTGCTGTACATGGATTAGAAGTGCTCTGCTGTGTAGAGTAGATAAAATCCTATTGATGGAGGATGTTTTTAAAAATCTGTCATGCACATAAGACATATATTATGGGTCCATAATAATATGCATCGCCATGAAAATGTTCTAACAGCTGTGAGGAGTTGTGCTGTCTGTTGTACCACTGAAATAAATGAAGAGCAAAACCTATTTCAAAGCACAGAGGACTGCAAAATAGAGCAGGCTCTGGCATGCACTATGCATCATATTGTATACTTGGATTGGTCAAATGGAATTTTGCTGTTACTTCATACAAATTTCACTGAATGAAGATTTCTGAAGTAGTGAAAAGAAGAAATAGTAGTCAAGTAGAGGTAGATTCACAAGTAAGAATATTCAATATTATTTTCCTACAAAATTACTAAAACTTGCATATGCCCATTCACAGCAGCAGGAAAGATGCTGCACTTTTATTATGTCTTTTCTTCTGAAAAATTTCTTCAGATTAAGGCGGAAAGTTATAGTCTTGCTTTGCCACTGACAACTTCATTTAACACAGTGATCATAGATTATTGCCTCTTGGTCCTCTGGAAAGGGTCAAGTTTGTAAATTCTCTCCATATTTGTGCAATTCAAACTCATTAAACTGATATCACCAGCTGTTGCCAGAAGGCTACCACAAGGCTAGGGATGGGTAGTCAGACTGTCAGATGCATTGTCATTACTTATGAGTAGGTGATTCCCTTTTAGACTGCTCCAAATATATATTTTTTTTATTTTTTTGCTTTGTTTTTTATCTTTAGAGGTCAGACTAACTCAATTCAGTCACAAGGACTGCAGAACTGAAAATTGTCTGGTATCAGATTTTGATGTATTTCATAATAAAGATCAACAGTATGAAATATCTTTAAAACTTTTAGAGAAAGATAAACAAGAACACAGGAATGATGGCACCAAATAATCATTATCACCCTGTTACTTTAACTAAAGTATCCCATTGGGATGTAATTGTCCTCTAATGAATACAACAAGACATATCATTTTAACTTAAAATTCAAGCAACAAGGGCATACATCCCTAAATATTAGACTGAGGCCATCCTTTTTTTATTCAAATCCAAAATAAGGCAGTATCATTTATATAACACTGGCCAATACCTGTCCATGGAGGCTCAGACTGGTGATGAAGAACAGTAAGTCCAACAACTACCTTCTTTGATCTGGCAGAGTCAATTGTCACAGTCTTAAATTTCATCTTTTGTTTTATAAAAGAGGTTGTATTTTTAAGCTGTAATTCTGTTTTTCAATGCCTTCAATATAAAAAATATAAGCAGAGTTTTTATTTGGTAGTTAGAAACTTTGTCATACAATTACCTTTTTCCCACCCAGTTTATGCATACCTAGGTCACTATAAGCAGTAAGTTGTGGAAATGTATCATTTGTCTAGTGCTACTTATTTAAGAAAATCAAGGAAATTAATGAGTAGAATTAGTTTAATTCCTTGACCATTTAGCTTGTCACAGCAAGCACAAGGAAAAGGGTTTCTTCCCCACTCCAGCTGGGTTATGAGCCCAGCCACACGCTGCCACCCCAGCCAGCTGCTCCCGGCACAGCAGCCATCCCCAGGCCCCTGAACATGCCAGATGCACACAGGGAGTTAAATGTCCACTCACGACGTGGCATGTCTTAATGAAATCCCATTGACAAAATTGCTCCTGGCAAGTGATGGGGCTGGCAGGTGAGGGACACCATGGCAGAGACCTGTCAGGAGGCCTGGGGAGGCTGCTGGGGTGAGGGACATCAGTGTGAGAGGTGGCTGCAGTCACAGGCCATGCCATGAGGGAGGATGGGCAGGGGGGGCAGCCAGGGCGGCTGGTGAGGGAGGCCAAACCCAGTTGGGGGACAGGGCAGCCCCTCAGGGTGGCCATCAGGAACAGAGTCAGAGACACCAGCAATGTAGGGAGGCAGGAAAGGTGGGTCCTGAGTAGGGGAGACTGAGGTGCAGGCTTCAAGGAAAGCAGGAGAACAGGTGGGAGGAAGGGAGAAAGGAGGGAGCAAGGAAGTGAGGGAGAAGACTTCTGCATTAAACCCTGTATTTGTAATAAAACAAAATTAGGGTTTGCCTTGTTAAGAAATATCGCTGTGTGTATTTATTTCATTAGAGACAGTATCATATTGCATTTGCAGGCAGAATATTGAAGTAACAGCCTACCTTCATCACTGCCTTTTCTACTTCTGTACTTTATTTTCATCTCTTATTCCCTGTCAACAAATTTTTATTCCAAAATTGGTTTGTACCAACACTGAGCACTGCATCCAGTTTATTCTGTGCTGAAAACAATTTAGAGAAGTAGCAGAATCAAACATCATCTCATAAGAGATGACATAATAATGAAGCAGTCCTCTTCTGCCCAAGGACTTCACATTACCAAAGAAATATCTGTTCTTCCCTTTGAATATCTTTCTCAGTGATGGCCAAGTCAGCAGGATAATATTTCTGTCATCCAAAAAGTCAGTCATGCCTCTGCCATAACTCTGTCACTTTTCATGGAAACAGAACTACAACAAAGGGATAGATTACCAGCTTGGCATAAGGCCATATACAAAAACTATCGAATAGCTTGGGATGATTTCTGTTATACACACAAGTTTTGGGTCAAACCCTAAGGATAGTCCTATGGCACTTCTGTTACAGAGCTCAGGAGTGATAGTAACATTGTATAACTGCTGAATTTTGTAAGAAGTAGACTACTTCTGCTGTACAACCCCAGCTGTAACTTCTTTGAAATAGTCTTTTGAACTGCATGGCCGAAATATCTCTGTGTTCTTCTGTGACTGAATGTAGGTATTACGATCCTTAAAGCTATAGGAATAATTGAAAAGAATGGTCAGTAAAAATAGCATGAGATTATTTGTTAGCACTGACCGCTACTTGGATAGGAGGAACACATACAGTAGTGGGGAAAATGAGTGACTACAAATCATCATAAAAATTGTTATGGAAAACTGTATTCATTACAAATATCCAGATGCATACATAATTGAAAAGAGGAAGTGTGAAAAGTCTGATCATTAGATTTCTGATTTTGTCATGACGAACAATTAAGAAATACACATACAAACGTGTATAGAAGCACAACTGTATGTAAAAGAAAAGGGAATTCTGGGGGTCCCAAATCAGAGTGAACTTCCAAGACAGGTGGGGTTGCTCTGGCTTTGTGCAGCACAGATTAGAACATCTCTATGGATGGAGACTCCAGAACCTCAGTGGGCAACTGGTCCAGCCTCACATTCTTAGCCACTCTGAATCCATGGTCATTTATTTATTATTCACCTGTTATTGAAGTATAACACCATCACAGCAAAGAAATTCAGTTAAACTTGCAATTGGTATTCACTTTATTCTGCTTTGTGTATTTATAGAGAGAGTACCTAACTCCCTGTAATACAAACTGAAGAAACTAATATATACTATAAAGGAAAAATCTTTCTTTCTGCAGTTAAGAATGGAAAGATTTAGCCACATGAGGCTGCACTGATATTTTCCCAGTGGAACTGACATGAGTGAAAGCTCATAATCAGCTCATTTTATTAGCACCAGATAATATCACATTCATTGCAAGATTGGTCTCCAATCTCACAAGGACACCTTGAAATACAAGTACCTCTGGGGCAAAGAAGTCTCTACAGTTTTACTAGCTGTAATCTGTTACAATAGTTCATATATATATATATACAGGCAAAAAAGCCTGGGATAATCTGACTCTGATTCACATTCATTGTTTAAATGGAGCATATCTTTGATCAAATTGCCCATCTGTCTGTATGCATATCAAAAGAAAACAGAAATCATTCAGAAGAAAAAAAAAAAAAGTACAGTTACCTAAAGGGTAATTTGGGGGGATAAAATACGGTCTTGATCAAGAAGATAGAGGAAAAAATATGTTTTCTGTATGGTCCTTTTGGAGGGGCAGAGGGGAAAATTATCTACAGATTATCAGTGTGTAGGTGTCTGAAGATAATGATGAAAGGGAATTTATTTTTAAAACAACATGTTGTCAAAACAGACATACACAATTTCATCACAGACTATTTAAATACAAACCCTTATGACATACACTAATACGAAAATATCCATTACAGTGATATTATCCCTTTCTTAATTCAGCAGGGTGGCAACAGTTTTCGCCTAAAACATTCTGAATAGCTTCCACTACAAAGTTAATCATGTTTATCATGTAATTCTGAATTATTTGGATTTGTATTATATTGTAACATAAATGTTTTCAAAATATTTTGGAGAGCATTTCAAAAGACAAACTTAATCCAGTTCTGTCTGCCAGAGCATCCACATGCTGAACCTTGAAAAATCACATTACTGGATGAGTCAAGTTTCTCTCATCCTTTCACCTAATTTTGTTCTCTGATTTTTATGCCAAAGATATAAATTTAGAAATAGTTAGAATAAGTGCAATGTTGGATGGAAAATAAGTTTTCTATTCTTGTAAAATCAGTGATTTAAGTGTTTTCTTTTATACACACATAGAATAATGTAAATTATTCCCATAAACACACACTAGATTGGATGCTATTTTTAGGGCAAGATCTAGTTAAAGACTTGGGTGACTTAAACACATTCTGAGTGTCCTATCACTGATTTCTTTTCTCCTTGTGACTGAACAAGGCATTCGTAAGTGTCAAGACCAAATGGCGCTTTTTGCTTTTTCTCCCAAGCAGCTGCAGAATTACACAGAAAGAGAAAGAAAATTGAGAGTGTTATATTGAGAAACGGGCATGTTCATGCATGAAGTTCAAACAAAATATGCTGGCAACACAGAACAAAGTTCACCCAGTAATTCCAAATACATTCTTTGGGTAATTTTTAGAGGGCAGTGATCACAGAGTTAGCATAATAAAAGCTCTTTCAACAAGGAAACTGCTACAGGAACTAAAAATTCCCTTCTTCTCACACACTTCCCTTGAAGCGTAGATGTAATTCCAATATCCTGCTAGTGTACTGGCTTTCTGTCTGCCTCTGATGTTCTGTATGCCTACTGCTCTGCTCCATATGTTCTCCTGACCTGCTTTTTTCTTTTGTGTGTGTGTCTCCTATGTAATTTTGTTCTTCCCCATGCTGTGCCTTGGAGAAAAGAGGGTCATCCATCCTGACAGGCTGCATCCTGATTCCTATTAGAGCTCCCTTGAATAGAACGGACTCTCCTCATACCACACTTCTGAAGTAGAAGTCATATGCAGACAATTTTGAGCTGGTGGAGTGCTCACATTATAGTTTCAGGTCTACAGGTGTGGCCTGGGAAGTTAATGTATCTGAAGCTGCCAGGATCAAGGTATCTGATTTAGGTTAACCCACATGAAGACCACAGGTAAAACTATACTAATGCAGAACCCCAAAAGGAGAAGGAAGCTTGGAGATGTTCTCAAATGTAAGTCACCACCATAAAAAACAGAGAATGTGGCTGATAGTCCCCCTGAAAGTATTGTTACAAAGGAATGCTAGAGTTAGGCTAGTGTGAGGTGTATCAGAATATGCTAACATATGCTCACAGAGTTTGTTCTGGTACTAAACTTGAAGGAATAATGTATGGAAACATGTATGTAATTAAGTCACCCTCATATCTTAAGAGTATGACCACAAATTGATCCGTGCTGCACCTTTGATGTGGGTTACCCTATACCATGCAGCTATTTTCTAGACAGTAATCTACACAGCATCATGAATTCAACTTTTCCTCTATTTTGTGAATATATAAGTATATTTTACATAAATATTTACATATTTTAAATATACAGTTTCTTAGCTCTTCCTGCCTTAAGGCATGCAATGATATACCTAAAAAAGAGTATCTGCTGGTATAGCAGATCCACTTTAAATCTACAAAGAAAGCCTAAAGCCAAAAAAAACATACACAAGAGATAGAGAATAGCTCTACAAAATGCTTTTCAGTAATTCTCCACTGACTAGCCATGAAAAAGCATTAGGCATAGAGATGGGCAAACACAGCTGTGGATTCCTCTGTGATCCTGTATCAAGAGCTGGTCTGTGGATAATCCATTTAAAAATGCTCTTTGGCCTAAGCTAGCATGTGCCAAGTTTCTGCATCAATCATGACATTCTGCCTTGCCCAAATAGAAGCCAGTCAACAACTAATGCGATTACATGCCCGCGATAGTTTTTAACAGGAAAATGGCTTAGAAACTTGCAATTGGATTTGAGCTGATAATCCATTGAATGCAAAGGTGGCTTTTGATGTACTGATGCTGAATGACTATTTCTAGCAATGGAAACGGGAGACAAAAGTCCAAAACAAATTTGGTTTTCTCTCTTTTTTTTTTTTTTTTTTTTTTTAAGGCTTCAGTGTGTTAAAGTGTTTGTCACTTAGTTTGGAGGTCATACCTCAAATATTTCTCTGAGAAAAAAGAAAGAACCATTTGCATACAGTGGACATATTCTAATCAGCAAAACATTTACTGTAAAAGTGTTCTTTGCTATCTACATTGTAGAGCATTGCAGCTCTAATACAAGGCAGCAACAGATGTCCATGAACACCATTTACTTCCCTTTATAAGTGCAATGATGGTGTAGTGAAATTTGTACTATTTGAAACTGAAAATTTCTTATTAACTATATGTGAAAATATAAAGTATTATATGCCAGCAGTACTGTTCTATGTCATTTTAGCAGAACTAAATTCTATTTTAGTTTAGCAGAACTAATTTTATCTAAATAGCAAAAATGCATTACTTTAGATGACAGGATGAATGAGACAAATTGCAGGTCACACTAGTGAGGTTAATTGTTCCATTTCATTCAAGTGAACAGCAATTTATTAAACATCAACTTGTTGCACGGATTTCCCTGTCACCTATAATTTTTCCTGAATTTTCTATGGAAAGACAGGAAGCAGAGAACAAAACCTAAAAGTTTTGCCTTCTGAACACATTGGCCTGTCCCAGCAGCAAGTTTTAACTGCCTCAGTCACCCAGCACAGGGTGTAAACTCAGCTCTAGTCAGAGCAGTCAGAAGGAATTGCAAATCTAGAATAAAATGCAGTACCTGGATTACCTGAGCAGAAACACACAGAGCCTACATTTGCCTGCTTCCTTTCATCAATCACAAACAGCACTTTTAATGGAAAATCTTGGAACTTTTTCTGGGTCATCGTCCTATAATTTAGTCGTTGGCAATTACTTGATAATTTTATCAATTATTCAAATATTCAAACAATATTTAATTTTTTTAATCTCTCTGCAATTGTAAGTACTTGCATTTCCCCCTCATTTCTAGCCATGAGAAGCTATCTTCCAGAGTTAGCTGGCTGCCTGCAGTCTGCCAAGCTTTAGTGAATGCAGGAGTCCTTACATGACCCTAGGCTGACCCTTGCTTGTCTCAGTAAATCTAGGCTATGGTAAATCATTGTGGCTTCTCTGCAACATGATACATAGAGCACACCCCTCATATTGGGTTCCATTCCTGTTTAAGGCTGCATTTGCCTGACGGTCCTTCATCACTGGAGAAAACAAGAGCTATTTTTCTATGGTGACTTTCCATCCATTGGATACCCTTGAATTCTTTGCTCTGCTACTTGTATTAGTACTTCCTTCCGCAATGGATTTTGGGTAATTTTTTTCCCCTGTTTTTATTTAGGTTTGTCATACTACTTATTAGGTTCTCCTTTTTTTAATGCAAGCCTTTTAAATATTACAAGTGAGTTTATTGTTGGCAGAAGAGACTGTATTTCTTGCATTGAAAACTGACATGCTCATAGTCCTTTATTTTGAATAATTTATTAGTCCAAACCCCAGGAGTACCTTAGTAAAAAACCCGAAGCCATACTTCCTGTGAACATACCACACCCACATCCACAAATGCTGATCAGTTGAATACTCTCCCTACAGCATCTTTAGTATGTCTGAGCCATTTGCTTTTCTGCCAAAGTAATCTATGGCCAAAGATTCAGCCAAAAGCATGTCAACTCTAAGTTGTTTTTGTTGCTTTCCATCTGAAGTTAAATCACTTTTCAAACTTCAGACTATGTTCAAAAAAGACCAATAAAAATGCGTTACCTCTTCCTATGGTGGGGAAGCTAGCGGCTCTATGTAAGACTCTTTTTTTCCCAGATAGGTGCTGGATCTTGCCTCAAGATATAATGGGAGAAATGTAGGCACAAACTGAAGTGTGTGGGTAGCATTTAAGGGCAGGATTCATCAGATTTAGACCTCAGCAAAAGTTTCAAAGGGCTGGCTCACACCCAAAGACTTGACTGTCAGTTTTGAACTGTGCCAAAACAAACCAATGACCTAAAATTAAGCCTCTGCATTGTGTTTACCATCTTTCTCTTTGTTCTGTTTTTTTTTGTTTGTTTTTTTTTTCCTAAATAAAATTGCAGTGATACAATCCATCAGGAAACAGAAAGAAAATGAAGGAGTTTTTTAAACCATTTCCCATTGAACAAAGAGGTGACCCAAATGAGAAGGGGTAATCAGACAACTGGTTTACAGTCCACATAAGACGAAGGAAGACAGAAAATAAGTCAAGTCCATTTATTCTTCTGGCTTTTGTAACTCATTCATTTAAAAAAAAAAAAAAACAACAAACAAACAAAAAAAACCCTCTTCCAACCAAATTAGGCTAACAGACTAGTAAGGCTGCCTGTTTCCTATTTCATCTTAATTATTTTTATTTTGTTAATTAATTTTAAGAATATTAACATTAGCTTTAATGTTGAGGTTCCTACTTCTTTGTAATCAGATTAGGTGATTCCAAGGTCTTTCATGTGTTTTCTAGTTCTCCTTTCAATGGCTTTCATAACTGCCTGATTCTATTTATATCTCTCCTACCACAAAGCCAATGTCACTGAGATATTTCTGCTCTTGCTTGTAAGAAATGTTAAATCTGCTATTTTTGGAAAGGGGCTCAGCATCATTTATGCTGACTTAGTTACTTTCATTTCTTTCATCTTGTTTTTCATTTTCCATCTCTTTTTTCTTTTTTTTTTTACATTAACCCCTTAGTGCTAACATTCTCCAGGCAGCCACCCAGTGGAGCTGGGCTACCATGGCGCTGACAGTAAATTAACAATAGGCAGAGATGCTGGAGTATTTCTGTGTGACAGTCTGCAAAAAATATCCTCACTTCCCTGATATGGTCACGTTCAGAGATAAGCTGTGATGGGTCACATGTTTTCCTTTCACACTGCTTGCTCCTGCCCAACTGAGCAATGGCAGCAGGGAGACATTCTTCTCCTAGCACTCATCAAGATGTAATAACAGGGTTCCTATTGTTAGAGAGGCAAGTCTTGCTTTTGTTGGCACTGATAGAGCTTTAATGTAAACATCAGCCTTGAAAGACAACATACTTGTAGTTAAGAGAATACAAAAATGTCTAATAATAACATATCTTCATTCTAAATTCTGACATGTGCTTCTGAGATTGCCAGTCTTTCCTGCTTTAAGTCATAAACCTAACATCATACCTTAAGTTACAGCAATCCCATAAAACGCATAGAGGTCAGGATACAAGGTGGTTTTCCCCCTCATGAAGCTTGTTTAAAGCTAATACTGAAAACAATCAGAGACTTCTTACAAAGAAATGGATGTAGAAATAAAGGTCAGGATCCTGGCTCTGCCTGCCTCTGCCTTGGCCAGAAGAACCAGCCCAGCAAAGATGTGGAAGCAGCTCACTTTGTGCTCCTTCAAAAGGCCAAGAAGGGTGACACTGCCATGTGGTATGCATCAAAACACAGTGCCTCCTGTTCTTTGGTATTAGCTATCAGACTTGATTTTATTTTGCTCCAGGCCTGCAGGTGCACAAAACAGGAGCTCTTAGTCCAAAATACCTTCCAGCTTGGTACGTGCCGTACCTACTCTACTTGCAAGCAATAGATCTCAGTACATGATTTATATCTAACTATGTAATGTTGTTTAATAGTGTAAAAATCTACCCATTAAATCCTTCTACAAACTAGATAATTTTAGGAGTAGTTGGAGATGATAATAAGCTTTGGCATACTGGTATGCTCTCTCCTGGTTGCAGAAAGCAAATGGAATGAAAAAGTCACTTGGTATTTGGCCACTACTATAGTTCTGATCCACCAGAGAAAAATCATACCACAGTGAAATGCAAAGTCAGGAGAAAAACCAAACATTTCTAAAATGTCAGGCTCATGCACCTAACACTAGTGATTTAAATCCATGCTTAGACAGGTAATAAACCTGATCACCAGTTACTGAGGTCACAGGACCTCCACTGAGACAAGCATCTGATTTTGTGGATTTGGTTTCTGGTTGCCGGGGCAGTGTCCAAATGTAAAGAAGTTTTTCAAAACATTATATAGTTTATTAAAAAAGTCATCAGTGACCTGACAATAATTAGCCACAAGATCCACAAAGTCATTAAGACCAGAGAGACCCGTCATAATGATGTTCATTTTTCTATCGCACTCATAAAGCCAAGGGTAATGACTGGCAGATATATCCCATCCACTTTGGCTAGGTCTTATTGCCAGGGAATGTGTATAATATGATTGCAGACCTAGGCATATTGCTGTACTATGTCAGATGTGTTTTTAAACTGCCATCTTCCAGATACATGATTTATATTTAAAACATCTCTAGTCCCCGTGCATTAAAACATAAAATGAGTATGTAATCAATACAGCAATGTCTCTCCGAGTTTACAGTCTGGAACAATGGCTTGAAATGCCATAAATTGCCTCATATTTCCTGGCAGGATGTTATTGCTGAAGTCTGGTGACAATTCTCTCAACATCAATTATTTGATGATTCACTGATTCTACTAGAACACTACTAGGTAATCACCCACACTGGACTTACCTACAGTTTTTGGCAAATGTTTACTGTGAGAGGTTAAAGACATTCACATCTTCTCACTGCATGTTTAAAGTAATTCCCTGCCTGGCCAGCAAAGTCAGGGAATGAAGAAATAGGTCTCCTCCGAATCAAACTGGTCCCCTGATACCAAAAACCAAACATTGTCTTCTGCTGGTTTAGATGCCAATTACCCTTTCTCTAACTGCCAACCTTCAGGTTTTTAGTTTCTCAAATGTCTTGTGTTGCTGAATTTAATTAAATGATATTTAATATGAATGTAATACTAGAGGAACAGGCACCTATTCAACAGGACTGTGCAAGAAAGTGGAAAACACACTGACTGACCCAACTACTTAAATTCTTGGTGCCTACCACACATTTAAAATCCAGTGTTTGTCAGAAATCACTGTTTATCTATTGTATCTCAACTGTCAGTGATATCCACGAATAGACACTGCTCCAGGGATACATTATTGCTGGATCCACAGAGACACCATTTAAACCTTTCTCCCCTCCCCAGAGAACTTTCCAGCTTTCTAATGTGCAGCAAATACTGCAGCATGGAATGAATGTGCCATAGTCACCTTCCTGTTACCTGACAAATTTATGACCACACTCTCCTCAAGAACAGCCAGGTAGGTTACCCATAATGTGCTACCATGCCTGTGGGAGAAGAAAGACAGAAACACTTTTATTTACTAAAAACATATGCTGCCTTTTTCTTGAAGACCATTTGGTTTCATTTGGGTAACATAAGGGAAAGAGGGGGAAAAGGAGGGAACAGGCAATGTAGAATAAACTGTACCCTACCCTCTGAAAGCAGCATTTGGCACATAGACAACTCACTAACAGTTCCTTAGTAGTGATAATTAGCAAGTAAGCTTCTGTCTGTTTGTCTGTCTCCTGTTCAGTAGTGTTTTGCTATCACAGTATATCCAGTCAGCTTCATTCTTCCCATATATACTGGTAGCATATCTACCAGTAGATTAATTATTCTGGCAATATTTAATAATTCATTTCTTTATTGTCCACAGGGTTTACATGTAGCTATTTTTGTACCATGAGTGAAATTGCATTACACGGAGAATTTTTGAACATTTGCCCTGTCACATCCGTTGCAACTCTTATAATTGTGGAGGATGAATTGAACAAAGTAGTTTACAAGCTAGATACAGGCACCACTAAATGAAGGACTAGATCACAATGGGAGCAAACTTCTGGGATTACAGTTACAGCCCCGGGGCAGCAGCATTCCCAGAAGGCAGAGACATTCAGATGAAAGAGAAGGGTGATAAGCCTTGGAGAGGATGAATTTATACATCTTCCAGAGACCAGTTTTTTTTTTGCTAGACTGTGTTTCGGATTTACCTGTCTTGTCACAACAGCTCCAAGGACACGGGTCATTTCCCACTTGTGTACAGAAGAAATGTGCAGAAAAAGGTAAAATTGCACACTGCAAATGTTGAGGCCTCCAGACATTGAGACAGAGTCCTTCACACTCTTTGTTTCCCCTTTTTCTTCCCTCTTCCTGAGACACCTTCGCCTTTTCACCAGGTTTCTTTCATCTTCTTTTCTTCAACTATACTTTTACTTTCTACCTGTTCTTACATTTTAAAGACATTTTCATTCAAATGCTTATACTTCTTCATTGAATCAACTATATATTTTCCAAATTTTGAGGTGGAATCATGAGGAACTTTTTTACCTAAATATACAAATAGATCACTTCTCACTCCAAGATTTAGGAGGGCAGGTCAAGGAAAATACAAAGGATAAAGAACACAACTGAATAAAAAAATCTGCTTTGTATTAATGAATTGTTTATAAGAATAAAATCTTGCCACTGATTGTCTAGTTACAATCAAGATGCACATCCAAAGTGTGACTAATAAGAACTCTATAACCACAGCAATAAACCTGCAAGAATAATACAAATCAGGCAGCGAGGTAAAATGGCTGTCAGGCAAAATGTTTCTAGCTGTCTTGAAAAGCTTTACTGTAGATTGGTTTGGAATAGAGAGAAGGTAAATAGCTAAAATATCAGAAGAGAACTAATAAAATGTTTTGTATTTGGAGAAAAATATTTTCATCATACAATACCAAGAACAGAACACACTGCAAAATAAATCTGAAATCCTGACTGAAAAAATACCTATATCTTAAAAATGAAACTGAAACCATGTCCCATCAAGCAGGGATGAACATAAACAGAAAAGGAAATAATCACAGAGATGAATAATATTGCTAGAAAACTGCCAAGAAATTAGGATAACAAGCTCCAATGAAACTTGTATGAGAAAGCAGCATTTAAAAGCAAATTTTCCTCTTCAGAATAAACAAAAAAACAGTTAGATTGCAGAGATATTTTACCATGATAATTCATACTTTTCACAGGCAATTTTAGAGTGTTGAATCTAAAGTCAAGGCAAAGAACAGCCCAGACTAGAACTCAATGGACAAAATCAAGCTCTCAGAAAAAATCAAGCAACTAAATTAAGGTTACCTATGCCACCTTGATGCAGATTGCCACTAAATTGTCTGTATTAGCATGGATGTTATTACACGTTCATTATTCTTTTGCTACATTCAGTGAATAATTGCAGTACACAGAGTAGATGGTGTTTATTTAATAGAAAGCAAGACACTGTTTTCAAAGCCTCCAACTGCAATGAAAATGAAACTTAAGATGCTGTGATAACAAACATCTCCATTACAAAAACAGGCCTATTGGACCAGGTCCTGTGATCATGCAAATAATGGTAATGCCGAAGCGTAAGAGGCAAGCCTCTGTCTGGCATTTCTTAATTTTGAGTACTGGAAACATTGTATTTCCTTAATGTGTCCTTCTCTGTATGAATTTTCTAAAGTGTAAACTGAAGTAAAACAAAATAAAACAGAAACTGATGTATCATAGTGATGGTCTGTATAGGTCATCAGTAGAATCAGGATCTACAAGAGAGAGTTGATGGCACTCAAAGAGTATCTACTTCAACCCTAATTTCTGAATAGGAGCATGTAACTGTGGTGACAGAGCCTTTTTCAGTCTTTAACTGCTCTTTTATTGTACATCTTCTCCAATTGGTTCCACATCAGGCTTTATCCCATGGGTTACCTGTTTTTCTCCCTTTTCTGTTCTTCCTGACTGCACAATGATGATTTCACTCTTTCAGCATCTCACTCCCACAATTTGTCCATCTTGTCTCAATACTTCACTAATAACCGGATTTGTCCCTGATGATCCCAGCCACCAAGCTTGGGTTTCTCCCTGCCCTGTCCCAGTTCTGCTGAGCTGTGTATCACAGCCTCCTCCTTCAGTTCCAGCTGACAGTCCAGGATTTTCCAGCTCTATATTTGAGGCAGGTAATCAGAGAGATTTTCCTAGAATGATCCTCCAGTTCAGAGAGGAGGCCTAATTTAGAAGCCTCTCTCTCCTCATGAACTCTACAGGATTTTAGAGCAAAATGGCTTTGTAACTTACAAGCCTAATTTTAGGTAGTATATACATCATTCATAGTGCCTGGGGCACTGACAGCAGTAGTGGCAGATCTCTTATTTATCCCAGGATATAATGTTAAGTTTTTTACTGATGAAATCTAAGAAATCTACCCAGTGATTGCATACAACAGTTTTTCAAAACCTAGAATGGCTGGATTTCGAAAGGGACAGCAAAACATGATAGAAACTTAGCACAATGGACTACCTTTATTTTCATGAGCAATGGTTCAGAAAGAAGGAACATTCTGAATATTGTTATCGTATCTGAACAATCAACTGCACATATGGATTAGTTACCTGCAGGAAAAAAGATTTTACAGCAATTTAAGGATACATCTCTTCTTGCTCCTTTCACACCCTGGTACTAATGAGTGTGTTGGTTTTAAAGACACTCATTTATGTTATCATAAAAATAAATATCCCTAATGTTTTCTTTTACATAACAGAAGTTAATGGGAAACTATTCTAGATAGCTATCTTAGTGTGATCATTCACATCTTATACAATAAGAGTACATTAGTATATCACTACTTTCATAGAGACTGCCACTGGGTGAAACTATCATTTTACTATTTATACAGAGCAAATCAACAATTTGTGGCATTACACTTTACAGTTTTGTTTTCCATTAGTAATGAAATGTTTACTGTTGGTTTATACTGGCTTTTTCTTTTCATGAGAAGTGTTGTAATTTGAAATGTGTTTGGGCGACATCTATTTTTCAGGTGCAAAGTTCTAAAGTATCTTATAGTCAGCATCACTGGACACTCAATCTCAGAAGTGTGAAAACTAACAGATAATTCGTGGCTCTGACCCTCTCTAAAAGCAGATGATGATCTGAATGGGCTGTTAAATCCTTGTATTGATTGCAACACTGGTTATGTACTCATGGCTTCCATTGTACAAGGCTAGGTCTTGAGTGAATGACTTCTCTGTAATTCATGAGTGACATTGATTTGATAGGGAGATGTAAGTAAAGTTTTCTTTTAACACTGAAAAAAATTAAGACGAGGAAGGCTCTAGCGTTCAAATTTTCCAAGTATTTTCTTGAAAGTCAGTCTCTCTTCAATATTTAAGGTGGGTGAGTTTTTTTATTTAGAACATTATCTGATTACCAAAGGTATAGTTTCATTTGGATTTATTCATTTATTTATGTTAACTTCTGCATTTTTTCCTGATGATTCCAATAAGATTGATAATGTATCACCCACAAGAATAAAAACTTATTAGAATGAGTCAGTTATAGTGACAATTTATAATTTGCATCTGAAAGAAGGCACTGAAGTGGAAATTATTTTATTTTAAATTGTTAGCATCAATCTTAACCCCTATAATTATGAAAATTTTCAAATACTGTGATGTAGCTGAGCTATGCAATTTCATACTACATACTCAGTGTATTTTCCATCTAATTATCTAGTTTCTGGGGATCATACACTAAATCCTGTGATCCAGTATAAAAACTGGTAAGAGGTAAGAAGGCATAAAGCTCACTCATGTATTCAGCCATTACATTTTCCATGTATTGAACCAAATCCCTAGCCTTCTATTCCCCACAGGGTCCAGCTGTAGCACATCAGTTTGCAGCTCCACTCTTAGCCACATACACTCTTTCATACAACTTCTCCAAAGTCCAAGGTATTATTGCATTAATTTAAAAGAGCCCTGCAAATGTCAAAATGGCATAAGAACAAAAAAGTTACTGAGTCCATCTCCCTCTACTGAGATAGGCTAGACTATTCTATTTCAAAGTTTTCAATAATAGAAATACTATTTTTTACACTAGGCAGCTTGTTCCTGTAATTATCAATGTGTTTTGAATATGTTTCTATTTAACTTAAACCTTTCTTGTTACAAATTCAGTCAATGTTGTCCTTGTCCACCAGTGTACATGGAAGATAACTGAATACCACTATGTAACAGCCTGTGTACACTGGAGGATGTATCCTTTAACAGTCTTATTTTTCTAGACTAACTTAGTGCTTTCAAATTGTCCTCAGTGATCATACTGTCTGAATCTTCTAGCATTTTTAGCTCTCCTCTGAACTCATTCTAACCTGCCTACACCTTTCATAAAGACTAATTCCTAAAATTAGACACATCATTTTAGCTGAGGCCTCACTAGATCTGGAAAAAACAAAATAATTACTGCCTGTGTTATGTATAACATGTCTGCTAATATCCCCTAGACTGAAATTTGCATTTTCTTTAACCACATCACACTGTTGATTTACATTTATTATGTTGAGGTATGCAATATCTCTAAAATCCTTTTTTGTCATTCTTCTGCCTAAAGAGTGTTTCCCCATTTTGAATTGGGGGTGGGGGTGGGGGGGTGGGGTGTGTGTGATGCCCAAGTGCCTTAATATGCATTTTTCTTTATTGGATTTCATCTTACTGACTTCATATAATTTCTCTAATTTATATTTGTTAAATTCTCACCTTTTTTATTGTTGCAAAATTTAAATAATTCTTTAAGTGAGCTATAGCTTTCTACCCTGATAGTTATCCTTCTCTCATTTTATCTTCCCAAGAGACCCTACCTAAGAACACTTTGATTTTGTCTTATTTGTTGAAATACACTTCTGTCAGCCTTTATCCTCCTCTTCCATGGTGCATCCTCTTCCTAGAGTCTCAGAAACATCGTAATCACTTACTTACATCAACATGTCTTCTGTCTGTATTTTCAAGTGGTGTTGTCTGCCTAGTTAAAATCACGTCTAAAACAGCTAGGAGTAAACATTTATTTAAACAAAAATATTGTGTCCATCTGACAAGTTGTTATTCCTTGTGTGAAAAGTAAAATTATTCTTTCAAAGATACAAACTTAACTAAAACCATCTACTAACACCCTGCTATTTTGATGTATTACAGAGCTACACAAAAATAGCCTCATCCACCTACTCCTTCTGTTTGGCAGTTTATAGTAAATCCTTACCATTAAATTAACCTTATTCTTTTCCCCTTTCATCTTCACCCAAGTATCCAACCACGCTGCCTCCTCCTGAACTTCAGAGCAGGTATGTGTACATTCTTGATCCACAGAGCAACAGTTCCCTGTGTTTTTCCTTCAGCATGGGCAGAGTTTCACCCTATATTTAAACTAGACATGAGCATTGTAACTATTTCACACATACATTGACTTATATCCTGAAGCCTCAAAACTTGCCCAGGTACTTTTCGGAGAAAACAAAGGATGACCTATTGTAGTGACCTGCATGTACCAGCCCAAGAACAATGCAGACTAGAAGTGCATATAAGGAGAAGCTGGCTGAATAGCGATTAAAATGGAGGAACATAAAAAGGCAGTATTTTATTAACACAGCAAAATGCCACACAACATAGCCAAGCGAGTAAACAAGAAAAATCTGTAACAGCCCTATAATTATCATGTAAATTGAGATTAATAATAGTAGAAATACTCATTCGATGCTCTTCTAATCAACAAATAGTAGATTACAGGGTAATTAGTAGGGAATTTATATATGATTATTAGGCTCCAGATTACATGGTGACTAATTATAGTAGCAATCTGAAGGCATGCTAATGACCATGGAATCATCTGGCAAAAAGTACATAAATTAAAGGTGTAGCATGTCCTAATATTGTATACATGATGAAAGATGGATATCAATTTAACAAAAATTTTTCATTATTTATCCATTTCTCCAAAATAATAAAAAAATATGGCGTCTAAATAATATTTTTGAAGAACCGCAAGGTAGATTATCAGCACAAGATTTAGTAGAAAATATTATTCATGATTTGCTGAATCACCATGAACATCTGCAGCAGTTTCACTAATTTGGAAAAAGGACAATTCAAAGAAAATTTGAAAGATTAAGCAGTATGATGGACACATGGTATTTTTGTGACTGTCACTCCTAAGTCATTCTAGTGAGCAATGTTTAGGACAATCTCTGTCCTTTCAAATGAAAGCACATCCTTAAGAACTTAAAAATAATGTGAATTCTTCCTGAAAATGTAAAAAAATTATGAAATCTTCTAATTCAACCAAATATAAAACTGGCTTCCTGTGTCCACATAGGGACACCAATAGTATGATTTTCTGATGTGGTAGGGTATGCAGGAACTGTCTTGGATGAAACTACTGGAGGTTGAGCATTAATGAAACTCAGACTTTAAGAGTCAAAAGTGAATTTTCACTCTTTAGACAGACTTAAAAACAATCCTCAGAAGAAATTATTATACAGCACTATTTTAGTATGATTATTGTAAAACAATGATAATTTATTTCCTGGGAAAACCAGAAGAGTGGGTAATTTCTGGGCAATAGAGAACATTTGTACATCCACTGCCATATCCACTCCTTCATTTATTATCAATGTTTGCTTTCTACTGCAATCCAAAACAGTAACAATGACCTTTAAAATCAATAGAGACTCTGTAACAGGTATGAAAACAGATCAAGAGAGGTAATAGAACAAAGCATACACTCAGCAGAATGTAATTAGAAGAATGGAAAAGTTAAACGCTAGTAAAAAGAATAAACTGTGGGAGAAAGAACATCCAATGAGAAATAACATGGGAAGAGTGAGGACCATACTCTTGTAGCTGCCTAAACTAGCCTGACTTTTAAGTTCTAGTTATAAATGCTAAACAAGATCAAAAGACTTGTTCTCAAGTGAACAATTTGACATAGCATGCTTCATCCTCATATTAATAAGGACCTGGGAATGTGCTAGAGAACATTAAACCGTCCAGTGCTGCTTAGCCCTATGGGAGATGCTTCAGAAAGTCTTTCTTACACAAAGGCTGAATTCTGCTTATCAATTAGCAGTTCTCATAAACTATGAAAAGCACTTACAGAATCGGGACATATAGCATTTGCTCTGTGAATCTTTCGTTATTCAAGGCAAGAATTATTTCTGAAACTAGAACTGCCTGATTTCTTCTGAGAGTCAGCTTGGGAGGAGACCTGGCACATACATTTCTTCCTCCTGCAGCACAGAAGACTGACTTGGTTGCCCCTCTGGCATCATCCAGACTCTTTAAACCGGTACAGAAATGTCATGGGCCAAGGAATTATACAGAGAAGAAATGGTTACTGAGTAGCCCATTTTCTGGAGCTAGTGATGCAGGGATCAAAAACAGGGCTGTTCTCAACCTCAAAAAAAAACCCAAACAAAAAAAACCACCACCACCCCCCAAAAAAACCCCAAAAAAACCCAAACAAACCAAAAACACACACCAAAAAAACAGATTAGGAAGCCTGAAGCTATTTCTTTTAATTTTCTGCTAATATTTTACACCTTCTCTGCAGGGCTTTTCTGCAGGGTCTTTTGTTAGACAAAGCTTAGCAGTGAAATGACTCCAATATTGCAGTGAAGAGCACAGTGAGGCCAGAGGTGGAAATGGATACCTTGGGCTGTGAGGTTCAGTTAAAGCAGCAGATTTATACAGCTTATATCATACTCTGTCATCATGTTTCTCCTCTTTGGCTGAATTTTTATTTCCATATGGTCTTCACTGATGTTTTCTTAAAAACATTACCATGCTAAGGTCACAGCTACAGGGCCCAATAGTGTTAATGTATTCACCTGGTACAACATAGAAGCATCATTGCTGCATTAGCCACCATTGCACCTGAGTTAAAAAGCTCTGTCAGCTGGGTACTTGCATGACTTCACTGCTTCCAGAATCCTGAGTGAGGATAACTATGTACTTGGTTCCACCCTTCACAGTGAAAACAAATTCTAACTTTTTCATTATTTCATTTTTAGGGAAATCCAGCTGCTGTATTTACCTTATGCTTGTTTATCACCAATCACAGCAACAATTAATCAACCCACTACTCACTCAAAGGGAATTTTTGTCAAACAGATTTTGAAAAAAATTACGGGTTCAGCTGATAAAATAAATATATGCAAAGTGGATGAGAAGGACAGGGAAGAACAATGGCATAGGACAATACTAAACGAGTAAAAAATTGAATCATTAGGGATCAATAACTTTTTTAAGACACATATGTAAGACATAAACAGAATAGGTAGAAATGCCACTACAGAAGGTGAAATAAATCTCAAACAGCAGAAGGGAAGATAGTTGTGAGTGAGAATGAGTGAAATATGCCAGAAATTGTTACATGTTTTACAGAAATAAATATGAGAAAGAATGGAGGGTTTGTAGGCTACTAAACCACAAAAAGTAGCAAGAGCTCCAAAACAGTTTGTATTCCATCCAGAATGATTAAGTAGATGAAAGATAGAGAGGAATATGAAGACATAAAATGTTAAATATGTCATGAGGAAAACCAAAACCTAACACATTTAAGATGTACTTTTCAGTAGCACAAGGTCTAGTCTTCAAACTAATAGCCATGACAGATTTCACATATATTATAAATGCTGAGATGCAATTACAGAACAAAGAAAAGAGATTGTTAAAGACAGGAAAAACAGAGATGAGAAATAATGGAAAAAGTAATGAAAAAATGTCAAAAATCAGAGAAGATATGGCACCTTGATAATCACTGTTGAGAAATTCATATGGGGACCTGTCCAATATTTGTGGCAATGTGTTTCAAATAAAGATAGTAAAAAACCATAACTGATAAAAAGAACTTAAGATTGGTAAGAACTTGGGTTGAATTAGGCTCTGATGAGAGACTGAAGTAATAAGATTACAACAAAACAAACAGACATTAGAATGACAGATTTCTTTTTCAACTGTATGAAAATGGGTTTATTCTCAAATACTTGTGAGGATAAGGCCAAAATAAGAAAAAAAGACAACAACAAAAGACATGTCTATGTTATAGAAGGTAGATAACACACTATAGGAATGAAAAGAAATAGGAATACAAAATAAATCACTTGGAATCAACTCATTGAGTATATTGTCAAGGACTACAGTTTAAGATTCAACTATGAATGCAGTCCAAAGAATGCTAGAAATCACCAAAGACAGGTTTCACTATCTTTGTGTCTTTTCTGACTATTCTCATGAATTCTGATGAATCAGATTATTTCTTAGGTAAAGCAACTAATTTCATAATTAAATGTAGGTAAGAAAATGCAAGCTGTTTTTTTCTGAAGAACAGTGGTCTTATGAAACAGCTTTAGATGATATCTAGATTCAGGAGGAAACATAAGTGTTGTGACTCCACTATATTCTGTAGTGAGTCAATAGTAAGAAACTGTTTGACAAAAATACATCTGTGAGGTCATCATCTTACATGGTTTTCTTCAGCTGCGCTGCAGCACTATCACACATGGCTCACATACATCCTCTATTCAAAGAACCATAGAATGGTTTCTGACAGCCTCTTTGTGTTTTTCCGGGAAAGCCACTTTTGCAGCTATGTGGTGACCCAAACCAAGGAACTGGTGAAGCTAAATAAAGCACTCTCTATTACATCATTTTTCGGCCTGATGACTTTGCTAGGATAGTTCACTGGGTGGTTGTGCAACTGATGGGACAAGTGGAAGGGGCTGGGGGAAGAAGAAACAGTCAGCTGAGGGCAGCTTAACTTGGCCTGAATCCCATTCTTCCCCAATGACTGAGGTGATAAGGCATCTGCATTTCCATCTTGATTTTGTATACTACTAATCTGCATATCAAAGGTAAAGTCTTAGCTTTACCCACACCGCAGCACTTGCCCTTGCCTCATCACATCTCCACTCACTCATGGGTGACTCCTAGTTAGCCACTCAGTACACTAGGCTCCGCAACTCTGGTTTCAGTAGTATATTAGTGTAGTTAGCAGTGCTCACTCTTTCTTCTTTTTATGCTACACAAATAATTTAGTTCTTCAGGGAGAGAGAAAGAGAATTTTGCAGAGTGAAAATAAGAGCCAGGTAATTCCCCTGCACTCAAGAAATGGAATTTTGTTCAGAAGGCTGTGTGCTATCTTGAATAAATGTGCCTGTTTTCAAAATTTAAACAGAGAAAAAACTCAATTTTAGATGAGATTTATAAAAGAGAATCAAAGATACAGCATGGCATTTTATATTGTAATTATATGCTTTTGAGAAGGTGCAAAGCATAACTGTCATAGAGGAACTCAGGTAATTATCAAATGTGTCTCTAGAAGAAAAATGTTAGACCCTTAAGCAAGTTTGGTTTACATTCAAAACATTCGGTTTCAAACTAAAATATGGCAATATAAATTCTGTTTCTAACATTGTTTTAAAGTTCCCTGTGCCACATAAATGAATTGTGTCAGGTAAATAGCTGATTTTCATTAGCATAAACCAGGAATCATTATATAAACATTAGATAAAACCAGGAATACTGAAATAGACTGAAGTAAATGGTAGACTACTTTATGTTCATGTTTACATGTTACAAAAGCAAAAACTAAAGAATAAAATGCTGAGTTAATAATTTGGTTTTTGGAGGCAACATACAAAATTCTCATAACAGTTTTTATATTAGCACTTCCTTATTGTAATGATATGAAACTTTGCTAAGTAAAGACAGATACCATCAGAAAAACTTTCTGTGGTATAGCAAGAGGTCTTGAAGGGCCCCAGAGGTTATATAGTTTTCCCCATCTTAAAACAGTTCCTTACTTAGACCTTACAAGGCTTCACTGCAGAGGAGGTATTCTCAAGGAATGATTGTCACAGCTTCAGCAGGAACATGTCTCAGAACAGCTGCAGACCTTCCTCTCATGCAAAGAATAATCTTTCCAGGATATTTATATCATTGCAGTTTTATTTTGAGGTATCTAACGCATAATCACTTTTGATGACAACTTATGATATTTCTGTAATACGGGGAAACCCACTTCTTTAGATTATATTAACACATGTGGACTAATAGAAAACATTTTCGGTTTTTGGAAGCCCTTTTCACGGAGATTTACATGTGTCAGTGATGTACCATTTGCTAGTCTTTTATTTCTGCACTTCACTGTAGGGTTCAGTTGGCAAGAAATTATTTTGTATTTTCAGGAAATGCATAAACCCACAAAAACATACATTTATAATATTGTATTTCCTTTGTATTAATAGTTCCACTTTTGATGCTTTCCCTGTTTTTTGAAACTAAAATTTAGTACATCTTTGGACCAGAGTAAACTGAAATGCTAAAGAAATACTTGAAAGTGAATTTCTGAGTTTCCAGCAAACCTGTCATGAGTGCACCTTTTTCCTCTGTCAAACAATTACCCACTCTCAGAAACTATGAGTGTGGTACTTCATGAGGTATTATTCCTTGCTCTGTGATTATGTCATGCTTTTGGATTAGCAGAAAATAATTTCACACCCAGTGAATTTAGCATTACGTGTAATAAGAATATGTAGTTTGAAGCTTCATTCTGCTGAATTGGCCTGATTTGGTACAAATGGTTCCTAGAGAGCCATGCCTATAATTTAAATGGTTCAGTGAGATCAAAGGTAATTTTTCTCCTTTCACTCTACTCTCATCACAACTGGAGGAAATGTTTAAACTATAAGAGTTTCGATCTAGTAAAGCACTTACTGTTAGTATGTGCTAAGGTTTTTGTTAGTCAACAAAGCACTTAAACATCTCTTTCATTCCTACTGACTTCAAATCATATATAAACTTAAATCAAAACACACATATTTGCTTTCATGGAACAAAGCTAAACTGAGAAATACATTTTAAATGGATTTATCCAAGAAAAGCTTCAGGCTGTCATATGAGTCCATTAAAATTCATTAATTTTACCCTGCTCAAAATCCCTGAGTATAGCTGGAGAGATTAAATTGTCAACCTTTGAAACCTTATCTAAAGTTAAAACGTTTCTGTCAAAAAACTTTAAATAAGTATTAAAGTTCTCATATTATGTTCAGCAAATAGCTACTGATTTTTAAGAAATAAAAATAATCCATGATGTAATGAGATTAAGATAAGCAATATTTGCAATATTGCCAAATAAATGCTAGTAGCGCTTTTCAAATTAGCTAGTGATAACCACTTCTCACTGAATCTCAGAAAGTGTCACCAATTATTCTCACATCTCATATGCACAAGCCATCTTTGCGCTGTCTTTCTTTTTCCCCATCAAATATTATAAATAAAATAATTTTGGTAGAACAGCAGGCTACACTGTTGAAGACTTGAATATTTATAGTGAACGAAATATTTATCAATGGTCACGCAAAAGTTACTCTATCCCACAAAAAAGAGTAGAAGAGCAGTGAATAAACCTGAAGAAACACTTGATGTCTCCATCTTCCAATTTAGCCTTGTTACTCTACTATCTGTAAAACCATCATAATACGATTTCCACATATTCAGCTCGATTTCCTAACTTTTGAAAACTTGCCTGCATGTCCCTTTGTTAAGATACTCTCTCATCCTGTGTGACATCCACTGGGGGCATAGGCTGGCACAGTCAGGTGTTACCACTGACAGAAAAATGCGGTGGTCAGCTGTCCAGCCTAAAGAGCATATGCTCATTCAGAAACACCTTGCAAGGTGTTCCCCTAGTCACCTGTACTCTAAAACTTGTACCTCTGCATTTTTAGGGAAGCACTTCTGTCTCTTCACCACTGTTTCTTGTGAAATCCCTGCATCTCCTTACCCACCTTTCTTTCTGAATTACGGTAATTTTCAATATTCCTCAAGTTCCAGTTGTTCAAATTCAGATACTAAAAACAACTGATGAACCCAGGTAAGTCATTGCTAAAGAACTTCATCCTTCTCCCATCAATTTTAGAATCAGTTTAATATCTGGAATCTAAATCAACCAAAGCTTACATAAACTATAGGCAGCACAGATGTCTTCACACAGGAAAAAAAAAAAAGGTCATGTGCTTCCATATGTGCACTTATTGCCCGTTCCATCTATGGGATTTGATATGGACAGAGCTGGCCAGGAAAGTCATGTCATGAGCCATGGTATGTTCAAATCCAATTTATCTCTTCAGCAGTTTCTATAGATGGGGTTTCTCCGTCCCCAGTGAAATGTAAATCTGCTGTTCCCAACTAGAACTTCAGAAGGAAGCTGAAACAGGAAACCCTGACAAATGCTCTCCTTCGAGAGGCTGTCTCTGAGGTTCACGTCCTTGGCAGCCCTCCTCCTCGGCAGTGACACCTGGAAGTGCTGCCCTGATTCCCCTACCCTACCCACCCTGAATTTCACTCCATTTTCAGACAGGAACACTCTTTCTCCTTGGCCTATATGTGTGCTATTATTTACTATTTACATTATTTTTCACATACCATGCTTTTCTACAGCAAATTTGGGTATCCTTTTTAATGGACAATGTGAAAAACATTAAGCCATCCGGCACAGTTTTCTATTAATTTTTGAGCAGTAAACTTCTCGGCTGTATAAGTGTCATTGGGAGATATGAACCTTGTTCTAATCAAGGAGACTGCTTGGCTGTCTGATGAAAGGGTGTGTAAAAACAGAAGCAGATAAGAAACCCACAGTATATAAACATGAGGAGAAGAGTTTCTTATAACATGAAAGCAGCACCACTGATAAAGTGGTTAAGCCAGTAAAGTATCTGAAGAATAACAGCCACAAAAAAGGAGTAACCAAACAAAGATTAAAACCTTATCCCCATGCTACAGGATCTACCAAGTAGTTAAATGCAGCCCAATTTAAAAACCGTGTTAACAAAAATATGTAATAGAAAAAATATATTCTAATAAAAATATATATAGTCAGAATATGTTTTTTTAGTAAAAAAAAGATTATATAAATCTGTGTGGCTTTCATGACACATATAACATACAGAAAAGAGAAAGGAAAATAGAACTGCTTAAAATTAAAATAATTTGAGTCAATGCAAAAAAAAAATAATTCTGAAATAAGTGCAGAAAGAGCATTATTATGGTTTTTGTCCTGTCCCCCACCCCTAATCCTTCTTTTTCCCCCTTATATTTCTAGTTAATAGCTTAGATACATGCACAGGCACATCTGAGAGAGCAGAACAGCAACAAGAATTAAAATTATACATTGAAAAAAGTCAGCACGGCAATATTGGATAAAATAGATTACATTATGTAAAATGTATTTAAAATATATTTAAAAGATTAATACATGATATTAAGGGTGCACAAATACGAGAATGTCATACCTTATACTATGCCAAAAAAGAAGGTCATTGCTTTATTCTTCAGTATCCATTTATGCATCGCTGCGTTAGACCAAAAGGAACAGGGCTTCTAGGGGATTGCTGTGTCCCCTTTCAAGCATGGCTAGAAATGGAAAAGTAGGATGTTCAACAGAGGCTGCAGACCCAAGTGTTTGCCTTGTGAAGCCTGTTGGGAGCAGCTGGGCACTGTGAAGAGACAAGCCATGGCTGAAAACAAAACCTCACAATTAATTCCAACAGAAAATTAATGAGAGGTGTCTCTGGCTCTGTAGTGTGCTGACCTGAATGGTGAGCCTGGTGAAATCAATGGCAAAACTCCTCTTGTTTTCAACATGAGCAGCACATTCCCATCACATTTATGAAGGACAGAAGCATGTACAAAAGGTTATCTGCAGTTCCAATACAATCTCCTAAACATATCTTCTACCTGCAGTTCCCTTTACCTGCAAATACACCGAAACAGGAAAAAAGCTACAGTCAGAGCCAGTGAGAGCCTTCTGCACAAGAGGAATGTCCACATGCATGCAAAAAGGCATCCACAGCATTTCAGACACACTTGTTTGTATTACAACAATTGCCTTATTAATGGCAAGGAAAGCACTTGGTATGTTTAAATGGTAATTGTTTAAAATCGGATTCCAAGTTACAATAATAAAAAAATTTTTAATACAACTTAAAGTTGTCATATTTTTGTATATAATTATAGGAAATGTGAATAAACACATAATACATTTTGAAAAATTTACTAAAATGGAGAGAGGGAAATAACAGAACTAATGATCCTTTTCCTGTAAGATGAGACTCCCAAAAATAATTTCTTTTACAAAATGACATTATATACTAATCTTGGACACCAGTAAGTGCAAGATTCACATTAATTGCCACCAGGTATGAATCAGTATCTAAACAACCATCTTTTAATACTTGAATTGTGTCATTATTAACTAATCACAGCAAAAACACAAACCAACCAACCAGCCCCAAGTGTGTGTAGATTATACCCGATACAAAAGCCTCTGTCATCACAGTCGTCTGTGCATATAAGGAGTAGATACGTGGATGAAGAAAAATAATCATGGCAAAAATAAACATGTGACGAAACTTTCCAAAACACTGGGTACAAGCCTTAATAAAGTGGATTTGTTAATGATGAGAATAACTTCTTTGCCTCACGATGGATGTGATCTGATTCCTAGATATACTCAACTCAAAGCTGGCAAAGAATGCTTCCATTTATTTTTAGCTGACTTAAAGCACCTCTTCTTCCTAAATGAATTTTTCCTTTGAATCAAGCCACTGTCTTACTCATTCTCCTCGGACTTGCAGGAAATTGCATTGACAGTGTGTCAGTTGAATGCAGTTATCTCTCTCCTGAAATGCTATTAGCTTGAATTCCAGCTGTCAGATTTTACATTTAATTAAATAATCCTAATTTCATCTGTATAGTTTGCAAAATTACATCAGTCTGAAACCTGGACAACAGAATGGCTGTGCACTGAACCTTGGCTTTCTAAAAGTTCTCATCCTTAACAGAACTATGACAAAGTCATCCACTCCAGCTCTCCAGAGAAATGATCCATTGCCTTCCAACAAACACTGGAAACAAGATCAGCTCAAAGGCCATAGATCAGCTGCTAAGTAGAGTAGGGGAGTTATGTAATTAGGTATTTTGCAAGATCAATGAACTATTGGTCTGCTTATATGTTCCTGAACTCATCTACATTTATATTCTCTATTGCACAACATTCACTGCACTATGTATTTGTCACGTTGACTATTTTGCAGATTTTATACTACACAAAAGCAGTCTACAAGGAAAAATAAAATGCACCATAAATTACCAAAAATTGTGAAAGCACTAAATGAATTAACGTATAAAGCCTCTGACGGTAAATTGTCCTTCTTCAGGACTGAATGTGACCACCTATGTAGTATATATGCTTGGACATCACCTAGGGTTTGCACAGATCTATAATGATCATATATGAACTTGACTTTTCCAAAAAGCCACAATGCTTTTTTTTTTTGAAGTTCATAGTTAAATGGGTAAGATGCCTGAGTCAAATGTATTTCCAATTTATATTTGAAAATAGATTCATTCTCAGTTTCATTGCTTGACCAGTTTTATGCTTTTTGGCTTATGCTCCTGTTCATAAAAGCACGTAAGTGCATGCATGACTTTAAGTATGCATGTAAACTCAACCGTAGGCACTAAAACATTACCCCTTGTGACTAATTCCATTTGCTTTAACAGAATCTAGGCACTTGCTTAAAACTAATAGAAATTAAGTAGGTGCTTAAATACTTTCCTTAAAGAGTCTGCAGTGACTCTCATGTACTGAACAGTTAATGAACTGAACTGTAAACAGAAGAATGAATCACAGTTATATCACTTTATATTTTTTGGCAAAATATATATTTGATTAGCAGAAAAGGAGTTTGAAAATCATACATAAATTTTATTTCATACATAAGAGTATAAAAAATAATTCTAAGAAATCTAAAATCTATTTCTTCATCTTCAGTAGTGATCCAATTGTATCAGCAGAAATATTCTGAAGGTTTTTCAATCTGCTTTAGCTCATGTTTCTATAAGGATATTAACTGATAATGAAAGATAAAAGTATAAATCAGGCCAGTGTGGAGTGTTAAAGTAGTGTGTCATTACAGAATGAATTTACAGAATTTATTGTATTTTAATAAAATTAATGAATTGCAGAACACCAGAGAACAGAATAAGAAAATAATATATTGTCACAGCAGAATATCTCAGAGATAGATAATAAAGGCATAATTAACATTGCTGGATTCAACTGATAATGTCCTTTCTTTTCACAATTCCATTCTATTTTTAAAGATGCAGCTATCATGCATGCAGACATTTTTCTTTCAAAAAAAAAAGTATCAAGACTTGCTTACATTTAGACCATGAAGACAAATATTTATAAAACATATCTACATAGTATCTGTAAAACTTTGGGGACTGTGGTGTCGTCTCCGTTTTAGAGATAAACTGCAAAGATTGTAGAGATTTGCCTACACTTGGAGCATGGGTCAGACTTTGCTTAGCTGATTTTAAGTGCTACAGAAGTAAGAGAGAATGCCAGCCTCTTGCCTGGAGCTAGCTTGGGTTAAATCTAACTACGTATTTCCTGATAGAGCTAGGCAGATACTTCCAGAATACAAGAAATCCTGATAATCTAAATGGGGTGACCATCTCTTTCCTCTGGTTTTATGGCCAGCCTCAATGCTACTGTGAAGTGATTTATGCGCCCAGAACACTGAATGAAGGTCTCTTTAAAAAACATTCATAGGAAACACTAACCTCAGCTGCAGCCATGTACATCCACAGAGTATTCAAAGGGCTGATTTTTTATTTCAAGGGGCAATGGGAGAGACAGCAAAGGCATAAGCAGAAGAAAGTGAAGGGTGAAGCTGAAACCAGCTTGATGGAAATACAGCCTGCCTCAGAATTCCCCACAGCTGAGTGATTAGGGCACTGAATGCCCTAAAACCTTGTGCGTGGCAATGACTTGGGGAACTGCTGTGGCTAAAAACCCTAACAACTTCATTGTATAAAAAAATCCCTGAACTATGTCTTGAACTGGCTCACCAGGGAGCTACCTAAATGCCAAATGCAAAAGCAAGGGCATGGGTGGGACTGCTGATGTGAGAGAGGGAGGACAGAATTGTGGCAGCCTGGATTTGGATCAGTTTAAAATGAACCACACCTTTCCAAGCCTGAAGCCCGCATAAACTGTGATACGGGGAAAACCTGACACTAAATCAAAGAAGATACGATGGACTGTTAAGCCTGGCATCTTTCTCACTTTGATGCCTGTGACTAAAGGAATATTTTAGCTGTTTCTTTTTCCTCGTGCAAGTCCTTAGTCTTGGATACAAAGATACCAACATGAAACCAAACAGAATTTTGAAAAATATTGAATTAAAAGATTGATTCTGCTTATGTCTTATATGCGTCTGCCTTAGAAAAGACATTATATGCAATTGCACTTTAAAAATCCCTTAACTATTCTAAATATAGTGGAAAAAATGGTTTAGCACAGAAATTTTACATTTATCTGAGGATTCCTTGATGAGATAGCTTAGTTCCCTGAGGTTGGTAGCAACAGACAGGCTTTATTATTCTGTTTGACTACCCTGAATGTTATGAAGTTCATGTAATGCATGTCTTGCTACAAAAAAAAAAAAAAAAAAAAAAAAAAAAAAGCCCATACCAATTTAATAATTTGTAGAATTTATTATTTTACAGTAATCTCTGCACAACCTTGATAAAATTCATAAAACCACACCACAGGTACATACCGTAAATTGTATAAATAAATGTGACTTGTACTGTATATAATTTCTACGACTTGCAGCATTCCACGGAGCAGTGAACCAAACACCTCATCTCATGGGCACAGTAAAAAAGGAGTGTTCGTGAAGCTGGAATGAACAATATGGAAGAACTTGTCCTGCAGTTGACTGATGTAATTTAAGGAAGGAGGCTGGAATGAGAACTCCTTTCATACAATTAAGGTCAAAAATTCCCGATATTCCATTTGCTGAATGACTGCTATAGCCAGCATGCTATCCTGAGCATTCAAAATGAGATGTGCTGGTACGAATATACATATTTTGGGGGGGGAACAGAATGAACAAAAAGATGTCCTAGTGCATTGCTACTCTACTTTGTCTTCCATCTGAAGAAAACATCCCCATCTGTCTTTGAAGAGCTTGTCCAGCACACCAGTATTTCAGTGTCTCCTATTAGATAACACAGAGTTCATCCAACAATTTTTTCTAAATCTTTGGCCACGACTTAATTTTGTGAGGGCAGCAGTTTTGCATGTATGTGAGATATGCTTTCAGAACACTTAACAGAACAAGTTCCTCTGCAAACGTAGGCAAAGCAACATCTTGTTTCCAGATCTCAATCTAGTTTTGGCAGAAGCTAGGCAAAAACTTGCTCAGACTGGGCAGAAGTCTAGACACCCTAGTAACAGCATTTCCATGTTTGAACTGGCTAAATCGATGCACTTCCGAAGCGAGGCATCAACTCAGCAAGACTCGACAGAATCACAGTTTTGGAGGTAGGCATCTGCGTTATATTCTTGGTGCTTAAATTCTCATTTGGATTCAGCCACTATACTCATCATCATTTAAATGTTTTTTAAAAGACATTAAATATAATCATATTAAAATACAAGTGTGATAGTTGCTTATGAATGTGTAGATACATTCACATGATGTGTGATCGTTCATTATACGAATGGTCTTATTTCCATATTATCAAGGAACTACTTCAGACAGGTGGAACAGTTTCCCCCTTCCTTTGTCACAGGCAGGGATTTCTTGCGCGAAAGGGTGCTTGTTTACTTCACAGAACTTGTCCCATCACGAGCTTCTTTAGCAAAACAAAACAAATGAAAAACACATACCAGTAGTAATTATCTTTACTAGTTATTCTTCCTCCTCAGAGCAGTCCCACATTTTTAGGCACTGTACATAATGTGACAAAACGAGAAGATACTGAGCTATTTATTAGTAATAACCACCATTGAAGGACTTCTCCATTTCCTCCCTACAGGTTGGAACAGGTTCGCTAGCAAACTTGTTATAGTGGTTTTACTGTGAGAGTGATGGTAAAGATAGGCTTTAAGATTTGTAAGGAAAATTATATATTTGCAGAGAAGAAAAAAGCACTCTTTCAGGTAGACAAACGCAAACCTGCTCAGACCACAGGAGACACTCTCTTGTCTGCAGTCATGGAGACATTTAAATGACTGATTCCTTTCTCAGAGAACCAAAAGACCAAGAGTTACGTGCTTAAATCATATTCCATTTGCATGATATGCATATCACAGTGTCCCCTTGAAATGACAGAGAAACACTATATCATTTAATATAGTCAGGTAGAAAGTCTGTAATCCGTTCCATGAGTTTAAAATTGTTAACAAAAGTTTTCCTGGGGGAAAATAAAAAACCTACAAACAAACATAAAGGAAGGAATGGGAGGTAGGTTAGTAATTTAGCACCCAAAGAATCACTGAACTACCGGTGTGGCTGTATGTGTGGCAGACTGAAGTTCGGCAAATGTACGTACATGAAAGGCAGCATGGAGTAACCAAACTGACACCAGGGACCTTTTGGCCTCTCAAAATTCTGACCTTATAAAGGAATACAAGTACACCGAACACTTCTGGCAGCTGAAATGGAAGAAAAAAACCCCACCATCTAAAATCATGAGTATTGAGAAAGCTATTTAAACTACTTTTCTCCTTTTTTTTTTTTTTTTTTTTTAATACAATCTCTTTTAGTAAGGCATTCACTGTCTTTGGAAAGAATCACCCGATACCTCCAAGGGAAAATTAACTTACCCTTGGTGTGAGCACTTGCCAGATAAAGGAATAGAAACGTAAGGCATTCAACTCTCCTTTAAGCTAAAGGAACCTGGTGCAGGAACCTACTGCATGTGTGGAGAAAATGAAAGAGATGAGAACTATGAATTATCAAGGGCAAGAGAAAGGCTAAGATTATTCAAAAAGTACCTGTGACCAAATGTTCACATATTCAGTTACAGTAGTGGCAAAAATGAAAGAAAAAAGGAGAACAGGGCTGCAGACTTTCCTACGAAGTGTGACCAAACTGGGCAAGCAAATAGGTTTCATATCCACTATTGCAACCAGCGGCCAGCTCTACTTCCACGTGCAATTTATGAAGTTATGAGTTTTGATTCTCAGTCTCATCATATTTAGAAAGAATGGCATTTTTTTTCCCTGAAATATTCTGAATAATAATCAGTATCTGGAAGATAAATTCTAAGTAGGTTATACAGAAGGGTTAAAGAACACTAATAATATGTTGACATTCTAAATATAAACACTACAATTATATTGCTATAACTACAACTAGCGAATGCTTTGGATGCCAGTCCAGTAAGGTAGGAAGCTAACTTTAATCATAAGAAAAGAGACACTGCATTGAAGGGAGCTAATCCTGTGCTTACAAACCTTGCTGAATCACGGCCTTTTTGAATGTGTGCTGTCATACAGGCCACCAACTGCTGAAGCACGGCCGTAGGAAGCTCTTCAAAGAAGCTTTAAGTTCCTGAATGCAAGTAATTTAATCACTACAATTCACAGAACAAATTGAAATATCAGTTGAAAGTAATCAATATCTTCTGTAAAGTATTTTCTGTCCTTTTTAATATCCGAGTAGTGAATGATTTCTTAGTTTTTATGAAAAAATAAAGGTTTCAGGAAGATCATATACGGATCTTCTCGGACAGACTGAAGTTAAGGTACTCTCTTGAAAATTATGACCACAATTAGCTTGTACCGTTTCCTAAAAAATCCTCTCAATTTGCAATTATTTGCCTAAAAAAGTTACATTTTTATATACACTGAGGTTTCCTCAAAGTATGAATGTTTATTTTTCAAACTGTTACTTTAAACAAAATTTTCTGTTATTTATTAAGAGAGCTTTGTTGGCTTGCTCATCTTTTGACCAAATAGGAACTCAATTTACAGCCTGCCAGAACATTTACAATTTGCAATTTACAGAATCTGTAAAATATTCCATTCAAGGCATGAATCATGATAATTTTTGTACACAATGCACAAAACATAATGCAAAAAGAAATTAAGTAACGTAGTAAAGCAAAACAGAAGTACAAAACTTCCAAAGAGCACACAAATGAAATTTGAAATTTTGTAGCAAAAGTGATGTCATCCTCCCCGACTGGTGATTCTTTTCACAGGCTGACAGGAAACAGAGATGACCAAGCATTTTTCCAGATTAATCATAACCCTTCATGTCAACAAGCAAAAAGATAAAAATACATGTTATATTCTCGGAGTATCGTGAGAGACTGCTGCAAGGCTCTCTTAAAATTCAGGACATATGTACATACATTTGTAATTCTTATAATTTATATATTTATACTCATTTTTGTATACGTAGACGTAACTATTTCTCATTGTTATGGAACCTACTCCACACAGAAACCAGTAGGCCTTCTATCCCCACGTTTTCGCATTCAGTAAAAAGATGTAAAATGCCACCTGTGTGACTCGATTTACACATGAGCTTTGCAGATATCCTGCTTATTGGAGCGTAGGGTAGGGGCTGAGAACGGTGTAAAACCGGGCCACAACAAGGCATGGAAAAGATTAGGATTTCCGTCCCAATTTTGACACGAACGCTTCTCAGTGACTTGGCTCACACACCCATTTTCCCTGTCTTTCAGCATAATTGTCAACAGTTTCTTGGCCGCTGGGGAAGGAGCTATATTCGGTAGGCGACTGCTGCTACGTGAGGTGCCTTCCCAGCGGAGCCCGGCGCGCCCGCCAGCCCCCTCCAGCCACCTCGGTGTTTTCCAGGCTCGGGCAGGGAACACGGGGGGGCCGTGGCCGTTGCGATGCCCCCACCTACTCGAAAACGGGGAGTAAAATAACGCCTGGGAAACCCTTTGAAAGGCGCGGGTGAGGGGCACTCGCTAAGCACGAGCCAGCCCAGGGACCCCAACGCTCGCTCGCAAGCCGGGCGGGGCCGGGCGCCGCTCGGCGGGGCCCCGTCAGCCCCCTGCCACCTCCCTGCCCCCGGGACCGGCCCCCGGCCCCCGCAGCGCCGAGGCAGCGCCGGGCACCGCGGCCGCCGCCGCCCCGCTCCATCGCCCTCCCCCTCCCCATCCCCCCATCCCCCCATCCCCCCCGCGGCAGCGCCGCCTCTCCGGCGGGACACGGGGCGGGGGAAGGGCGAGCAAAGGGCACCGGCGTGACCGGACACCCCCGGGCTGTGCCCGTGGCGGGTGGCGAGCTCCGCGCTCCCGCCGTGCGACGGCGGCGGGGCCGCGCCTGCCCCCACCCCACCCTCCCCTGTCCCCGCCCCGCCGGCCCTCTGCGGGACCGTGCCGCAGCGGCAGGAAGGCAAACCCCGCCCCGCGTGTGGCGCGGCTCGGCTCGGCGCGGCGCGGCCGGGCTCACCCTCGCCATTGTCTGCCTGCGCGGCGGTCCCTGCTGCGAGGGGCGGGCGGCGGCTCTGGCCGCGATGCTGAAGGGCTCCGCGCCCCCTCAGAGCCGGCAGCGGGAACGGGCTCCGGCCCCGGCGAGCAGCCACCCCGCCTGCTGAAGACTGAAACTTTGCGTCCCCGCCGCTCCCTCTCCTCCCTCTTCCCCTCGCCGGCCCGGCTCGCCCTTCTCCATGCGCTGAGCGGCCGCGGGGCGCCCGCTCGACCCCATGGACGCCTTCAGCGCCGCCAAGGCCAAAATGGGGGCGAAAAGCGGCGGCGAGGCGGCGGCGGCGGGGCTGGCCGCGCCTCAGCCCGCCGCGCCGGCCCCCAGCCCTGCCGGTCCCGGCTCGCCCGCCGCGCCCGAGCCCGCCGCTTACAAGCTGGAGGACCTGGAGACCCTGGCCACCGTGGGTGAGTGCGGGAGGGGCGAGGCGGCGGGACAGCGAGGAACAAAGGAGCTGCCCAGGTGCCCGCCGCGGCCGTGACCGGCAGGCGCGGCCCCGGGAGATACCCGAACGCCCTTCCCGGGCGCCCTCCTTTTTCGGGGGGCGCCCCTCCCCTCCCCGCCCGTTCCTTTCGTTCCGGTTGTGGGCCCGTTCTGAGCCCGCGGGGTCGGACCGTCGGCCGTTCAGCGGCCGGCAGGTGCCGTTAGGGGCGATCCCCCGCCGCGGAGCGGGGGCCGCGGGGGCTGCGCGGGGCGGGGGAGGCGCCGCCTGCCCGCAGCTCGGGAGCAGCGCCTGGGGCCGGCGGGGCCGCCGGCATTGTCTGTCCCGGTGCGGAGCGCGGCCCAGCCCCGCGCTGCCCGTGGCCTCGGCTGGGGCTGGCGGGTCGCGGGGTTTGGTCTGCGGCTGAACGAGCCTGAAATGAGGCTTGGCCTCCCGCTGAGGCGGGGACGGTCGCTGCTGAAGCCTTAAGACCTTTTGGTGTGAAACCTCTTTTATATGGTTTAACTTCCTTTACCTGCATCGTGATAAAAAAGTCATCATTTAAATGTGGTTGTCGGGCCGGTGAAGAGACCGGACGGGTTAACCGAACAGCTAAGTGTACTTCAAAACCTCAGCGCCCTGGGTATTGATGCAAAGATGCTTCGCGTGTGCGGCGTTTTGGTAGAAGGCAAGGTTGCGTCTCACATCGACCACACTTACCGAAAGCTGCCTGTGATCAGCGGCGTGGCAAGACTAAACACGTATGTTTAATAAATTGGTGTTTCGGACAGCAGCAGTGGTGATGTCTTCATAGCCGCTGTACCTGTCAGTGCATTGTGTTTGAGCACACGTACATATCGTAGTACACGTACGTTTTAGCACCTGGCTTGAAGGCTTGTATGTTCAACTATATGAAAGTTTTATTCTTTTTTTTTTCTTTATAGGACTGAAATTATTTTGGATAGATTTATTCCAGGAAGTGCTGTAATTCTTGATTTCCTCTAAGCTCTCTTCAGCCAAAAAGGTGCAATTTAAACCCTTTCTCAGTGAAGTTAATAGTGTTAATGGGTCTTTAAAAATGGAGTTGGAAAGGCCTGAGAAAGTTGTGATTGGTGAAGACCATCTTAACTTCCCTTGAAGTGCGTTGGTTTTTTTTGAGATAATTTTTCCAATTTGAAATGTGAACAGGCATTTTACTGAGAAATTAATTGAGATTATTATTAGACTGCCTGAAAGGTTTGTGATGGTTTTGTTTTCAGCAGAAGCGGTTGATCTTTTACATCATGACTAGTTGCTGTGATGCAGATGTCATCACAGAGGATTATGACTTCAAGTGAAGCATAGGGTGCAGAAAAATGCTAGTTTTTAGAGAAGGCGTAACAGTCATGAAATGTTCTGGAGGCCAATAAAGAAATGTGGAAATAATCCTGGTGTCAAATTTTAAACAGCCTATCTTTTTGAAGGTTCTTTAAGGTGCTCCTTAGAGATTAAGGAAGAGGAAAGTTGTAATTCCACAAGGTAGAGAGATTTTAAAAAAGTGAGACTGCTTGATATGAAGGGAATAAAATGTAAAAGGAGCAGATAGCTGCCTATCGGGGAACTGACAAGATACTTAAAGAATAGTCTTTCCTCTTCTGTCTTCCCCAGCTTGATTTTTTTTTTTTTTTCCTTCTTTTCTCACATAGGTCTGTCTGAGAAGATGACCGTTCTTTGCATCTCTTATGAACGGTGCCATTGGTTGTTTTATAGAGAGAAGGAAGACTAAATGAAAAACTTGAAGGGTATAAAAATGTGCACAGATAAATACTATAAGACCTTACCTTATCAGAGAAGCTGAGCTGGCTAATTCTAAGTTGGTTTTAAAATGAGTATGTGACATGGATATGGATCTCAGTAGAAGGCTGCAAGGAGGGAAGGGATCTCGCTCCTGACCAGGAAGCAATACAGCAGCCTCGAAGTGATACTGAAACTGAACACATTGGTACCTGCCTCTGAGTGGCAGAGTTCATAAAAGATGCAGTGTCCTGCTAATGTGTCTGTAGTGCATCTGAGATGTGAACCAACAACTCTGCATGAGGTTGGGCTGCTCAGTATGCACCTACTAACATGCTGCATTGCATTCCTGAGTTAAATGGGCTGCAAGTTAAGTAAGTGCAGAATACTGCAGAATAATACGTAGATGTGTAACTTGAGCTTGAAAGAACTCCTCTTTTGTTGGCTTAAACATTTTTTAGTTAAATTAATTAAGTATAGTTTACGTTTATATCTCACATACTGGAAGAGTATATCTGGAATTTCTTTTCAGCAGTGGTTAAAGTCAGTATTATCCTATCTTCCATTTTGATCTCCCTACACAAATGCAGATGAGATTAATGTATTGTCATCAATTTCACTACAGCAATTTAGAGTCATGTGCAGTTTGATTGCTGTGATAAGAATAGCCATTTTCTTTCTGCTGATGTTCTCAAAAGTTACATGCTCTATCTGAGATGCTTGGAGATGTTTGTGGAGGGGGATACCCAGGACAGGAAGTTCTGGTAACTTCTCTACTAGAATTGTTGTTGCTTGTAGACATACCCAGACTTAGAAACAGTATGGCTTTGGAAACTATCAACTTGAGAAAGTGGCAAAATAAGGAGGTGACCTCCATGCTCTTACTGCTGTTTATGAGTAATATTTAAGGTAACAAAATTACACTGGTGTCTGTGAGATTGTGGTCATCCCAGACTTCAGGCACCTTCTCTTGGAGGATGGAATAAAATTAATGTAAAAAAAAAAAAATAATTGGAAGCAGTACTTGCTTTGCGTGTAATACCTATTGTTTTAAATATCCTTAATAGTCAAAGAGGTTTAAAATCTCTCTGTTAACCCAGTCACCATAATGCAGGCTGGATCTGGCATGTTCTCTGAGATTTCTCTTGAAAACTCTGCCTGGTTTAGCAAAGAACTCACTGTGAGGGAAGAGCAAGAGCGGGAACAGGTCAGCATAATGATTGAGAGGGCACTTACCTTCCTCAAACATCCCAGGACTTGACCTTTGTTTTGGTGTTTGTGGGCCCTTTGGTAAAGGGCATTGGGAGCAGAGACTAGTGTGCAGTTATGCTTTTGGGGAAAGTGCCCTAATATTTAGCTGGTAAAGTGAAACTATGGGTTTGGAGGAGGGCACAGGAATGGGATACATACTTATTTCTGGCACTAAGAGAGGTTTAACAGGAAGAGTATTTCTTTGAGGGTTCTTCCTGGGATGTTGAAGATGTGGCTTTGAACCTTTGAGGTGTATGTTTTTTTTAACTAGTCCTCTTATATGAAAGGTGAGTGCTCTTGCTCTCTTGCTTGCTGCTGGAAGTGCCTGGATGACCACTTCTGGTTTTGAATTAATTTTCCTTAAAAAGGGGGTTGAAATAAAAATGTTTGCTCATCACATTTGGAAACTGCTGCTTGGACCAGGCTGTAATATTATGTGAATCTCAATTGAATTTACGTGCTCGGCTGTGCAAGACTGAAGTAGTTCTGTGCTGTACAGAAGCAAAAATTAATATGCTATGACCACCATGTTCATTGAAACTTAACTGCTGAAAGTTCATGGCCCACCCATGCTTATCTGAACACATTTCAAACTTTTTGAAGGTCTGGTCAGTGAAAGAGAGAGATTATGAGCACTAGTGGCATAGTTTCTGAATCATCTTTGGTTTTGATGAACATTTAACAAGAACAACCTTCTTATTCAGTAACCAGAGGGGCTGCAGTTGAACACCTGACATATATCCTGAAATTGAGATACTACATTTTTAATTATGCCATGATGAAGTATAATTCAGATAAACTAGAAAAATAAGTACAAGAAAACCAGAAGATATTCCTTCACTTTTGTGTAGGTGAAGTTGGGAGACCAAATGTTATGCTCCTGAATGAGATGTATGGAACTAGGGAAGGGGGGGTGGAGGGGAAGAGAACTCTAGGAGGAGAAAGGTGACAAATTTATTCTTGCCCTCTCTCCTGTGAGATGTTTCCTGCACATCTTTCAAAGTGCAATGAATTCCATAGCAGGCGTTATAAATGTAAATTGGGTTTTCTAAATCTATTCAATTGATTGAAATATTTTCATAATAGTCTTTTCATTCGAAAAGATTCTTTTAAACAACTGTTCCCATGAAGTGCATTACACTAAACAAATGCAGAATAAAAAATTGGGCAAACCAGTATTTTAATTTTTATAAGCATGGGAAAATTTTACAAAGTACATGAGAAAAATGAGGTGCAACATGTTTTTAAATACTTAATTTCACTGTGTTCACACGTAAAATGTGCTAGCCAAATATATTTCAAATGGCATATCAGCAGGACAGTAGGTGCAGAGCTGCAGTCTGATGCTGAAAGAAGGAATCTGCTCCCATAGAAGACATTACAGTGCAATTTTCCCTGTGTATAATCTAAGTAAAAAATTCTGTGCCAGAATAGCTAAGTTCTTTGCTAGTGAAGAACACTGGTGGCTTTTTTCTCCTTTTTTTATTTTTTTATTTTTTTTTTAAGGGGCTTGGATTAGTTTTGCTTCTTACCAAGTGTTATTTTTGGTTTCACTACCAAGGTCCTCACCTATTTTAAAATATTATATTCTGAGGGATGTGTGAGCATTTTTTTCCTGTTTTGTCACCTTTTCTTGATACGGAAATGATAAATAATAATTCATGATTTTACTTGGCAGTGTCTTTACCACAAGTTTTGAAAGAAAACATGGTCTGAATGTTGTGACTGTAATGTTGACCTGAATTCACCATTACACTTGTACATCTTTAAGACTTTAGTCATAAAGCTGAATGACTTGGATTTTGTTTTCACTCTCTGTCTGTGGAATGTCTTTCTTGCTTCATTTTTTGCTCCTACAAGATCATACTTGTCCCAAAATAAGTCCTTACTATTGTTATAGCTGATGTTTAGAGAGAAAATGACCAGGTGTGACTCAGCTTTCTTCTCTTGCTTTTCCTGTTATCCACTGCTGAGGTGGATTTCAGTAGCATAACGTTTATTGTGGAGTAGGCAGCAACAGGTCCCTTCCCATAAGGTTCTTGTTCTCATTAGCCTGGAAAAATGGATTGAAACAAATATTCCTTTTTATCTTTCAGAAAGGTCAGAAAAGTGAGTGTATATGGAAGAAGTCTGAACATGTGAAAACTGAAAGTTCACATTTCTGCTTTTCTATCTTTAATGTTTAAAATCAGTGTCAAGTAGATGGCTAGTGTGTAATCACCTGTTTCTTTTGCCTTAATCTTACTTAGGTATCTAATTGACTGTGGAAAGAAATTCAGAATACTTTGTCTGGTGTTGTGGGCTTGATGGTATGTTATAGAATGAGCTTTAATATATTTTTCTTGAAGATAAACGATTTGTTAAGTCCTATAAATAGCTCAGAGATGCTCAGAACTGCCTGTTGCAATGCAAATAGTCAAAAATAATCTGGAATTCAACTAGTGCTAATATTTCAGAAATAAGAAGGATGCTAAACTCGTCTCCCACAAAATCAAAAGCATCTAACATCACACCTTCCCCCTGCCAAGTTTATGTTTAAAACCAACTGATGTTCCAGGTGAAGATACTGTTGAAAAATTCTTCCATGAAAAGTGTTGTGTGTCAGCACAAACTGGAAAAAAAAAAAATTTGAATTATGTTTTTTATCTTTTCCCATCTTCAAAGGGAGGAAATATGAACTTGAAGTACTGGTGGCTGACAGCGTGTAGGCTCTTAGGGCTTGACTCACCTTTTCTATGTTTAGTTTCCTGAGTTTACATGTCTGGACTGTTTGTCGTGGACAGGGATAGCAGCCTTTTGGAGATAGACGTCTTGATATTTTGGCTTTTACATCATGAAAACTTAGGGAAACAAATCCCAAGCTGAAGTGCATTCGGTCCTGGTTTGATCCACTTTAAGGGTGATAGGCAGTATGTAAACAGAAGGGAAAGGGTGGTTTATGTACCACTTTGGTTATGAGAGGCACAGACGTGTACAGAAACAAAGGGTGAATTTTTGTGAAATAAAAGATGGGAACTCTGTGTTAACCTTGCAGGGGCCTGTCTGGGCATAAGCTGTCTGGGTGCTGACCAAATTAGTTTACGTTAAACAATACCATTCCCTTACTGTTGATACTTAGTGTGAAACATCTTCAGCATTAACTTGCACTACTCAGAGTTGTTTAATAGGATGTCTTTAGCTGGGAAAGCATCCTCCCATTCCTACACAATTTTAGAGGCTTTTTAGCAGCTTCAAAGATGTTGGTAAGTAAAATTTTGCTGAGTACTGTGTGTTAGTGTGCACCTGGGATATTCAAATGCTAGGGAAGATCAGTTCTCAAAATTAGACTGTATTTCTGTTTTCCCAAAGAAAGACTATCTCTCAAATGAATGAACAAAGGTGTCTTTTTTTTAATTAAAAAGAGGGGAGGTATATGACACATCATTCCTTTAACCGCTGTTTGAACCTCATGTTAGAGCTGTGGTTCAGTTATTTTTGAAATATCTATTGCATTGGTTTTATTATTTTTTAATAGTGAAGGTTGATTAGAAATTTTCCCGTAGTACAGCCTCTTCTATAGGGTGTAAATTTAGAGTGCTAAAGAAATTCACCTGGGAGACAGGTGAGTAAATTGTGAGAGTAGTTAACAAAACACTTATATTTGGAATGTTACAGAATGAGCAAATATTCAAAAAACACTTATGTCAGTCTCGTTTTGGTATTTCTGTGGATAATTATAGTCCTGCTTTGTTAATTTTGGTAAAAAAAAAAAGTTCAGATTTTTTCCCTTTGTAGTAGATTACCATTTTATTTTGGGTAAATAATATATTTTAAGGGTATTGAAATGATTTCAGTTGTGATGGTAAGACTTTAAATTGGCAAATTAGCGACTTCTTGAGGGGTTTCAAGGGGATGGTGTTTGAAATTGTTACCTCTGAAGTAGTAAGTGATGTTTATTTTCTTTTATTAAAGATTTAGAGGGACAAGGTATAAGTGTTTCTGTGACCAGTTTTGCCCTGAACCCATTGATAATCTTAAACAAAAAAATAAAAATCCAAGAATAATACAGATTATCATTTTGGAAAGCTTCTTTGAACTTAAAGAAAACATCTTGTTCTACTCTGAAGAGCATTCTGAAAATATTAGAATAGCAATCTCATTACAAGGATTAATTTAAGCATTTGTTTTTACACAGTTTAAGGGCCACAGTCTTATTGAGCTCTAAATATTGTGGCTTTACAGTTCAATTTAAGCAACTTAACTGTTCTGTGTAAATACCCAAGATCTTTCACTGACAGGCCAAAAGATGACTGGAGCAGGGAAAATAGTGTTGAAACTAGCATACTGGAAGTGTTTGGAATGTACTCTTCTGGACATATCTGTGTTGTAGAATATATAATTACAGTTCTCCTTTTCAGACACACCTAAACTAGAATTAAACTGTTTTCACTTTATTTCAATACAACTGCTAGTTGTATTGCTAATATGCTTGTGCTTTTGGGTTCATGAAATAAACTTGCTGTGCTGCTGTGTAATGCTCATGCTGAAGGATTTGTATTAATATCTATACCTACTTCAAGGTAGTTTGAGGGTGTTTGCATTGCAGAGTTGTGCTTCAAATGTGTGGACACAGATTTTCTTCTGGTGAAGTCTGACAGCTGCCCTATCCACTCTTAAATTGTGGTGATCTGTGGCATTTGTTCATGAAAACTTTCCACTTGGCTGCCCTCTTTATTCTTTCCCATCCCAGCTTGGAGCGGTTGATAACTGGTCTATTAATTGATTGACAGTAACTTTTGTGTAAATGTGTTGTCATTTTTTTCGCAGAGAATCAATTGGTCTGTTTCTGTACACTTCACCTCTGACAAATTGCTAGTGTGTGTGTTTATTTATAACTGAAACACATAAAAATTAATGAAGGAAGCATCATCTCCATGTGACTAAACTGCATGGTATAACATATTTCTGTATAATGCCAATGGCAATGTTCGACTTGTCTGTTGGGATGATTTGGTCAGTGGAACCATGCCCAAAGTCTTGCTTTGACCCTTAACTTTCTTAGTCTGCTGAGGGAGCGGGGAAGTCTGGCTCAATTTGACCTACATTATAGTTAAGTAAATCTGAACTGCACCCTCGGCAATGAGAATACTTTGTGAAGTATCTGGATTTTTAGTCTTGTGACTATTTGTTGGGTAGTGTTTATTTAATACCAAAGTAAAAGTAGATTGGTTATATGCTTTTACTTATTTTGCAGTGTATTTCATAGCCCTTATGCCAACAGGTTATGGTGTCTGAAACAGACTAATTTTTACATAAAATCTTCTTTGCTTTTGTTTCTCTTCTGGCTATTCAGGTTGAATATCACCTACACCTTTCTCTATTGGATTATAAATTTTATATATATGCGTATATATGTACATTTATATAAACTCATAAAACAAGTACTACAATTCTACAGCTTGATGTAGAAAGAGAATACGAAAACTTCTTTCTGCTCATTCTCTGTCAGCATATATATAGGACTTTTTAACTAGTTATCTATTGCTCTTAGTAGTTCTTTGTTTCTGCAAACTATTCATACAGTATCTACAGCATGTGGCATTTTTTTTTCAAACTAGGATATTTTTGACTTCCTTAAAAGACTGATTCTGAACTAATTTTTCATGAAAGCTCACATAGCTGGTGTTTATTAGATTCTACCATACAATTTGCAAGAATTTGGGTGTATTTTGTATTTATTGGAGTACTTGGAAAAGGCAACTCAAGACAGATGAGCTGTATAATAGAAACTATTATTAGCAGTTGTAACCTGTGACTTAAGCATGCATTTGTTTTTCATGTGTACACTTGGCATTGTCTTACACGTATTTTTTAAAAGCACTAAAGCTATCAATGCAATACATTATTTAGCCTGGAAAAAGTGACTATATAATGTTTTACATTGTCTAATAGAAGAGGAAAGCATGTGGACCTGCCAAGGTTTGTTTTTTTGTTTAGTTTTTTTTATGTGACTCTTACATAGGAGGTTTTGTTACCAAAATTATATAAAGTGACTGTTTAGGGCACCCACCATGCAGTATTTGAGTTTTGTTAGGGTTCTTCATTAAAACTTAGCTTCTTTACACAGCATTCATGGCATTTGCTTAAATGTTGTTCTGTTTGTATTGGGAAATACGGGGACTCTGAGCAATCTGAAATATTTACGGTAATGACATTGCCATTATTGTTAAAGGTGCAGGGAGCTCTCTGGATTAAAGCAAAACATCTACATACTGTTGCTTTTTGTGCTTCTCCAGTAGTGCTTCCAGTCAGTAAATTGAATGCTCCAAAATGGTTTCGGTAGATGTTACTTGAGAGAGCTATCCCTCCGTAGACTCTTCAAAAACAGGCTAAACCATGGGTAAAATTTTACTTTGCTGATCTATCTACTAATTAGGATGCACTGTAATAGCTATATGGATGGCAAATATATAAAACAAGAGACTGGGAGCTGACTGTGTTTATGTAAAACTTCTGGGTGCTGTAATAGCAGACTCCTCTAGCCACCTGCCCCAAAACTGATGACAGACTTCTTGCCTCAGACCTCTTCCCCCTAGCTTTGTATTGGCTTCTTACAGCTTCTTGGGTGCAGGAGATGATAGCCTGTACAGTTTTAATTTGCATGACCTGCCAAAAATAACTTCAGAGTATGCATTGTAAAATCTTAGTTTGTTTTCAGGAAGATTAGTGGGTAACTCCTTGTCTGTCCCTGGAGAATGAACAGTGAGGACAGCTGCTGATCAGTCTCTTTCTGAAGTGGGATTCTTGTCCCCTCTTCCATCGGAATATTTGAGGTTGCATGTTGGTATGTTGAATTTGTGTTATGAAGCCACTAAACTCTCCCTGACTTTTGTGACTTTCAGAGGCCTATGAAGACTTCTGCAGTATGCCTTTATTTAACCCACTCAGTTGTTACACTCAAGTGGTGGATATAGAAGTTACACTGAATCAACAATATTGTTCTTCCTTCTTTTTTAGTGACCAACATAGTTCAATCCACTTAAAATAAATTCACGTTAGCAACCATGTATGTAGAAATTGCTCATTCTCTAACATCTTTGGAAATAATATAATTTGGGATATAATAAATTTAAAAATACTTTTTTTATAAATTATAATAAAAATTATATATTTAGAAATATCCCAGTATTACAGCTTTAAATTCAAATCATTCTGTTTACAAGCTTTCTGCATCTCTTCTGGTAATTTCACAGTGAGTAGCTGTGATTCCTTGGATCTGTTAATGGAAAATTTTCCTTGAATAAAGTTGGTTTTGTTACTTTTTATTTTTTTCTGCTAGAAAAGGCATCTGGGAAGAAGCTGTGAGGAAGACAGTGTGTCCTACAAGGCAGAACCATTAGAAGGAAAACAAAGTAACTGAGAAGAGATTTAGGAAGAATTTGAAAAAAAAGAAGTAACACCGAAATTAATGCAAAAAAAATTTAAAAGACATAGAAATATATTTCTTCTGTGAAAAAAACTCCGTGGGTTTTGAGATTACTTTTTTGGATTTCAGCTGTATACATTTCATCCTTCATCAGTTGAAAAGTAGAAACAAATAGGGGCACATCCATTCCTGATGGTGAAAAACCTATGAAAGCTATCCCTGTTAAGTTTTTACTAAAATAAACTATACCGTTTGTTCTGAATGTCTATCTGAAGAGAGTTTTTAGAATTAACTCTTTATCTGCAACACTTACTGTAAGCTAAAAGATTTATTTGGGTGGTGGTGGAGATAATTTTTTTTTTCCTTTGTTTTTAAGTAGGCCTAAATTTGTCAGTATTCCTACTGTACTGTTTATTGTAAGTTAGGCAGAGTAGAGCTTTGTTGCCTTGATTTGGGATAATTCTGGGAAAACAATGCTCTGGAAACCTGTGATAGGACAGTTTGAGCAGGTTGTGTGTTTTGTGAAATAACAGTATTTAACATGTGAAATCTAAAAAGGTATTTTGGATCCTGTTTAGTAGGGATTTCTTTTAACATGAAATACGTATGAATTGTACTATACTGCAGGTGATACTACTTATCAGTGAACTCTTTTTATCTGTTGAGAAGAACTTGCAATACATGCTAATAGTAAAGAGAGAAGCAACATTGTGAAATGGGAGGTGCAGAAGACAACTGGGTTTGTGGCTAATTAGCCAGTCCCTCAGCAATCTTAATTTTTTTTCTGAGAGGTTTGTAGGTAAACCCATCTACCTTAAAACTAAAGCAGGAGTTGGTTACATAGTTACTGGCTTCATAGCTTAGAGTATGCTTGTTTCACGCTGCTTTTAAGAGTTTCTTAGGAGCATACTTTGGTGATAAAAACCTGCAATATAAATGATTTTGTCTTTGAATCTTGTTCTTATTAAATGGTTAATTGGAAGCAAAATGTTTTGACACTATGTAATTGGAGATGAGGGTTCACACCTCAGTGTTAATTTTACTTATTCTTGAATTTTACTTTTTTTGCATGGTTGCTATTTGTATTTTAATATTTTAAAGAGGGTTCTTAGTGAAATGGGGACTACCAAAGTGGATGAAAAGTCAGAGAAGGCTGGCAGGCAGTAGTGGAGATGAATGCATAGTTGAAGCTATACCTGTGGTTCATAATGTTGAACTCCTGCTTAAAAATGATGCCGGAAAAAGAAAGTAGGGCAAGGGGATTTAACACTGGTTTGAGACGCACTTCCATTTTGTTTAGGTAGGTTTGTGTTTACTTCATACTGTGTCTTTTTGGAGCAAAACAAGTAGAATAGTGTGAAAGTCTGGCTAGGAATATGGTTGAGCACCCTAAATGGTTGTATGTGGAGAAACTAATGTTACTAATGCTTGATTTGGTAGGTAGATCTGAATTTGTTGCTAGTTAACACTGTTGTGCGACATCAGCATCTTTATGTTATTGCTTCATCTGGAAATAAGCCATCTATGGATTCACTGATATCCTGAAGTTGGGTGCTCTTGCATGAAATATTGCCAGTTTATCTCCTGTAATAAAATACACTGATAAACTCCTCTCTAATCTTCACGTGTTTTGGCATTTAAAGTATTTGTAGGAGGAAAAACTTCTCCTGCTGGCAATTGGATGTAAAAGCTAGGGAGACATTCAAAACTCCAGATACTCCCAGACTAGTTGTGATTTCTAGCCTAATTGGCTTTCCTTTTTGATAAAGAAGTTAGGAGCTGCATTGTTTGAGAACAAACACAACTTTGTTGTTTGGCCTCCCTTGGTTCTCTAAAATACGATTGTTGAAATAAAATTAAACAATTATTGTAGTAATAGGAAGTTCAAAAAAAACCCCCAAAAAACAACAAACGAAAAAACAACCTAGAAATGTGAGGACACTTGGGGGAGAAGGAGAGCAGAGAGAAGGAAAAAAAAGCTGTGCTGTTTGATCACTTTGCCTTGGAGATCATTCCCTAGCATAGTTGGTTTAGTTTTATAAGCAAGACAAGTCCTTTGTTTGGTGCAAGCTCTTCAATAATTTACCATAAAGTACATTCGTCTCTAAAGAGTTTTTCATGTCTTACACAGACCTCATTTTAAAGACTGAGGAACTAAGTAAACTTCACTAAAAAGAACTGTACAGTGAAAACAGGTGCTTAGGGACTCCAAACATTCATGGTACTTAACTTGTGTACTGGCAAATCCTTTATATTTAATTCTTATGTCAAGAAGTAAGATGTTTATATTGATCATTGGCATGGCTTTCTTCTGGTACCTCCTGGGGACATATATTTTGGATAGTGCAATGCTAATTTCCTCTTTCATCAGTGATGTAGGAGAACCTCTTATATATGACATAATTTCATCGGTGTCTGTCCTGTCTTCTGAGACTGTTACTTGTTCCTAGGAAACATGCAAGCACCTGAAACAAATGGCAGTTTATAGAACAGGAATTATCTAATATGCCAAATCAGAAAAATTATTAGGCATATTTAATCTCTCTTCAGGGCAGACGTATGCCTTTTATCTTTGCTGCTGAAAACTTAAAATGCTTCAGCTTCTGTAAAAAGGTTAATGGATGATAAACTAATAACTGTTAGATACCAGTGACTTTCAGTTAAAACTGATTTGGGTTATATTGAACCGATGACCTGCCCCAGATAAACTGGGTTTGTGTTCATTTCTGATCTTTATATCTGCCCCTGCCTTCTAATTTCAGCACATATGTGCTTGTGTGCTATTTCTTTAAGAGTAAGTCCTGAATTATAAATTATATTGACATGCTTATTCTTGAAAATAAATAATTTAGAATACCTTTTGTTGAAAGGTGTGCTATGTCAACCTTAATAGTGAGGGATCCTCTTAGTAAGCAATGATGCTACAATTTTGGAGGAACGGTCTACAAGGGCATGTCAAGTACTCTTGGCATGTGACCTACAGCTCATGAATTCAATTAGCTGTAATTTATCCTATCAAAGTGGTGTTGGATTTGCTATTCATTGTTCTCTCTACTGCAGACTGTGATCCTGTTTTTAAATATATCACACTAGGTTCAGATAATTAATTCTGAGATTTTATGGGTGAGAGAGTAGAAGTGAGAAGCAACTATATCAGTAAACAACAAAAAAAATTAACCTGTGGTTGGGTAAATGGGTATATGTGTGCGTATATACTATACGCCCATATATTGCGTATATGTTGCTAAGAAATTTGAGGTATGATGAAGTCATACATAGGAAAGCAGAGTGAAATAACTGAAAATCTGAAAGAAAATACTGATTCTTAGAAAAAAAAGAACTTGGTTTTATTTTCAAGGTTTGTCTGTTAATGACTAATAGCTTTTGGTGACTGGAAAGTGAGAATTCTGGGGATATAAAAACGGACTGCGTGTGGCTGACTAGCTCATAACTGTAACTGTGACATGATGGGTTGGAAATTCTGTTTGTGAGGTCTATGTAGTAGTCCACTATTATTACTACTATATGATACACTTGATACTCTATGACCGTACAGAGCATTATAAGTTAAGATCAGAGAAATAACTCCTTATGGCCTATGGAGTAGAGCAATTGATAAACTTTAATGCTGAGAATTGGTTTCCATGCAGTATTGTGAATAAACTATACATAAAAATTAAACTTTTGTGTCTAGAGTAGGGTTTTTTGAGAAAGGGTGTAACCAGGTAACACTAATGACTGACAGATGGGTTTTAGATCTCAAAGTTCTGATCTCCTGATGCTTTTGACTGTCACAGATAATGGAGAGGGTTTTTTTTTTGTTTGGTTTGTTGTGTGGTGGTTTTGGGGTTTTTTTCAGCTTTGTCTTCCATTTGAGTCATTCTTTAGATTAGGCAGTTCAGTTAGTATGGAGACCTGTGCACGTGTATTGAGTTAGTGTATTGTCCAAACATTTGTCCTGAAATGCATTTTTTAAACTCTCAATTGACTTTTCTTGTGTACATATCTTAAGTGATTTGCCACTGTACTACTTTGAGCTTAGTCACCTCAGGTTCGTGGGTGAATCCAGTGAATTGTTGGGCTGAGATTCTGCAATTTGAGGTGAGTCTTGAACACTGGGTTGATATTTCATCCTTATTAATGACCCAGACTCAATACATGTGAAGTTATGTGATCTTTTCTTCTCAGTGCGTTTAAAAACTGAACTAAATTTGTTTGACAGTGTTTGAAGTGCTTTCAGATTTCATGGCAGGTTCTCAGGTCTTATGGAAGGATTTGTGTAGGGTATGTGCCTACTGTTTTCCTTCTTTTGGATTTATATGGATTTTTTTTTTTTTTGTGATATTGTTCCAATTCTACAACATGAGAATTAGGTGACTTTTTAATTTTTATTATTTTAATGGAGCCTGTCCTTGAATTGACAGATAATATTTAAGAAAGTCTTACTCATAAATGATTTAGAAATCATAAATTTGAACACAATTGTCAACAAAAATTACATTTGAGATCTGTATTTTGAAAGATTATATACAATTTAAAGAAGCATATACTTAGTAGTGTTCTGTGATACAGGTTTTGATTTTCTTAGATTTAAGTCTTCTTGCACTACATAAACTTTGATATTGGGTAAGTTGGTCATTCTATAAAACTAGCTATCAAATAGTAGAAAAACAGGTCTGAAACCACTTGCCTGCATTTTCATATAAATATTCTAAGAAATAACGAGCTTAGCTCTTCTCCAGTGTTTATATTAGCTTGGAAATATAGGAGTGAATATTGCAGTTTGGTAAGGATAAATTGAAGTAAGCTAAATTGTGCTTACCTCTCCAAACAAAGCATCTGATTGGGAATCTTAAAAGCCTTGGCCTATGTGTGATTGAAGCATATGTACTGTAGGATATTTTATTTCCTTATGTCATTGGTGCTTAATTTTGAACCTTACCATACTTCTCTTTGCTCTTCATGTGACTGTACGAAGAATTGTCAGTTTCATATTGTGACTCATGAATACTTTAAAGTATGATAAATTCTGTATTATACATACATATTTACCGTTTAAATATTTTTGTTCAGGAGCAGCTAATAGTCGTGGCAAATGAGATTTATTTCCATAACCTAGTATGCTAATCTTGGTTTTGAATGAGGAGAAATTTATTGTTTAGGGAGTTTACCTATATACTTGCCAGTTTGTGACATACTGCATGTTCCCACCTATGTTTTCAGTGTGAAATTAGCAACCTATATTTAATGCAAATGGTGTTAAAATAAATATTGTACCTTAGATGATTTTATGCTTTAAAAAAAATAATGTCCAGCACAAAAATGCCATCTGGTATCAGCTAAAAATCTATCCTTAACTGTTGCAAAATTAATCATATTGTTATGATATATGCCATAGCCTCTGAAACTTACTTTAGTTTGACTGTAGCAACCCATTCACCTCTTAATTTCTGTTTTCTTGTACAATTAGTTTCTTGAGAGTCACTTTGAAAATCTAGATTATTTCGTGAAAGGAATTTATTTGTAGGTTGTTTGGGTCTGTTTCATAAATTCTCAAATGTTCTCATCCTGGTTCATCTTTGTCCATTTAAATAATTGTCAGTTATGTACCACCTTGTATTTAATGTCTTATTTATTGTCTTGGATGGGTTTCTTGGGTATGATATTCAGAGGTATAATATGGGAGAGAGACTGGATCCCAGTTTGGACATGAGAGGGAAGGGAAATTGTGTGTTTAAAACTAACAAGGGCAGTTGTCTTTTAACTTGGTAGAGTGACTTTTCTTTCCTGTTAGGAGCTGCATAGTTAAAATAAAAAAAGCTAATCTATCCACTCTGTGTTTTGGTTGCATAGTAGGCTGAAATGAAGTTAAAAAACAGAGCAGAATTTCAATTGAGTTAAGACTTATTTTTCTGTATTATACAGAAAAAACAATGAGGTGGCCCATACAGTCCTGAATAGCATGAAAAATTTAAAGACCACAGACCTTTTCTGCTAGAGTATTTTAAGTGTTTACACTAAATGTGGTTGTTAAATTCACATTGGCATGTCATCAGTAACATTAGGTATTAATACAAAGAATATTTTCAGTCTTTTCTTAGATCAATAATGTAATTCCTGGGCACTGTAGACATTTTCTTCTGAAATGTTTGATTGATATTTTTGGAGACTGGGATTTTGAAACTTAATATTTGTGTTAGTGTATTTCTTCCAGTTCCATATCAGATATAACTTTATTTGGATATTCTAGACTTGCTTCCTCTTTCCTGCATAGTAGCTCTTTATGTGGAGAATATTCTGATGTACATTCTAGTGCCAAACAACAGTGATTTCATCACCTCACCTTAGACAGTGTTATACTAGTTTTTGTATGGTATAGTATGAGAAAAATTGTGAAAGGTAATGAACATGTGAAGTAAATTCTGAATGCATAATGCATCTTTACTCTGTAGTCTCTCAGGAATATTAGTTGTTACTGCTTTATGAATGTAAACAAAGCCTTCCCTTTGAGGAAAACTTTGTTCCACTCATGAATTCTCAGTGTATTAACCCTTAACCAAAAATAAATCCATTTACAGTGCTTGTTCCAGTTTGAAATAGGGTTTTAGGAGAGGATTCTTCCTGGCTTGTAGCTTGATGTGTAGAACTTATTTACAGAAGATAGCATCCAGTGTCTCAGTGGCCCAGCATGCTGTTCATAGCTTATAGATGCGAAGAAATTACTTGAGTCTTTCAGGAAGCTATTAATTTTGCTATCACAGAATTGTCTAGGTTGGAAAAGACCTTGAAGATCATCCAGTCCAACCATCAACCCAACATTAACAGTTCCTAACTACACCATATCCCTCAGAGCTAAGTCGACCTGACTCTCCACCATCTCCCTGGGCAGCCCATTCCAATGCCTAAGAACCCGTTCTGGAAAGAAATGCTTCCTAATATCCAGTCTAAACCTTCCCTGGCACAACTTGAGGCCATTACCCCTTGTCTTATTGCATATTACTTGGTTACAGAGGCTCATCCCCAGCTCTCTGCAACCTCCTTTCAGGGAGCTGTAGAGGGCGATGAGGTCTCCCCTCAGCCTCCTCTTTTCCAGACTATAAACACCCCCAGTTCCCTCAGCTGCTTCGCGTATGACCTGTGCTCCAGAGCCTTCACCAGCTTCGTTGCCCTTCTCTGGACACGCTCGAGTCATTCAATGTCCTTTTTGTAGTGAGGGGCCCAAAACTGAACACAGGAATCGAGGTGCGGCCTCACCAGTGCCGAGTACAGGGGTAAGATCCCTTCCCTGTCCCTGCTGGCCACGTTATTGCTGACACAAGCCAGGATGCCATTGGCCTTCTTGGCCACCTGGGCACACTGCTGGCTCCTGTTCATCAGGCTGTCAATCAACACCCCCAGGTCCCTCTCTGACTGGCAGCTCTCCAGCCACTCCTCCCCAAGCCTGTAGCGCTGCTGGGGGTTGTTGTGGTCCAAGGGCAGCCCCCGGCATTTGGCCTTATGGAAACTCCTCCAGTTGGCCTCAGCCCATGGCTCCAGCCTGTCCAGGTCTCTCTGCAGAGCCTCCCTACCCTCGAGCACATCAACACTCCCACCCAACTGGGTGTCATCTGCAAACTGACTGAGGGGGCACTCAATCCCCTCATCTACATCATCAATAAAGAGGTTAAAAAAGGAGTGGCCCCAAGCCGAGCCCTGGGGGACAGCACTCGTGACCGGCCACCAACTGGATTTAACTCTGTTCACCACACTCTTTGGGCTACAGTTCCAACACAAGTCCTTTGTGCATATTATAATATCTCTAGTACTCAGTGCAACCCATTTATAACAAAGATCAGACTAAATGAAATTTCCAGAAAAGCACTTAGTGGTATCAGAAATCTTTTTCTATTTTTGTCTAACAGCTCAAGTGTAAGGTAAACATAACAATAGTTTTAAGTACCTTCTAAGATTCTCTAGTGCTCTGTAAACTTGAATGACATAAGTAAAATTTCATATTATATGGGTAAATACAAGCTTGCAAATTGGATGTAGTTTGACCTGTGATTGTTTGTAAAAACTATCTTTTTTCTTGTTTATGATATCTGTTTATTAACTATATCAGTATTTTTTAAAAAATGCTAGATCAATGATCTGACTTTATTAATAGCACATTTGTGATATTGTGCTAGTAAGTTTTATTTGGGTCACAGTGCTAAAGATTATGAAGTTTTATAGGTATCATTGGCATCATTTTGGTGATGTGTGTGAACGATACAGTGAGTTTCTAACAATTCTTTTCTGAACCTCCCAAATGTATACTTCCTTACACAAATTAGAATTATTTTGTGTCAATAATTTCCATATCATGAAATCCCATGTGCACTTATCAGACCGTATAACTTAGGTTAGTTTCTTCTCTCTGAATATAGAGCTATGAAGTATAAATGACTATCAAACCTGCATGTGTAGAATCACTTTATAATCATCAGAGGGAAATAGGAACTTCTGAGTTCATGAACTGGATGCAAAAAACTGCTCAATTAATTGAAGAAGTGCCTTTTTTCCCCTCTGTTGACTTGGAAGGGATTCCACCTGGCTGGTTCAAAAGTAAGCTCTGTAATAAGTGAGGAAGTTCATGCTCAAGGTGTCTGAGGATGCTGTTGGTTGTTTGCCTAAAAGATGGAGAAGTTCTGTCTCTCAGTTTGGGATACAAATGAGCTGGTTAGTTACTGTTTGTACATTGTTAGCCTGCGACTGGCTTTTTAGTATTGTGAAAAGACTTTTTTAAAGTTCCCTGCATAAATTGCAACAGGCCAAGAACAATGGCAGCCTTTCAGGACATAATATCTGTTGTATCTTTTCATGTCCAGCCATAAATAGATGATATGGGGCTATGTGGTCCTCTGTGGTAATCTAGGTTTGAAAGAAGAAAGAATTTAAGGCAAAAAGAAAAAACTTAGGGTTTGAAGGTATAATGTGAGGAACAAACTTCTGATGCTTTGAGGCCGTTAACTACTACTCAGTGGACGGGCTTTGTCTTAAATGTGAATGTCCAGAGGTTGGTTGTTTTTTTTCTTTCTTATCTTGAGTTAGCTCTTAGATCAGTGAAATTTTAAAAATGAAAGTCAAAAGTCTAATTGAAAAAAGGTAAAACTTTTTTTAAAAAAATGGATAAGTAGGTATTGGCCACCACTGAACTTCAATTTCACTGCTAATTTGATGCAGGTTGCTTTCTGAATAGAAGTGTATCTGGATTTCATCCTGACCTTTCTAGCTACATCACACTTATGCTTGTATACATACGTATAAATATGGAAGTGCATTTCTAGGCTAGGGCCTTCTGTTCCTAATGCCGTGGTGACACAAAATGGCAGGGAATAGGTAATCTTGAACAGTTTTCTATTACTTGCCTATTTAGCTATTTCCTAAAACACAGGAGAGAACTGAAAAGTGCTGTGTGTGTTTAAATTGTCAATCTTTGATCTGTCTTCATCCACAAACTCTTCAACACAAATTACTCTTCGATCTTATACTTCAAAAGCACTGTAGAAATACCATATTAAGTAGTGAATGGACAAGCTGTTTCAAAAGTATTCTAAAATATTGGTTTTGTGCACTATGTGAAATGTCCCTCTCACTTTGTTTCTCCTTTAGCACTACTTTAGATGAAGAAGGAAGTGAAATGTAATTGAAAGGAATGTATTATAAGAGGTACCAGTCCCTCAAAGGCTTCTGTCCAGCACTGGTGAAGGAGGAAATCGGACAAGTACAAACAATGTGGCTTTTATTACATTCGTTTGGCAATAATAAACCTTTGTACTTTAACAAGTGGGTTTTTTTGTTTGCTTTTTAAAAGGACACAGTCAAGGATATTAAGCCTGATACTTTCTTTGCATTAATATGGGCCTGACTTGCATCAAGTAGTTCTTTCGAGAAAACAAAGGAATAAATCTACAGGAGCTGAGTTTCAGGACAGGCAAAAATACGCTGATTACGTAAAAATCCCAGAAGTGTGTAGAGGCACATATTTTTGGGTTGAAAAAGAAAGTGGCTAAACAGGAGTTCTATACCTACTAAGTACCCCTATTTAGTCTCATATAGTTCAGAGGGGGCTGCTGTTAAAGTTTCGACCCATGCTGCTGCATATATCTCTGATCTTTATCAGGCTCCATGTAACTTTAACTTTTAACTTTTAGGGTACAAAGTGACTCATTAAATCATTCATGGGTTATTGCATTTGTAAGTGTGTGTTTCTTAGTCATCAAAACGTTATTTTTATTTTTCCTAGATGAGTTTTGGTCACAGCCATCTTTTGTTAGTTGTTTAGCTGGTCAACTATTTTAAGGTTTTCCATTTTCATTGGGTATAGTTGTAAGCTTTGTCCATACAGTAGTTTTGCAGCACCATATAGGGCCTAATATGTTCAACTCTAGCAACTGACAGAACAAAAGCTACTGGAACCACCTATTAAGTACCTGAATTGGGTTGTACCTGAATTGTTCTACAGAGGTGCTGTTTTAAACTTTTAAGACCTTAATGACTGTTTCCTTTAGTAGAAGTTACTTGAAAAGGTTTTAAGTCTGCCCTTGACTTTGTCACACAGCAAATTGGTTGTGTTGGTTTTAATTTTGGGGTTTTGTGGAAAACCAAACTAAATATGTCCATGCTGAATTTGAGTAAAGCAGCTAGCCAAATCAGTTTTGCAAATGCTTCCTATAAACAGGGAAATTGAAAGTGAAGGTGGAAGTACTGACAAAAGATGAGAGAGGAAACTTTACTGTCCTCTTGGGTAAAGATTTGATTGTGGGAATTAAACTTAGCAACAGAGCTATTTTTTCCAATTTAGTATGTCCCTGCATAGGTTTTACTCACCATTTATCTTCACATATTCGTTGGGAGGGGGAAAAAAAAAAAATACTGGGAAGTACTTCTACCTCGTCATCAGAGTAGAATAAGTGGAAAATGGTATATTAATGATTTACTGGAATTGATTCTTTATGTAGTGCCAGAGAGAAAGTGCAAGTTAGTTGTCTTCATAGAAACTTAGATGTCAATCCCTTTTGACTGAGAATGCTTCTAGGACATGCAGTTCAAGATTTTGAATATAGTATTAATCTCAACTCAAGAAGTAGGAGCCTTGTATTCGCAACAGCAGACCTAAAATTAAACAGTATCTGAAGAGAGATCAGGATTCATTGTTTTGTGTTATAAAATAAAATGTTACTGTCATAGCATTTTTTGGTGTGTTTTTTTTTTTTAGGCAGTGAAAAGGAATCTTGTAGCCTACCATCTGGGATTTGATCATACCTAGAATAATACTGTACTCATCTTTGTAGTTGTCCCTCTCTTTGCCTGAGTCTGGTTACTTTGTGATGCATTCATTTATTATTTTGTTTGTGGTAGGCAAAAACATAACACACTTAAAATACTGATTTTTAGCCTAAATTTCCATCAATTTGTTTTAGATTTAAGTTTAAGGGATCTGTTACATAGTATTTCTAAACACTGAAAGGAAAAAAATAAATAAAACACTTATAAAATATGAACTTTGAGCACAAATTCATTTAGAAAGAATCCTGAATTACTCTAAACTTGATGGGAATTTTGAGCACCAGTTAATAGACAGGAGGTGGCTAGATGTTGGATTTTGTATGTCTGACTTTTGTTGAGAGACTTTAAAAAAAAAAAAAAAAAAAAAAAAACCACCAAAAAATACTTTAATATTTTCATTCCAAGGAGCTCTTGGTTCATCTCTCCCTGCCTGAAATAAGCAATTCTGTGAATAGGATTTGAATGTCTTCTAAAATGTGATAGACCAAGTTTTTTTCAAGTCGGGTCAGTACAGACTGATAGACTTCACTTTTAGCAGGGATTTGGTATCACTTAAATTATGCTTTTTCAACAGGCCTCCTAAATTTAGTTCAACAAAAGTAGTATAGGAATTAGTTTGTAGGTGAAAAAGGAATAAATTTTTGAAGGTTTCTATTGCAGCTGTTTTTATAAAAAAACAGTTTTGCAGTTGAGGTCCATTAACATTTCAGATGCCATATTTAGGTAAAAAAGTAGTAATGACTTTGCAATGTCCTCTTCTCGATAGAGAAGAAAAACTTTTCATCCACTCATCTGTTTATATTCTTCATATCATTGTGTGACAAATCACAGGTAGCAGAGGCATGGGAAGAGTTACAAAAATTCCATTGAATCAAGTGGGGAAATACCAGTTTTATGAGAATTGTTCTGAAGAGTGTGGATGTTAAAGTTTTGTGAAAGGACGTGGACATGCATTTCAATTCAGTGTTCTAAGAGCTTTTTAGAAATTTAAAGAATTAAAGGTTGTCTTATCAACAACAGGCTGATGACCTTCTGGTGTCATTTATTCATCCCTGCTATTTCAAAATAAGTAAAGAATAAAGGGAGAGGAGAAACTTTCAGGCATTTTGCTTATTTTGTTTAAAGACACCCTGATATTTACAGTATTTTTATAGAGACCCAATAATTTGTGAGCCAAAATAAGTAATTACCTGGAATTAGAAAGGAACTCCCATCATGGGGGTTCTGTTGAACAGCACTTACTGGAAATCAGGAACCTGTCTCTGGACTATGAGAAAAACAGGAAGCTTGACTGATGGGCATTAATTAGCCTGATGATTCCTGTGTGCTTAATTCTTGAGGATTGTAATTCAGTAAGATTTAAATGGGTGGGTCAGCAACAAGAGTTGTTGACACAATTGCTTAGTATTCTTTGGCATATCAAATCTTGTGCGAAGTTGAAAAGAGACCGTATCAAATTCCAGATTGTTAAATGTAGTTTTAGTGGTGTGTTGTTATAGGTTCTAGGTATACCAGGAAAGAAGGAACCTGAAAGTATGTCAGATCTTTGGAATCAGAAAGTGGCAAAGAGGTAACAATTTTTCACAGCAGCATCTTTGGGTCAAAAGCTAGGCTGTACTTCAAACATGCATTGGTACGTTCTTTCCAATTTCAGCTGGGTTAAAGAAATAATGATACTGAGCTTTCAGCAGAAAAATGGGTTGACAAGGGATGAGTCTAGAATCCAGAATAGAAGTGGGAGAGGACCACTGGTATGACACTGGCAGTAATATTTCTGGGACAATTAGTCTGAAAAGTTATGATCTTGCCTGAAATACAGCGGGCATATTTCTTACTGTGAAGTATTTCACATTATTGCTAAGTAGAAAGGCATTTTCTCTATCCAGGGAGTTCCTGTTGTAAACTGAATCATAGCACAATGAAATAATGAACAAAGTCGTAGAAGCGAGCTGCTCTGGCAGAACTGCATATGGTGAACACTAAACAAAGCATCTCTAATTTATTTTAAGAGCTTTTAAGCTCTTTTAATTGGACTGTCTCCTCCGATATATGATCATTGAAAGAATATACAAAAGCTTTGCAAAAAGCATTGTCTGACATTTACTTCTTATATTCAATTGTATGAGATATGCAGTTCTGGACAGAACAATACGTAGCCTGTAAAATCTCCTCTAAATTATTTATGCAGCATGTTTTTCAGGTTTAGATCAGAACCCCCTAGAGTGGTGCAAAAGTATAGAAGCAGTGGTCTGAGAGTTAAAGTGAGCAATCCACAGCTGGTTTTTGGAACAGTGTGAGGAATTTGAAAAGGTTGAGTGGTAGTCTGCAAGGCATTTTCAGTTGATGCTGGTCTATGGGTTGAAAAAATTTTAAAAAGTGATCTTGGCTACTATGATGTCCAGAATCATTATCTTTGTTCTGTGTTGCCCTGTTCATGTTCCAACCACAACTTCTGTTGTAGAAGCCCACAGCTGCTTGTGTCATGGGGTTTCCCCATATCCTTCTTTCAAGTGTTAATTTTCTGATTATCAGTCTGTTTGGGTAGTCTCGTTTCATTTGCTGTGCCACTTCTTCCCCTTCTTTGTCAAGAATTATTGACAACCACTACTCTCCCTTTTAAGACAGGTATTGCTAGGCTAGTCAAGTTCCATCCCAAAATGAGACAGAGATTAAATGGCAGACAAATTTCACATTCCGCAGTGAGTTTGTAATCTGATACAATTCACTTAGTTTATCTCTGATACTCAACAAAATTAAGTCTGTTGTGCTTGTGACTACCAATAAAGACTAATATGTGGCATAGTAGGAAACATTTCTTCTAGCTGTAAATAAAAGCAGATACATCTGATGCTTTTTGTAGGCATCTGTGGAAGTCAGGACCAACCCCTCTGGGATGCAGAAACAGCCCTTGAGGTCATGGATCTCACATGACCTAGTTTATTCTTCATTAAAACAGATGGTATCTATCTAAGCAAGGCAAACTTGGTTTTAAGAAAGAGCTGGAGATTAAAAGGATAGGAAACTGGAACATCTGGGCCTAATTAATGGGAGCAAATAAAGAGGCAAACTAAGCATTAAATCAGTCACCTACATCAATAACAAAATAGTCACTGCATGACTATTGTTTCAGCTGATCAAAAGTCAGAGGATTTGTTTTCCTAGCATTAAAAGTATCTAAAATTGCATTAGAAATATTCCCACATTCTTGATTCTTTACTACCCGGCTTCAAAGAGAGTAAAATTGTGGAAACTGGCTATGATATTTTGGCGTGGTGTTAGGGAATCCAGCTTGTTTTGTAGGACTGAGAATGCCCTTCTTGAATTTGATACCTAGGCCAAGCTGGTCCTCTGCAGTTTTTGGCCTCCTTCCTTTGTGTGTGCTTAACATGAGAAGGTTACCTAATTGAGAAGGTTACTGGCATTTCTTCAAGTTCTGCAACCACATTAAATTTGCAAAGGGATCGAGAAATTTTGTTTCTGTTGTAAACAGATTATACTGGATTAGTGGTTAGCATTTTGCATGCTTTATTCTGTTTGCCCATTTAGTCCTGAAAATCTTGAATTGTGTTGCATGTTGCAAATAGCACAGGCATTCTTCACTTGCTTTCGTTACTGGTAGGCAGAAACCATAATTTGCTATATGCCTTAGCAGAGAGAAGGGGACTGTGCAAATAAACTACAAAGCCTCCTTCAGACCTTCTAATAACAAGTGTTTCACGAGGTATAATTTTCTGATGTAAGCACATATTTGCTCTAAAACTCTTTCATTACGTGCTATAATAAAGAGAGGACAGGTAGGAATATGCATGTGTGTGTGTAGCTATTGCTCTTCCTTCAGCAGTGGTACTTGGTAGATCCCAGGACTCATCCAGAAAGGTACACAGTCTCTGAAGTTCTCTTGGTTTGAACTAAACATTGAATAACTGTTAGTAGAATACTGTGCAAATCTGTCACAGAAGGTCAGATTTAGCCAGTTCATACAGTTGAGCTCTGAGACGATCAGGGAAAAAAAATGAACAATTCTTTCACAGCAATTAACAGAAACTGTTCCATGAGTTTGGTGTCTCCTTCCTGGAGGGCAGAAGGCAGTGGTGCTTTGATAGAAGACTAGTAACCCTGCCTTTTTCTGCCTGCAAAAGCTTTCTCTCAAGTTTTTGGAGCTTGGCTTCCATCTTACATGCTGCCACTTTGCTCCTTCGGTTTTTTTAGTTTTCTTTCCATGAATGTGAGGGGTAGAATTACCACCTAGTCACAACAATAAGACCTGTTTTGATGAAACAGCTGGATTCTTGACTGCTAAACAACCATTACACAACGCCTTGTTGCAGCCTCCCACCTTGACTGTCATATCCCATCCCATTCCTCCCTCCCATCCCCATTTGCAAAAAAGAGAAATTTTAAAATCTTTGCAGAAACGGGTAAAAGCACGAGCAGAACATCCAGACCAAAAGTTTGAAGTGAGATGTTTGAATTGTAGTCATCTTTGTATGCAGACTTTATCTGGTTGTCTGAAACCTGGCTAAGGATTAAATAAAAAAACCCACTCAACGATTAGTTCTGTATGTGACTGTGCAAAGGCATAAATTAAACTATTTGCATATTTTATACAACTGTTTCTAAGTTTCAGCAAGTTCCCCTGCTCCCCCTTGTTAATGGCCCCCCATGGTTAAAGCCTTTTTTTTTTTTTTTCTTGGTTCATAAAATACATAGTACTCACCATGTTTGCTCTTTGCTTCTCTTTGTAGTGAGAGGAGTTTGACTGAACAGCTTAAATGGTGTACATAAATTCCAGAACATCACTATTATTTTTCTTTAGGGCTTTAAGAGAGCATATTGTTTGTCAAAAGTGCTGGAAGGGTGGTGGTTGTGTGTCTGGATAATGTTACTACCAACTGATGTAGGCCTAATGGATTTTCTGAGAAAACTTGAATGGGAGAAAATTCATATTATGAGAAAAGATGTCTGAAAACAAATGTTACATGGCTTCTTGGTCTGTATTGTCTTCTCGATTTCCATAGTTGCTTGAAGTTGGGCTAAAGATGTTTGAGAAAAGACTGCCTGCAACCAATTCAACAATGAAACTGGTTAGGGAGGCTGTATGTTCTTGCCTGTCTGTGTGGTCTTTTGGTTTTCCTGGAGGCTCTCTAGATTAGGTGCTTACCATTATTCTGGAATAGCCTGCCAGGCTTTGTGGTTCCTGGCAGAAACGTTTTTAAAGAGGCCATGTTTCCAAAGTTAGACCTATTGCTAAGTAAGTCCCTGACAGGTACTTCTTTGAAAATGGATTAAACTTGTGATTGCTAGTTTTATTACTGTTATTATTTCTGAGCAACACCATTTGTAAAGTTAGACCAATGGCATAAGGAAAATAAAAGCATTCTAAAATAAAAATTTCTAGAACAAGTAGAACAAGTCCATGAAACATGAGAACAATAGAGACCTAGTAACAATTAGATATGTGTTCATTTCTGACTTTCCTGTTGAATATGTCCATGGAAGCACTTTGTTCATACAAGTATCAAAATGCATATAAAACCAGCATTTACCTATGGGGTTGGTAATGTTAATTTTCCCCAGTCCACATTTGGAAGTCTTAAAAACTTAAGATGATTTTTAGTTCTGGTGTGCATTATAACTGTAGTGATTCTTGACTGTGTTTTTTACTCAGAACTAAAACTTCAGCTCTTGATTCTGAATAACCTATTTTTTTCTCTATGCATTTAATATAGATGTAAACAATCAGTATTTTAAGTAGCTTGAGCAGGTGGCTCTGTTTGGAAGCTTTTGGGCTGTTTTTTATATAGGGTTTTTTTACTGCAAAAGTCCATCCCCCTGCAAATAAGGTTGTTTACTGTTATAGTCATGTAATGTGTCTGCATTGTTAAGGGATTTAATTGCATGATAAATTTTCCAGGGTAACCTGATGGCTTACTTCACTATAACAGCAGGCTTTATCTGAGACCTGTTTACAGTTTTCATGATTAAAGAACTGTAACTCAGGACAGGTGGGAATGTAAAACTGCTTTGATAGAATCTTTTGTGCTTGGACAACTGTAATCTTTGGTTTGTGTAGTGAGAAGTTTTATCTCGAAAGCTGAGTTTGAAAGCTGTAATGGAGCTGCAAGTTTCATAAAACTGGATTGCTGAAGTTGTTACTTTTTAGTTTGTAATATATTTTGTTTTCTTTGTTAGTAAATGCCATACTCTTAAACAATATTACAAGTGACTGGAAAGAACAACTGTTAAATAGAATGTAAATGTTCTAAGTGAGAATACCATACAGAAAACAAACATTTTTATGAATTCTCAAGTTTCTTGAACCTACTAGAGGCAAAAACTCCCTTGTTTTTTCTCCCCTCCCAAAGTAATGGAGTTTCGGAAGTTTGATTTTTTTGCTCTACTCCCTGCCTCTCTCCAAAATATGTTTTCTTTCACATACCTACTCATCTTCCTGCACTCACTACATGTCTTAGAAAATTGTCTTGTTGTAGATATTGATCATAACCAGTCAGCACAATCTGAAATCAATTCACATACTAGTTAATAATACTGAAACAGGTCTATGGGCTGCCTTTCTAGGATATATGCAAAAAAGGGGATAATTTTGAGCATAAGATTTTTACTTTTTTGGAAGGTATTTCTCAACAAGAGAATGACCTTTTACAAGTTAAGCAATTGGTTTGGATGCCAAGCATCCTTTATAGCAGGACATATTTCTGCCAGAGAAGAGGATTAAAAATATCTGGTGTACTATTCTAATGGAACATACATGGCATTGTTTAATGGAAAAAAAAAAACAACAACAAGTAACCACCCAATGAGCTGAAATATGTGTTCATCTTCAAATGTATAACACTGTGCTGCAGTACGCATAGCAGTGTGGCTAAATGTGCTAGTTTTAACTTTCATTTCAAACTAAAAGAAATACTCAGTTCACTTATGTATAATTGTCTGGAGTGCAATGCGCTTAAAAGGAACTTTAATGACTGCTGTATCGGGTAGAGATGCATAATACATTATTTAATGTTTAAATTTTCCTTTGGTATTTTTAAGAATGAATTGAAAAAAGGTATATATTAACTACAAAAAAAGGGTGCCTGAGATCTGCTGTTTCCATGTGATACTACAGTACAGCACTATAAGCATATTTTTAAAAAATTGTTTTTAGAGGGGTCAGCAACTTTTAAGTATTTTTACCCATCACTCTCCTACCTTACTGAATCACTTCATCTCTCTGTGTACATTTAAGAGAATAATCTCCCTCCTCACTTGAATAATTGCAGACAGGTGTTCTCCGTTACTGAACTTTGGTAGATGACTTCTGAATTATTTTTTTCTCATTATTTTTGTATATTCTGTACTCTTTGTATTATGAGTTCCTACATTTTAAGTCCTGATTGATTTTCAGCTTTGTTTTAATAAATAATATATGGAAAGTTCAGTGGGTTTTTTTGTGTTGAGGAATCATTAAATCCATTACCATTGAATATTACATTCTTGATCAGTGATGATTTAATTTTATTTTTCATTTTATGCCACACACTGTGTATATGTGTAAGTTCAATGCTGAGTTTATCCTAGCCCTCCCCACCTAATCTAAATTAAGACTGATCTCTGGAATTTAAGAGAATGTTTCCTAGACTTTCTTCTGCACTTGGGAATGTTCTCCTTGTTGTATTTATATTAGTTACATTTGAATCTTACATGTTACATAGGGGGTTTTTTTCCCATCTCCCTTACCCTTTCTCCAGACCGCTTCTCTTCTTTGCAAGAAAAGCTTACACTATCTGTCCAAAGAGTGGCAGTATCACAACACTGTTATTTTTATTAAATTATCACTAAAACCTGAGAAATCTCAAGAAAAAAGTTTGAAAACAGGTAAAAAAAAGTAATACTGGCAGACTGATGAAGGGGGAAAACCAAAACGAAACAAACCAGGAAATGAGTTCTTGTAGGTTTTAATTTAGTAAATCTTTTCTCTTTAACTTTTCAGGCACAGGTACCTTTGGGCGTGTTCATCTGGTGAAGGAAAAAATGGCCAAACGTTACTTTGCACTGAAAGTAATGAGCATTCCTGATGTCATTCGACTGAAGCAAGAGCAACATGTGCACAATGAAAAGTCAGTCTTGAAAGAAGTCAACCACCCCTTTTTGATTAGATTGTAAGTGGTTGTATTTTTTTTAATTCCTTTAACTCGTATGTAAAGTACAGTTAAAGTGTTCCAGTCTCACTGAAAGTTCTTGTGTACTTAACCAACACCATGCATTTAATTTCTGTTATGTAATCTAGACTAAAATAGACTTCAGACCAAAATATTTATTATAGAAGAATCAAGAATTTAAAATCGAGAGGCATAATTTAAACATTTAAGCAATAGTTTATTAGATGCTTTACTGCAGAAGAGAATTTCCTTAAGTGAGGGGAAAATACTAATGAAGTAATGTTAGAATTGTCTCATCAAAATGACTTCTAGAATGATTCTTGATGTTAGAATGGCAAGAAAAAAACTACTTCTACATATGTCCTGTAGATATCTAGATAAAGATATAATTAGGTTAAAGTATCTGCTTTTTGAAAACTTTTGTGAATTTTACTTTTGCAAACTTTAAAGAGTTTAAATGCCTGCAGCACTTCTTGAGGTTTGTTATTCCCATATTTGAGGTTAAGTGATGGAACCAATTGCAAAATATGATTTAAACACAAGTTCATAAAGAATGCTTCTTTTTATGGAATTATGGAGTTTCTAGTGATCCCAGTGATTCCCTTATTATGGAAAGGAGGCATCACACTTTTCTGTTCACAGCACCACAAGGCCTTTTATGTATCTGAGTCCCTATCTATTGATGTGATAACTAAACCTGTGGATAATTGCATAGTTAATTTCTATTTATATTTTCTCATGCATGGATACAGGGCATTGACCAAGATTTGTTTTGTATTTACTGACCTTAATCAGTTTTACATAAAATTGGGAAAAATGAGTCTTGGTTAATCTCTAGCTGAAGCGAGCACAGCCTTCTCATGGGGCTAAGAAAGTATCAGAGGGAAAAGAAGAGGCAAAAACATGGTTGTCAGCCGAAAGATGGAAAGAGTCCTGCAGGAGGAGGCTTTTTCCCTGGCACGTTGTTGCTTTTTCCAGCATCGTGATGCTATTAGTTTCTAGCCAGTGTTCAGGAATCCTGTGCGTGGCATAGTGTAAGATGAATTCTATGGTATGTGAGTTTGAGATGCGTGCAGGAAAGCAAGATGGAGAGGCTGAGTGCATCTGGTTAGATTGGTTAAAATATGGACCAAACAGGGGGAACAGGATTTTATATCTATGTACATACATAAATTCTTTAAAAAACTAAACCCAAAACCAAACAACTGCCAAAACCAACAAAGAAAAAACCCAGCACAGTATGTCTGTGAACTCTGGAACCATGCATCAAGTGTGGAAATAAACAGACTTGGGTGAGAAGTCAGAGACAGGGATGTAACAGTCCATGTCCATACAGAAGTGATCAAAAATCTAAACTGATAAGTTCTTTAGGATTTCATGCATCCCTTATCTCCAGAATGTCAGGTTTTAAAATCACCGAAGGAGGGAAGCAATTCAAGTGGAAGTTCACTTGTGTGCAAGGCAAATATTTTTCATGTCTTCTAGCTCTCTGCCTTTTTCTGTTAGTGTTCAGTGAGATGCTGCATCAGCTATGTTCATTTAGTTGTCTGTGAGATGCCTTTGTCCCTTGGCGAAGGAGATTCAGAGCAGCCTAGCTGAAGTGAGGCAATTAAATCTTAAGTCATGTTAATATTTGTGTGTTAAATAAGCGTTCATGGACGATTATCACTGTATGACAAATAAAACTTTCTGCAGCTTTTTGTGTGGCTAACAACTTTTCTCAGGCACCTCCTCCCCTACCCAATACCTGGTTTTTTTCTGACTATAATTGATCAACAAAAAGGGGGAAAAAATTTCTATGTATTTCTATGTATTTCTTTGAACCGTGTTATCTAGATGGTCTGGCTTTTATGTTTTTAATTAGCGCCACCATCTTAAACATAGGTAGTATCTTTCTCTGGTTGCAAAATATGGACTATATGCCAGTGCAGCATAATACTGTATTTTTTTAGCACTTTATAATGGAGAATTTTAAAGTAATGCTGCACATAATTCTGGTGTTCTTCCTTCATATACCTTTCTATTTATAAAGACAAATTTTATATAAGAATCTCTTTGTTCTGTCCCTGTTACTTTTGAGAAATGCCTTTCCTGCATATAATGAGGTCCTGTTTTTCTGTAGATAGTGAAGTTATTTATCTACTTATTTTTTAACCTGTTTTTTGGAAGTGCTTGTTTGGTGCTCTTGCAACAACTGGTCACTGGAGGACTCCTAGGCAATCTTTACTGATACTTTTGAGTGACGTATCATACTTCTGCGGGTGTGCTGTAATTTTGACATGTACCTTTGATTTTTTTTCAAGAGAACAAGAATTAATAAAAATTAACTATATCTGTATTCCTATAAACTAAAATAGGTTATTTGACTGTAAGAGTGCACAATGGCATCTAAAGTTTGTGTAGTGTAGCTGAATTGTAAAGCTGCATGACACCATGCATGTTATTCTAATCACAGCTTCTGTGATGTTTTCCTTTTTTTATTCAAATACCATTTAAAGCAATCTGCATTGCAAATAATAAAGTTCTTTTTATTTTCCTATTTCTCCTGTATACCAAATAATGTATTCACTTTTCTGTGGATTGACAAACCTTTAAAAGTCAGTTCTTGAAGAAATTAATTCCAGTGAAAATACTGTGTTTTAATGGTCTAGGCCTTCCATTTTTTCCCTCTGTATTCTTTGTCAGATTTTGCCCTTCCTCTCTTCTGTATGTGTGTTTTAAAATATGTGGCTTGCTTTGTTTTGCCCACTTCTGTTCCTCTTTTTTTGTTTATTGGAGGTGTAACTTTGCCTAATTACTTAAAATACATCCCAAGAGGGTTGTTTTACGTAGTCAATAAAGATACTATGAACATCATCAGTAACTAATTCATGATACTGATGACTTTGTGATAGAGAAGTAGTGCCATAAAAGCAAAAGGCGAGCCTGGGCTCAGCTTTCTTCATTGCTTTGAAGAAATGGAGGAGCTGTTGCTGATGTCTGATTGTCTCGTTTTCTTGGTTGCCTCAGTGCTTGTACCAACAAAATCATACCGAGCAAAAGTCACTCATGGGTTGGAAGCTCAGTTTGCTCTGCTTATCTATCTCAAGAGACTATTCCTTGGGTAGGAACCAGCTAATGAAGGAAAAAGAAAAAAAAAAAAAAAAAAGGATACTTGATCTTTCCATTCTTGTGATAATGCAGAAGCTAAAGTAACTTCTATTCTTGTATCAATAAAGTAGGTAGGGGTACAGTGTTCCTTATCTATTATCATAGTAATAGGGATAGCTGTTTGTTTTAAAATGGTAGAATATTAATCAAGATGTTACCAGATACTTATTTTCTTCTTAACTGTTGAGTTACATTTGGGTGTGTGGTATAAGAGTTGTTTAATATGGGTAGAAAGAAAAACAGCTTAGTTTTGGGGAATGGCAGGGAGAGAATTCCTTTATACTGTAATTGTGGAATGATCTTTCTTTCTTAGCCGCTCTTTACTGCACTCTAGTAATGATTGTACCACAATAATAGTTCTTAAATTAAAGGCAACAGGCTGAGGAATGGAAGGTACTTAACATTAGGTTAATTCCGAGGTACAGAAATTAATCTTGTTTTGCTCTCAGTTTTGCTTTTCTATTGCTTTTGTTGAAGGTACTGTAGGAGAGCAAGCATTGTGATCTGATGCTTTAGTTGGGGTTGTGTATTTCTGTGGACGGATGTATAGGAGAGGGGAAGAACTCTGGTGTCCCGTTTTTGAACATACTGTCATAAACATCGTTACAAAAGCAGACTCCTCTCACCACTTTGGCAATATTTGATTAAATAAAATGTCAGGTGTGTAAGAATTGTTTGGTCTTAGAAGTCTGGCAGTGTAGTAAGTCAGTTGTTAGGTGCTTAGCAGTGACCTGTTTTGTACAACACAACTGAGTATCAGGTTTTTGAAAGATTATTTTCTTGGCCTGTGCTACATGCATCCTTAACTATCTGGTTTACTTTTCAGGTTAAGTCAGCTACTTGAATGTCTGTTACATAATTCTGCTAGATTCTTGGGGGTTTAGTATTTGCAGAATAGCAACTATAAATTAATTGTGTACATAGCTGGGACAACAGATCATTTTACAGAAATCTACTTCTAAAACAAATCAGAGAGATAATTTGTTTATTGAATAAACACTTTTTATTTCAGATTTTGGACCAACCATGATGAACGTTTTTTATATATGTTAATGGAATATGTGCCAGGAGGAGAACTTTTTAGTTACCTGCGCAACATGGGACGTTTCAACAACAGCACAGGACTGTTTTACTCAACGGAAATTATTTGTGCAATAGAATACCTGCACTCCAAAGAAATAGTTTACAGAGACTTAAAACCTGAAAATATATTACTAGACAAAGAAGGACATATCAAGCTTACGGATTTTGGATTTGCTAAAAAACTGGTGGATAGGTAAGTGGGCTTTTGTTATGCATGTTATTGCATGTTAACACAGTTGGAAGAAAAAAGTTGTTTCAGAAAAAAGTTATTTCAGAGCTCAGCATTTTACCTAATACTCTGTGTGGTTCACACATGTCAAATCCTTCAATACAAGGGAAATTATAGTCTTAAAATGGCTGCATGGAAACCAGCATTACACCTTAGATATAACTAGAAGCAGTATTACAGATAAGCTACTGTAGAAAAATATTTTTGTATAAGTAGGTTTGGATATTTAAGTTTTCAGCAGTCATCTTCTAAATAGTGATTTGTGCAAATTGTGTCAAAGTGATTTGAGCATATATTGGTGTATGTACATCAGTATGTTAAGTGAGACATGAATCCTCTGTATATATTGCTTCCTTCTGCTCTCCTTGTAGAGGGATTTTGGACATGTTATTTATTTCCAAATAACATTTTAAAACTGGATACTGCATTTTTACTAGCCTGTTGCTAAAATCAAACTGCAAAATCTAGACAGAAACAATACAGCCAGCTTCAGCAGAAGTGATTTATTTAACTGTAACTTCTACAATACTATCAACCTTATGTCCGTATTACTAGCATATGGAAACTTTTTGATAATGCAGAGGTTTTTTTCCCAAGTGATTTTTCTGTTCTCTTCTGATTGAACTACTCTTCCAAGATTGTAACACATGCTCTTGAAAGGAAGCAAGAGCTGTCACTAGGATCCAAAAAAATCGTCTGTCATATTAGAAAGGTGGTGTGACATGGTTTCGTATTATGCCCTTATGCCAACTCTTGAGGGAGACCGTATCTTATTGTTCTGGTTGAGGCAGCCTAGTGAGTGAGTTAGGCATTACATGTGTGCTCATCCTCTTCCCTCATTTGCTTTACCTGTTTGGTGCTGCTTTTGCAGCAGTTCACTCTGTGTGCGTGAAATTCTACAAGATCAATTTGAAATTAAGATGGATCTGAGGGAGCTACTCTTAATGAATCTGTTATGAAGTAGAAGTCAGATGAGACAAATCAAATTGTGCTGTAGAGGTCATAAAGGTTCCTTCCCTGTGGGTTACTTTCTCACAGTGCTGGGTTGTCTCAGTGCAGAATGGTACACGACTAATAATTACACTGGTTCTATTCACCCTTAAAGTCTACAAGTCAGTTTTAACAGTATTTTAATATCAACATGTTTGATTGAATTCAGTTTCCACTGGGCAAGCAGATAGGTCTACAAACATTGGCTTTTTTTTAATGTTTTTAAATCAAAATAACTACTTGTACGAAGAGGTAAGGCTACTTCCATGTAAGCAAGCAGGATGTTCTCTTTATAAGACATTTTCATAAAATTCTTATGACTTTTTTTACATGCAAATACTGCCACTTAGTGGTTATTCTTAATTTGGATATCTGTTCAGTTTAAGGCACAACAGAAGTAACCCTTCATTAAATAAGGTGATAATTCACATCGGAGTATATTTTTCAATCTGGAAGATGAATCTATTAGAGCAAATCTGTTCAAATACATTTTAGGACATCAAAACAAGTTATCAGTACTGATTTTAACTGGGGTTTTTTTGCTTCTTGTATTGCTGGGGAGAACAGTGAAGTTGATCAGTTTGTGTTGAATTGTATCATAGAACACTAATAGTTTTATAGTCAGAGCTGATTTACCTATAAATATACAACAGGTAATTATAAATACAGAACATGAAGTTGGAAGGAGTAAGGACTTTATCAGTTAGAGCACAAGTGTTTATCTTTGCAAATCTGGATTTTTGTTTGGTTGAGGTTGGGGTTTTTGGGGGATTTTTGTTTTGTTTTTGTTTGTTTGATTGTTTGTGGGTTTTTTGGTACTACCCAGCATTCTCCCCACTAGCAGTAGTCATTTTCACAATGTTGTTTGTGTCACTGTAAAAGTACACAGTTGTCAGCAATTTATCCACTAATGCATTCCACTAGGTTATTTTGTTTCTTACACTATTTGATCAAAAGTATAGGAGATGTTTTGCCATTTTCATGCATGGCAAATGTCTGTACACATAAACCTTGTGTGTATATATGTATGTGTATACAGATATACGCATACACAGTGTATATGAATTGTGAAAATAAAACACCAAGTATTGATGTTTTTCAAACAGTGAGGAAGCCTGCCACATAGGACCAACAAATGTATTCCTAGAGAAGAAAAGACATGACATGTAGAATAAAAGATGGTCTCTAGGAGGCCTTCAATACAATTACACATTCTTGATAATACTTACCATGAATTATTCTGTAGCTGCTTAAATGAGATTTTTCTGTACACATGTCACTGGAGAGGGTGAAGTGTTCACCACGTCCATCTACAGTTAAGCTGCTCTTTAGGGAGGGGGCTGTCTCATAGCTCATGTTCCCACTGTGGGAAGCAACCTGCACATTTACCTTCTTATTAGTTTATTTTCTAAAGGGTGACATTCCAATTTTTTTTTTTTTTCTAGAGAAAGAGGAAAGCAAGGAGGGTTTCTTGTCTCCTTCTGTTCTTTGTTGATAGGTCCTTCTGTTTATCCTTGGTCCTTCTTTTTTGGTCATAGTATACTTTTTAAAAATATTTTAAATTTTAAACAGTGTGTCTTTGCCTCAGCTGCTGTTTATTTCTTTTCTTTTCCACCTTGGTGTTGCTTAACTGAAGACTTAATAACTTTTGTAAGTATATTCACATCAAATAGATGTGCCACAACTTTAAAAAAAGGGCAATGTCAAGAACAAAGATGGGGACAGATTGTTTACATCCTTCAGGTAACAATCATGTACTGAAAGGATTTTCTTTGAACTTTATATCCATTACATGTTTAGACCTTGACTTTTCTGGAAATCATATACCACTGTTTGGGTGTAGTATATCCGTTAAACACGTTTCTGGTCTTTCTCTCTTGTTTGTTTGTGGTTTTTTTTAATTTTAATTCTGGTGTTGTTTCAGAGAGGCACAAAAGTAAAGTTCATAGAATTTTGTATTCTTTTTCATGCACAGATTTCACTCAATATTATGAAAGTTTTAGGTGAAGTTAGGACTTTCAAGATTTTTTTTTTTTTGAGGAATGTTATTCACTGTTAATTTCATCTCCTGCATTACTTTAGTTAAAAAAAAATAAAATTGAACTATGAAACTTGAGAAGTGATTAACCTTAAAGATACTGGGGATACTTCTGTACTGTTGCTTAAGCTGGATGTGCTTCATGACTGTTCTGCAGAGTGGATTGAAGAGAAAAAACAAAACAAGACACAGCAAGTCTTGTTTGCAAAATGTATTATCACTGTAGAAGCAAGAATATTTTGCAGAACAAACTTTTGTGGGCTGGAAGCAAAGCAGTCTCCACTGATTTAATTATAGAGAAACTTCCAGAAGAGAGTAACAAAAAGGTCATTGTTGTTAATCTCTGGCTCACTCATATGCAAGAAACCTGTCAGGGACTAGAGGTGGATACTGAATGGTGTAGAACATAAAATATTAACCACCAAGACTTAATTTCTTCAAATAATATTGTTAACAAGTCCTACAAATACTATTTTATAGCTTATCTTTGTGACCAGAGTAAACTTATTTTCATGTTTTAAAATTGCATGTTCACTCATATCAGCTATTGCTTACTTGTATTTCAGCTTTTATCTTGAAAACCCAGATCAGTGGACCTTTTGTAGGAGTTTGAAGGAAACAGTCTATTCTTATTTTTCTGCATTATGATTAATCTTGAAGAGGATTATCTGTGTTTTCTGATGAATATGCAAGTTATGAAATAGTAATGATTTAAAAAAAATTCTGATCTTTTATAGAATTTATTTGATGCATTTTCTAAAATATTAAATAGTTTGTTTCATAACCAACAAAAGAGGAAATAAAAGTCATGATCTTATGGCACAAATACACAGCTTGAGGGTCATTTTAGTTTCATTGTCACCAGGAAATTATTGTGGATCCTGAAAGTCATGGTCAAATGTTAGACTGTTTTGGGTTTTTTGGTTGGGGATTTTTTTATGTAAATGACCTTGGTAAGGGATGAAAACCACCAAAGACTGCATCCTTGCTGAGCTTGTTCATTGGTAGAGTTGGCAGTTTCTGGGGAGGAAAGGATGACCGTTATGGGGCATTGTCCTGAAAATCTAGCTTCACCATTAAAATGAATGTTCCTGCCCTGTCTGCTTTATTTGTACAGCCCTCCTTCCCAAATACAGTAAAACTGATAGCTGCTTCATTTGAAGAGCTGGCTAAATCAGTATGAATAAAAATTCATGCAATGGATTGTAATACAGCTTTTTTTAACTTGGAGGGAGGACTCTGCAGCTTTTCTTAATTACCTAGTCCTGATCTATGCAACTGCTAGATGGCAGTAGTGTGTAAAGCAGTGGTGTATGTAAGAGTTATCTTTAATATGCTTGATTTGGAAAATGAGAGTTTAGATTTTCTAACAATAAAAATTTATGCCAACCTTTTATGATAAAAAATTAAAGATGTATTCTTTACAATAATTAATGTAGTTTCAAGAACTGTGGAGCACATGCGTGCATAGTGTGTCTTAACACACTCTGGCAGTTTAGCTGGAGTAATTTAGTTTTTGCCATATTAAAATCAAGTTTAAAGAAATTCCGTGTTTATCATAAATCTTGATTTAGAGTCTTGATTGACTGTACAGCTCTTCTTCCTTGATGTTAAATATTTTTATGAATCAAAGCCAAGGCTTAAAATACCCCAACCAAACTAAAGGAAATAAAGAAGAAGCACCCAAAAGCTCTGTTTAAAATAATCCTGCAATCTCAGAGAAATGTATTATTTAATCTTTAAAAAAAAAAAAGAAAATGTTGACAGTCTGAGATACCATAAGGTACATCTTGAATATCCAGTTATGTCTAGGAAAAAGAAGGTTTGTTAAGTTTAGCAGAACAGTGGTAGGAAAAACTAGAACATGAAAGGAGTATGTATTACTTCTGAAGGTGATTTTTGTTCATCTTAATACATTTGTTTGAGACCATGTTACCAGTTTGATTGGAGAAGATTCATCCTGCACTCACAAATAAACCAATTAGAGTTTGGGGTTTTTTTACTACAAAATAAAAATCATGTGCAGTGACCATTAATTTTGGGACTGTATTCTTTGTCATATCTTACTAGAACTCTTCTTAAAATGCAGTATGCTTTTTTCTTTCTTATTCTGTGCTGTTATTTCATCCACTATTGAATTGGTGAGCACTTTTCAAAGTTTCATCTTCTGACTTGCTACCAGGGAAGTGTAATTTATTTAGAATGAAATAATCTTCTTTTCTCTAGAACTTAGTTAAACATAAGTCAAGGTAGTGAAGCCAGGCAAATTCTACATGAGTAGTTTTACAAAGAAGAATTCACATTTCTGAAAGAAATCATTTCATAATACTTTTTTTCAAATTGTAATTTGCTCTTTATAAACACTAACTGCTTAGCTTGAGTTTATTTCATTAATTTATATAACTTGAAATACACATTTCAGTTAGGTAGTAATGTAACACTTAATATCCTGAGCTTGTATTAAGAAAGCTATCAGTAAAAATTACATTAAAATATATATTTTAATAGTGTAAAAATAGTGTTAGTTACATATCTCACCCTTGCTTAAAAACACCTTGTAAATATTTTAAATAATTAAAAATACAAAATGTTTTACTTCTAATGGCTACTGTGGAAGTGATGATAAGTTACATTTCAATACAATTTGAAAAAAGTTACTTAGATTGTAAAAGGAATCTTATGTCTGCAGCTATTTACTTATTTAAACTACTACTTTTTTATCTCCCCCCTCTTCTCGATGTTTTTCTAAAGAAAAAAATTTCCCTTTTGCTGGGAAAATTGAATAAGCTTGCCTTTTGCTGGGCCTATCAGAAGTAGTCTGTGAACTCTCAGGGTCCACAGTTTGCAGGATGAAAACCACTGTTAATAATTTCGGAGCAACATATAGCCTAATGGATAGGGTACCATATCAGCAGTTGGGAAACTCAGCGTACAGATATTTCCTGCAGTCAGAAAGTTTCTTAATTTTCACATATCTCTGTTATGGGAGAATTGGAGAGGATCATCAAAGCAGTCTTTTTAGAGCTTGTAGAGGTCTTTATTATTTCTCTTGTTCCTATATACAGTAAATATCTACATATATGTTGTGTACTTTATATGTGTGCGTGTGGGAGGGGTCCTATTGCTGTTATTTCCATTTCAGTTCAGTCTGGTTTTGTTGTTTGTTTTGTGGGGTGTTTTCTTTCTTTTCCTCCCAGGACATGGACGCTCTGTGGCACTCCTGAGTACCTTGCACCAGAAGTTATACAAAGCAAAGGCCATGGAAGAGCTGTGGATTGGTGGGCCCTAGGAATTCTTATATTTGAGATGTTGTCAGGGTAAGTGATAATGATTACTATATTAGAGCAATATTATGTAATACAGTAATACAGGATTATTTACTAATTCTGTTTATGATATTCGGAATAGCAAATTTGGGCTAAATTTATTATTGATACACCAGTTTTATTTCTGTCTCTGAAGAAAGGAATTGGGAGGCTGTACAAAATGAACATATATCACTGTTATGGGAATTTTTTAGTTTTTTGAGTTTGATTTTTTTCATTGAGTTTTTGTCTTAACTTTTTTAGCAGCTGCTCTTTTCCTTATCTGTTTTGGAAATTCAGGTTTTGTTGAAGTCTAGATTTTTATACATAAAATCTTTATATTTAAAGGGTGAAGAGGACTACTGGTTTTCTTTGAAACTTCTGTAATTAATTCCTGGCATAGTGAAATAATATTTGCAGTGAGAGCTTTAGTCTGTAAAAGTGCATAGTGGCACATAGGAAGACTTTTATTAGTAGAGCTTATATTACTGCAGAGAACTGGTTTTCTTTAAACCAAAGAAAAAAGAATAGGGAAAAGCTTAAAAAATCCAGTTGGAAATCAGGTTGCTCAAATGCTACTTCCGATGTTTTGAAATCTGCTTGTTAAGTAATCTTTCCAAAAGATACAAATTTAAACTGCAGATAATTCTGACATCAATATAATTAACTGTTTCTGACCTTAAGTATTAGGTAGATAGTTGGAATTTTCTCTGATTTAAAAAAGAAATACTATTTTCAGTAAAATAACTGGTTTAGGGAGAATGTGAAATTCTGTTTGTGCACTGAAAATCTGCATGTTTTTCCTCGTTTTTTTGTCTTGGATGTATCTTTTGAAGGTACTTGCAGAAAAAAAAAAGTGGACATCTTGAAAAAAACAGTGATTCTGCCATAGTTGGTACATTAGAACAAATGCAAGCAAAAGCAAGGCTTTCATAGCTTCGGAAGAAACATACTATATTTCATGAGTTTTGGTTTCATAGTCGTTAAAACTTCTTTTCAGTACCAGGCCCAGCGTGTTCTGTGCCTTCTTGCTCTGGGAGTGTGTGTTGGATTGCGTCTATCACTTTTCATTCTGGATCTGCAGCCCCACAGAGTGGTCAAAATAAAAATGTCCTTGCATGGACTTATTCTTCCTTTTCTCTATACATTACTGTCAGTTCAGGGTAACTTTGACTCTTCTGGTGTTTGGACAAGCTTGTCAGATTGCCTGAGCAGACAGTTCCCCAATGGATGATCACTTCAGAGTTCCAATCTATCGCATGTATTTGCTGTGAAGTCCACCCAATAGCATCAAAACTTTATCCCAGGACAGCATGGCTGCCCACTGCTTGCTTTCCTCATGTTCTGAAGGCTTACATGTGCAGTTACTTTGAGTATTGAGGCAATTTGGACAGAAAAAGTATAAAAATCTACTAATCGTTCCCTACTGACCCAAGTAGGCTCAGGTGACTGGTCTAATAAAAAGTCATTATTTATGTAGTTGATCTGTGCAGAGGCCAGGCTTCACCTTTCTTCCACTGCTTCCTGTAATGGTGAGTGGCCTAAGTTAGTCAAGGGAAGCCTTCTCAAAGGGATGAAAGGAGCAAGAGATTCCCAGCAGCCTTGTTGCCACTAGTCAGTCCAACACATCATAAAGACTATAGATAAAAGTGTCTGGTGCTGTAACACGAGCACGGGTGCTGCAGCCTCCCAACTGTAAATTTACCTTCCCACCATGGGTTTTGATGGAACCACTTTCTGTTTGGTCTCTGTGGTCTCAGTGTAAGTGGATATTGGGCATTTTTCCCTTCCGTGCCTTACAGAGATGTTGATTAGCGTTCTCTCTACTAGAACAGTAATAGAAACATGGTTTCTGAAGTTAACATACTGACTTCAGGTGATAGCCAAGCAAGATCTCATCTCTGGAGTCACTGAGACCTCAAGACTGCAGGGCACTGAATTATGACTGCTATGTATTCTACTGAAGTACGACTAGATACTCTTCATAAAAAAAGGGAGTAGCTGCAGTCATTTCTGTGTGGGATCTTCTGTGTCCTGACACTGTCTGGCTCAAATGATGACATTTGGGTTCCCCCAAGCTTCATATAAACACTTTGGCTATAGAGACTCTTAAACAATAGAGATAAATTACACATTTCTAAAAGGCTGATTGACAGAGCAGCTGTCTACTGCAAGTAATTTGATAATGGCTTTTACTACAGTACATGTGTAGACATGCTCTTCCTAATGATTGGATGCTGCTTTTTATTCTTTGCTGTTCAGGTGGAGTTTGTTCGTTTTGGGGTGGTTTTTGTGTGGAGGTTTGGTCTGGTTTTGAATTGTTGGTTTTGTTACTTATTTGGGGTTTTGTTTTTTGTTTGGAAGGGGGTGGGGCAGGTCAGGTCATGGATTGATCCTACTTGTTTAGGATTATTAAAATTCTGGGATTTGGTGGCTGAGGGGTGCAGGGATTGTGGCTTGTGTGTGTTTTCTTTAGGAGGGCAGGTTGTCACATAGGACATACACTTTTAGCATTTAATCAGATTTTTGTTGTTGCTGACAATAGTGTTCTAAAATACTTTTACTCACCAACTCAAGACATGGCTTGATATTTACTAACAAGGCTTTTGATGTAAAAACAGTCCTAGGTAACTTAATTCCTTTAAATTCAAGGAAAATTTAAGAAATAGGAAAATTATTTGAAGGTGAACAAAACCTGACTTCAAGACAAAGTTATTGTCTGCAAGTAAATTACTTAAGACATTTGGTAGTTATTTCCTGAAGTTTCTCTCTCTGAACCCCAAAGAATTGGTAGATGTATGCATAAGGAAATGGTGTCTCTAAAAACAAATAAACAAAACCACACTTTCCTGTTCTGCAGTGTCTTATTTCTCTAACTTAATCTCTAGAGGCCCATGGAATTCTAGTTCTGCGCATATTAGATTTAAGGCAAAGGCCCATTTAGGATTAACATAGTAAAATATAGGAAGGGGAAAAAACGGAAGAACTAAGGATGAGAAAAAATTTTTACAGAATAGATCAGTAATATCAAGTTCATAGAGTTAATCTAAACAGGAGTTGAAAGTTCTATTTATTTTGATTAAATGTGTTCTGTTACAATCTACCATAGAGGAAAATAACTTGTTATTTAATATTAGATATGTTAGGTCATAATTGTACTGTCTTTAGATGTGTAGCTACCTGAATTTTCTCATTTAATGAGGACTTGGTGTTTTTCAGATTTGTTTTCGTGGTCATATGTGATGTACCGGTCTTCGGTAGCTAATAGTTCCTGTCTATGGTTTCATATTCTCAGACCTGTGTGTTTTCCTTTGAGGTTTTACAGCTTCTCTTCTTCAGTGATAAAACTATCAGTTATCTTTGAGACTAGTGTCAGTGCCATTGTTATGCATCAGTTAGCAAAAGGAATGGTTTGCAGCTGTTGTTCCATATACAGAGACTTTTTTTTTAAGCTTCTTTTCACTTGGTGGAAAAAAAAGCAGTTGTTTGTGTTACAGTGTGAAGACAGTCTAAAACTCAGCGTGGGGTCTGTTGATTTATTAGCTAGCTTCCAGCACAGTAGTTGTGTGTTGTCTGAAATCTGTACTGTGTTGAGGATTGACATTTACAGGTAGTATCAAAGTCAAGTTGTTTGGTTTGTCCATAAGAAAACCATGCAGTCCTTCCAAGCTATTCTCCTTTTGCATTCAGTTCAAATGCACTTTAAGCAGTATTTACATTAAATTATTATATAGCCAAGTGTGATTTAAATTTCTCTCAAGCAATAGTAATTTCAGATTTTCAAATTGGGCAAGCAAAAAGCAATTTAAACATGTATAAATATGTACATTTGTACATACTTTTTATTTATTTCACACCTTGGTAGTATACAGAATGTTTGGAGATAGAGGAAGAAATCCCTGCATTTCATACCAATCTGTTTACAGCAGCAGGCACCTTTGTAATACGCAGTTAAAAAGTCTCATTCTAATTCCTTTATGCATTTACAGATGCTATTATGTAATAAAAAATACAAAATTGGAATTGAATATACTATCAACTTTGGGAATGTAATGTTGCCTTGACTGAAAAAGAAACTTCATATCATAGGCTTTCTGGTGTGGAAAAATTTTAAGCATGTTAAATATCTATCATGTTTTCCTTGTTCTTTAGTGTCAAAGCAGGAATTTAGAAAAAACACTAATATTTTTTTTTCCTGAGATTCTTATATTTTCCAGTTTCTTTCTAGTTGAGACTATTCAGTTTTTCATAATTAAACTACTAAATTACTAAATAAACTACTCTGGCTTTCTGAACAACACCAACAAATGTTCTTCAGTCTTCCTTAACACAGATAGTTTGGTCATGCTTTTCTGTGCTTTGAAGTATTACTTGTTTTACCTTATGCATACCAAGAGCTTCACTTAACTATTAAGATGGAATTTGGTTTTGTTTGAGGCTGAATTTTACAGTATTTCAAAGGAAATGCTAATCCACTTGACCATCAGCTGAATATTGAAGGAATTAGTACTTCTGTAAACACATGATGGAAATAATGTGTAGTACTTATTGAGGAATAAGCTGAGTAGCATAAAATTAATGAAAGAATGTAAAATGAAGAAATATTGTTTTCACCCTTTGTTTATGCTACTAATGGTTTCCAAAGCCACCAGCGCTATATTTGTGTGTGTATGCATGTGTGTATACATTACTCTTAGAAAGTAATTATAAAACATTGGGGACTATAATAGTGGTTAGACATTATTAGTATGATTGATAATCCAAGATCCCTTTTCTTCTGTAGTGTTTTGAGACAGAAGGATAGTAAGAGGGTTGCTTTGGTCATGTTATGGAAGTCAAGGTGGGACTGAGACTAGTGAGTGAGTAGTTAGTTATTGTATTCCTCTAAAAGGTTTCCTGTGGTAACTTGTGAAAAGGTGACTGCCATCGGAAAACTTGCTGGCTCTTGGGCTAAACTGCTTACTTATACCAACCGTACTTATGCACCCATACTCTGAGCCTCTTGCAGTAATGCGGGTATGTATTATACTAGAGAAGGAAGCACAACAGAAAATTCCATTCTTACTGTAGCTGTAAGGCAAGAAGTAGTCTCTCTGTTAGTGCATAACTTTATGAAGAACTTTCTAGAAAACAGCAAGTGTAGAATGTTAATTGCATCTTGATTTACTGATCATCTTGGGAGATGATCCCCAGAGCTGGGACTGTTCAGTTTGAGGAGGAGAAGGCTGAGGGGAGACCTCATCACTCTCTACAGCTACCTGAAAGGACATTGTAGAGAGGTTGGTGCTGGTCTCTTCTCACAGTGACAGAACAAGAGGGAACGGCTTTAAACTGCAACAGGGGAGATTCAGACTGGACATTAGAAAAAATTTTTCACAGAAAGAGTGGTCAGACAGTGGAATAGGCTGCCCAGGGAGGTGGTGAAGTCACCATCCCTGGATGTGTGTAAGGGTCATTTAGATGAGATGTTGGGGGATATGGTGTAGGGGAGAACTTTGTAGAGTAAGGCTGATGGTTGGACTCGATGATCCCAAGGGTCTTCTCCAACCTGAATGATTCTGTGATTATGAAATAAGTACTTTATCTGTCCGACATAGGAAGACAGCTGCACTTCCAACAGAATTTCAGGTCCTGAACAGTCTCTCTTTCAAATCTTCTCTAACAAAACATACTTGAATTCAAGAGGTACAATAAATGACTGAACTGGACAATTCATATGAGGGTCCTTTGACACTTTAGCTAGAAACTAGTGAATAAGGACATGTCTGCAGTTACAGGACAAGATCAAGAATGGTAATGCTGTTTTGGAAAGTATACCCTTGGGTTTTATACATAAGGCTAAATAATTTTTTACTTTACCACTGAAAATTTGTGTCATAATTGATATTTTAACTGTATTACTGTAACAATCTCTTGTAGTAGTTCAATTCCTTATTCAATGTGTTGTGTACAAAAATGTTTTCTGTCTTGAAGTAGCAGCCTGAAGTTATTCTTCAAGTTAGTGTTTGATTGATCATACCCTACCAAAAAGAACTATATAATCAATGATTTCTGAAGGGAATTACTATAGCATAATACTGTTTATAAGATTTTTAGAAAGTATTTTTCTAACCTCTAAAAATTTGCTGTGTGTATATATATGTATAGGTTTCCTCCATTTTTTGATGACAATCCATTTGGTATATATCAGAAGATTCTTGCTGGCAAAATAGATTTCCCGAGGCATTTGGATTTATATGTAAAGTAAGTCCACGACTACCACTGTCTTTTATATTCTAAACACCTCCTGAGCACTGTTTCTAAAGGATCTTCGTAGAAGACCAGATATCAGGTTTTCTAAAACACCATGTTGGAAACATATTTTAGATTATGTTTATTCTTGCAGTCCAAGTAAAATGATGTGTTTGGTAGAGTTAAAGCTGGAGATACAGTTCTAAGATAGTATCTGCCTCTTACTTTTCTGCATATTTTGGAATATTAAATGATTTTCCACCTTGTACAAAGCTCTCTGGTACCAGGTTGGTGCCTGAAAGAAAGAAAAGCGGAAAAATATCAGGAGAGACTTAAAGATGAGTAAAAATTAGGAGAGCAGGACGCAAACACCAGACTGTGCCTTTATATGCATACATACCAGTCAAATCGCTCTCAATGTAACTACTTGAATTAACTTCTGATATTTCAGAAGTTCCAGTGTAAAATCGACTTCTACTTCTGATAGTAGGGCCCCAGTTCAATATGCTGTCTTATATGCATTTGTAGGTTTTATTTCTAGTATTTTGAAATTGCTACAGGTATATTGCAGACTAAATGCCTTTTTCTCTGTTTTGAAATTCAATAATTGAAGTAATTGTTAGTAAACGTTCGAACAGAGTAAGTGCAATTTTTAATTGTGTAGCTTCTCCTCAGAAGCAGAGATGATGTGAGCGAGCGAGGACAGGAAATTATTCTTAACATTCCCAGGTTAATCATTCAAGGTGTTTTGAAGACATGACCTTAGAGATGGTATTTGCTTACTGTCACAATTAGGTAAATAGATAAAATGCTGTAGAGCAAATCTAATGAAATTTGTCCAATTTTCTCTGAACTGTTATGAATTCTTTTGCAAAAATAATAATTTGAAGGGGATTTTTCAAGCCTCCACTGAATCATCAGGTGCTCTCTGATCCAAGCATGTCCACATCACCTTAGGCTGATGAGTATCTCATATTTGTGTCTGTTCTTAACAGAGTTTTCCCTTACTATCTTGATGCTGTAGTCTCATTGTCTGATATACCTGAGACTGTCTTAGAAAACTGAGTATCTCACATAGTATTGTATTGACTAAAGTGTAAGAGTATAACCAGAAGTAACTCAAATTAGCTTATTATCACTAGCAGCCCATTTAACATGGTGAAAGCATTTAAAAGTAGAGAAGAGAGGCTGTTAGCTTCTGTTTGTGTTTGACGTTCACAGACCCAACACTGATTTCTCTGCAGGTTTTGCTCTTCAGTCTGGACATGACTGCCCATGAATTGTAGGATACCTTAATCGACATAGTTATTGATACACCGCTTTCCTAGAAGTTCTTTTACTGTGTGCTTGTCAGTTTATTCCCATTACACTGCTGCCTCTAAGGGCTCTCATGAGATTCTAGCTTGGGCTTTCCTCCTTTCACACCTTGGTTTTGGGTGATCTCATTCATCTGCATAGCTTCACCTACTTCCTGCAGTGAGTCATTAGCATAATCTATCTCACTTGTTCTGTCAACCCCTCTTCTTTTTTTAGTCACAGTATGCACAACTGCATAGTCTTTGACATCTCTAACCATTAGCTTAAAGAAAGTGCCAAGATTATTTTGACCTAAGAAGACAGTCTGCTTCATACCTTACTTATATCCCATTTGCTTTCTCTCTCTTCTTCCTATAAGTCTGTACTTCAGCAAGGATGAAGACTATCTTGGGTCCTGTCACATCCAGGCTGTGTCTGAAATATTAGTGCTATACAGTGTTTATAACAATTGAACTTTAGCTCTGCTCTTAGGCAGCAAAACTGTTTTTGAACTCTGAGAAGACTTTCTTACCTAGATGCACTACATAAACTTACTGGTTGACGTTTTTCTACCCGCCTACCCCCATCACCCTCCCGCACTTTTGTATTTGTACCACTTTTGCTTTCCCTCCTGCTGCATGATGTTCACTGCCTCTTGTGCTGTGTAACTGCTCTGTGTCTTGTATAAGTGCTGTTCCTTCTGCCCTGAGCTAGCGTCTCTTCACATTGCTCTCTACTGTATTAGCCATCTTGCAATTTGATCAGATGTTTTCTCCAAGTCCTTTGTCCTATATACATGAAGTCCTTGACGTATTTGACCATTAGTTCAGATCTCTTCTGAAGAGGAGCTTCTGCCGTGGTGATGGTGACAATAAATTAACCAACTAGAAATGCCAAAATAAGACTGTTAACAGAGCTTTGTGTTACTTCATTTCTGATGAAACATTAAGTATTAATTATGCTCCACCTATTTCTTTGGCCACTAATGAATTTATAAGTTATTTATTTTTGGGTTTTTTTCTTTTTTTTTTTTTTCTTTTGTAAGCTTTACTTTGCAAGGACAGTTTTGGAAAATACCAAATAACACATCACTGAGCAAGCTTATCCCTTAAGTTTCTTTCCTAAGATGAATTTTTGAAGCAAGTCAAGAATGATCCATTGCATGTTTTCTGGTTATATAAGAATAGGAAACTCCATGATTTATCTTTGGCCATATAACCTGTGAATCTAGTCTGGGTTTCTGGATTTCTTTTCAGTCCTACTTCTATTCTAAAGTCTGGTTATAGCTGTTCTTGTAGCCTTCTCTGTAAGGAGTAGTCTTTTCAATGAAGAACTAGAAGCAGGTATATCTGCAAAGGTGACTGTAAAAGGTGTCAGTCACATGACTTAATCTAATCCAAACATTGATGGGCTGGAATGTTCATGAACAATTTAAAAATTGCTTTCTGCCTTGACTTTTTTATTCTCCTTTTTATCTAGCTATTGAATATTTTTCCAGTTCAGTTTTAGAACTATATCCCTGCCAAATGCAGCAGCTTTTCAAACAGTCTAGCACATTCACTCTCAGTTCATATATTATTTGTGCATATGCTTTTGTGATTTCAAGGATAGATGACAGAACACTGGTTTGGTTTTGTGATAGTAGGTGTTATAGTTAGGGATGAAGAGAGGCAGGTGTGTCACATGTTTGCGTTCTTTTCTGTAAATAAAGCTGTCAGGTTTTCTTAAACCTTCAGCAAATTTTAAAATTGGAATTGGCCGTATTCTGTAGATCCCCAGCATTTAATGAAGTACTGTATCTCTCAGGTCTATTTGAAGCTGTAGAAAAAAGAAAGATGGCTAAACTTCTTTCCTGTCATTGGTACTTTATGTAATGAGACCAGAATGTGCTATTCTAAAAATAAAGACCAAATTAATCTTTGAGATAAAAAGTAACTGCTTATAGTGAAGTGTGAAGCCAGATTTTTCTCTGAATTCATAAGTAATCAAGCTAATTTAAGAAATTGTGATAGTAACTGATTTATGTTAGGTTTTTGGTGCTTAATATTTAAAATGCTTTGCTATTAAAATGGAAGTACTTTATGTCTCTGAAGTTAGGTTTATCTTTTAAAGTGTTGATTTAGCTTTATGTAGAACTGTTCAATGAACTAGAATCTCAGGGGAGACTTTTCATTTTCAAAGAAATTAAAGTTTATAGATGTTAGGAGTTTTAAGCAGATGACTAGATCTTCCATAGTTTCTCTGAATATTTAGCTGCTGCAGAATTCAAATGTCCGTGTATAAAGTTGAGGGTGCAGCTTTATCTGTATTTTTTATATATATTACAGTTATATTCTGCAAAATAGGTTTGAGATCCATTTTGAGATTTTTGAATGCCCAGGAAAATACAAAAATACAATGATATGGTACTACTTGGGGAGGGGAGGAGAGAAAGTTTTTCTTGTTTCTTGAGAGAGTCTAAAAGGAACTTGCAAGAATTCTGAAATTTCCTTTTTGAGCAGGTTATTCCTTTTTATCATTCACACTTAAGTGTATAAAATATGATGGAAATGAATGGGTAAATTATATACAATTTTAACTATTCAAAGGGAAGTATGCTGATATTCTGTAACACTTGTATGACAGTCAAATATAAATTTACTTTTGTTTAACAGAGATCATGTTTTCTTTACTGCAGAGACCTTATTAAGAAGCTGCTTGTGGTTGATAGGACAAGACGATTAGGAAATATGAAGGTCAGTATAAAATGTTAGGTGTAGTGAAGAACACAGCACAAGGTTGAAAGAGTTCTGTAGGAGAGATCTAGAACCACTCTTCCATAACTTTTGTTTTCATAAGTATGAAATTGAGATATATTTTTCCCATACGGTATTTCAGTTGTACAATCCTAAAAGCAGTGTTTTAAGTGGTGTGTATTTCTGGATATCATACTTCTGTTTGTCTGCATTAATACTATCTTTCATGATAGTTTCCCTCCCTATGTGTGCCCCCCCTGCCCCCCCCCCAAAAACAAACAAACAAACAAACAAAAAAAAAACCCAACAACAACAAAAAAAATGCCACCCCAACCCCCCCAAAAAACCCCTGCCTGTTTACTGATTAATTTGAAGACTTACATCAGACCAGAAACATGGTATTCAGTCCTGTAGGACATGGCACCAGCTGATTTATCAGATTCTTTCTTTGGAGTTGTTTAATCCCAGAAGGAGCACTAACCAGATTGGAAGCTTAAAAATTATTTTAAAGAGTATAAGCATTGTTGTACCATGATGGTTGGTCATTGTGCTGATAGTTTGATGGTGGGGCTGATTTAAGCACAGTCAAATAGTTTTTTACCAAGAAGAATTATTCATCCTATTCTGAACAGACCTCTGAAAACAATAGTTTACTAGTCAAAAATATGCTCACGTGTCTCGTGTAGCATTCCAGCCTACCTCAGAACCCTCTGTATCTGTGATATGTCAGTGAGGAACACCAAGCAATCGTGTGAATTCTGTGAGATGTCTTGATGTATAGTTGTAAGGCCAAGAAGATAACAGCTGTAGCTACGGTTTGGTAGTGCAGTGAGAAGTCAGCTGCATGTGAACTAACTCAGGTACTTTTACAGGCTAACCAAAGCACCATACAAAACTCAGTGTAGTTTAATTTGCCCTGTGGCAGAATAAGTTAATCCTTTATTAATTGACTTGGTTTTGCAGTGTTGTAGGTACCTAAATTAGCTTGTATAATCTTTTAGTTCTTCAGAGTCAGCTAAACTTCCCATTTCCCTGGGCAGGGGAGGTTAGAGGATTGCTTTTTTGCACGTGGGTGAAGAAGGTAAAAGATGCACAGTCATCCAGGTTCCTTGAACATATTGATATAATTATAAGTGCTAGAACCTGCTGTCCAAAATTCCTTTCCAGAGCCTTTTATGGCACAAACTTAGAGTGGTAAGAAAAGCTAGGAAATAAATGTTTTCCTTATCCTTCAGAATTCTTTGCAGTGTTTTTCAGGGGGTCAGCAGGAGCATTAAAAACAAATTTCCATAAGCTGAAAATGTAGAAAGTTGCTGACCAGTGAAAACTGTCTTTTGATAGTTTTGAAGACAAACAAAACCAAAACCAAACCTTTAAGCATGGGTTCTGGGAAATGTGTTTGTCTGGCTTTTGTGGTGTTTGTTTTGGTTTTTTTCCTATGTGGTTGGTTTTAGTTTGTTTTGGGGTTTTTCTCTACAATTGTCTAAAATGTCAAAATCAAAAATACTTCTAATTAGAAGTGGGATTTGGAGTGGGGCAGTAGGTCAGTCCTCTAAGTGATCCTTTTCCATAATCACAGTTGGTTTAAAAAGATTTAAATCCCATTGGGCATTTTCTGGTGAAGCATTCAATCAGATCTGCTTTTGAGGGAAATAGGTGATAAATTACTCTCTGTTGCCTCTTTGAATATGAGCATGGATAGCCCCACTGCATATAAATCTGAAAAAAAAGAAAAATGGGTGGTATGCTTCGTTCCATGGAGCTGCATGAGCTTGAGCGCTGTGCATTAAAACAGTCTGTGATCAGGCCTGAGACAGAGAAACAGCTGGTTTTCCCCACTGCCTAATGCCTGGAGAATGAGTCTGTGTTTGAACCATGCTTCAGCCTAGCTAAAAAAAAACCAAGACATTTTCATTCTTTATACACATAATCAAAGCAGTCAGCCCAGAGAGAGTAATCATTACAAGACAAATACGCCTTTAACTGTATATTGAAAATGAAAACAAATGTTTTCATATATATACTTTTGTCACAGTACTGAGAACCTCGTCAGCACTAAATGTCTGTAATATTTGACAGAACTATGTGCTTCCCAGACAACGATTTTTATTCAAGACACCATCAACCTTCAGTTATTTTTTTTGTTAGTATGAGAATTAAAAAGTGTATCTGAATAAGAGGCATTCTCTAAAATGTTGGAGAAATTGGAAGAGGTTGGAATGGTTTTGTGGGTATTTTAAAGCCTATTCTTCATCTCCCTTGTGTTGGAAGAATGCTGCTAAAAAAAAAAAAAATAAAAATTGGATCTTATTGCTGTCACTCAGGATCTGCTAGGAAAATAACACTACTAATTTCCCCTATAGAATCTTAATGATTATCACCTGAGAAAAGGAAAAAAAGTTTAGACAAACCATTAGTCTGCCTTGATACCACAGTTCTTATGATGAAATGCATGGTTTGGGATACATATAAGTTACTAAATACTTATTTTGAAATTTTTATTATTTTTTTTTTAAAGAATGGAGCAGATGATGTGAAGAGACATCGATGGTTCAGGTCTATAGACTGGGACGCTGTACCTCAAAGGAGACTGAAGGTATATTCTGAAAAATACTGTATAGGACATCACCACAAGAAATCATTCATTTAAGCTGGTGTTTTGATGTTTTGTTGCCTGTTGTGTCTCTGTGTTCATATGTGTATATAAGCACATGTGTATATGCACATGTCAATAATTACATGCATTTTTGATCTTTTACAATGCAGAATTAATTAAATTAATGCCTACTTGCATTTTTGTCAAAATCCCTGATTTGTTTTGCTGAATTTGATTAGTTAATATTTAATTCCCAGATTTAGGGTTTTGTAAGTAACTACTTGTTGTAGATGATTTTTTTGTTTGGGGGTCTGAGGTGGGATTGGTGGCCTGTTGTTTGATTTTTTTTTTCATTTTCCTTGTTTTTATATCTGTGGAACTATTTTACTCTGGGTTTTAAATGTTTGGGCCAAGTTCAATTCGGGTAAATGCTTTAATAAAATGTAAAGCATACAGGAGTAGGAAGAATAAGGAAGGTGAGAGAGAAGGATTTATGAATGTAATTCTAACATACTTTTTAATACCACTGAATTCTAGTATTATATGATGGCAGATGTTTGCAAAAGCTATCAACACTGCAAAATGCTTTTTAAAGTCCTTTAGTAGTAAAACAGCCTTTTTTCTTTCCTTCCTCAAAGTTCTAACTAGTATGATTTTTTACAGCAGTGGTTTTCAGTAATATAGGTTGCCATGTGCGCTCAGTCAAGTACCAATTAGATGTTTGGTTTCCATTTCTTTGCATTAGTTTCTTACAAAGCATTTCAGGGTAGGTATCTTAAATTGAGTTCTTGCAAAATAGCTAAGATATGAAAACGTTCTTGATGTATTATTGTAAACAACCTAATACAAAGCTGTAGGTGATTTTTTTCTTTAAAAAACTCCCAACATTGTTTTAAATGTGTGGGTTTAGGGTTGTTTTAATCATTACTACACCCAGTTCATATTTTATATAGATTTGTTGTAATGAAGTCACTTTTTTCAAATGATTTGCTGTAAATTCTGGTCACACAAATCTGCAGAGAACACAAACTTGTTGATAATATGTTCTGTAAGTATTTAAATTCTTGAAGTTTATGACAACCTACTGTATTACTAAATAAAACAAACCCATAGTACTAAAAACTGGATGTTTAGTGATACAAATCAAAGCCTCAGGTCTAAACATCCTTTGTGTTGCATTTTTGTTTTAAAAAGATAGTCACCATGGCATTCAGATTATTATGAATCCAAAACTTGTTTCTTTGGGATGGCTACATTAAGCTCTTAGAAGATGAGATGCTACTTAATTATTTTTCAGAGCAGGGATGTGAATTGGGTCAGAAATTTACTTCATTATTTCTGGAGGCAACTATACCCTTCAGAATTATATTTCATAATCTCATTCTATTTCATACTGAAGAGATTGAAAATATGAAATAATGGATAGTGCTCCATTTTCCCTGTAAAAAGTGTGAATTGACCTGTTGTACAAATGAAGCATTGATTCATCGTCCTGATAAGATCTTACATAACAGTATTATATAAATAATAGTAATAGCTGAGAGAAAATAATTTGTTAATCTAAAATAGAGGATTTCCCTTTTTTTTTTTTTTTTTTAATTTTTCTGTGTTGTCACTTCACAAAACTGTCTTTCCTGCCAGAATGCTTATAGGGAAGTAGGGGTACCAGGTATTATCCACAGGGGAGCAGAAAGTCATTTAGGGTAGAGCACATTCTGCATGTTTGCTTAAGCATCTGGGCAGTATATTGTGACTGCCACATGCTTTTTGGCTGAAACTTAGAAGCTTAGGACCCTTTCTTTCCCTTTGAAAACTTGCTGATGGTGTTGTTCCAAACTGAGAAGTCCAAAAGATCAAATAAGATCTCAGAGCTACCAGAAGCAAGACTTTTATGTTTTTGAGGAGATGCAGAGTAACTTTTTGCTGTACTTTATAGTTCTGCCTGGCATGACTTTGACTAACCAGTTTGGTGATTGTAAGATTTTCTCATCCTAAAGTGTTTTGTTGGGTTCATGACAATAATTAAGCTCTCTGTTATTGAGAAGGGAATAGATGAATGTACCTTGACAGAATAAAAGGGTTTTGCTCCACATTAACCTCTGCAACTAATAAAATATTCCAGAAAGGAGCTTTATCTCATAGCCTGTGACCAGAAGGGCAAAGTAGTCTCAATGGTAGATACAAGACAAGAAAAAACTACAGGTACTGTGAAGCTGGTGGGCAATACTAGCAATTCAAAAGATCCTCTGAGGAGAGAAATAGGAAACAAATATTTTTCGTGGCACCTCCAAGTTACCTTTAAAAAGGTCCATCTGAATTCAGATGCTTCTACAAACATCTTTGTGAAATGAGTTTTTTACAGTGCAGCTATTTCTATACCTGTTTGAATTTATTGCTAGCCTAGGAAAAAGCATAGTACGTAGTGCATACACAGGTTAGTCAATTCAGCCTCCTTAAAAATAATCAATCTCTTGGAAAGCAATGAAGAGGAAGCTTTTTTCTTCCATCAGAAAGTAGTTACCCACACTGTTATCAAGACTCATTCTTAGCTGAAAGGAACCTAATGCGATTACACTCCTTTTTGCACATAGGCCACAAAAGAGGGGAGGAGTGAGGAAGGAGAGTGGCAGATCATGCTGTAATAGCACATGCCTGGAAGCGTAGTTGTAATAGTCTTTTGCAGTAGTTACCTTCAGTCTTCAAAGCAGCTAGAACTTGTGCTAAATAAAATACTGTCTGTATTATAAGCGTCTTTTAATCACAATATTTAACGACAATATAGAAAAAGCTTTGGAACATGTCTGTCACTGCAAGCTTCTCTCTCTCATGCCATTCATTATTAGTGAAAAAAGTAAACTTTTATAAATATATACTCATTTTGTTTAATCAGTCTTTTACAGAATTTCTGCTCCCATGAGAGGAGCTCATTGAGGCAACTGTACTAACATTTTTGTTGTACTTGTTCTGACTAGCCTCCCATAGTACCAAAAGTATCCAATGAGGGGGATACTTCCAATTTTGAAGCTTATCCTGAAGATGACTGGAACAAGATGCCTCCGGTACCCCCTAAAGATCTAGAAATTTTCAAGAACTTCTGAACGCGAAATCTACACTGGATGAGGTATGTCCAAATGTCAGGAGACCTCTTCACAACATTACAGGTCTGTGAGCAAGAGCTGTATGCAGAAATTACATCTTCTGATTCATAACAGCGACTGATACTTCCTTAGAGCTTGTAAAACCAACATGAATCACAGTAATAGATAGTACAAAGTAAACTGCTGAAATAAAATATTGTAAAGCAGGCTTATGGAATGACAAAGTTAATTTAAGTCACATGTTTTGGTGTTCTACAATGTGATGAAGATTTATTCGCCTACAGATATTTAAATCCTTCTGTCCTTAAAACTTTTAAAATAGTGTATCAAAAGCAAATATCTAGATTGATTTGACAGATAAGGAAATGTGATTGTTCATGATTGTAAGATCTTTATATTAATAATGAAGACTTTAGAGGAATAAGATTGTCAGATTAGTTCTGTACCCTGGATTCTGTCTTATAACTGTCATAGGTTGATACTTATCGTTCAATTCACATGCTCTACATTGTATTTTGTATTCCTTTTTTATTATTTTTTTATCTTAGAAACTGGAAGGAAATGGCAGTGCTAAGAACAAATCTGAAGAAAGCAGAGTTCATATGTAAATGAAGACTTCTTTTGTGGATAAGAATGATACTGCATTCAGATATGCATATTAGTATATAAGAGATATCTAAAGAGCTGGAGGCAGGCAAGAATAATTTTTTGCTGTAAACATCTGACATTAGTTTAGTAAATTGTAATATTGATAGTCTGCTCTGAAGTAGACTCACTAAAATATTATATTTTAGGATTTTTTTTAACTTATGGTTTAGTTAAGTTTCCTGCTATTCCCAGATCCTTTTTGCATAGTTAACTCATAGACTTAATTTTATAAGTTTATACTAAACTTGTGTAATTAAAAGCACAAATTAGTATATATGTATATAATGAATACAATACAACTAAAGCACAGGAACTGTGCAGAGATGTAAATTTTTGTACTTTGCAGAGTCTATGATTTTTATTTTTCAAATAATGTTTTTCAAGAAGTTCTCTAGGAATAAAAATCTTAAAAGGATAAATGAGTTTTTCATCATCTTATATACATTTTATAATTCTTTGTAAAAAATAAAAATAATTAAGTTTTAAAAAAGATTTGTACCTAAAATTTCCAATGCCTCACTTGCAACCGTAGTACTTGAAAGCAGAAAGACAAGGGCATGTTTTATTGTTAAGATGCATCTTAATGGCTAATTTATGAAGTTCTGTTACAGTGATGTCTCTTTACAAACCAGGATACTGAGTGATTATACACTGTCTGAAATGAGACTCCTCATGTGAAGACTCTCTGTAAACATGCAATTCAGTGCATATGATAAAAGGGCTCTAACTAGCTCTTACAGGAATTGTTCTCTCTCAAGTTTGCTGTCTTCTCCAAAGGTAAAGCATGAGCCATAACAGACTTTTTTTCATTATTGAAATAGTTGGTGTTGAATGCTTCAGCATATCAGAGGGAAGACTGAGTTATAAATCAGAGCTGGATTTTTGTGCCTCCTACTTTTGGAAATGTCCTAAAGTTGCCAGGAATTCCATATGTACAGAGTTCAAACCTTAGATGTAAGGAGTTTTCATTCTGTACTATCATCTTTCTAGCAGCTTAAGTACACTGTATTTAGGAACTATTTTCATTTTAAGTAACACCAAATATCAGTATGTGCATATGTATGTGTCTGTGTATATAAACACACAAAAACGCGAAGGTAGGAACAAGTCAGGAAACTATAGGGTTTTTTCATGTTACGTGATACTTGTGTTAGTATAGGGAATTGATTTTTGAAGTGCTTCGATTTCAAAAAAGTAATTGCAGTCTTTCAGAAGTTGTGGTTTTAGATAACTTTTAGTGAAATTATAATGTTTAGACCAAAAATATTTTATTCGAAAGCGCATTAGCTCACTGGAGTCCTACTGCTGTGACTGATGGCTCTACATAAAACTGATGAAGCAGATCATATAGACAGTTTCTCCCACAAACTGCTTTCCATGTTTTTGATCTGGAATGCCATAAGAAATGTAGGCCAAAGATTCATTTTTCTGAACTAAATCCTGAATGCTTATGAATTAGACACTCTAGTAATCACTGACGAAATGATCATGTTTATAATTTTATGACAGATCTGCAGCTGGAGTCTCCTTGTGGAGAAGTGACTTCCATTTGCTTTTGTTTAGTTCTAAACAGTACAGAAGTGCTGTTGAAAACTTGCAGTATCCTAGGGTATTAGATGTATTTCTTCATAAAGCAAGTTTAACTTTTAAGAGACTGCATAACTCTCTGCCAAAATGCAAAATGTGTAACAAAATCAAAATACTTCAAAGTGGTAATTCTGGAATATCACAAAGTCATCTTGATGTTACGGAAGTGCCCCACGTTGATGACCCCAGCTGTCTCTCAGTAAATACTGTGTAGGAATGTATAATGAAATACATGAAAATCCATAGAAAATTATTGTTTTAACCTGGTAAAAATACCTTATTCTCTAGAAAAAATGAATCTGGTTCATTGTATTTGTATTTGTGGAATTAATTATTCCAAATCAAACAGAAAAACTGAAGCACATAAAACACAGCTTACTTTGTCTAAGGGAAGGAAGCACAGTTCAGGGTTGGGGTTTTTTTTTTAACGAGTAAGCTTACAGTATTTTATGGAATCTGAGTACTGCAAAAGCAGTTTCTTATTTAAATTTGTACATACGCAACAAGCAAGTGTGCTAAATATAAGACTGTTTTTTTTCAAATTAAAAAACTGCACTGTGTTTATGTCTTCAAAGCTGAGGAAATGAAGTTGCTTTTAACTAGTGTGCCACGTTGATGGTTAGAAGTTTTGAGTGCTTGAACAACAGGAGATAGTGGATTTTCTTTTTATAAATCTTATCCATTGCTGGCAGTGGATGCACTGACACTCACTATGATAGAGACGAAAGAAACAAATACAATCTTACGAATAATGCTAATCCATTGACTTTACATTATTTCCAGAGCCATGTGTACATATGCCTAACTACTGACCTCGTCAACATGCTTTCTAGTACAAAACTGCTTTCAAATTTTTTAATTAAAATCCTTAACTAGAAAAAAAAAACAAAACATTTTTAAAGCATTATTTTAAGTGATCATTTATTTTTCTCTACAGTCTTGAGCCTAATGAGCTGTTGTTATTTGCCCATTTTATTTATTTGCACAAGTGAGTCTGGTTTATTTTAAGTCTTTTCTGGGACTTCATGGCCCACTAACGTAGTTCTGTCTGAGTGTTCATGCAGAAGCCCCTGGATCCACACTGCACTAAGGACTCTGGATTTACGAGGTTTTTTAAGCAGACTAGTACACTTTTTAATTTTCTATTCAAGTATGGTATTCTCTGAAGTTCAGATTATTCTGGTTGATTCTGTTAACATGTGTTTTTGCATATAGACTGTTGCATAAGGACTGTTTTCTTGCAAGAGCCCATAGGCCTTTGTTATTCTGCTTCAGTGAACAAGAATGTTAAACATTAAAAAACAACCTTTATTTTTGAGTTTTATATATATATATATATATATTTTTAATTGCCCAGTTTGAGGTTTTAAGTGATAAACGTGCATTGCAAACTCAATTGCCTTGTAACCAAATGATGTAAATGCTTCATGATTTCAATGGAGAACATGCTGTAGATTTTCCTGTAAATTAGCTTATCAATGAATATGTGTGCTACTGAGCTTTAACTGATGTGATCTTCCACTGTAGACAGTCATTGTTAATGGATCAAATATAGGTACTAAACTATGTTTAAATGGATGAACAGGGATTTTGCAGTTTTGAAAGCAATTAAGATAACGGCTGTTCCTCAGCCCATCTGCTTGCCATTCAGAAGAGTTGTGATGCAGTGCTTCCTATGCTATAGAACTATTTTTCAGCTTTCAATGACTGTAGCATGATTCCTTCTTGTACTGTACTGTGTACAGACTTTCCATGTTTTGCACTTTTCTATGGCAAACCTTGACTGCTTTATAAATACTCTGTTGTGTAGTAAGTAGTGATAGTGGTAGCAGGAATTTGTGTACTGCATAATCAGTTTGAACTGCTAGATTTGCAAGGTTAACTTGGACTAATGTTGTGTGTTGCTGGTTGCTTGTTGTAGCTCACATGTATAAGTACTGTTCAAAGTTACAAAGTCAGCCCTCATTGCACAATGAAAATCACTGTGATCTGTACATAAACCCTATTAAAATTTTATTGCTGTTTAATTTATGTAATATCTGTCAAATCTGGATTCATTTAATAAACCTTTATATCTTTTTAAATGTTTAAACCTAGTTTGATTCCATTTATGCTAGGAGGAGGTAGAAGTTCTTCATCCAAAAAAATGATGAAGAGGTCTGAAGTAGAAAAACAACTGTTTCTTCTTTTCAGGAGTTAAGTCTTTCCAGAGCAAGACACAAGTGGTGGAACATTATTTCAGTTGGCATGGAGGAAACACCAGAAAGCATATTTTCAAATTCATTTCAGGTAGTGCACTGATAATGAAAAGTGTTAACTCAGACTTCTCATTAAACTTTGATTATATGACCCTAATTCCTTCAATATTTTCACAATTTAATGACCTGAACACTATCCAGAACACTCATTTCACTCTTTTTCTTTGAGCATCAGAAAATGTTCTTATGATGTCAGGCACACCTAACTAAACCTTTATTTCATCTTCCATCAAGAATTTCAGAAGTCCACTTTTAACAAAATTTGTTTAGTTGTTGGTGTTAAATTACTCTGCCTGGGTCAATTTTATTCTATTTCTTACCCACTAGCTTAATCTTGCAGAGATAATTACGTAGGCATAGAACCAATTGGATACAGATTAGATGAGTTCAGGGTTGATTTTTTTCTTAACACAGAACTTTATCCTTTCTGTCTGGCTTAATTCTAAATTTTGTGCATTGATGTTTTTCTCTAAACCACGATGTCATGTGCTTCAAGAAACTGCTGATGGAAAAGTGAAGGAACGCTGCAGTGAGCCCTGGCAAGCTTTTAGTCATGTCATTGACATGAATCAAAAGAACTGCTCAGTTATAACAAATTTTTGAATGTTATCAAGTGTTCAGGGTGTTTGTAAAGAATTGGGTTTGGCTTCTTGTTCTTACCCTAGCCTTTTGCCATGTGGTAGAGTTTTTTGTTCATTTGTTCTAATGTGAGTACTATATCTTTTTTGGCTGCACATGTAACTCTGGATCTTACCCAACAAAGACTATTTTAAATATGCTTTTTCACTCATGCAGGGCAGGTAAGTTTTGCTGGTGAACGACTTTCAGGACCATACTCACATAGCATTACTCACTACTCCCAAATCTGCCTCACTTCCATGGTTCATTAGCCCTTTTTACTGCAAAACACTGTTAAAGCAGCATTTTACAAGAACCCACCCTTCTGTGACCTACTGTTAACCAGTAACAGTATGATGAGAAATGGTTGAAAGCAACTGGCACTGATGCAACTCTCAGTCTTGCACAGTACTTTGTGAATTGGTATATAATCCACATATCGAGCTCTTTCCTTTGCAAACTCCTGATAGCTGCTACAAACTCAGTTTCAGAATTTAGGCAGATTTTCACAGGGAAAATAAAAGACTCTTCTACTGTCCTCAGTTTCCCTTCTGTCTTCCACTCCTCCTTTTCATCTGCCCTTCAAAAAAATGCTATGCATGAATGTATGTCAAGCTTCATATTTATCTCACTTTGAAGGACCAAGTTTATTTTCATTCAGCAGCTTTGTGAGAGTGTAGCCGAGTAACTTAGCAACTATTTAAACCGAGCTTTCCAGTGGCAGATTTCTTTAAGTCCACATTTCTTCAGAAGTTAAGCATTAACTTAATTTTTGATTCAGGATAAAAAAAAAAAAAATAAATTCTCAACTCTTCAGTGCTTCTGAAGTTCAGTGAACAAATGTCATAAATATGGAGTGTTTCAAATTGTGTGTCATATCTAGTACTTTCTCTGACCTCATTTTCTTTTGAGAAATTAAATTTTAAGTTTATTTAGGACCCTCTTCTAATTGTTACTTCAAAAATATTTAACTGAAGCGGAGCTACTAAACTGTGTTATGTGAGCATGTATATAAATGCATTATCAAGGAACAGCAAAGTTTGTTCCAGATTAATGCGTTCATGGTTTGAGCGTATTCAGGTTTGGGGTTTTTCTTACTGGTCTCTCTCAAAGCAGCGCCACAGTCCTGTGTCATGACACTTGCTTTCTGCTGCCAGTCTGCCATCATCCACGTAGCAGCAGTAAGTGAGCCCATTACACAACTGATCTATGAGAACGGTCAACTGAACTTTGTGTCAAAAGCTCTACTTCTGCTTAGTTGATCTGAAAGGGAATTTCCAAAAACTGAGTGTAGCTGAAGTCCTTCTACTCTCTCTGCAGGTATTTGCCTTTGGGGAGCAAGACTTGCAGTAAGCTGTAAAGTAACACAAAATTCAAACAGCATGTTTTGAACCCATTTAACAATATTTACATAAAGCTCCTGTGATTCATGTAATCCCCAGCAAAATCTTGGTGATGCAAGAAGGAAAGTGATGGTGGATCACTTAAGTAAGCGTTGTTAGGGACTAAGTATGTTCTTTAATTTCACTGTCTGGGTATTGAAAAGGAGAGTGTTCGGGTTTGGTTTTTTTTGGAGGGGGTTCTGTTTGGGGTTTTTTTTAATTATTATTTCTAGGCAGGCCATGAGTACATCAGTGACTATTAGTCTTGAGTCAGATTTTCTTGTTGACCCTTGGTTTTGAGATAATGAATCTTTGGATTGTGAAAATGTCTGTGAAGTCTGGAGACTCTGTAGATTCTGCCAGTAATTTACCATTTTTAATTTTATTTTTACAGCTAGTGATTATTTACATGCAAAATATGACAAGTTTGAAATTAGTATGTTAATTTTTTTTTAATTTTAATACTTTAATACACTGGCTTGGCAGTCAAAGAAAACCTGTGCATTCAATTTAAGAACAATATATTTAAAAATATCAAAGCTTTTGATGTAAAATATTTTAAGGTTGGAAATAGGGAAGTATTGTCTGAATAAATAGATATCAGGAAGGTGGGCTGATTTCAATTCTTCAGCTGGGGATTAAAACAAAACTGTTGAATGAGTAATGAAAGGAAGAAGTTGGCACCCATTCTTCTCTTCCACTCAGGTGTCAAAAATCATGTAGTAGAAAAAAATGTAGCGACAGCACTAGTTGATGTCTCAGAGTGAAGCAGAGATATCTACCAGGCATTTCTCAAAAGGGCAATCCAGGTCGTGATGAATGCTCCTCAACTTGTCCTCTGTTTTGTATTAGACAGATTTTGCTAGGGTGCTTTCAGAAATTGATGAGACACGTTGAGAGTCACCTAATGAAAACAAATTGTTGGTTGTTGTAATTCATTGATATTCTAAATGCCTGTTGTATGACTTTAAAGTGTAAGTCTTTGATAGAATCGTAAAATCTGGCTTATGCCCAAACCCACTGTTTACTTGGATGGAAAAGGAGCAGCTGAGTTATTAGTGTTAACTGTATATTTTCTTTTTAACATTCAAAATTACTAAGTATCTATGTGAAACATTAAATGACTTGTTCCACATGTGACATATCTCATTTTTTTAGGCAAGCAAGGCATTGCAGCTTTGAAATATGGGGCTTTTTACTGGGTGTTTGGTGGTTTTTTTTTTTCCCTGTATGTGTATTAAGCGATGCACATGGATGTCAAATGAAAAGTGAAGTTGCAAATGCAGGCAAGTTTTCAGCTTCTGGGTTTTCTGCATAACAGATACCTTTTCGTAGGTAATAAGTTTACCAGAGGATGGAGTGAAATAGCCTACATTAAGGATAATCTATCAGCCTAGGAAACAAGCGTTCATTGGACTTCTGGTGATAGACAAGGGTTGCAAAAGGGTTTTTTTTTTAATTTCCAAGTATAAAATAAGAAGATTCAGTGATCAAACAGCAGAGTGATGACTTTTGTCATTGTAATTGAAAAATAAAAACAAATAGACTCTCTTAGAGTGCCAGTGTGAAAATCATGAACAGTACTGAAATATATCCTCCTCATTTACCTTTGTTACAAGTCTCTGTGTGCTGGGTTTTTTTTTTCAGATTTCAAACTGTGAACAATATTAGTAATTAATACTATAAAAATTCAAATGAGGAGACATTCACCATGTAATGCATTTAAGATTCTAGTGTATTCTGTACACCGAGTAGAGATTTCATCCTGCTTGAAATAATTCAGTCCATAACTTTTTTCTTTCTACATCTCTTTAGTTGATCTTAGATTGGCATAGCTTCAAGCAGCTAGAAAGAGAAAAGCTGCAAAAAGATTAGAGAAACAGTCAATGACTTTTAGAACATATGTTATCCAAAAGTGTGGGGTTTTTTTTCTCTGCATAGGGCCATAGCGTATGATGTATTGGAAGGAGAAATACAAGCCACCTTGAAAATCAGGTTTGAGTTACAGTATAAGTTTCATATATTGCCAAAAAGTTGTTGCATTTAGTGGCTTCTTTTAGCTATTTCCCTTTAAAGACATCCATAGCTATATTTTACTGCATTGTTTTGGAAGCGCTTGTTTCCCTGTTCCCCTGAGGGCAACATTCAGTGGAGTTCCCTTCTGTTTATTCTATGAAAAAATATCTCTGATCCTCTTTCTTCACAAGGTGTTATGGGAGATAGCAGCAATAAATTACAGATTGAAACAATGCATTATTTTGAGTCACATGAAAGACTATGAATGAGTAGATGACAGACAAAAGAGAGAAAAAGTCATATCATGCTAGAGTCTGTTAAAGGATTTCCAGTAATAAGATTAAGTTAAAACTCTTTAAAACAAGGTCTTAAGCTACAAAGCTTAAGGATCAAAGACAGTTTCTCCTATTAATGTCACTTGTTCCATCTACCCAATCGATCTGATTTTGCACATTCTGAATAGGAGGAAGTCAGTTAAGTAGGGGTGTATGTAATTGGCTGGAAAAATAGGATCTCTGGGTAAGGGAATAAATGAAAAAAAATATTTTCTATAAACTGCTCTAATAGAAATGTTACACTGCATAACAAATGTTTACTTGTGCCAAAAAGGGAAAAAAAGAAATCTGCATTGCATTTGTTTCCTGGTATCACCATAGTGCAGTTAGACAGTGTTCCTTTATTTGGTCAGGGTTTTAATTTTTTCAGATTGGAAAAGGGACTATTCAAAATAAAAATCTTCAACGCCTATTTCCTTTGATACTGTATCCTATTACTTCTATAAGAATAAAACCAAAACCAACTCAAAAAACTCACCACCCATGAAGTAGTTGATTTAAGGCAGATACAGTTTCTAGGGCTGGAGAGAGTACTTAAAACTAAAGAATAGCAGCGTCTCAAGAATGGGAGAGGAAGTGCTGTTTCCTTGGTTTTGAAAGTTTTCTATCTGAATCCCGTATTTGGTGCCTTATGTTACACCAGAGGGACTCAGGACATCAAAGATCAAATTAAGTAAATTAATTTGGAGGAGGGGAGGAAATACTTAAAGTTTTGAATTTCACTTGACCATTTCATAGAATCACAGGATGGTTGAGGTTGGAAGGGACCTCTGGAGGTCATCTAGTCTTAACTCCCCTGCTCACGCAGGGCCATCTAGAGCCAAAATAATAAAATAGTATTTGTATTCATCCCAAATGACATTTTTGGAACTGTCCTCAAAAGTTAAGAAAATAAAATATACAATGCTCTTTTTTTTTTTTTCCCCAAGAAAATATAAATAATTTGGGTTTAGTTTAATTTTTGCCCATTTTAAAGTTTTCCAAACAGCCACCAGCCTAGTAAATTAATTGTTCTCACAACTTCAACTTCAGCAGAGTGGAAATAATAAGCTAAAGAAGTTTTCCAGTTCCATGTCTTGTCAAATGCTGTGGAAGGACTATTTAACCTCTCTGGACTTAATGGACATCTGAAGTCATGAAGTGGACTATGTGTTAATGTCAGCTGCTTGCTTATGACAAGCAAGTTATTTTATTCTCTTTGGAGGTGGTGCTGATTTGCTGTCTCTATAGACAGCTTTGGATTTTCATTTGGAAGAAAACTGATTTAGTATGTCAACCAAATCACAATAGAAACAGTGTTACCTCCTTGACTTCCATGTGTAGAACCAAGTTTCCAGCAGTTCATAAGCTTTTTTTACCTCATTCCTCTCAAGCCTAGAAAGCTAGAGTGGCCTTTCTCTGGCTTGTGGAAGGGGGTTGAAGTCAGTGTGGACCCAGCTCTTTGCAAACTGAGAGGCAGAAAAACAGTGTGTTCACATGTTGCTGGATGTGCACTGAATCCAAAAGAGTACTGGGTGCTGCTCAGAATACCTCTCTGTCAGATCAGTTTCTGGTGAAACCTTATTTCCACTCAGTACTTTCTGTGGTGATGCGACAAGCTGGCAAATAACAAAGTCTTGTATCATTGTGCTTGCATTTCTACCAGACGTGGTTGTCTGGATGATTCATAAATGCCGAGGAGCTTCTGTATGGCTAGCTGGAGTGTGGAAAGAGAATGTGTCACATAGAAAAGCCCTTCCAGGAACCATGAGCCCAAGCATGATTGCGTTTGACTTGCTAGCCAACTCTTTCATCACAGGCTGACAGGAATGGAGCACAGCAAGACCTCTCGGAAAAGGAGATGTTACCTTGGGCAGAAAGGCATTTAAGGCAAAGGCTGGAGCAGCTTCACATCTGTTCCTTGGGCTGGATGACAGTTATGTGATATGTCTAAAGACAGAGACCTGTCTGCACCCACCCAGCTTTGTTCCAGCACCCCAAATGTATAACTACTATATTCCTCATGCAGGATGCTTCATGTCAACAAAATAATTCCTTGTAATGTTTTGGCTTTTACTATTACAGAGCGTATATCTCCCTCCCCCTCCACTGAAAACTGTGTCATGGGAGTTGGGCTGGAATATGTTTAATTGAAAACAAAGACTGATGCCAATTCCAAGTAATGTCTTTCTTGTGATATAGTTCTCATTTACTTAGTTATCAGTTTATGTACGTACAGTAATAACACAATCAATTCTTTTAATTCCCCTTTTTTGAAATGCCATGTTATGAAAAAGAAAAACATTCCAGACCAAAGTCAAGAAACATTTGAGCACTTTTAATTAACAGAACCTGAATTGTCCATGTCCTTTTGGTGACAGGAGGATAGAGGAAGAATTGTTCTCCCTCTGAAAAAAAAAAAAAAAAAGAAATAACCACAGAAGTACTTTTATAGTATACTCCAGAGTCATTGTATTTATTTTTAAACAATAGTAAATCATTCAATTGTTTCAACCAGGCTTGGTTCCAAAGAGTACTAAATTTGGAGTTAAAGAATTGAAGAGACGTGCAGGAAAACAGAACACTCTTCCTCTCTCATTTCCTGTTTGAATTGATGAGAATTCGGGCTACTCTTTAGTGAACTTGGCAAGCATTACTCCCCTATGAACTGTCCTTTTAGTCAAGGATCACAGAATGTCCTCTTCTCATATGAAAAGCATGAATTTATAATCCAGTTTATGTTATAAAAGGTTTGGTTTTTTTTCTTTAAGAATGAACCACAGCACTATTAAAAGCATTTTAATGGTTTTATACTACTGTGTAGAGAAGTGATTCTACTTTCAGCTTGCTGTGTTTTGAATACATTATGTATTGCCTTCTAATACTGCTGATCACGACAAAAGCACAGCAAAGCACGGTGAGATAACAAGAACATCAGCTGTTGTGCACCAAGTGCTCTGATACCTCCCAGTGGTCCTGATTCAAAAATGAGTGGTATAAATGAATCAGGAGATGCAGACTCTGTCCCAGGAATCAAAGTAAATGGCCAAGGAGCTTCAAAATTTCCTTAGACAAAAGGAGATTGCATGGACTGGAGGGGCTGTGTCTGCTCACATGGACCATCAAGGATTTCTTTGAAGCATTAAGTGTGGACTTAGAATATAAGGAGGCTCAAGGATTTTCAGACTTCAGTCACAAGATTTTTCTACTGTATCCTTGTGAATCTGCCAAACTTGATATTTTATAATTGAAATACATATACTGTGATATTTATGTCTGCAAATACTAGTGATTCTGAAAGTGACAGCATCACTAGGGTCAGTGAGTGTGGTAGACCACTCACAAAACATAGTCTGTTTAACTGGGAGGCATCTAATGGGAGCATTTTCAAAAACAAAGGTAATTTTGTTTTTCATTTGTTCTTCTAGTATTTTCTAAGAAGTTCTAACCTAGAGTGGCAATCATAGGTGTATTCAGATGAAAACTATGCAGCTGTTTAACCAAGTAATCACTAAAGATTCCCTATTCAAGTAAGTCAAGGTCATACAAGTAGCTCTGATGTGATTTAAGGAGGCTGTGACATTGTTATGCTCTGCTATCCTTGCCTTTTCTCACTGAAAAATAGAATTTGTCATCACATTAATGGCTTATGTAAATTTGGCTTATGCTTTGACATAGTAAGATTGGAAAGATTATTTTTCCTGTCAGGGTTTAGGAGTTTCAAAGCACTTCACAAAACAAGATAAAAAAATTCTTCCATGTCAGCGAGTCCATCCCCCTTAAACCAGTCATAGTGGGTTAACATCATAACATTCTGTTTTAACTAAATGAAACAAGGATTATTAACTTTGAATATATAAATCAGGCATTTTGAAGGGTAAAATACATGGTACTCAAGCTAGCAGCAGACTACTGTGAAGAAAAAATATTTAAACCTGAGTCAAAATTTCTGGTTTTCACTTTAAATAGTCTCCTAGAGAAGTAGCTAGGAGATAAACTAAGGATGAAGTGATTCAGTTCATAAGAATGCTTCAACACAAGGTTTCACAGACAAGAAAAACCTTTACTAATACACTGAAATATTTTCATATCCAGGTCCTATACATGATCATTAAAAGTGTGATTCAACAGGCTGGAAATGTATCATCCCCATGTACAATGACAGTGGCATGATCTAGTAAAGAGCTTCTGCAGGTATTTAGAGTCTGAGCGTCCCACAATATCCTAGATACATCCAAGTAGTTGGTAAAAATTATCTTGAAGGCCTGAAGTACGCTGGATTTTTGCACAATGTTGGATGCTGTACTGAAGGGATCCTGGCACCCAGAGTCAAGTATTTCACCTTGAGTCAAAGCTTAGTACCTTCCAGGTGGTTATCCAGCTTCTGCCATGAGCAGTCACTGTAAATGACCTTCTGGGGTCAAACTGGTACTTTAAATGATTTGATACTTTTATCTCCACAAGGGTCTGCTAGCATTAATGAAGTAGAAGTCACTGGGGAGGGTAAAAGCCTGCCAGTGGTGACACAGGGAGGACCAGAGTGACAGGGACCTGACAGCTGATGCAGAGCGATTCCCTCCACCTGCCAGTACCTGCTAACCACAGGCATGCAACCCAAAAGGGTATTTTTGGTAACTACATCTGTAGTGGAGGTGTCAAAGCATCCCCCTGTGCAACACACAAACACCCACATGTCTCTTCTGTTTCTATAGCGGTAGCATAAATATGGGAGCCAAAAGAAGGAGTGGTCTTTTTCCATTGTATTTTAGTAAGATGAGAGTCTGTAAGCATAGTCCAAGGAAAAAAAAAAAAAAAAAGACAACTTGTGGGGGTAGGGCCTGTGGTCTGGGGTTTGCACAAAGATGTTAAATAGCAGTCAGAGAGAGAAAGCAGTGCTCTGACAACTAGCTGGGGGAAGAGGCACAATCTGAGGGAGCAAAGGGAAACTGTCACAAAGCCAAAACTAAAAAGAAATGAGGCTGAAAGGAGTTGAATGGAGAGATTTCATTTGCCTCTTCTTGGATGAAAAAGCAACCTCCTTAGAAAAGGAAAATATTTTTAAAGAGTTTTTAGCGTGTTTCTCCCTACGAGTAGGCCTGTTCCTATTGCATAGGTCAGTCTGCAGAGAAATCCCCTTTTCCTGAGGGGAGCTGGGGAGCAAGGACAGACCTGTCTCACCCCACCCAGTTTACAGCGGTGTAATCCTCTTCCTTTCAGCTGGCAGGGCTTCAGTTTCTGGTGTCTGCTGCTACCACCTTAGCAAAGCTAATTGCCCTGCAGGGAACCCCTGGCTTCTATGTCCTTGGAGGTTGCAAATGCACAGTTGTTTGTCTTCTCCTTACAGTCCTCTCTCTTGATTGCTTTTAATAAATAATGTTTTATTATATTGTGGGTGACTTAAACATATATATTGCTGTAGTTAGATATGTAATAACATATGCTTCTCTCCTTCACTTTCACAGATTTTCCTGTAAAAACCAAGTCTTCTTATTAGGTATCAGTTATCCATTGTGCAGCACCAGAACTGTAAATTAATGGTTTGTTTCCTACTATAAATAGATCGCTTAATCTCATTAGCTCTAATAATTTTTTATACTGACACCAGATATTATTGCTACCTGTGCTGTATCTCCTATAGGTAAATATGTCTGCCTGATTGGTACCTTTGCCTAGCAGTGCATTCATGTACTTAAGAGTTTTGACTGCCATGTGAGAATCGAATGTTTTTCAGTACTCTTGGAATAAAATTATGCAGAAATACTGTAGTCAGAGCAAAGAGAAAATTATTTAGACCCAAGGATACTGAATCTTTTTCTGCAGCCAGAGATGGAGAAAACACCAGAAAAATTATGGTATGAGGTAAGGAGGCAACTGGTTTTGCAGGCTAATTACTAATAATTAGTTTTGCTGTTAGCTAAACAAAACCCCTCTGGGAGGCATAAGACAGTTTCTGCTGTTTCTTACCTGCTCTGTCTCTCTATCCCTTTTCTGACCTTCCTACAGAAATACTGCTGTGCCTGCTTTTCACAGAATGATAGTCTGGTAGCAACAGTATGGGTAGGAGGAGTGAAGCAAAGATCAGCAGAAGTTATAGGGCAATTATTTGAAAGAATTTAAAATGAGATTTGAAGATCCAATAGGATAAGCTTAGAAAGAGAATTACCTACATTCTCACTGTGTAAATTAATCCAGACCTTGTACTTGCTCTACATAAAGGTTGGTTGGTTGGTTTTTTTTAAGCAGAAAGTATCATATCCTGCCTAGAGCTATAACCAGATCCTGTCTGATCCTGACAAATTAAAAAGAAAGATCTTTTTTTTTAGGGCCCTGCAAGGTCAAGAAAGATCCCAGTAGTATGACAAGAGATGTGTGATGCTTGACAGGATAACTGGTAGAAGACTCAACCTGCAGAAGTGGAGCTGTGAATTTCCTAGAGATTTCTGTGACTAAGGAAAGAGTCTTGATTCTCTGAAATGCTGCTTTGCCCACTTACAGGGCCACCGCTTCTTGGCCTTAGGAGAGGTGACAAAATGGGACACTCAGTTACTCACATAGTAAGAACTGGCAAAAATTAGGGGTATATGTGAAAAAGCAAGTAAGTGCTCCTGCTAGAAATAATAGGCAGGCTGCTGTTGTGAGGCTGAATTTCCTCTCCTTTCTTGAGTTTAGGCAGGCACGCACAGAAATCACAAGATGTCTCACTCTGCGTGAAAGCCTCAAATCTTCTCTTACAGGTTGGCACAGGTAACCATGAAAGTAAAGTCTCCCAAGGAAATGGTGCTACTGTCATCTTTTGTAAAATAGAGTGATTACTTACCCAAAAAATGAAAACAGAAGTTCGGACACCACCATTTACTTTCTCAGCTTTGACCATGCTTTTTCTTGAATCTTGGTGATATAGGGGCAAGGATCCAGTATAAATGGATGAGAAAGAGAGCAAAAGCTCAGGGTTTTGCAGCCTGGTAGGGCATCTGGGTTTCACCCCTGCACCAGGGATTATTTCTATGCAATGTAAACTAGTCTAGCTGGGAAGAATGTATCCCTGCTTTCTCAGCATCCTAACTACTTTTGTAATAGATGTAGTTTGTAATCATATGCTCAGGAACTTAGTCTCTCACTAGTCCTGAGCCTATAGGACAGAAGACCCTGGAAATACTTCAGGTTCCTTTCCTTGATTATTAGATTTCTTTTGTTCCTTTCTTTCCTGAGGAAACTGAAAAGATAAGGAATAAATATTGAAAAAAAGATTACTTATATAATCATATAGCAATCAAGAAAACAAAATGCAAACACCTCGAATAATTACAGCTCTATTGCCAAGCTTTGACAAGCTGTCTTACTGAGTTTCGCTGTCCCCATCCACCTAAGATCCTACTGAGTCTGCTGAGAGCCAGTGCTCTTGGATGGAAAGCCTGCCTGCCTTTCTGCTCTTCCACATTTTACAGTTTCTGAGGGGGAGGGCCCCACACAAGTAGAATACCAGCACAGAGCCCCTTTCCTTGCTCTCTGTGTATTTTTAATCCTCTTCCAAAGTAGGGGCAAACAGCTGTGAGGTCAGTGAGAATCATTTATTCTAGGTCATGTGTCAAAGGATTCCTGTGCCCCTTCACAGTTGTGAACATGGTGATGATCTATTAGCATTTGTATGTAATACAGTTGAGGTACAGCTGCAAGTCGTAGCTGTACTGCAAATGGTATAAATGAGGCTGGCCAAAGCTCCTTCTATCACTATAGATTCCTCAGCTCTGGGGTTTACACTTGCATTGTGTTACAAAAGCTTTGGCCAAACTCCTTTCTTCCCCAAGGAAGCTCAGCACTGCTCCCTCACCCATCACAAAGTCCAAATCAGAATCACATTTCTGGACAACGGGCTGGACTCCTGGCCACAGGCCCAGCTGCTATGTTTGGCTGGGGAAACATATAGCAGCCTTGAAAACTGCCCTGAACACGCTGTGAAGTAGGACAGAGGGGAAAATGGCTTTTGCCTATCCTAAGCGTTCACAGCAGTAAGGGGAGATGGATGTGCCAGAACTGGCTGGGGCTTTTGATGGTGCCTAGGTTAAAGGAAATATAGTTCTCCTCCCACTCCTCAAATATCTGCTCCACTGATTTCGTCTGATTTTCCCCTAGCATGAGGAATTTAGGGGGTGGAAGCTGAGATCATTTTCTGATAAAGCAAAAACATCTGTTAACCTTGAGTGCTGTTGTGTCTGCATCCAGCAGCCAAGAAACCTCCATTTCTGCTCTGCATTATCACTGGGTGATACTTTGATCAGCAGGAAAAGTCTAGGGAAATCAGATTCATGGAGAACATAGCTTTGCTGGTGTTAATCAGAAGGGTGGCTGCTCTCACTCAGCACTGAGGTCCTTTGAAATGCAGGTCCTCTGCCTCACTCGCTCAGTGAATTAGTTGTGCATGGTCGGTCCTGCATGGGGGACTCAGAGAGGGAAGGAATTTCTGATAAATCAATAGCCAGAAAATGAACCTGCAGAGGATGCAGATGGAAAACCAATGTCTTCTCAGAGTTGTTTTAAATGACAATATTTGTAGGGGGGGTTTAGTGTGTATCATGATCCTGGCTGTTACTGCATGGAAATTCTGCATTGTGAAAAAGAACATTTGAGTAAACAAAACCCTCTTTTTTTTTTTTCCAGTCCAAAATTGTCTGTGTATAGGGATTCGAAAAGAGAGTTAGTTATCTTAAACAAATACCAAAAAGAAAAATCTTCATTTAGGGTGTCTGTGACAGTAATCTCAGGTGCACTCTCTCAGACATAAAGGGTGGACTGTCTCAGGACTCAGGCAGTCGCTACCCTAGCTTCCTTTCCATGTCTGTGAGAGTGACAGACAGCTTGTTTTGATATTTAATTTTTCATATATCTGTTCTTGAATCTTGCCTCTAAATGACCTGAGATGGTATTAATTTTTCTGAAACTCACGGTCTAGGACATTGATTCTTCCTAGAGATATTTCTGTGTACCTATAATCAGAAACATTTGTAATTTGTATGTTTGTGTACATTTGGTTACTGAGAAAGTAGGGCAGAGAGACAACAGTAGTAAATTATTTTCGTTACAACCTAGATACCATGTTCTGAACAGGAGGTTTTTGATATCTAACAAATCATCAATGATTTAAGTAGGATTTTCTACCTAATATTGCTATTGGTATATAGTTGTTACCATTTCAAGGTTCTTTAAATACATCTTGATGGCAATGCTAACAGCTGTGGGTTCAGGAATGCAGAATGCAGTTATTATTCAGGAGATCTGACTGAATTTGGATGCTTTTCTTGCAATTTACTGAAATTGTGTGACTGCAAGAGGTGCTGTTAAACATTTTAAAGGTCAGTGAGAGAGAATTTGATTATATCATGCTGGCAGTTCTTTTGCCTTCCATGCATAAGGTATTAAGTGTTAAAACCCTTGGACTGATTAGTAGAAAATCAAGATTAGTGTCTTATCATTCTGTAAAGAGGAAATGTGGGCATTGTTAGCAAAAATATGAATCCTGATAAACTAGGCAGCTATAATCCTTTTGTGGGAAGGACCAGGATAACAGAATATGATATTTGGCTTTGTTAATGAATAAAGTCTTATGAAATAAACCAAAACTCGGGTGTTTGATTGCATCAGGGTAACATCATATAGGTGCTAACTGCCTCCACGTATCCTCACTGTATGCCTTCTATGCAGAGTTCACTGTGGAGAGGGTGGCTGGAAACAGCTGCTTTGCCTCAAATAATCCAGATAGTCAGCTTCTCAAAACAATCTGCTGGTGAGCAGTGAACTTCTTGTGACTAAGTCATTTTTAGTGAATGTTTCATCCATTTGTCTTGTTTTCAAAGCTCTGCTTCCTTCAGGATTTTCTATTGCAAGAGTCATGAAAGACAGCTAATGTTAATGTTGTTTGCATTATGGATTATTTCTACTTTGTCCCTAACACACACTTTTACAATCTCTATATGTCTGTTGATCAGTTTCGTACTGTGTTCAACACAGATGGGTTGTCTCCGTGACCAGGGCTCTGAGATGTGAGTCATGCAAATAATTAATAACAGTGCCACCCACGCAGAAATCTCAGCATCCATGGTATTACAAATGACAGTCATGAGGGAAAACTGATGTGCAGAATGAAATCGCTTGCTGAGGGCCACTCAATTAAAAGTTTAAATTCAGCCTGTCGTAGCCTGTTTCTTTTCTAACCAATCTCTTGGTAATACCTCATGACACAGAACACAGCAGAGAAAAAGTTACCATGTAGATTCTGTTCTCATACATCTACATTAAAATGAAAAGCAAGAGATATGATGGTGATTAGAGTTACCAAAGACTTCAGGACAGCTCAGATAATTCTTGCCAAGCTTCTGAGAAGCCACCTTCTGCAGTGGCTAAGAGGAAGCCATTTCACATCATGGCACCTATGTCAAAGGCCAGATCTGGAATGTAGATGGGGAGTTTCAGATTGCATGGAAGCGAAGACAAATTCATTGCACATACAGGCTGACTGAAGACATAACTTAAAAGAATGATGTAAACACACACTGGTCTTTTCTCTCACTTACAGAAAGCAAACACAAACTTGTAGGATTTCCTGATTTTTTTTTTGGCTATATATGCATTCGAGTAGAAATATCAAAAACAACGTTTGAGTTTAATGACTTTTTCCACAGTGATGTTACACAGCTTTAGAATTCTTTACATAATTTCTGAATGTTTTTTTAGCATCCACCTGCCATTGGTTTTTGGATATATTGATTAGTAAGTACTTCATCAACTCCCCACACCATTTTACTTACAATGTTTTCTACCAACCACATGATGAAAATGTGTATCGTTTGAATGAAGTAATACAACTGACCTTACCTGATTTCCTTGTGTAATGCTGCCACAGTCTGTAACCATTATGATGATACATAGATACTCAGAAATTCTTAGCCAGGATTTTGTAATGAAAAAGCATGAAATTCCACAGACATATTCAGCTGTGTAATTGCTTTGTAGGGGCTCTGAGATAAAGAACAGAACAGGTTGAGAACAGAAATGGTTCAATTTGCCTCATTTGTGTGTGTGTTTACACCGTGAAATACTTTGTACATAAAAATTGTACAAGAGGCCAAAGACACCCCAGAGTCCATATATGAGGGTGTTTAACTGCAACATAGGATAAAGTAGAGCAGGAGAGGAATTTTTTCAAAAATAAACCTTTAGTCCTAAAACCAGAATACCCTGCAAAAATACCAAATTGCAACAATAGCTGTAGCCATTTCTATGTTTACCTCCTAAAAAGCACTATTCAGTCATTAAGTTCAATATGCCGATTAGTATATCCACACAAACCTCTGCCCTTTTCTGGCATTTGCTTGCCAGACACTTAAACCTGATTTAGCTGCTCCATTTAAGACTGTCTGCAGAGGAAGAAAACAGGAGTTGTAGGAAGCAACCCACCAGTGACCTATCAGGTTTCGCTGTGTGGGATTAAGCGGAGAAATTGCAAAAAAAGGAGAATGGAAAAATCTATGCATCTTTGTGTCCTGAGGCAATGTCTGACACTTAATTCAACCCTTCTTAGACCCATATATGCACTGTCGTATCAGTTGAAAAAAGAGATTTCGCTCCCTAACTGGAGCTGCAGAATCGCCCAGCTGCTGAGAGGATGTGCAAATTGCTGGTATTCCCAGCTGACTTGATAACAGCAGCACTGATGCCTTCTGCTATTGCCTTGGTTTCACAATAAATACATAGGTGGTGGGTGGGTATTTCCAGTCGGCAGCGTCTACATACGTGTTTAATAATAGTTGCATAGCTGTAAAAATAACCAAGCCAGACTTCCCCAACAGCTCTCTTCCCCTTATGCTGAAAGCAAGAAAGACAAAACATATTGCTTGCACTTCCTACACCCTGGACATAATGTTAAACATTTTCCTTTTTAATCTCACACAGCTTGATTTCCCTTCACTTCCCTCTCCATCCAGAAAACACTAGATACGTAATAAAATCTTTAGACAAAGCCACAGGTGATTGCAAGTCTGGAAATAAATATCACAGTCCTGTAAGGTGCTCTTTGGCTTTTATCAGTGCAAAGATGGCCTCATCTCCCTTGTTTGTTTTCCCCACCTTCTCTGTGACTTTCAGTTCAGCTACAATTTCCAGTAGCTCATTAGATACATTCAGAAGACAACATTTTTCTCCTGATCATAGCAGAGATGGCATGAAGCCTCAAAATGTAGAGTCTGGGTCTGTTGTGATTGAACCTGTTTTCAGATCCAGGAATGCTAGGTGCAGAGAGAAAAGATTTATTTGACCAGTCTGCACGTCTCTCTGCCAGGGCAGGCGTGTTCACCACAGCACATTTTCCAGTGTTAAGTCTAATTTTAAAGGTGGTCTCTACCACTTCTTTATGCTAGCCTTTTGTACTTGAACTTGATCTCATTGTCACGCAGTTTTTCCATATGTTCAAGTGTTTGCTTTCTCAATTCCATCCTATTATTCCTAATAAACTCGCTTATACCATGTTTAATAACTTCTCTTCTTACTACCTCCAACTATATGCAGACGATTATATGTTTCCCTGTAGCCAGAACTTAATCAGCTTGCACATGCTGAACACATTAGGACCTTCCAGGGTTTTGTGTGCAGAACGGCTGGCCCCATGTCACCAGGTTCTTCTGAAAAAGGCCAGTCCCTCACACATGCCAGTGACTTGGGATCATCAGCAGAGCTGCTGAAGGGTGCTCCAGTGGGAGAGCAGCCAAGGGATGTCTGTCCAGGGAGGAAGGGAAGCAGGGAGAAGGAGTGACTTCATTCCCTTGTAGCACCTAGAGTTGAGCTGAGCGTGGATGGCAAAAAAGGGAAACAAAGATCGAAGTTTATCAGATACCCGTTTCCAGCAGTACAAGCGCTGAGAGCCTTGTACTGAATGAGAAACCTTCCTGAGCATCTCTCCTTCCTAACAGCAGGAGACAAGTGGAGGGGATAACTTCCCAACTCACTATTTCATGACTGGCTTCCTCTCTCTGTCCCCACTTCCTGGTGCCTAATCTTTGTTTAGCATTGCCCATATATTTTAAGCTTCTGGCACTAGTAAGATATGTGTGTTCAACTCAAACTGGGGTGCAGGGTACTGGCTGAATGCAATGTGACCTGGTGGACTGTCCTGTGGGACAAGGGTGCTTCCTCCCAGCTGTAGACGAGAAACAGATAATAGGGAAGGAAACAGTGAGAGAGGATGTTTGGATAAGGTAATTATTAATCCTCTAAATAAAACCAGTAAGGATCTCTCATGTTAAATTTAAATGAAGATAGACAACGCTTTACTATATTATTCTTCTAGAGAGATTAGGACAGCAGATCTTACTCATTCCATTATGTACAGATTTTCCCAGCCAACTTGCATCTCCTTACCATGAAGGAATTTACATCAGCATCATGTGCTTGTGAGATACACAAAACTCTCCTTCAGCTGCCAATTTATCTCACAGGCATGTAACTTCCACTGCCAAACCAGAGTAGGTACATTTAGTCTGTCACTGTCCCAGCAAGACACAGTAATCACTGATTTTTGCTAATGTTGTCCAAGGGACTGGTTTCTCAGATATGTTCTGAGTATCTAGACTAAATTAGACTGTGCCCAAAATAGTGGTTCCTGGGTTTCCCAGCCTTTCATTGGAGAGAAAATTCATGCAATTTGTGCAGGATCCAGTTCAGTTTCTTCTTTGCTTGTCAAAATTTGAACCAACATCACCTTCTCTCCAGTGGATGTAACACTGAGGAAAGTTCTTTTCTGCTTACTAATTAATGCTACTTACACTATGTATAAAATTCTTTAATACTCGAGCAAATGGGGAATGGAACCCAGCTTATCTGTTTTTATGGAAGAAAGCTGGTCTGCAATGTTATCCTTTATGACTTCCAATGTAAATGCTGAACAACTAGATCATTAGATATCAGAGATGTTAGTTGCTTCATTTTGTGTAAAAAGGGGCTATTTCAAGCAGCTAATTAAAAAAAAAAAAAAAAAAAAGAAAAGGATCCCAGAGATAGCTGGGACAGGTGGCCTGTTCATGAGGATGAACACTGGTGATTTGGGACAACATCATATCCCAATGACATGGGACACCTCCTTAGTGTTGGGATTTTATACTAGGTAGCTGAAGTAGCTCACCACAGGGCTGTATGGATCTCCTGCTTAGGTGCCTGCACTTCATAGGAGTGCTCTTCGCTGGGGATATGGGTTTGACTTTGCAACATGATACAAAAAATAAATTAATAACTGCTCTCCTGCCTTCCAGTTGAATGTTCTAATCAGGGTGCTATAGATTCACACTTTCACTGTATCTCTCCACGCTTCCTCTTAGAGTGAGCTTTAAGTGATTTTTATGCACAGCTTCACTGGGGGGCCTGAGCCATGATCCCACCCCAGCTTCATGGGTACTTTGGGTCTGAATCCGTCCAGGTGGAAGGAGACTTTCGATGCTCCTACACCAAAGGATTAATTCTGTTCAGGAGTGTGTTCAACAGAAGCTTGCTTTCTTTATATCCTCCATGAGCAGTGCTTAATAAAAACTGTTCCTGGACTCACCTTTAGCAGAGGCTTCTGTTTTTTTAAGGAGGTTTTCCTCGTAGTAAAAGTCACTTAAACACCAGAAGGTAGGATTGAAGACACCCTTCTACTTAGCGTTTTCCCGTAAATGCTTTCCTACTCACAAGGTTGGATGTTTTTTAAATAACTGAATTTGAATCTACCTAATTTTTCCCTTGCACAATGGAGGGAGGCCTCAGTGCTTTGCTTCCTGCTCCAATGAGAAGCAAAGCACCAAAGTCTGTCTGACCTGCACATAGATATTGGGCATTTCCATCTCTGCTGGTTCACCACAGAGAACCCAGTTTTATTTTTTATAGGTATCAAATCTAAATTTATATCAGGCAGTATAAGTAATCTATATCCCTATTTTTCCTTTCCTAATATAAATGTGTCAAAAAATGAAAGCAGCTGAGGTAAAATACGACTTTTTTTAAAAACTATATGTACTTTGGCAGATGTTTGTTTTATAGCTCACCAATTTAACTGTCCAGTTGCCTTGTATTTTAGATCGTTATGTCTCCTGAGTAATGACCATGCCCTGTTTTTGGTTTCTAGCACACTGAAAGCTAGCAGCATATTTTTAGGTAGTAATTATATTAAAGGGATAAATTAGGAAACATAATCAAAAATAGGTGAAAAGGGCTATCTAGATGTCTTTGTGTTAAAAACACTTCCATTCCTGACATCTTCCTGGAGATCATTGTTTTTCTAGCATAACACTGAGTAAAATGAAAATAAATTATAGCCGCTTGCATTTTGCGTTTTGAAGCCCAGAATGTGACTTAGAATATCAATTTGGGATCACAATGAAAATGGCTTATTACCAAAGAAGCTGAACTATCACCAGATTTAAAACATCACCTACTTGTCTGCCAGTAAAATTATGCCTTGCATGTATTTACTACTCTGCTTTTCCAATTCTGCATGTTAATGCATACAGAAACTTTCTTTTAAAAGATTAAAGAAATATCGAGTTGGCATTAATCGGAGAGATTTTGTCCTATCAGAGAGAATAATAACAACCATACCAGTTTCAGGGGTACTACACACAAAAGCCTTATGATAGGACTGAAATGCTTTGAGGGTGGAGGAAATGTCTGGAAGTTGTTCAGTGCAGCCTGGCCTTATTTTTTTCATTTGAAATGAAGGCTGAGCTGTTCAGTCATGAATGAGAACAATAGTGGCTTTTAAAAGAATGCAGTTGGGAAGGTTGGCTTTTATTGGCAGTTTGTGCAAGGTCTGTGCTTCCAGAGTGCTGTCAGATGCAAGTCTGGAATGACTGAGGAGCTGGACCAGCTCTTTTGTGTTGCGTAAACTCGTATTTGGACTTGCAGCACGCAGGCCATGATAGTGGCACCAGCCCAGCAATAATCGAAGACAGACAGGAAGGAGAAGAGATTCTCCTCTGAAAAGGGCATTGTAAAAATTGAATTATAAACCAGAATGTGCAGATTCCACTTGGCTGGGTCAAAAAGCCTACTGTTTCTCTGCTGTTGCAGTAAGGTTTTAATTAAAGGTAGGTTCTGGTTATAAATTTTATGGCAACTGCATCTGGATGGTTTCTTAACACTTAGGTAAATGACTAAAGGTATGGTTTTCCTAAGATTTGAGAAGGAAAGTCTCCTATAGTATTTTGTCTTGGCAGATTTGAAGCTTCTGTGAAACCAAGAATTAAAAAGAAATCTTCAGCAATTCATTGACTTTTGCTGACCAAAAGTAATGTTAAATCTGTTCAATCATTTAATGTCTCTCTTAATGGAAAGTCACAAATGTGTAGGAAGGAACAGAGTTCCCAGAATATGGAAGCAAAAAGCATTGGCCAGGTCAAAGCACATTCAGATGCACTGCAGTAATATCCTGAAGAAGGAACCCTGACAGGCAGAATTGTTAGCATTTTAATATTATTTATATTACCATCATTCCCAAGGAGACCCCATTGTGCTTGAGTTGCTCAGGCCTGTCCCGGAGCACTTTTAACCTGCTCTCCAACAACCTCTTTTGAAAATCATGTTCCGCAAGAAGAGCACTGTAAAAAACATGAAATGCAAATTAAACATATTGTTACCAGACTCTTCCATGTCAGTTTTTTTTAAAAATAGAAATGACCACTATGATGAATATGCAGTGAAAAGAAATAAAGGTGGTCAGTATAGGCAAATCAAGCCTATTGAAAAGGGTTTTTTATCTGAACAGGAGTGCTTAGGTGCTCTAAGTACATTACAAGGTATTGTGAATTTCCTTTCCCATCTTGCCATTTTTTTCTGGGACTTAAACTCCATATTCAGTAAGCTATTCTTTCCAAGCGATAATCTTCTCCCAGTGTACCTTGATGTTGTAGGGTTTTTCACACAGTTGGTACAGAAGTGGTGTTGAGGATGGTAATATGCATAAGGACATATTCCAGATGTACTGTCCCATTTCCAACATATATGTGTGCACTTGAACTGTCTTTCTCTCCTAACATGACAGCTTTATCTCAGAAGAAGTTTCTGAAACTCCCACTTAACTTGTAAATTCCTTAAATGCAGTCATATGATGTTTAGTTTTATGTAAAGAACCAGACATATATCTCAGAATTCAAAAAATTCTTTTTGTCCCATTGGGTTAAACACATTAAATAACATGAAGGAATCCAAAATACCTGTCCTTTATCGTAGTATTTCTGGAATCCTGGCAGGAATATACTTTCCAGAGGAGAAAAAAAAAAAAAAATATCTGTGGTTATACGACATTTGGTAAACAGAACAGCCTGTTAAATAATTTTCTTGGTTCTTAAATTGGAAAAGTTCAGTAAAAGTAAATCCTTTTATTAATCACATTTATTTTCCTTGCAGTACAGCTACAAATCCTGGTTAGACGCTACTCCGCCTTTCAGATGAGCAAGCCACATAAGGGAATGAATAAATATGGAAAAGCTAGTGGAGAAAACAAACAGAATACAAAGGGGAGGCCAGTTCTCCACAAGCATTAGCTCTAAGTCCTTGCTTGTCATTATCTATGATTCATAGACTCAGTCAAGGGTTACAAACCAGTTATTTCCTTTGATATTTTTATAATTTGATTCCTGATTTTTGGCTGATGTTGTCTGAATGGGAGCCTGCAAAGCATAAAGGCTCCAAAAGCTTGATCAGGATATTGGGAATAAGTTGCAAGGGGCACAACTTCACAGTATGAGGATTTTTATCATTGCCTTCACTAGATTCTCTATATCTGTGGTCTGGTTGCCAAGTGAGGTTATTTAACTCATTCCATCCTTAGGCTATGTGAGAGAAGCAAGCAGCATAGGTGTCCTCAGCTTCAAGCACACAGAGGCAAGGGTTTCTTGCCTAGGTACTTGCATGGTGTTCAGAAAACCTGGATTCTAGCCCTGACCAAGGGCTGAATTCCTAGTTTAGTCCAACATATGACATTACTATGCAGATTACCTGTCACTCATAGTACTTCACCAGGTTTCTCTACACAATGCCACCAAGCATTTGTGCAAAAGTGCAATACTGTCTTATTGTTCCTCTCTTCTAAAAACATTTCTGAATTGGAGAAAACTTTTCATAGACCTTGCCTTGCCTTCCCTTCCTTTTTCCTGCCACTGACTTTTTTTTAAAAATATGTCTGTCCTTAATGTATATCAAGTACCAGCTCTAAATCAAAAGAAAAGGAAAGAAGTTGGAAAAATCAGAGAGGCAGAAGAGTCAGAAAGAAGTGCTTAAGTCTCCCAACCCCAGGATATACTTTTAATAAGAATTACACTTGAGTGAGGCTATGACTTCACTGGCATGCTTCATAGGCTTGGTCCTCTGATCCTGGGGACCTCTTGGAGATGTTGCTGTACTTTCCTATGGAAATCAGACTCCTGGGAAATAGCGCATACCTGTAGCTTTTTTTCCAGAAGGGAGCTAAGGTACCTCTCTATACCTGGAAACTAAGGAGAACTGTGTTTGCCAATATACCAGTTAAGAAATGAAACATTTGTTATTAAACAAACATTTTGGTTCTTTATTGAGCCCAGAAGATATAGATGTCTCAATGGTTTTGCTTGCTTTCACAGAAATGAGAGAGAAAATCTCTTTTCATATGAGAAATACAAATAAATTCAAATAACCTAAACTGTAAGCTCCACCACTAAAGTCAGGAATGTTATTTTATGCATTACAAAGGAAAACCTTTACCCAAAAGAGATCAATATTTTATATGAACATTAAAATAGGTGTGGTTTTACTACTTTCCACTGTTTTAATAATACAATAGACCCCCAAGCATAATGGAGAAGAGTAAGTCACATGATGTCTGCTTTATATTGCTGAAATAGCTACCAAGAATAGTAATGAATTTGATCTCAGTGGATGCATTATAAAGCATGTTCTAATGAATTTTCCCTTTTGAATAGCTGGTTGACAGATGAATATGGCTACATAAAGGGGAAAACTAGGGGCATGAACATATAACAGTGTCCATTGTTAGGATATTGTTGTTAACTATATGTTCTTGCCTGTTTTATATGAAGTCTTCCAGAAAACAGTGTTTTAGTTAAATGCAATTTACTGCTTCGCCTTCTGATGTTCCTTCCATGAAACTTGGGATATAGGAAAGAGAGGAAACAAGGCCTTTGAAATATTAACAAATGCAGTGAGAGCCTTTACATTCTTCAAAATCCAATGATTTTCATACAGTTACCTCTGAGGATTAGGGGGGTTGTTGATTTTCTGAGAGGGTTCCCTGGGGAGTTGCTCTAAGATCTTCCACCTGGCATCTCTGAACCATCAGGCAGTTTTCTTCTTTTATTTATGACCATTTTTCTGGAAAAATAATCTTAATTTTCTAATTGTCTTAGCTTTCTCAGTTTTAAGGAAAAATGATTCCTTGTGAATTCAGTTACAGATACATAAATAAGGGGTGGGGAAGGCTACACTATCCAAAAAAAAAAAAAAAAAAAAAAAAAGTTAAAACTATTTTCCATTTACACAAGGGTTGTTGACTTGTGTTCAATGACCAAGTTCTCTGCTCTTGTAAACGTGCTGAACTTCACTGAAGACATTGAAGTGCTCACAGTTAAACTTACTCAAAACTGACCTTCCTTGAAACCTATATTTTTAAGGATGGAAATAAGATCAAGAGCACCGATCAATGCTCATTTGACTTGAGAGCTTTCTTCGGCCTTCCTGAGATACTCTGATGGAAATGCATCATTAAGACCATGATTACTGGAAAGATTATAGCCAAGTCTGCATTAGTTAGGGTGGGATCATATGGATTTTGGATTATCCATGCAGAGACCTTTCACTTCATACACCTACATGAAGGAACACGGCTTCCAATTCCTCAGCTCCCAGCTCAGAGCTTCTTCATGCCACAGCTGATGTAACCACCTATGTCCTGTCTCTTTCCCTGATCTTCTAGACCAGATGACATTTATTTTGTATTACTTGTGTTTTTATAGTATCCAGGTTACCTGTGGCAATGTGTTATACAGGCAAAACAACTGTTTTCCCCCAAATTTAGGGCACTGCTAACTCTGTAGGCCTATGTTTAGTAGGACTCAAGGTAGATATTTGTAGAAACACAGAAACACTAGTGCTTTTCTTTGCAAAGCTGTACTACAGTTTCAGCTGCTCTTACTGTATGTGTGGTTAGGCACCAAGAGCACCTCTACTGATATCAGGTTAAACAAAATTGTACTGATGTTTTTATTCTTTGGGGAAAAATGAAGTTTTGTGTTCCAGGTTAAAAAGTATGTGACCAGACCGACTTTATTCCAGTTTTTCCATTTGGTATTGACTTTGGTTAAAATTATTTTTACCAAGAGTCATGCTTAATAAACATAATACCTTGTTTTATAGACTGTTTCTTAGGATGTTTATATATTGACTTTCTTCAGTATCACATGCTTTGATAGCCTGAAGTTTTGTATTCAAATGATTTATTACAGGAGACAGAAATGTATTTTTGATTCTGAAGGTTTTAAACTGAGGTTTTTCTTTTCTCTGTTTTTAAAAAGGATCAATATCTTAGAAAATACATGGGAGAAAGGATAAAGGATATGGATATTGGAGGTTTTGCTTAACTTATTGCTAGGAGTAGGGAAGTAGGCCTAAATAAAATAAGAACAGAGCTTTTTTTTTTTTTTTCCTACCAGCCCAGGACCACTATAGCAGTGTGAGAAAACAGGTATGATTCAGAGGTAGCACTTTGGAGGGAAATAAATAGAAGACTAGATTAAAGCATGCAAATGATATTGCTAGTTTTCTTACTAATTCTTTGTAGACATAATTCTAAAACCCTAAAAGTCAAATGACAAGAGAAGTGACAGAGCCACTATTTGACATTCATCCTAGAGACACAACTATATATAATTGGATTTCAGTAGTCTTCCTTTCCTGAAAATTGAGGATATAAAAACAAAAACCTATTTCCATCCTAGAAGCTTTTTTGAATACTTTAGCAATCTAAAAGTTACCTGTTTTCATCTGTTCTGGTTAGAGCTGTGTGAAGTATTACATACACATCAGCTAAAATCTGTAAGACACAATTGAAACTCATATGAGGTATTTTATTAAAAAGAACTTTGAACTCAATAATTTAATTAAGGATGCAGAAGCAAACTTCCTACAGATGTATATGTCTAAACCTTCTTGGTTTCCTACAATTTAGTTGTTCTCTTTGGTTTAGTATTTGAGCAAATAATCTTTCATTGCCAAATGATAGTTTTAATCTCTTTTAATAAGGCATAATCTTCTCCTGACTGACATGTGGACTGTTTTTTTTCTCTTTTCATGTATCATATAAATGCATGACCACTGTTGATTTTTTCTTGTCAAATACAATGAGTGCAGTGAATGTGGATGATGTGTTATCTGTTGAAAAGGTGTTTAAAAACACCGTGAAGCTTTTGGAAAAGCTGAAGGCAGCTGATTTGATCTTAAGCTGGACAGTATAAGTTTTCCTGGAAGACTTTGGCCTGCTAATGTATTATCTGTCTAGAAAAGAATCACCATTGATTCTTACAAAAATGAAGCAGTCTTTCTTTTTACAGTTTTGAATATTTTCAAGTGAAATGGTTTGTTAAATTTGGAGAAATGACAACACCCACTTAGCCAGTGACTACAAGTTTTGCCAAGTGGGTTGAGCCTAAAAACACTGGGAATCCCTATCCGTACACAGAGCTGATATATGAAAATCATGTGTCCACATAAACCTACTTACAGAAACATAGAGAACTTGCAGAGATAATTTTTCTTTGTGAGGTTGGCCAACAGTTCTTTGTGTGAGTCTACACTTCCAGGGATCTGTTTGGGAAGTAAGAGAAAGCTACTAAGATATAAACTGATATTGCACCACTACTGCTGAGGCCATTGTCTTATTAGGTGCACCCCACATCTTTCTAGCAGTTTTCCTCCACAAATTCTAAATCACCAAGATAATGATTCTCTGTCACATGTTTTCATGTTTCTTTTATAGTTTTATTATCCATTTTTCCAGTCTTTTTTTTTTTTTTTTAATACTAAATCCTACTTCCTCTCCTAATAAATATCAGTAGTGGAATTTTATTTTATTTTTACTGAAAATCAAAACATACAAACAGAACAGGTTTTTAAAGCCCAAATTTACATTACTGTATCTACAGATACAGAAAGATGATCTATGAGTGGAAGACATTATACTAAAGTTATATACTTGTCTTTTTACTTGGCTAAGATTTGGGCTTAGGATTCTTGGGTTCTCCTGTAGTAAATGAAGACATCACTAACATCCAAAACACAGCTAGGATCTGAATGACTTAGACAGCTTTGTATTTAGAGGGGGAACCTCTGGGAAGATTTCCATATGGATTTGGCATCTATATGAAAAAAGAATAAAACAAAAAATCCAGCAAAAAATACATTTTCAGAAATTTGGTGTCTGTACTAATGTTTGAAACTCAGCCCCATTTCTATGATAAGGTAATGTCATGAATTTCATTTGGGAGAAAAAGAGTAATTTGTTTTTAGGACAGTAAACATGTTTCAGGTTTTATTTGGAAAAAAAAAAAAATTACGGAATTATGACTGATTTTTTTTTTTCCTGTAATAAACTGTAGAGACAACCTTTTCATTTCTGTATTCAAAAAAAAAAAAAAAAAAAAGGCAAAAAGAAGAAAAGACAAAAAGAAAAAAATCTTTCAGACCAGGGAATGGATTTTTCAGGCAAATGCTGTCCCTTTACTATTTCTGAATAGAAACTTCATAGACAGAAGAAATATGGAAACTCAGAAACTCTTCCATACCTTGCAAAAGAAAGAGAAGAAAATAAAAAGAAAACACCAGAAGCCAGCAGTCACACTGCCTTTTCCAATACTCTTCTTCAGTCTCGGGACCAAGTCCAAATCTGTTGAATTCATTCAGTAAACACCCTTTGCAGAGTTGGTTGGTGCAGATCTCCATCTGTAAACATCAGGGTTACTTTCACAGATCAGACTGTATCTCGTGTGAGTGTGAACCAGTTAAAGTAAACCTCTAATAAGCAGCATTAAAAATTATCAACCTTCTCTTTTAATGACCTGTTGGATTACTGATTTCTTTTCCAATCTGGATACAGGTTTGGATTCAGTGCCCAGACTGAGGAAAATTGCAGCAGTATCAGTTGTTCATTTATGTTTTCTTTCTTGTTCTTCCTTTTTATTTGTGATCATTCCTTTTCTCTTCCTCTCCCTACTGCAGCTGTAAGTGCAGAGTTAATTGTTTCAAAGGGACAAATATATTACTTGACTTGATAAACCATTTTTCTTTTTCTCAGTCTTTATTTATGAACTTTCTGGTGGTTGTTTTTACTTTCTGAAGCCTCAAGTTAGTTTTCCCACAGACTCTGGCAGTTAATTGTAAATAATTGTTTCATTATTTTTATTCAGCATCTTTCTGGAACAAAGAAAAACGTATTTACTCCTTACAAACTGCAGTTTTCTCTGAAGTTTGTTATGTGATGATAGCTTAGAACAAGGGGACCCAGCAGAGGTCTGCCTTGCTGGCAGAGATCTGACAGATCAGTATTTTGTAAGCTGATATTTTACATAAAATCACAAGCTGTTCCAGCTGGCTTTTTTGTCCATGTCTATACAAAAAGGCAAAGGAGAGGGTCTGAGTAGAGGTGTGCAGTTTCCAAGCCTTGCACATACTACTGGTGAGCACTTGGCTGTACCTGCATCCCAGTTTCCCTGTTACTTTTTGTACCTGCCAGTGATTATTTCAGATCACTCCCATACCTCTGCAGACCTCATGAATAATAAGTTTTTGGAGCACTGGAGTAAGTTACTGAGGGAGGATAAGGAGTTTGTAGGTTTTTAGAACGAGTTAGATATGATAAAACTAAACCAGGAACAGCTTGAGGAGGCAGATTGATCTCGGTATCACCTGAAGCTCTCTCCAGAACAGCCGATTATTCTTTCATGATATGCCTGGCTATACAATGGCATGTTAAATGTATTGGAGACTGGCTTCTACAAAGAGGACAAAGCACATTTTTAGTGTAACCTTTCAGTTCACAAAGTGGTGATCTTGATGAACCTGGATTAAATTTAACTAAAAAAGTCCTGTAAGCAGACCTTAGGAATTCCGGTTCCCTACATGTAAGTGTTTCTGTCAGGAAAAGCTGGAGTTGCACATTGTACAAACTCGTGATTTAGGCTAGATGAAGCCTAGGCAGCACTTGGGTGAGATTTAACCTAGAAGAAATCTGAGAAAGATGGTGTCATTTCTTAATCTTCTGTGTTGTTATAGGGCTGTCTGACATATTTGGCACATTACACCTTACAGACTGTGCAACAAAAAATTGACTAAACAGGAATAATGAGATTACCTTCAAAAAGAGTAGATGTTAAATATATTCTTAACAGAAAATATTTCAGAAATATTTTGTGGTGTTTTTTGAGAAGACATAAGCGATTTTCATTGTTCTCCTTTTTCATCCTCCCACAGAGTGATAGAAGTTATTAAAGTTATAACTACTCTGTGGAGGAGCTGTGTAGCACCAGTTGTGGCATATTAATGCACAAGGCTCATAAAATCATTTGCAGCATTCAGACTCTAATATCTCTGGAGAGGTTTTGTTTTAATTTTTGGTTTTTAAGAAACTGCTAAGAGCCGGGAGAGAGAATGAGAGAGGGACCTATGCCCCCTAAAGGTCATAATTTTTTTTTTTGAGAAGAAATAAACATGTTTTTTAGTTCTTCTCAATATTAACACTCAAAATGTCATATGTAAAGGAAACAGAGTTGGTTAGGTTGCATAATGATGAATGCAGGGTAAAAACATAGATATATTTTGAGCAGTCAAGCCATGTAGTAAAACAGATGTGTTTTATCTGTCAGCAGATTTGAAACCCCAGCTGTGTGCATTTTTTACAGTAGAGGTAGGTGGCGAATTAATGTAATTTTATATACATACACAAATTATATATATCTACATACTCACACACACGTATATACCTGGCTAAAAATGTAACCTAAGTGCTTTCTTCCCAAACTGTATTCTACTGGACCTAAATTAAATAATTGCAAATCAGATTTTCTCCTTAAGTTAAATTCTGAAATTCGAGTTTCATTCTAAGGATGCCGAATTTGAATCTTCATCAGCACAATCCTGCCAAGTCCACACTTGCAACTCTGCAAAAGCATTTTTCTGTGATCTTGGCTAGCACATGATTTTGAAAACCAGTGAAGCTGACCATGTGCAACAGTAGTCCAGTTTACTACTTCAGTAATTGTGAAGGTGATATAACCAGCATAGATGAGAATGGGCTCCATGGGATTCTCCTTGCGCTCCAACTTGTGGTAGACAATAGTGATTATAATTTTCTTCCCAGCATCATTTGTATTTCAAATTATGTAACAGAGACTGTGGTTTGGTGCTAGCTGGGTTGGCCATGGCCCACAGCTCCCTGAGGTGAGCTACCCTTCTGTTGAAAGTAGTGGAAATGACATTGTCTCAGAAAATTTATCTGGCTCCACATCTTTTAAAATGCCTGATAGAGATATGTATAAACTGTACTCTAATACAGCATAGGTGTTAATGATACTTGGAGAAAATGACAAAGAAATAGCTAATAGAAAATCCCTCTAGAGATATTTCAAATAAGCATGTTGGACTGATGTTCATTTGATTCTCCATTAAAGTACACCTGGAATAGTCATTACAGCACTCAGCAGGAAGTTCACTGTGCTCCCATTGTGACTAAGAGGTGTCTGACACCTTCTGCTTGTCCATTTTACGTCATGGTTACATAAAGTGGAAAGCCGGGAAGAAACAGGCTTTGTGTTTCCATTTACTATGAATGTTATGTTATGGAAGACTTAACAGTATTTCCAAAGTAAAAAAACACATCCAAAACAAAACATCTCCACTAGAATAGATATAATCCATCACAACCTCAATGTATATGTTTGTTTAAATGATATTTTCCCTTTTTTTGGTTTGTTTTTAAATCACTGGGTTTGTATTTTTAGGTGTAAGACAAACAATAGTTACAGAGGACAGGCTCATAGAATCATAGAATCATAGAATGGTTTCGAAGGGACCTTCAAAGATTGACAGGGACACCTTCCACCAGATCAGGCTGCTCAAAGACCCATGGAACATGGCCTTGAACACTTCTAGGGAGGGACATCCACAACTTCTCTGGGCAACCTGTTCCAGTTTCTCACCACACTCACTGCAAAGAAATTCCTTACATTTAATGTAAATCCACCCTCTTTCATTTTAAAGCCATTACCCTTTGTCCTATCACTACACTCCCTGATAACGAGTCCCTCACCACCTTTCCTGTAGCCCCCTTCAAGGACTGGCAGGCCGCTATAAGGTCTCCCTGGAGCCTTCTCTTCTCCAGTCTGAACAACACCCAACTCTCAGCCTGTCCTCATAAGGGAGACGTTCCAGTCCCCTGATCACCTTCGTGGCTCTCCTCCAAACCTGCTTCAAAAGGTCCATGTCCTTCTCATGTTGGGGCCCCAGAGCTGAACACAGTACTGCAGGTGGGGTCTCATGAGAGCAGAGGGAAGAATCACTTTCCTCCACCTGCTGACCATGTTTATTTTTATGCAGTCCATTTGGCTTCCTGAGCTGCGAGCACACGTTTCTGGCTCATAGTCAGGTTTTTTTATCCACCAATACTCCCAAGTCCTTTTCTGTAGCACTGCTCTCAACCACTCATCTCCCAGCCTGTGTTTGTGCATGGGATTGCCCCAACCCATGTGCAAGACATTGCACTTGGCTTTGTTGAATTTCATGAGGTTCTCATGGGCCCATCTCTCCAGCCTGTCAAGGTCCCTCTGGATGGCACATCCCTTCCCTCCAGTGTGTTGACTACACCACACAGCTTGGTGTCATTAACAAACTTGCTGAGGGTGCACTCAATCCCACTGTCTACATCACCAGCAAAGTCGTTAAATTGTACCCGTTCCAGTACGGACCCCTGAGGAACACCACTCGTCACTGCACTCCACTTGGACATTGGCATGTTGACCGCAAGTCTTTAGTGCAACCATCCAGCTAATTCCTTATCCACTGAGTGATCCCTCTGTTAAATCCATGTCTCTAATGTAGAGACAAGGATGCCGTGCAGGACAGTGTCAAATGCTTTGCACAAGTGCAGGTAGATGACGTCAGTGGTTCTTCCCTTATCCACCAACAGTGTAACCCCATCGTAGAAGGCCACCAAATTTGTTAGGAATGATTTGCCCTTAGTCACCAATCACCTCCTTTTTTTCCACGTGCATAGTTTCCAGGAGGAAATTTTCAAGGTGCATAAATTGCAAAGCCTGGTCATGGATTTGTCCATAGAAACTGTGTAAATTGGTCAAAAAACAAAGGGTTTTTCTTTCATAAGTACTTTCTAAAGTTTATATTTTTAAACATGTAATAACAGTGGAAATTTGATTTGCATATGAGTCTTCAGTGTTTCAGGATTTATAGGTCTGTGTTATTGGATACTTACATGTGGCCACTTGCAAGTACAGAATTCATGTACGAGCAGGCACACCCAGACACTTTGGAGCAAGCTATTTTTCTGAGTAAGCTCACTAGAAATAATCGAATTTCCATTCAGGGATGCCAGAAACACTTTCCATATTTCCTAAATACTGTAAGAGACCAGTTTTGAGTTATATGCCTCAGTGTGCAGTAGAAATATATTTTACTAGTACATTTCTGAATCTGAGCTTTTCCCATATCAATTCCAATCTTTTATTTGGAAGATATGAAGTTGTCATGCAGTAAGTGGTGTTAATTTCATGTGAGGTATGTCCAAAAACTGCTTTCCTGCATTCCTTAAAAAAGTTTGGATACCATCCCTGGAACTGTTTCTGCAAATAATTCTAGGTAGCTACACCAGGGACTGTGGTGACACCACTGTTTTTTGGGGATTGTTACATAATTTATTGGCTTTCCTCATGATGTGGCACAGGATGACAGAGTGTATGTATAAATCTGAAAGATGTTTATATCCATAAAAGGCATATCTTTCATAATAACTGGAGAATTTTTCTGTTTTAACAGCTAACTGATGATCATTGTAGAGTGTTCAGGGCTTAGGAATCTGATGGTGAGTTTCTTTGGGAAGATGTTTTTATGGAGAAATTGACATGGAATATAGATAGATGTTAGAGCTGATTCTAGAAGAGTATTAGCCTACAATTATAATTAGTTGTATATATACCAAATATCAAAAGAGAAGAGATTTAATCTTCTAAATGATGTAATTGTGCAGATATAAACAGACTTCTCAAGTTTCTTTTCCTCCAAAATTTGGGACCAGTTTGCCCATTTGTGTGAGTGGGAAGTGGGAAGGGGGATAGCAGGAGAGATGTGACAGCAGACCTCCCCTGCATGGGGCTCTGCAGGTGACTAAGCCCACACCACAGCACTGGGACCTCTCTTCTGCTCTTGGACCAGCAGCAAGTAAAGTGTCTGCCTGGCAGCCTACCGTGGCCACCAGTGGGCTTCCAGAAGCAGCCAGGGCACTCACGTCTTGAAGTAAAGAGCTCCAACAGACATGCAGCTATTGTGAAAGACTCAGCTCTCACAAACTTACTAGGGGCTAATTTTTGTCACCTTAGCAAGGTCTGTTGAAGTTCCAAGGTGCACAGGTTGCCACTTGGTTTATCTTTTGTTTTCTAAAGGTTAAGGTCAAATATTTACCACGGAGGATCCCAGTGCACTCCTGTCCATTCTCGTTGTGGATTAAACAAATCCACCCACTTTTCACCTCCTTTTCTCAGGGTTTACCAAACAAAACAAAACCAAATCAAACCAGAAAAATAAAATTACATATTTCACAGCCTGAAAAGCATGGGATATCTTTACTGACACAAGCATAATTTAGTATAAGTATGTAGCACAAAAAAGTGGCAAATCATGCCTCAGAAGTATAATATATTTTACCAGGAATGAAGAACCAGGCAGGTTCTTTATTTTGAATAAGAGAAATCTTCTGGCAGGTTAAGGCTAAAATGATTAAAGGATTTTTAGAATCTTAATCTACAAGTTTAGTTACTACAAATCTGTATTATCCAATCCTATAGCTTTGGAGAGAATTCAGCTTTAATTAGTGGGCCTGTTAAGAGGACTGTGACAAATGGAGCCTTGCCGGTCTATAGTAGCATTCATGTCTTCAAATCTGGAGGGAGTAAATAGTATCAATGTATTTTCCACAGCTCTTAGATAAGCAGAATACAACATGGCTGGATAAGAAAGAAGTAGAACCCAGTTAGTGATTTCTGTTGAGTAATCCCAGTTATCAAGCTCTCCAACCCCTAAAGAAGACCCAAATCCAAAAGTAAGGACTTTGATGAATTAAAGTCTTGTTTCAGAGGTCATACAGACAACAGCTTTTTCTATTAAAAAGTCAGATCATCTATTTTATTTATAGTGGGAAAAATATTTGAGTTGTTGACCTTCTTTGTATATGTTTAAATTTCCTGTCTTTCTCTATATACCAATATAGAAAGGTCAAACACACTGTAGGTGAGATATGTGGAAGAGGAAGTTAGCAGTAGATAACAGAAGGGCCCTTTTTTCAGAGAAGAACTAGAGTAGTGTTTGGCACGAGATGAATAGGAGAGGGCTCTCTCCATGGAGGACCAAATTATTAAGACTAAAAGTATGGAAAAGTAGCAAGAGAGGAAGCTCTGCCTGTCTGAGTATAAAGGACCCACAAGGTTTAGGGTATGAACCCAGATCTGGGATGTCTGTAGACCACAATGATATGACACCTGAAAGAAGAAATTACTGAGGGTCAGCATGTAACTTTCTGGGTTCATTCTGATTGTGTTGTATGATTTATATGCCACTGCCATTAGCAAGCATCTTCTGATAACACCAGCTTTCAGAGATATGTGGGACTGCCCATTCCCAGAAGATCAGGGTTCAGTAAAAAGACAACAAAAAGTTTTGCCACATAGCACACACCAAGATTCCATCAGCCTCTCTGCAGATGAGTCTCCCAGTGGACCCACCTCATTTCCTTCTTTGTTGTTTCACAATTATTTGTAATACGTTAAATGCCATTGATATCATTCTACCATTAAATTAAATTTTTAGTTATTTCCATGATGCCACTCTGAAGTTGTGATAATGGTTATCTGAACTAGTAAGATAACCAAAGATGATTTTACCTGCTAAATATTCAGCAAGAAAGCATTTCTGATATACCACAGCATATACCATCCCATTTTAGACACAGTCAATTACAAAAACACCAGTATTTAAGACAAGTGATAGAATTTTATGAGCATATTAAATGCCTACTTACTTATGAAGCATGCTAACTCTGTCAGTTCAGGACATATCACATTATTTTCAGAGCATTAATTGGTTTTCATCAAGCTGCAGAAAGTGTGCTGTAGACAAGAGTGGTACAGTCAAAATGATAGCATGATTGAGAGAGAAAATGTGCGCTCAAGTGATCAGTCTATACTGCTCAGCACTGAAACAGCTAAGGGATGAGAATGATAGTTTTTTTGCCTCTGCTTTTGAGACAAAAATCTCCATCTGAGGATATGTGCTGTAACATGTCCAGCAGTGCTCATCCACACAAAACAGCATAAAATCATACTTAGGCTGGCAGAAGAGATAGAGAGCATTTTATGTTCTCAAATTTAAAAAGAAAGAATAATCTACACCCAGAAGAAGAAAACTGAGCATCTTTATTTCAGATTAATGACTTGTTTTCATTACCTAAACTAAGATTTAACAGTGATGCACCAATAAAATATTACTTTTCAGCCCCAGGTTTGTGGGCATTTATTAATATGGCCATAGACTAACTGCCTCGGTAGTCTACTCCTGTAGGGCTCAAATCCTGTTTGCTTGTGAGTGATGAAAAAATAGTTAAATTAAATGAACATTTGCACTGATGTACCATTCAGCTTATCCCCAAGAAGTTCTCTCTAACTGGTCAGATGAACCCTTCCGTAGGAGCGTGCCCTGTTGACCATGGGTTCCCCAAGTGACTGTCTCTGCTATTAAAGACTCTCCTGTAAATGTCTGAAATGGGCCAAGGTGAATGTCACTTTAGCATAGTAAGGTTTTATCCCAGTTTTGAGGTAACATTTATATTCCCACAATACTAAAAATGTGCTTCAGGAACTTTGACTTAGTTGTGATACAGTACTGATAAGGCTTTAGAAATGCACAACTGTCCTATCTCCACAGTGAACTGCAGGGTCTATGAAAGTCAGAGTTGCTTTGGCTGCCTTTCTGACACCAATTCTGACATCCAGGGTGAATTTCAGTAACTATCAGATTCATCAGAAACGGACAGGAAACACTCCCAGACTACCACAGAAAATAGTCTGGATTTTTTGTCACTCACAGGAGCTGAGATGTAAGTCTGAACCCTTTCAGGCAGAAGGGGAAAGTGAGCCATGTCTCCTACCTGCTTCTTTGACTCCCCACAATTACCAAGGAGTTTAACTTTGGTAAGACTATCCGATTTCAATAAGAAGTAAAAGGAGGAAATTATAAGTAAAGAGGTACTTTCCACTGCATGTTTCATAAAGACCATTCTGGCAAGTGCACTCTGTGAAGAAAAGCCCTTTCTCTTCAGGTAAGTAAGGCAAAACCATGCCTAGTTTATGTGTCCTGACTCAATATGTGATACTCTTCTGCTGCTCAGCACCTCAAGACTCAGGTGACTGTGGAGCTGCCTCAAATCAGACCTGTAAAAACATTAAGATATATAGTATTAAAGGACTAATCTTCCCACAAGCTTTATGCACCTCTAGGATTAGATGAGACCAAAGCAAAAATTTTGGACTTGGAGGCACATCATGGGCAACTTTTTCAGTTCAACCATTCTCTACATTAAAATAAGCTAAGATGAAGGAATATCACATGGCTATTCGCCACGCAGAGGTTCTGTAGCTAAAAATTTTGGAGCTGAACCCAATTTTCTTATCTATTTATAAGAATGTTTAAATTAAGGGGTTTGATTCAAGCCTATCTCTGATTTATATGTATCTCATGTAGTTCTATACATATATATATATATATATTTAAGTATATATTTCTTATTATTGGCAGCTTTCCTTCCAGAAGATTAACAAAGCCTGGCACTTATGTACAGCTACAAATATATAGCGCTAATAAATATTTAATTTAGCCTAACATAATAGGTTTGAAATAAACCAACCAAGACGTAATTTTTAAAATATGGCAGCTGTCATATTTTTATCTGAAGACAGGAGCCACTAGGGGCCACCCCACACCTCAGAAAAATGACATCTCTTTCCCAGGGGAAAATGTTAGAACACATTCCACTTGTCCATAACTGACTTTACCTTTCTCATGAAATTTATTTGCAAAATTTGCAAAGAAAGGGTTTTCTTCTAATTAGGTTTTCCTTTATATCTCATCCATTTCCAGTGGCACAATTGTGGCAACAGACAGATGGTTGGGAAGCACTAAATTACGACCTCCCTTCATGAAAGGTGTTTTCTCTCTGAATTACTCCTGGATAAAATGAACTGTGTTTAACATTAGTTTTAAAAATTATGAAAATAGCAAAGTAGTCTGCTTTATTTTTCAAATAGTTGCCTTTTGAGAGAAGGCCATACAATTTTAACAAGAAATCATTTATGCCAAAGCTGTAATTGAAGTTATATTGCAATTATTTCCATTGGAGCTAGCTCTTCACTTGAGATCTTCAGGATTTTCAAGGAAAATATTCTGTTCATTCACTCAGTTAACTACTTATAATACGTACAGTTTCTGCAGGAAACACAATAAAAATACAATGTAGGAAAGTTATCTTGTCTCTTTGGCAGAGACTGCACATACATAATTTTCCACCTCCACAGCTTTTCCTTATCCATACATTAATCCCAGTTGAATAGTAATTGACAATACAGACCATCCTGTAAGATTGAGTCCTTTGTTAGTGTTAGAAACAGGAGAACACTGAAATCCTGAGTGGAAAGGGTTAGTTTTAACCAGTAGACCATTTAGATTTATAAGATAGAAAGAGATACATATACACACAGAGCTATTTGGATACTTGGGCAGATGTTCAGTCCATATGGGTATTGATTATATGATTCCACGGGACCCAGCAAAACTGTCTGCGTAGATTCCCACAACCTAGCTGGTAAGATTCATAGTTATGGTCACATTTCTTTATGTATCTCATGTGAGAAATTAAAGCTGTATTAGCAAATTTCTAATATAAGCTACTAGAATTCAGATTCCAACTAATTTTTTTTTTTTTTTTCCTGTTTCCATTTGGGATATTTTGTACAGAATACCGGGGTTTCCATTCTCAAAATTCTTACATTTAGGGCAAGTTCTTACGCACAGCGGAAGGGTGAAAATACCAATTTATACCAATTAATATGGCATTCACTGGAGTTATAATGGGACTCCTATTAAAATGAGGTTGAACCTTGCACTTTTACATTTCTTCCCTTTTGTATGCCAAAACAGTTCTTTAGCTGAAAACTGCTTTTCTTTCTTCTGGTTATTCCTTGATCTCTGTGTTCAACCAGCTGAAAAGCCTCTGCTGCATTACAGAGAGCCGAATGGCCTGCAGCAGCCTTCACCTTTCTGGAGCAGCCTGAACACAAGGAAGAATTTATTTAGGAGTCTAATACGTACTGTTATGCTGTGATTCACACTTGCAGTGTATATCAGTTTCAAACTGCTTCTCCTTTGACAGAGTGAGATGGTCAAATAGGGTGTTAAATTTTGTTTAATATTTATTGTCTTTGTCCTCATTTGAGAACAATGTAATGCATGAACTTATTAAGAAATTTAAACTCCCATTGAAGCTCTTAGCTATTAAGGCTTTACTATGTCACTGATGATATCTGTAATACAGCATCCTCATGTTCATGATCTGTGCTCTTGCAGGTAAAATTCAATGGTCAGATATAATGAAAACAGACTGCCTCTAAGAAGAATGGGTGATTCATGAGAGGAATAGAGATCAAATGTTGTTCCTGTATGTTCTTTATTTTCTGAAAAGTTAGAACCTCAGTGTAAGATGATAGTGTAAGAATAAGAAGTATTAAACTGTTGCCAAGTGTAATAAATACCCCAAGACAATTACAGACTGGTGAATTCTGGCATAAGATACCGATCAAGACATAAATCATAACTGGGGGTAGCAAAAGCGTTTATGATGCATTAGAGTAAACCCTGCTCTTCAGTAGGATAGTCCCATCTATCACAAATGGTGTCCTGGATTTTCAAAGGATCCTCTGGATATTAGGCATTGAGTTCTTGAGAGTTTTCCGCAGGATTTGTTGACTGTACTCCCTTAAATGTTGCTTGCATATTGGAAAGTGAATATACATGAGGGAAAAGATGTGGGGAAAGAGCTCCATATCAGTTATTCCATTTACACATGTGGAGCTGGATTGTCCTTCCTTCGCTCTCAAACACAAAGTGTACTATAAATTTTGCTGCCCTAACTGTTTTCTCTAACTACTAAACCATAAATGATAATCAGCAACACATAACTGCCATGCTGGTGCCAAATTTCAAGCTGAGCATTATCTTGCTATCAAAGGGGATGCTGCCTTGAGCAATAATTATGGCTCGTGTTTTATGTCTTCCTCAGGAGAAAAATGCTGTTCATTTATGGGCCCACTGGGAAGGGAACGTTGGTGGCTCCAGGACACAGTGGCCACTTTCAAAACCAGTTTTGTTTGCTTTTTGCTGGTGGTGTTGTTTTCAGTGTAAACAGCTTTGATTATATATCCATACCCAACTTTTTTTTTTTTTTTTTTTTTTATGGATGATATAACATGTGTCAGAGTTTGTCTCCTAGTTGTTTAGCTTTGAAAAATTTATTTTTCATTTTTGCTTCAGACAACTGCTTACTTACACAAAGACATCATTTTATGACACCTAAAGTTATTACAGAATTTGGTGAAATTTAAGCAACGAGTTTTCTTCCAGGGGTGAGTCAGGAAGTCAAAAGACTCCATTCCGGTCCTTGTAACATACCTATATTTTTTAGACATCTTGTGGTGTTTCCATACTTTATTCACAGTATTTGTGTTTAAAAATAATGAATCTATCATTTAAAACAATTTTTGAAGAGTTTTAAAAAATCAACCTGAATCTGAAGCTAAGCTAATTTAAGCTGACATTTTTGTTTCTTTTTCATTGTTCAAAGGAAAAAAAAAACCAAACAAACAAACAACATAGGGATTTCATATGATGTTAAAGATGTTAAAGTAGGGGTCCCTCCCACTCCCAAGGTAAGCAAATAACTGAAATTTTACTCATTACTATAGTTTTATTCATAACTTTTCCAATGACACTTACCATCTCTTGTTTATTTTGACTCAGCTACCTGCAGATTGCTTTTTGAGTTTTTCAGTGAATCGTTTATTTTTCCTTCACATCAGTGTATAACTTCTGTTAAAGTCAGCAGACCATTTTTCTTTTTCTACTCCCTGCTTCCCAGAAACTTCTCAGCTTATTTACTTCCCTGTTATACTCCCTTTTCCTAGACACCCTTTAACTTATCTGTCTGCTTTTACCTCCTTCAGTTCTTCTGGACCAACATTATGTGTTTCTACTAGTCTTGCTCTTTTTTGTTCCAACAACTTGTATTTGGCGTGAGGATCAATGCATCATTTTGCATCTGTGCCCCCAGTAACTAACTCTTCGGCACAGTGTTTCACCACTCACGAATTCCCCCTTCCCTCTCTGCTGTTCCTGATGGGCAAGATGACCCCCTGACCCACGTGCAGCAAGCTGAAACTCCCTTTTTCACAATCCTAGCAAAACATTCCTCTTTCGTGATTCCCAGAGGAAGTGAATGGGTTTTAATAATGGAGGGAAGGGAGTAAAAACTGCCAGTTGTTTCCACCTCTGGATATTTTGGTTGCAAGGAAGGGGGTTACTGTATTATTGGGAAAGGATGCTGTGCTATTCTGAGATCTCAAAACAGGAGGAGGGTAAACAATTTCAGTTTTTATTTCCGTGTTTACAGATATGGGAGACAATCTGTCTCATAGGTCCTCTGGACTCAGAAAATGATTAACAAAATCTGCCTTCATTTGGGGATTTAAGGTCTTACTTTGAACTGGAATAAAACGCACACTGAACTTTCCAAGATTCAGTTACCTGTTTTGCTTGTGACCACATATGAAACACATATACAAGGTCTCTGCAGTGCAGGGGGCTTTTTACCATCGCTTCTTTCAGCTTGTAGGTTGCCTTCCGTCTGCCAATATGCCTTTTCCTCATTGGAGCCATGCGACTGTGCAATGCTGAGTCCCTTACCTTGCCCACACCAACCTGGCGACAGCTCTGACCCCGACAGTGGAGTCTGGGGCCACCTACCCACGAGGGTCTTCTGCAGAGACCTCTGCTCCTCAGCCCCTTGAAGACCCCTGTATTTTGCCATTAATGAGCTCATAGGACTGTTATTGAGTTGGTAACACTGTTTCTATGTCCACGTGGGTGTACATTTATAGCACGCAAAGCAAAAGAAAGGTGCGTAGCAGATGCAGTGACTTTGTGTGTGCTACAGGTAAGTGGTAACGAGACATCTTGTTGTAACAATTAGATAAGGAGTTTCATCTCTGGTGCATTAACATGTATGAACACAACTTCCCAGAGTTTTAGATAGGGTTGAGATCCTGAAAGGTAACTGTTTTGCTTTATATTTGGAAGAGCAGATGAATCTGAGATGTAGATCAGCTCTTCCCTCCCATTTTGTAAGGTAAAAAGTTCAGCATTTTTCTCCCTTTTTCCATTCAGCCCTGAACAGATCAAAACTGATTTATCAGTTATGTATCATTACAGAAAGCCTTGGAGCCAGATTTATTCAATTGCAGAGCAGCACGCTGTTACCTACCCCTCCTGCCCTGTGAATGGAGTACCCCTGTGTCAGAGAGCCTGCTGACAGAGGACCGGCAGCTGGGACACATCAGGTACCGCTGTCACGTCCAAGCAGCCAGTAACATGACCTCTCCCAAGAGAAATAGGTACTGTAGCGTTACTTGATTCAGGAGGCCAAAACTGCTTTGGCTGCTCCTGCATTAAAGAAGAAATAAATCATGGGGCTCTTTCAAATGTCTGCAGGTCCCTGAGAAAGAAGTCATCAGATAGACAAAGAACATAATTCAAAAAGCATGAAGGTAAGACGGTGAGACAAAGTAATACAGTATTTTTTTCCCCTTTTTTTATTCTATTATGACTATATGCATGTTTTTTCCTGATTCTATACTCTTTTCTAGAAAAAAACACCTGCAAGTATATCTGATTAGCAGACATTATAGTCATTGTGACTATGATGATTGCTTACATCTGCTTTACACTGATATGTAACCTCATGTCAGAAAGAACCATTTAAAATTTGCACTGAGGTATTATTTAGATAGCATTGAATAAATGAAACTACACAAGACACAGAGAAAGAAATGGCGCACTGACAAATAACAAATCCGTTCACCTATGTCTTGGTTCTTGATGCCTCATTTTGAAAATGAAGGCTTTGAAGAGTTCTGAATTAATGAAATTCTGCTGTTGAACAACATGTTCATAACATGCTATTGATGTGGCATGATCTTGTTATCACTTGGGAAGAGAACTGTGATTCCTACATATTTTAGCTGGAAAACAGGAGAATTATGTCAAGCTATGTACATTTGTCAGTGCTGAAGGATTACATATGTTTATACCAGACTGTCGATACCAGGTTAATTTTAATATAACAGAGTGACATGAAACTTTCCTCCTCAGTTAAGTAAGTTTGATGTGTGGTTCAGCTGAACTGGTTAGAGATTAAATAAAAAGCTGTTCCCAACATTATTTTTGGTCTGGAGATGATTTTACACTAATAAATTTCACACATTGCATGTTGTACCTAATCAGTATTTTATTTTCCCTGGGTTATAGTAACATTTTCTATTAATGTATTTAACAGCACCTGTTCCTAGCATTACACAGGGGGTGAGCGTATCACTTAAAGACTACATATACATGAACGAAAACTATGAAATGGGACCATGTTCTGCCTTAAACTATATTGAAGCAGGAAAATGCAGGAAGTGCATGAGGGAAAGAATTAGGCCCTGAGCTTCTCCATTTGATCCATGTATATAAAACATGGTACATGTATATGATTGGCAAGGGCTGCCGTAATCCTAGACTTGTTGTCCTGGTTCTGATACCTCCATGGTTATGAACTTAACATGTGACACGTGCTTCATAAAACAATTCTGCCATTGTCAAGCTTCTTTGCACAATGAACAAGTTTATTGGACTATGCACACTGTGCATGAAAATTCAGTCTCTAAGGGTTACTTTTTGTTTGCCAGAACCAGAGCTATTTCCAGTACATCTAAGGACTTTGCACAATTGGAAAACATCTAACTGTGGGTGTGGGGTAAACAGGGAGAGAAAAAAAGTGCCTATAACTGTTAAAATTTCCACTAAGATTGAATGCTGGGAGTAAATGTGCCTGGGATGGCAAAAAGCATTTAATAGAGCATTGCATATCAGAATTAGCTATTCTTTTTTCACATGTATCAGATTTGTGGTACATAAAGGACAACATCCCTTTGTATGCATAACAGATATAAACCTATTTACAACAGGAGGAACACTTCAATAGATGTCATAAGCCTTGTTTCACATTTAAAATTTCAAGGGTTGTTGCTGTAATCAGATGTTGATATAACTTTCCTGACTGTGTCTTTCAAAAGTTCTGGTATACTGGAAGTCACTGTAAAAAAGAGCATTGGGAAAATAAGGTGACACAGAAAGCAAAGGAACGCTTCATGACTTTCTGTTTTCAGGCTACACTTTGGAGGCATGATCTACTGCTTTCTTCATTTGATGTGAGTATGTCTTTACGGGTGAGCTTTTCCAAATCAATGCAACTTCCTTTCTACTAATTTACTATTTGGCTTCTGTAATTGTTCTCACAACAACAATAATGCAAAGTCCTCATACCTTCAATTTTTCTTTAGGAAAAGGTTCATTATTCCAGTTTTACATATGGAAGGGCAAACAGAAGGAGGTCCAAATGTCAGGTCAGTTGCATACCTAAGCAAGATATTGTTTTCACTGAAGTTGCACCACCCCATTGAATTGATGAGAACCAATCAAAATTGTAAATCAAGATGTAACGTGATTGTAGACTTTTCTAGAGATTCAGATTCTTAAGAGGACTTTGTTTTAGGTCCCAGTTAATTAAATTTTCGGCACTGAAGGCTGAGATGGTAATGTAAGAAAAGCATGAACTAGAGCCACCTAGCACAGAAGTCACTGGAAATCATTAAGCATCTTTTTCTTTGGCCTACAGTTTCCCTTGTAGATATATTTCTGCTGCTGTAGTTACTCAGGACTGTTCTAGCCTGAGCACCCAGATGCCCACTTTCCCACTCCATATTGGGATCAGGGAGACTGGCAGAGCCATCCCTCGCCTTCTGTGCAGTGCCTGGCAGTTCAACTACACAGTGAAGAAAGGGAAGCCTTGGGACTTGGTCCCTGGCTCCAATGCTATTCCTATTTTCTTCTTTTCTGTTTCCAACTCATGTCTGTATTCTGTCTCTGTTCCCAGAACCATTCACACATTTTTACACTGAATAGACATCGGAATAAAACAAACAATTTTTTCCATTTTCTGACCCACAGATGTAGATCCCAGTGGTTAGGTCTTTTCTAGAACACAAAATATGAATTTGTCATTTCTTTAGCTGAGGAGGGGATTGAATCCTGTCCCAACACTTTCTAAATAAGTGCTCTCACCAAGGCAGCTGTTGTTAAGGGCAGAGAGCACCACTCCCTAATGTTTTAGTATCAGTATCTTAGAAAAGAGATCACTGGTTCTTTCAAATAATATTTTATAGGTGTCTACATTCAAAGTTTCTAATGCCTGATAAGGCAGAATAGCTTCTTCTGGTCCCTGAGTCACACATTCAAACCCTGGAGAAGGATGTGATTTCAGTCCTATCTTCTGCACAGCATTTCTCAAGAGGTGTAGGTAGTCCCCGGTCCACTTTTGTTTTGTGAAGCTGCTACTGTGAATCATATCCCTGAAGGTTTAATTCTGGGTTGTCAGTTCAGAGTGGTGACAGCCCTGTAAAAGCCTGTGTCAGGCTGGTAGGAATGGGTAAACCCTTAAGACTAATGTGGGCAACCTAATCTGGCTGGGCAGAGAGAGAGTGACTCTCAGGCAGGAAGGGCCATAGAGAACTGAAGCTCTCCAGCATTGCTGCAGAGCCTTGGAAGAAGATCCTGGCAAGAACTAAAACATGCACATGAACAGTTAGAATGACATGAAAGAGAGCCACAAAAAGCGACTGATCTTGACTAATATCCAGCATCATAGAAAAATAGGATTGGACAAGATTTGCAGAGGTTATATGGTAATTCTAACTTTTCCCTCTTATCCCTCAGAAGAATCTGTACATATACTTGTCTAATCAGTTTGTGAAGACATCAACTGAAACAATATAACCTCTCACACATTTTATTCTTTTTATCTCTCCTTATTTCTAGGAATTTCTTCCTAGCAGCTAACCTGAATGTTTTTGTAGCTGAAATTCATGTCATCTTGCTTTTGTCTATGAACCCAGGACACAGATTTTTTTCCTTGCTTCTTTACAGAGTAATATGAAACAGTTTATACTTTCTTGGGGGCTATTATAATGTCTTCCCTCAGTTTTCTGTTTTCTAGTCAAAACAAGACCATTTTCAATCTTTTTTTCTCTAAATCAGGTTTTCTAACTCTCAGATCACTCTCTTTTGTCTTCCTTGAGTGTTGTGTCTAAAACTGCACACATTATTCCAGCTACGGCTGCAGAAATGCTGAATTAACTGAAGAATTACTTAACATTTCTTATTTTTGTTTATGTATCTCAATATGCTGTGTGCCTCATGGTTGATTCATATTAGCTCCACATGTATGTCAAGATTCTTTCACAAAGAACTGCTAACGGCTTGTCTTACAGCTATGTTTCTGCTGTTAATTATTCCTTCATAAGTGTAAAATCTTATATTTGTTTTTATTGTGCCCCATTTTTTCAGACTGCTTCTCTAATCTGTCAAAAACCATTCCTAATCCTGTCTTCTACTCTCTGTTCAAATAGTCTAAATTTTGCAAGCCTTTCTTTTCCATCAGCTAGGTTCCCAAAGAAATATTAGAGAGGGTTAGAACCAGAAAGAAACCATTGTCTATTATATATCTTTCTACTTTGCTGGATTTTGTGTTATTGATATTTATTAATAATAAAATGACAAACTAGTATGATAGCTTGAAATCTAAAAGTGAGGATGCTTAAGGCATATTGCACACCCAGGAAAAAATGAAATCTCTGGAAGGTCAGACTTCATTTGAAATTGCAAAAGCAGGGAGAGTTCTCTGAGGAATTCCTGTCTGACCCTAAATTAATGAGAACCATGTTATCTGTGGCACTTTTCCAGATTTAATTATCATAGTTCAGATAGTAATTGGAATTAAAGATCCAAAACTATAAATAGGAATTCTGGAAGATTCAGACTTAAGCACATACAAAGCTTATGTCAGTCTGCACTAATCTGCAGAAATCACTTAAGAGAGGCTGAAAGTACAAGAAGGAAAGCAAGATGTACATTGAGCAGTGGGACAGGCAGCTGGAAAAATTCTAAAGTAGAAATACTCAGACTAAACATCAAGATGTCATTTAAAAAAAAGTGCACAAAAGATGGGAACATGCAGACTCAAATGTTGTTCAGAATTTTGAAAAAGCTGTGAGAATGGTGAGAAATGTAGCAACTTTAGAAAAATTCAGAAGCCAGAGGAAGAGGAGCAGAAGCAGGAAAACATAGATTAAAGAGGTAAGTGGAGTGTGACAGTGCAAAACACAACAAAGAAAAACTGCATAGAAACCCTGCGTGGCATTCATCTTGTCTTTCTTCAGTAGTCGAAAAAGTTAATTTTATCTTCTAAGCTAGATGACTAGGCTCCCTCTGCAATCAGTGGTAAAAAATTAACATGTCCATAAGAAAGGAAGTTAAATAACCCTGCAGCCTGGGACATAGGGAAGTGGGGGACAGGGCACTGCAGAGCCCAGTAAAATCATATATAAGAAAGAGAAGGTGAATAAAGAACAATTATTCTTGTTAGCAGTTGTCAAATAATGACAGAATTTGGAAACCAGTGCAGAAGGGGATGAGAAATGCAACATTTAAATTCAGGAGCAGTAGCAGTGGAATACAATTCGTAAAGATGCTGCTGTGGTGTCCAGAAGAAGCCGCAAATGATGGTCAGAGATGCCTAGTCATGCCTACAGCCCAGAGAAAAAGTTAACTGCAAGTCAGAAGGACAAGAATCGCACAGTATATATCACAAAATGCTTGTTCACTCATCTTGAAGCATTTAGCATTTGTCCTAGTTGGATATGTCATACAGTACAAGATGGAGCTTTGATCAAATCCACCGTGGTTGTGCTGGTGTGTGGAGACTTGAGAGAGCAAGAGTAAGTGAAATAAACTTACAAGTGTTTGGGGAGATGAATGAACAAACAGCTCCCCAGGAGCTTATACCAACTGTTATTCGTAATTACACAATTTTCAGATATGAAGGAAGTTATAGGTTATACATAACCCTGAACACTTCCACAGGCAGGAGATGGATAAACAGAGGCACTTGGATACAGAGCATCAATCAGTCCAAGGGGTGAGATTGAGAAAACCGGTCCCATTGTAAAACGCTGTTCCTACTTGAAGATGTGATTAAACTTGCCTTCTTTTAGGATCTCAAATGACAATTTGGCCATTCACAAAAATAAACAATACTCTTTATTTTGGCACATCCTTCAATGTTCTGCTGACAAACACATCAATCTAGCTGGCACTACTGCATCAGCACCTTATGTTTGTCTGAGTTAAGGATAATTTCAGTATTACACAGCGTAAAATCAATCTGAAGTGTAAAATAAGCTAAGAGGCCCATAAATATCTGGGTCTACCAAGACAGTTAATGATGGTATAGAAATGATCACATTTCATTCTGTGAGCTACCTTTCCACTTAATACCAATATACCTCAGTTTTTATCATATAGAAAGGGTTTTGCCTCGGTGTAGGTGTAGTTAGGCTGCTTATTTTTAAAAGCAGGAAATATTTGTTCAGTTCCAATGTACTATTTGGTGATTTCCTTTCCAAAATACCAAATGAGTCAAAACAAATGCAAGAAAATCAGTGGTATATTCTACTAGGTTAATAAAAAGCAATTCACTTGGAAACAGTTAACAGGCTGTTACTTGCCATGTCTTATTGGATGAGGTGTAGGCAGGTTGAAGCAGAGAAGACTCCTCAGAGATCTTTCCATTGTTCAGTTGATGAAGACAGTATAGTTCACACAGTGTATTCACAGAGATGAAGGTAATAATCATTTTTGAATTATATATGAAGAGATGTAAGACTTTGAAGCAGTTGTAGTTCATATATATAGGATTTATGTGTATACATTTTCTGGAACTTGACTTTTAATTATGAAGTATTTTAATAATGACGGTGATCAGCGCAATTATTAATGCTGTTCTGTCTAAAAATGCTTCTATTACTCATTTGGATGTTTAACAACAGAAACACACCCAATATACTCTACTATTGGAAAAAGTTTAGGTTTATGTGTATTTTTAAAATGTTTTTTAATAAGTGGTATTGTGGACTCTGCTGGAGAGGGTTAGGGAAAAGTTGTTAAAGAAGAAGTTAAATTGTATGAAATTTAGCAAGAAATGTGAACGAAGAGTGAAAATAGGATGCAAATTAATTATGCCCTAAAATGCCCTGTGATGATGAGAAAATACAGTTTGCTCAAGGGTTTCACAGCTCTCTCATATAAATCCCTGCATAAGCATACAGGAGAATCAGTGGCATGATTGGGTTTTGTGCAATGCCATAGGTCACACAGCCAAAATCTATTTTAATGTTGCATGGAGGATCGTATTTGCCTCTGCAAACATGTATCCAGTTGGAATATATGAAGTACTCTTGGATTTTACTGTTACTACAAATCCAGATTAGTTTAGCATCTTAGAAAACAATCACAAGCTAAATTACAAACTGTATAAAGGAGTAAAATGTACTGTTTACTGACTTTAGTTTGGCACTACTTTCCCATTTTATCAGTCTTGGCTACCATTTCACATCAGAACCACAACACTGGCCAACAAATCCAGTGTTTAATTACCTATTGTATGGGAGCATTAACACCCAATTTCACTCGATATTCATTGTCTACCAATAAGTTCAAGTGGTAACCATGTGTTAAATGTTAATGAGTATCATATAATTTACTCGTCTTTATTATAGCTTTTATTCAGCTGTGATGGAAAAAGAAGTGTTTTTTTCTTGTGGGGGCAGGGCTTTTAAAATGTGGTGTGTGTTTGTGGTTATACACTAGAGTCTGCAATGGAAAATATTCATCCACTTGGGCAACTTTACATGCTCAAGCAGCTTTTTGATTATAGTACTGTGATAGAAAAGGCCTTGCAATGCTTAAGTAATTAAGCTATTCTGTAACTGCTGCATTTCTTTTCCAGAGTAATACACAGGCTGAGAAGACAGTCTTCTTCAGAGGATGCCTGAGGAAAGAGTTTGTAACCTGGTCACTAAATGTGTCCTAGAACTAAAAGAAATAAATTTAATACTATTGGACCTACAGGACTTGAAGACACATGCAAGTATTTGTTGAAGAGTTGAGGCATTACAGAGGGTTATTACACTTAATAACAATAGCTCTTTTGTCAGAAAATACAACTAACTTTAAAACGACCACCTTTATTTCACTTGAATAGGGGAAAAACTGATCAAAGAAAAAAATCTACAAAACTGAAGGGAAGTGGCCTTGTTTCTTTGGAAAATGGAATAAAATAACTGAAACTTTATAGAACTTGGATGGCAAAGAATGCATAATAAGTAGAAATCTTCTGTAATTTATTTCTGAAAACTTCTGGTCTTTCTTGTTAAATGTGATTGGTGGTACTTGAATCAAATTCAATACTTCAACAAATTATCATTGTTTCAGTTGGTGGCAATAATACTAATTATATATATGAATTAAGAGTGATTTTCTTCACCAGTATTTAGCCTCAATATTTAATGTTTGTCATCCTTATGATCAAACAAGACAGCGGTTCATCAGGATAGTTGAACCAATTCTGGCATAGGTATATACTCTAGTTATGCCACATGGGAGCTGTTTGGGGATTCAGGATTCATACTTCTGGACCAAGAATAACCTTTGTTATTGAAGCTTCTCAGGCCATTCAGCCACAGGCTGGCCACAGCAGCGTCTTGCAATCTGCTGAGGAGTAGTCACTACCTCATGGACAAATGTCCATGAAATAATGTTCAATTGCATAAAGTTCCAGGCTACAATACCAGTGTAAAAGCATTAATGTGGGCAAGAATGAGATCATGTAAAGACTGCACGCATTTGTCTTTGTAGAAATGAGAGATGACTTCTCCATCCACAGTTTCTTCAAAGCTGACTTGGAGGTCATTGCCACTCATCTCTCCCTTCCAGATGCTGTTTTATGCATAGTATTGCTTTTCCTCAAATGGAAATGTAGTCCAAAGCCTATCATAAAACTAGCAAATCGGTTCTGTTCAGTGTGGTTCATCATCAGCCTGTAAGTGTTTGTGTATAGGAATTTATTTTTACTTTTTGGCAGTCTTGACCCAATGAAATAGGAGTCTGAAGAATTTAATTAACTCATCTGCAGCTCGAAAGTGACTGCTAATATCAGTTACAGGGCTACCAGATGATTTTCTGCATAATATATTGGAAATGGGATACACACATCAGCCTTACAAAGAAGTGAAACAGGGTGCTTCCAAATTTACTCTGGCATTGCAGCCCACAGCTACCTCAGAAGCATCAGAAACCATATGGGACAGGCCTCACACAGCTCCACAGGCTAAACTTACACACTTGGCTTTTATTTGATCAGTGAAAGCTACACAGAAACCAAAGCTTTGCTCTTAATAAAGTAGATGTGTCATGTGCCCAAAGAATGTTGGCAGGTGATTGTCCGTCAGACTTCTATCTTTTCTCCATACAGCTTTTGATAACACCTGCACCATTAAGTTTCTGAGGCAATCTTGGTATCCAGAGTCCTGCAGGAAAGTAAATGCAATCTCTCGGTCAGGATCTGTCATTTGTTTTTAAGATTTCTAAAAAGATAGTATATCCGCCAGGTTCCAAGACCAGGCATCTTTCACAGGTACCTGAACTCATCGATGCTCAGACCTCATGAACTATTTTGTTTTCACCAGTATCTCATCTACGTTTGCAGGCTCAGGAATGACCAGGCTTCTCAAGAAGGCTACAGGTCAACAATCACGTTGGTTCTGAAGAGATAGTAAAAATTTTAGGTCTAGCACTACCTTACGCTTTTGAGATTGATGACTAGTATATATTTGTCTTTGGATTTGACCAGACATAGACTGGCCCATGTACCACATTGAATCAGCACTGGTACATTCCTATGGTGTTCATCAGCTTCAGCATGTTAATGATGATTTTTCTTTTAACATTGCCTGAGATGAACTTCTAGCAAATCTTGTTATAAACCAGTTTACCTGCAGCTGAGGCCTGATCAGTGCACACTGAATGCTTGGGCTTTGTTTATCATTTGAAGTTAGTGATATACATCAAGTAAAAGACAGTCCTAGACACAAAATGCTATTATGTAGCAAAATATATAAACAATGTAAGAAAAAAAAAAAAAAGAATATATAAGTAGGGACAAAGGAAAAAAAATATGTCTTGATACATATTTTTCAGATAAATTAAAGGAAAAGGCAAATTGTTAATCACAGTGAGCCAAAATAAGCTTTCAATTATTGTCAATAGGCACTAAAACTGATCTGTATCTAGTGATTTTTTTCACAAGATGACTACTGCTTTTTATTCACTCTTCATGTTCAGTTAAAGCTTCTCTATCCAAAACAGCAAGTTGGTCTCTTAATCGCTTTCCCACCCCCCAGTTAGGCACACAGGTATTCTACTTTCCACTGTAACAAGGGCATCACAGATATCACATGGTATTGCTCAGGACTTTATCTTAACTAGCATTGCTGAGAAGTACAGCCAAAGACCTGGTTTGGGTTTTGGTTTTTTGTTTTGTTTTTTTTTGGGGGGTGTGTGTTTGTTTTTGTTTTTGTTTCTGTTTTTGTTTTTTTTCTGTTACTTTCTACTTACTTTTTAAATATAATTCCAGATTGTGTAAATGGTGATGAAATTACCTCCTTCACTTGAGGAGGAATATTGAAACCTGATTTATTTTTTACACAAGTCAAGTAATCCTATATTTACTGTTTGCAAGATTAAATTTTTTAGATAGTATTTTAGATTTATAAATTACTTGCAGACACATTGCTATGTCAAAATGACGCATTACTCCATCCAAGAATATTGAAACTGTACTTAAGCAATTCTGAGATAAAGTCATACATTGCAATATAGTCAAAGCAATATTGAATTATAATAGAAATTTCTACTTGTGTTCTATTTCTATCCTTTCGGCTTCACAGTGTTACAAGAAATGTCAAAAAAGGGGAAAATACTTTCAAGGAATATTTTTCCATTAAGAAAAGACATGTTGGATTAGATTCTGTGACAAAATTTTTTATCCCGTGAAATGTTCAGAAGTTAAAGAGCAAAAACACATGGTAGCTTCTGAGGACTCATAGAACGATAGGGTTCAGGGTCAAAAAGCACTGTGGTCACTAAAATTGATGCCTGCATTATTGAAACTAGGACTAATAACATCTTTTAAGAGTAATGAGCATGACAAATAGAATTGTGGTTTAATGAAGAAAATAATAAGTATTTCACAGAAAAATCAGGGATTAAACATTTTGTTTTGATTAAACTTTCCTTGAGAGTAAAACAATAAAATCAAAAAAGATGGTTATTGTTTATATACATTCATATTTTGCCCAATTTTATTTACATACGTGTTCACAGGTAACTGAGATTCAGTGTAATAATTTTGCCATTCACTTCTTCAGGTTTTATATCAAGTTATTAGATAATATAGGTATTTAGTTTATTAGATTTTTTTTTTAAAACTATTTCCCAAAACTCTTCACCCAGGAATCTGCATAGCCACCTGAGCTGTACCCTGGTACATGCTATGTTATGACATAGATCTGTGTCAAAGCAACCACACTGTCTGGCCATTTTCAGGCACTGTGTTTCAATGTTGACTTGGTTACTGTGTGTTGACTCATGTTTCAATTCCTCAAAACCTTATATGGTCAAATAATACTGCCTGTGAACCATTAAAAAATAAGTATTGCCATACTTTGCCGAAGACGTGGAACAATGAAAAAAAAATTATTTTTTCTTCATTCTTCCTTCATCTTCCCTCATTATTCCCTCATCCCCCACTAGGTGCTGAAAAACAATACTATGGAGGTGCAGCTTTTCCTGAAAAGAAAGAAAAAATTTTCTTTGATGGAACTACAAAGTTTTCTTTTCCAGGAGAAGATGCTGTAAGCCAGCTATACTTAGGAGAGAGAAAATTTCAATTTCAGGCCAGGATTGACAGAGTTTATTTAATCCTGGCAGCTAAACTGTCTAAGAGGAGGATCTCAAACTCAAAGTAGGACACAGAACTGACATGCTAGTTGCAAAATGTGTTATGAAAGCATGCAGAAGAAATATTCACAACAGGTTATTGTGCCAGTAGCAATTTGGTTGTGGTCAGTTGACACAGATGAGGAAAAAAAAAAAATCACTATTTCACAAATGTGTCAACTTCCATTTTTCTCCCTTTCCAAGCATCTCGAAAGGCTGCATGTCAATATTCAGCTAAAATTGAAAAAACATATCTGTGCAATTTTTTGACCTTATTTTTTATACAGATTATGAACAAAGAGGGGGTTTGAGATCTTTATATGCCCTTACATTCTGTGAGAGCTCAGAACTGAATCATGATCTTCTAAATCTGTACCTGAAATACACTACAGTCTTTCCCATTGTCTCTCTTGGGACACTGCCACTCCCGGAAAACTAAATGACCAGAATAGAAGGAGTAAGAGATAAAAGTACTTGTGCCTTGATTCACAGAAGTATTTTGAAATCTAACTGGGATTTAGACACCCAGCTGAAGTGAATTGAAAGATCATGGAGCCTGAATACCATCAGCTCTCCACTGTCTGTGGGCAATGTAATTTTGTTGCAGATAATCTATGCCGTATGTCCATGATGGCTAGCCAAAGTCTATCGAGACTGATCATATCAGGCATAATGGCTTTTTCATGTGATTGCATTGCCACTGAATCCCAAAAGTGGTATAGACAAAACAGTGCAGCACTGAAGCAAATCCACTGAGCTTTGCTGAGCCTCTGCCAGTCCATGTAAAACCAGATTTACACTGTAGTGTGGGTACAGTAGAGCGAGATGAGTTTAGCTCTGGTGGACCTAGTTCAGATCTAGAGCAGTGGTGTTATTCAGACTGTTTGACTTCATCTTGGTTTAGGAAGAGAAGGCAACAGCAAGCAGAGATCTTGCTTGCACAGCGAGGTGCTGTGATCCACAGACCCCCAGCAATCCCAACTCACGAGTCCAGATTCTCACCATGTGAAACTTCTGATTCTGCAGAAAAGACCTCTGTTTCCTGAGAGCCCTGCTCTAGGTGCCCAGGGATGCAGAACACAGGGGCTGTGCGGGCAAACCCTTTGTGGATCTGGGAATGGGTGACTTGGTTCTGCACAGTCTGCAATTTGCCACATGTCAGAACTATTGAGATAAGGGAATTAAATTTAAAATTGGAGACATAGTCCATCCTACGAGTGAGGGGAGGTACTGGAAAATAATAATCAGTGAAAACCTTTTTGTTGTGCAGGACAGACATGCTATGAACAATTCCTTCCAAAGCAACAAGAGGAAACTCTCTATCTATCTATCATATGCAAACAGACATTTTCAAATCATGCTTTTAAGCAGAAATAGGAGAGCACTGTAAAGCTCAGAACCCTTTTTTTCCAAATAGAGAGAGGTGGTAGTGCTCCAGTTCAGAACCATCCATACTTCTTCCATATGAATTCTACATATTAGAATAATTTATCAAAATCTGTGCAGAAAGAAGTTTGAGTCTGTTTTTCTTCATTTGGCTTGTGAGAGTTTTTCAGATGGGGATCAAAACAAACCATATCCTGCCCCTGTGGAAAATACATTTATACTCAAGATATGCAAAACAGGATATGACAAAATTCTGGAGAAAAAGTACAGCACTGCTGATACATGGGGTTCTGGTATAAATCATTCCTCAGCTCTGGGATTCGTGTTGGAAACTGCTCAGATAGATGATTTGATGCTTCTGAACTCTAAAGGAATAAATAGAAAGGAGAACAAAAAGAAACTCATTTACAGTGAAAATGAGTCATATATTTATAATGAAGGAGTCAAGTCCTCATCAGGATCTGTAATTGCAATGTATAAACTACTTTGGATTTATATCCAGCAAGTGACAGAATTATGATATAGTTATTTCATCAAAGCTTTCCAGTTTGGTCATGTGCTAAAACTTCTTATTTAATCAACGACAACAATGTTTTGTCTTTTTTTTTTTTTTTTTTTAACTTTAGCTGCTGTTTGCTAACTTTACTCCGACTTTAATTTGAATTTCATTCATGAATGCTCTTTTTGTTAAAGTAACTTACAAGAGCAGCATTTTTGTCAAGACCAAATCTAAATAGGTTGCATAGGTGTATAAAAATAAAGTGTTATTCAAATGGGACATAAACTACTTTTGACACAAGCATCTATGTGATCTTGATCTATTTTTTGAAATAAATTTTATGTGGGTGCTCCATAGCTGTATGCTATAGGCAAGAGCTATATAAAAGCAATAATAAAACCATCTTCTCACCTTCTCTTAAATAAAGCTTTTCACACTAGACAGAACTCGGAGGATGTACTTGTTCCTAAGTAGAAGTGACTAATATTGTCAAAGGGATTTCCCACTGATTAATTAATGATGCTCATAATCAGTGGAAGACATATATCTCACCCACCTTGTGTACGTTAGAACATTATTGCAGATGCCATTACTTCCAACCGTGCTTTTTCAGTACAGTAGGCATTTTATTAGTTTAGTTTAAGCTAATGAGGAACACCTACTTTTCTGTCTTGCAGCAGAGAAGGGCTAACCCCAATGAAAAACACAGGTAGGCCCTAAGTGTTATGCAGTTTCATCACTAACGTTTTCACTGCTTGGACCTGGAACTGTACCTGAAAATGAGTTAAGTATTTAGGTTCCCTGAACAGCACATGAGATGTGGTTAGGGCAATCTGAAGAGGGACTGTTGACTGCTGAATGCTCCTGAACTTCTGTTACTGCAGGCACATGTTTTGATGTGGTGCAGGTTGGAACCACCCACTGAGAGGGGATGCTTCCATCTGTTATGCTTGGACTATTAAATAAGGCTGATATTGTTTTTAAATACAACTGTTGTAGAAAATGGGTGCACTAAATAAGCTTGGTTATTCACTTCCATTTCCTGTTTTTGCTTCATCCATGCCAACCTCAAATTTCCATCTCCTAGAAAAATCCCCCTAAACAAAACATAACTAAAGACCCAGGCCTCAAGATTTATCACACTGTAGTAACTTTTTTTTTTCTGGATTCTGGTAAGTTTTAAGTTGAATATCAGTGCTAAAATGCTTAGAGCCATTCATACTTTGATCAGAGAAAAAACTTTAACTAAAGTGCCCAAAGTCCTGTTTTGGGCTCCTAGTCAAATCAGTCATTTAGTACAGATCTTAACGAGAGGCAAACTGCTTTTGTTTCAGCAGAATGTGGAAGAGTGATGATTAAATATAAAATGGATATATTACACTAAGAAAATTTATAAAACATAAAAAATAAGAAGCAAACGACATCTAAAAACCCACGGCAAAAACACAAGAGGAGAAGGCAGAAGCCCAGGGAAGAGGGAGAGCATCAAGTTGCCTCCCCCCCTGAGCAGGAAGAGTGAGCGGCTGCTGACAAGGGCAGTGGGGACTCAGAGTGGCCGGAGACAGGAGTGATGCCGCCCCACGGCCCTCACAGACAAGAGCAGACCCCAGGGAGCACGAGCGACCAGGAGTACGACGAACAGGGCATGGCATGTCAGACGGGTGAGGCGCATCAGTTTGCATGGCAGTTCACGCAGACAGGGCACAGCCCCTCTCCGGGGTCTAGAACTTATCTGAGCTAGTTCCATCTTGCCATCCTCCACATGGTCTCCACTTGTGTCAGAACCACCACCAGAAAGAACGTGGTGACCCAGACAGAGCTGCCACACAGACATGCAGCGGTCCAGGTCCCGGGCTGCAGGGAGTGCCTGAGCCTGTCAGTCCTGCCAGAGGGCAGCAGTGACAGCACCTGTGTGTGCTGTGATCAGATGGATGTCCTGCTCAGCTTGGTGTCAGAACTCAAAGAAGAGGTTGGAAGATTTAGAAGTATTAGGGAGTGTGAAAGGGAAATTGATTGGTGGAGTAACACCCTAGAACCCCTAAAGCAACAGGAGCAAATGGAGGCTCCAAACGAGGCAGGGAATCCCTCATCCTCTTGCTACCAGGCAGAAGGAGGGGACCTAAGAGATGGGGGAGGAAACAGGTCCCCGCTCAGGGAGGTAGGAAAATCCTCTCCCGACCTCCCTCACCCTCCATGGTGTCCTTTCACAATAGATTTGGGTCCTGGAACTTTTGAATGAAGAAGAGAAGGAGTAAAAAAATGAGACAAACAAGGAGGAAGACCAAGGTCCATTCTAGACCAGGTATTAAAACCAGTTCTATAAAGAACCCCAGAAGAGTTACTGTAGTGGGTAACTCCTTTCTGAGGGTTGTCGAAGGCCCCATATGCATACCGGATCCGCTTCATAGGGAAGTCTGCTGCCTCCCTTTTACCACGCTTTGATGGGTAAAAAACTGTCTGGATGGCCGAGCCCAAAGAGTTATGGGGAATGGAGAAATCCGATTGGCAGCTGGTCATGAGTGGTGTCCCCCAGGGCTCAGTTTGGGGCCACTCCTGTTTAACATCTTTATTGATGATCTAGACAAGGGGATCGAGTGCACCCTCAGTAAGATTGCAGATGACACCCAGTTGGGTGGGAGTGTTGATCTGCTCGAGGGTAGGGAGGCTCTGCAGAGAGACCTGGACAGGCTGGAGCCATGGGCTGAGGCCAACTGGAGGAGTTTCCATAAGGCCAAATGCCGGGGGCTGCCCTTGGGCCACAACAACCCCCAGAAGAGCTACAGGCTTGGGGAGGAGTGGCTGGAGAGCTGCCAGTCAGAGAGGGACCTGGGGGTGTTGATTGACAGCCGGCTGAACAGGAGCCAGCAGTGTACCCAGGTGGCCAAGAAGGCCAATGGCATTCTGGCTTGTGTCAGCAATAGCGTGGCCAGCAGGGACAGGGAAGGGATCTTACCCCTGTACTCGGCACTGGTGAGGTCGCACCTCAATTCCTGTGTTCAGTTTTGGGCCCCTCACTCCAAAAAGAACATTGAATGACTCGAGTGTGTCCAGAGAAGGGCAACAAAGCTGGTGAAGGCTCTGGAGCACAGGTCGTACGGGGAGCGGCTGAGGGAACTGGGGGTGTTTAGTCTGGAGAAGAGGAGGCTGAGGGGAGACCTCATCGCCCTCTACAGCTACCTGAAAGGAGGTTGCAGAGAGCTGGGGATGAGTCTCTTTAACCAAGTAATATGCAATAAGACAAGGGGTAATGGCCTCAAGTTGTGCCAGGGAAGGTTTAGACTGGATATTAGGAAGCATTTCTTTCCAGAACGGGTTGTTACGTGTTGGAATGTGCTGCCCAGGGAGGTGGTGGAGTCCCCATCCCTGGAGGTGTTTAAGAGTCAGGTCGACATAGCACTGAGGGATATGGTGTAGTTGGGAACTGTCAGTGTGAGGTTAATGGTTGGACAGGATGATCTTCATGGTCCTTTCCAACCTAGATGATTCTGTGATTCTATGATCTATTAATTGAATAAGTTATGAATGCTTGCCAGTCACAGTTTATGAAGTTCTAAAATCTACAGTGCCTAATGAGAAGCAAAGCAAGAGAGTCTTGAGTAGTTTTTAACAAAGAAACTATGTCAGCATCGAGAATTGACAAAGGCAGCTGTTCCAGATGTTCAGATTGTAGGACTGAAGAGACGCTTTTACGAATGCCTCAGTGTTTTCTTTTGTCTTTGTATGGATGTGTGTTTGGGTGGTAAAGAAAAACTGCCTCAGATCTTTCTATTTTCTTTTCTTTCACAAGTTGTTAGACACATCTTCTCCCATCATCTTTGATCTTACTGACACAAGCATCTCAAAACATGCTGAGAGAGCAGCAAGAAGCAATAGTTAATTAAACCACTGAAATGACTTCATCTCTGACACAGACTCTTCCATATGCTCTTCTTCCTCATATGAAATCCTACCCAAGCCATTGTAGGGCAGCAGTGGCAATGAGGTTACTAAATCCAATGTGTTGAACTAAGATGGAAGGAAACTTGTACATGAAGAATGACATTGCAAACACAATGAAAGATCCTACACAGTAGATTGTGGCACTGCATAACTTCATTATCCCTCATGAGCATATGATAACAACTGTCAGTCAGCTGTTAGTACCTTCTGCCTGAATAAATGAGCGTTCTCAAAACTTTTTTTCCCTGGCCTCATCAATTTACATTTAGAAAAACTGAGCTGAAGTGAGACAAAGTGAATTTTCCAGATCACGCTTTTGAAGTATATATTGTCATCCTTTTACACAGAACACACTCAGATCCAGCATATCTTTTTTATTGGGTTTGCCTTTATCAGTAATTCACATATTAATAAACCCAAAGAAACTCCATTATATTTTCAGTTTATCTTCCAGTTTATTTTTCAAACCTGTTTGCTGTTACCTTCTTTCATTTGCTTGAGCTCCCATTGCATTACAGGAAAGGTGATCAATGCCTTTCATAATCTATAAAGCAAAAGGAGAAACTGAATTGTCTGGACTGACTTCTTGCATTTAAGAAGGTAAAAATGGGGAGAGAGGTACACATATATGGGGAGGGAAGGAGGGAGGGAGGAAATTTCAGTTGTGGATGTTATTCAAAATACAGTATACAGATACAATATATTATATAATTTCATTTTTTAAAAAACCTGGTCTTGACATACGTAGCAAATACATCTTCATAAGACCAATCTTAAAGTTTGTCTTCAGTGTTATTAATCAGTCTTACACCAGTTTTCAGCATTCTGGCAGTGGTTATAGTCAATGAGTCAATAACAGAGTAAAACCGTGTTGCAGAAAACTTGTATGCACTGGATGGTATTCCCTACTTTTTAAAATATATATTTTATCTTTATATCAAGTAGGAAAATATGATGAGTTTTGTTTTATTCCAGTTTTAACCTTCCTTTCTTTAGCAAGACTAAAAATATAAAATCACTATCTCCTATATTCATATAGTATTCATATTCCAACATTAAAGGACAGAGTGAAACAAGGTGGCCTATTAGTGTGACATTTAAAATTATTTATGCTCAGTTTAGGATTGTTGAACTGAGCTTGTAATCATAATTGGTGGTCAAATAGAAACACATCTGTTATTTTGAAACTGCAGTTCCCTCTCCATTTAGCACATTCGTCTTTACATCTTTCCATTTTTATTCCTGATTCCAGGTTTATTCACCACAAGGAGAGACATCCTGGCACTCTCCTACCCTCCTGTCCCAGCTCTCTCTGCTCTAACCTTTTCTTTCCAGTTGTCCCAGTCTCCCCAGCTCAGCTTAGATCTTCACATTTACCTCCATGGAGGCTCACGGGCTTCCCATGGAGGCTCAGTAGCTTTCATCGAATCCTATCATAGAATAACAGGTTGGAAGGAACCTCAAGTGAAGACTCCAACCAGAAATGTGTGGATGAAAATGGTTTAAAGCCTTAATGCAGAAAGCACAGTGCAACAGGGACAGCCCCAACAGGGTGGTCTCTCCATCACCACAACATTTTCTAAATCCTCAAAGAACTTGATCCTTATTTTCAGAAAAAATGTAATAACCAGATCATTTTAAACTGGCAACCAGAAAACATATAACTGTAAAAAGCCCTAATGCAACTCACAGCTGGAAGTCTCAGAATCACTTTTTGTTTTTCAGGTGTACATATGCTTCCTTAATGGTTTCAGTCTGCAATGGAAAATATCAGTAAAAGCCACCAAGGTTTTTATTCAGTGGAAAATGCAGCTTCCTGTAAGTCTATCCAGGTTAATTCAGTTTTCTGTGAACATTTTACAGATCTTGAATCTGGTATGACCAAGAGGTTTTTATTAAATCGTGATATGTTGGCAACCTCCATTCTGCCCCTTGCTTCTTCTGATTTAGAGGGAAGAAAATGGAGAGGATAGAAAGGGGAGGGAAAAGACAGAGACTTTCACTCTTTTCCTCAGGTGCTGTTGGCTGGTGCTGTCAGGGTCTAGGCTAGCTGAACCTCCAACATAATAGACAGTACATTTCAGAAGCAGGTTAGAGAGTGGCCAAACATACAGTTACTCAACTGGGGTGGGTAGAGTGGTGATGGGCATCATGGTGCTCTAAATGATCACCCAAAACAACCAGGTGATCTGACTAGAGCTGTTGTATCTATCACAACAGCACCAGGGTTTTTAATGAGAGTCAACAAAATCTGTAGCTCATTGTAAATCCAGTCCCTTAAAGTCAGTAGAAAATAATCTCATCAGCTTGCCTGGATTTGCATCAGTTTTGCAGTGCTAAGTTTACTGAGTGCTGACTGCATCTTTGTGATTTAGCAGCTATTTTCAGCAAAACCAAAACCTGAGTTTGTAGAATAGAACCATGGTGGTCTCCTCAAAAAAGGCATCAGGAATAAATACTACAACTTTTTAAAATGTCACAAGAACTTTTGAGTTGTTAATGTCTCCCACTGTTATCTCTTTGTGATATAGGAAAGCTGTAGTCCTATTTACATAAAAATATATAATTTCACAGAATTTTCAGAAAAAATATATAATTTGAGATTTAATTTATCTTCACATGCAGAATGCATTAATCAACAGAATCCTTCAAGAGTGTGTGAAGAGGAACAGTGCTGGTTTAGCAGAGAGATAGCACATAATATATCAATGACTTTGTTAACATTCTCAAACTCATACACAATTTAAAGCTTACTGAATGTTCTGATTTCTGTGTTGTCATCAGGTACATTTTCTGTGTGCTGTACATTTTCGGTATGCAGCACCAGGCCTCAGACTTGATCTGTTTGATCTGATCTCTTACTTTGTTCAAGTATTTTCTTTTTTCTTAATGAATATTTGAATTATTTGTCCACTTTTATGTTATCACATTAATTCTGTTTCTGCCTGGTTCTAGATATTAAGCACCACTGCTAATAGTTTGATTTAATGACAGATGACTTACACATTCTCATTTGCATGCCATATGTAAATATTTTTACTCCATTATTTACCCATATCTGATGGTAATTAGAGTGTAAGGAATACATTAAAAACGTGTTAGATGTATTTAGTTCTTTCTATTGATGAAATGTGTATAAACAGTTTGATGCATTTTCAGATTCATTATTCAGTATTTGTAATTATTCACCAAATATCTTCTGATAATTCTTTCTATCTTCTGTAATGTTGTTGAGAGTATTCATTAGTCAAAAGCAAGCTGACTTGTCAGGGTGCAGTTTTGCGAATTATCAGGCCTAGCATAAAGGACACAGCCAGCATAAAGATGAACCAATAATCAAATTGTATTTGATACAAAAGAGTCAGTACATGGGTGAGCACTGGGGGTATAAACAAGTCAGTCATATGATACATAATCGACATCAATCCCACTGACCCCAACAACAACACCACACAACCAACAATGGGTGGAATAAATGGTGAAATGCAGTTTCCCATAGAAGGGACAGAAGACAACCAGGTCAACAAGCCAAACACATAAGACCAAGGAAGCCACATACTGAGTTTCTATGCAGCCCATGTTTACAAAAGCCAGACCTGACTGGAAACCAGTTCCAGGGAGACAGGGGGTCCTTCCCCAACAGGGAACTCCACAAAGTGCATCCACCTCACAGACAGACACTGCCCCTTCCTGCAAGTGGTCCCAGCTTTTAACCCCAAGTGGGACACCTGACCTTTGGTTACTCAATGCAGATACCTGGGGCTCATTTGCCCAATGGCTCTGTCTGCCAGGCCGGCACCACCCTGGAGGGAAGCCTAAAGGCAAACTCACCTCCCCTTTGTGAAGGGCTGTGGGAATCACCCATATGTCAGCCTTAATTTGGGACTTGGGGTTGAAACCCCAGCATTTCAGGTGCATAAGCAGTAATATTTCTTTTCAGTTAGAAAGTATATTTCATGACATTTTACTCTGGATATCTGAAATGTTGCATATTTTTACTTTTTCAAAATGTGCACTACATGAAATATAAAATATGTGTTTAACATTCTGGTTTTTAGTGAATTAATGTGCTTCAGTTGTTTTACCAGTCAGTTGGTTTTCTAGACATAGAATCATAGAATAGTTTGGGTTGGAAGGAACCTTAAAGGTCATCTAGATCAACCCCCATGCCATGAACAGGGATATCCTCCAACTAGATCAGGATGCTCAGAGACCCAGAAAACCTGGCCTTGAACATTTCCAGGGATGGGGCATTTACCACCTCTCTGGCAACCTGTTCCAGTGTTTCACCACCCTCATTGTAAAAAGTTTCTTCCTTATATCTAGTCTAAATTTGCTCTCTTTTAGTTTAAAATGATTACACCTTATCCTATTGCTACAGGCCCTACTAAAACTTTATTCCCATCTTTTTTATAAGCCCCTTTTAGGTACTGAAATGTCTCAATAAGATGGCCTCAGAGCCTTTTCCAGGCTGAACAGCTCCAACTCTCTCAGCCTTTCTTTGTAGGAGAGGTGTTCCATCCCTCTGATCATTTTTGTGTCCCACCTCTGGACCTGCTCCAACAAGGCCATGCCTTTCATGTACTGTGGGCCCCAGAGCTGAACACAGAACTCCAGGAGGGGTCTCACCAGAGCAGATTAAAGGGGAGAATCATGTCCTTCAACCTGCTGGCCACAATTGATGCAGCCCAGGATACAGTTGGTTTTCCGGTCTGCAAGTGCACATTGTCAGCCCATATCCAGCTTTCCATCCACCACTACCCCAAGTCCTTCTCTGCAGGGCTGCTCTCAACCCTTTCATCCCTCTGCCTGTATTGATACCAGGAATTGCTTTGATCCAGGTGCAGGACCTTGCACTTCACCTTGTTGAATGTCATGAGGTTCACATGGGCTCACTTCTTGCACTTGTCCAGGTCCGTCTTCTCGCGTTAGTTTTTTGTTTTGTTTTGTTTTGTTTTTTATATAAGCAAAAGGATTTCTGCAGAAAATGTCAGCTGTTGGGTAGAGCTGATGTGTTTAGTAATTGCACTCTTTACAGCTAGAAAAAGTTCAGTCAGAATAGGCAAGCTAGATCCTTTACATCTCACCAAGGTTCTGACTGTAGTGTCTGAGGATCCCTTTCAGATCCCTACAGAGCCTTAATGTTCTTCTCAGTTTTGTCCTTCTAAATATTCTGGTACAGATTAGTTACTGTTAAAAGGTAACAGAATCCCTCTTCATCCCTTACAAGTTCCTTTCTCTAGCACTTATTAGCTTGTTGTTTTCCTCCTGAAATTTCACTTTCTCTATGAAAAGCCCCTTAGAAGACCTCTCATACAAGATAAGATAAGAACACAACAGGTGGGAATATCTGATTGGAACAAAAATAGAACTGTAACATCCTGGGAGGTTTCTAGTGTGAGCAGAACAAGTCCCAGATGGAGTAAGGACCACTTCAGTAACCTTGTTTATCTTACCATATCCTTTGGTAGGATATCGTCTACATTATTCTAAGTGACTTGACAGATTCTCCAAGACCTGAAGTCACAGTTTGCTGCCTTTCTGGAAGACCAGCTGTAATCAAATACACGTCTCTGTCCTCAAAAGAAGAGAAAGCAGGCAGTTACGTGAAGCCTACAAAGCAGGTCATACCAACCAATTTAATGATCTATTCTGACTATATGTGAATCATAAAAGTGGTCCAAAACTAATAGTGGTCTAATTACATTTTGCTTATAGGTCTGAGCACTCATTAACATCTGAATTGGTATCTTTCAGTTTCTGTGCACTTCTCTGGAGCTGGTTAGCTAAACACTGAAATATGTTGTTCTTTTTTTGTCCAGGCCTACAGATTCTGCATTACTTTGGTCTTTCTGTAATAGAAAATCCTAATGCTACTCTGATTTTTATAACATAAGATTATTGTCATTGTTGTTGTTGTTATTACTATTATTAAATCATTTATTTCTGTGCTCATCTGTAAGTAATTGCATTAATTATAGCTACTGAATTAACAGTGTTTAAAAATGAAAACAGGAAAAAACAACCCTAGTAAAGTGCAGTTTTGGGTCTGTGCCTAGATAGTCACTAATTCTGCCAAGAAAAGATGGAATATTTCGTTTTCAACACAGTAGAGACTAAGCCAACAATTATATAAGGTAACTTCATTTTTCTGGTGAATGCATTTGAAGCAGTGTCTATTGCAAAAGAACAGAGTGAGAGTTTCCTAGACATTTAATAGGAGAATAAAGCAGGAGATTCTAGGCAAAATCTTCTTTTCAGAGCTTCACAATAGATCTCAGCTGCAGATTTCCACTGTGTCTGTATGTATTTCACACTGGAAAATTAGGCCTGAAAGGAGAGCAAACTAATGTAACTGAGATGCAGTTTATGACTGTGAAGGAGAATTTTTGCCCTAAGTTTTAATGAGTTTTTTACATTAACCTTTAAAATGCATAGCATTTTTAGAGTTTCTGAAATGTTCACATTTCTCCCTAAAGCCAAATTTTTGTTAAATATTGCTTGCCCTAAAACATATATAGATGTTCTGCAACGTTTTTTGGAATTTTTTTACTTAAAAAACTTTTCACTTGATAAAGTTATTTCAAGAAAACTAACATTTTTCAACAACAACAACAAAATCATTCTGGTGACACCGTGGTTTAAAGCTCAGTGAAGTAATTTTCAGTTGTTAGTATGTCTCCTTCAGACACTTTCAGAAACATTTTTAATATATTTTTTAAAACTACAGTGTTCAGAACTCTGTTTTGAATGAATACTTGAAAACACCATGTTGAATTTCCAAAATGAAAATGCTTGTCCCGTAAAGTATTCTTCTAAGCGTTTTGTTCAGAATGTGCTTATTTTAAAATTCACTTTTTTTTTTTTTTTTTTCTTTTTTTCACTTCAGCTACAGAATCATAACATTTGGGAAGTTTTAATAGGCAACAAACTAATTTTCTATTAAAGGCTAAATTTTATGTCAGTTAGCAAATTATTTCCTTAAGTAAATCATCATATAAAAGAAGGCTGATTCCTTGAACACATATAAACATGCACTTTTGAAAAAAAGAAAAAAAAACAACCACAAAACATTGAGACATAAAGACATTAATTATTTTCCAAATGTTCACATAGTGCACATCAGATTTAGGGAGACTAAAGTTAGAAAAATTTGGAGCAAACTTCACCCAACTGATTTCGTACACTTGTAGCATTCTTTATATAATTCTTAATATAATTCTTAATGCATAATTCATATCATTCCAAAATATTAGAACTAAATTTCTGCAAATACAGACGTGTTTTCATGATAATAAAATCTGATTTTAAAAGAGAACAAATCTGGGGCAGCACACATATCATAAAACCACAACTGAAACATTGCTCGGATTTCTGCAGTTGTAGACATATCTCTAAGATCAGATTTGTGCTATTTTTCAGACCCATCCGTAAATGCAGTAAGGGCTTGTAAAGGCTGATCACTCTTTTTTGGCCTGGATATCAAGTGAATGTTGGTGTTAAGCAACTTATGCGGAGGTGGGTGGGATGTAAGTTGACCCATATAGTCTGCTAATGCCATACTAAAAACGTCTGATTGCTAATAAAGCCATTGTAAATACATGTTTGTCACAGGTAAGCAGATATAAGCAAAGTCTACCCCCGATAATGTTAGTAAGCGTTGTCTGGCTTTAATTATCAGAGAAGTAAACATCTCATACTGTGTCAGAATAATTTTTTGCAGATTGATTTGGTAAGAAGATCCATTCAATAATTAACAGTAGGTCTGGCTTCTGAGGGTCCCGCTGAAAAATCAGTGTGTGAGGTTGTCAAGCGGGGTTTAAAATAATGAGATAAAATGGTAATTCAGGGGCCCACCGGTGAGCTTGCCTGCTGGTGATCGCTGTGGCAACCTTTTGCAAAGAGTTAACAGCCTCAGAGTCCAGACTGCAGGGAGAGAGTAAGTCAGTATCTCCTTTGAGCAGTTCAAATAAAGGACTTAAGTTTGCATTAGAAATTCCCAACAGCGATTGGACCCAATTAATGGTTCCCAACAGTTTTTGTACATCATGCAGGTTTCTAATGTCTGTCTGTATCGGTTGAGGAATTATAGTTTGAGCCCTGATGCACCAATCTAAGTACTTAAATGGTGGTATTTTTTGAATTTTTTCCGGTGCGATACAGAGGCCTGCTGAATTAACAGCAGTCGTGACAAGGGCTACAGCTTCCTCCATGATCTCGTGATGTTGTGTGGCCACTAAGATGTCATCCATATAATAGTATAACAAGACACTGGGCATTGCAGTCCTAACAGGATTAAGTACCTTAGCTACATACCACTGACAAATTGTAGGACTATTCTTCATTCCTTGTGGCAGCACTGGTATCTTTGCAATGGGGCTTGCATGTTGACGCTTGGAACTGAAAAAGCAAATTTAGGAGCATCATCAGAGTGTAGTGGGATATTAAAAAAAGCAATCTTTAAGATCAATGACAGTCAAATACCAATTCCGAGGAATCATAGTGGGGGCCAAGAGTCCTGGTTGGAGGGCTCCCATGTCTTCCATAGCGTCATTAATTTTTCTGAGGTCGTGGAGCAAGTGCCACCTGCCGGTTTGTTTTTTAATAACAAAAATAGGTGAGTTTGAAGGACTAGTAGAAGGCACAATATGCCCTTTTGTTAACTTCTTCATAACTAATTCTTGGAGGGCGCGAAGCTTTTCCAGTGGTAGGGGTCATTGATCTACCCAAAAAGGAGTATTGGTTTTCCATGTCAATTTAAGGGTGTTGTGCGTTTCAATGACCCCTTCTAAAAATGAGTCCGAATGGACATTCCCCACTGAGTCAGCACATCGCGCCCCCACAGAATAAAAGGAACGGGTAACACGAAAGGTTTAACAGAGGCTATATGCCCCTCTGGACCTTGGATTTGGATTAATTCCACACTTTGGTGGCTGTTACTAGTTCCTCCGATTCCAGCCAATGCATGGGATACATTAGTCAGAAGCCATTGTGGAGGCCACTTAGGCTGAGATATTACCGTGCCATCCACTCCAGTATCAATAATTCCACTTAATACTACTTGCTGCCCCCCGCAGATAAGGGTACATTGACATATGGGTTCTTTCTGAGAAATAGATTGCACCCATAGAATTTGTAGGTTCCCTGTAGATGCAAATCCTCCTTGCCTTTTAGGAGATTGATCAGGAATGAGGGAGTCCATCCCCGCCGGAATCAATATTAATTGCGCTATATGACTACCTTTAGGTACTGTGCAGGGGGAAAATAGAGTCCATGCCATAATTTTAATTTCATTCATACTATCAGAGTCAACGACACCTGGTAATACAAAAAGCCCGATAATGTGGTAGATGACCTTCCTAACAACAGCGCTTGTGTTTTGGGGGGTAAGGGTCCTGAAATATTTGTCGACAGCAAGTGAACTGAGCAATCAAGTAATGTTACTGTGTGGGTGGTTGCCAGGTCCAATCCGGCACTCCCGGGTGTTGCTGGACGAAGACTTGACACGCTGCTGCTTCCCTCCGGGGGGGTCGGAATGTCGGCTGTGGTACTTGTGTCTGCATGCATTGCTGCCCCACGCTCCGCGACCAGTTTCCCTGTATCAGTTGGCCCTGAAAATCATACCTAGACCGACATTGATTAGCATAATGACGCCCTTTTCGGCATCTAGGGCAAATTCCAGGGGTTTGACGCTTAGCCCCCGCATTCATAGCCAGGCAGTTCTTTTTTAAATACCTCGGTTTGCCGCAGCTGTAGCAATTCCCCACACCTGACGGACCACGCATGGCTGTAAAGGCAGCAGCCATGGCCTCAAATTTATGATCCACAGTACCAATTTTATTACAAGCTTCCACCATTTCAACCAATGTAGGATTCTGATTAGGGAGGGATTTCAAGAGCTTCTTACAATCCACATAAGCATTTTCTACAGCCAGTTTCAACAACAAAATTTCCTGTGCTTCCACTTTGTCTATCTGACGCTCCAGAACCTGTTTTAATCTATCAATAAATTGCATATAAGGCTTGAGTAATAGTTGTAAAATCTTTCTGTGGCTTTTGTGTGTCAGGGACATTGAAAAAAGCCTTTATCGCTTCCACCCGGACTGCTTCAAGAACCTCATGAGGGATATCCTGTGCCTGAGCTACCGGATCAGTGTGTGGACCCGTGCCCGTAAGATGCTCTATAGTTAAAGAAGCCACAGCCTGATTATCATGACCCGCAAACGTGAGAAGAAGTGCTTGGAGCCCTCTTCTCCAATGCAACTCCCACAGTGAAAACTGAGTCGGAGTTAACAGTAATTGTGCTAGAGATTTTAAATCATGAGGAGTCATAACATAAGTGTCAAAACCAGAAGATAACAGGCTCATGAAATAAGGAGAGGAAAGCCCGTGCTCAGTGACGGTACAGCGCAGCTCCTTAATTACAGGAAAAGATAAAGCCTCCCATTGTACCCCTCGGCCCTGATATATTACAGGAGCAGCTATCATTTTAGCAATCTCGAGATCCCCTTCCTTTAAAGCCTGGTGTCTTATATTAGCCCACACATCGCGTGAGTCAAGGGGATATAGGTCTGGCTCCTTCTTGAGATTTACTAGCCCCAGATCAAAGGGGTCATCCTCCGGAGGACATCTTACGGTGCCGACCTCTGGAGGTCCTCGGCAGCTTTCCAAAGGCAGAGAAGGGACTGTGGGGGAATTCCCTTTCACTTTTACATCGCTATCATTACTCTTTTCTTGAACTTTTAGGATTTCAAAAATGACCCTCCACCACAGAAGCATATGCTGTGCTTCTACATTCCCCGATGAGGCAGAGTCCCACAACTTCACCCCCACATCGTCCCAAAGTTCCCGCATAAAGATACTAGAAGCGGTTACATTGGGCATCTTCATTTGTACCCATTTAAGCATGGCTTTAAGGTCATGCCCAGAGATAACTTTCCCGTGCTTTTTAAGAAGAGCTTTCATAAGCTCATATACGTCTCTTTCCAGGGAAGACGCTTGATTCCCCATGTTTCGTTTCCCACAGCTCACCTCTCTACTCTGGAGGGATTTATTGCCGGCCGGCTCCTGCTTCCTTTCAGCAGCTCATTCAACGTTCTGTGGGACTCGCAGCAAGCCGCGCAGGCGGGCGGTTTCTCGGTCCAGTGATCACGTCGGTCAGTCAGGTCGCGTTGGTCAGATCACGTCGGTCAGATCACGCCGGTCGGATCACATCGGGGTCACCAATTTGTCACGATTGAGAGACGGGACACAGCTTGATGCAAGAGTCAGAGACAGTTCATTGCAGAAAACACTCATTTATATAGAAAATCAGAAGAAATCAGAAGACACGTGTTTTACATTGATTGGTTGCTATGCTGCAACATTCTTTATCAGCGCTCGTTGACTGGTAGCTAATTAAACTCTAACAACTGGACTGTTTACGACTAAGTTGTTTTGCAGAGACTAAGTTGTTTTCTTTCCCTCCTGCACCATATGACTCACAGGGGCAGTAACTCTCCCCCTCATCAGCACTTTTCTATTCCCCTTATCAGGATTCCCAAGGTTTATGGCCTACAAATTCCAGTACGTCCCCTTCTAACAACAACAGTGAAGCAGTGCGTGCCGTCCTGTCTGATTCTTTCAAGTCCAGTCCCACACAGCTTTATTATGCTTATAAATATTCTTATGAGCACACAAAGGTTGGCCGTCACTGATGTGTTGCATGCTTGTATTTTTCTGAAGACTTTTAAAGGTTACTAGCAGAATTTTATGATTAATGATTATTGTGCTGGGCATTAGCCAGGCCTAAGAGAAACCAAGATAAGCTAATAGAGCTTTTTGCCTGTGGGTCAAATTAAATCATTTAAATATGCAGAGAGGAGGGTTTTTTGTTGTTATTTTCTGAAAGTTGCAAAACTAAGCTATAAGTAGTTCCCAAAATTATAAAATAGTTAAAGCTCCAAAAAGGATAGATTCTACAGGTGTAGGGTGCCATTACATTTATTAGAGATGCAGTCGCTATCACCCTGGAGCCTAGAGAGAAACTAACCTTGTCCTGTCATTCTAGGCACAAACTTAATCCAACACCTGCTATAGATATCTAATGCTGGGTGAGATGAATTCCACCCTAGATGTTACTTCGGCTACACTCATTCTGCTTGACTCCAAACTGGCATTTGAATCCACTTTTCCTTGTGTGAATTCAAGGCTTTGTTCATGGGTCCTACAAGAAGTAACTGAGGTTCATGCTGTCCCCAAGCATGAACTCAGTGTATTTAATTGCATTGAGGCCATCTCTACATGTTCCATCGGCTCCTTGCAAAGATACGTCTTCCTAGACTGTTACTGTCAGACCATCATCTCAGGCAGCCTGATCTTGATTTCCTGTAAACTCGTGTAGCTCCTGTGACTAAGCTGAGGGATATTCCCTATGGTAACACAAATGGGAAGAGTTGATGGACTTCCTAGGGCTTGAGCGCACTCTTTGATATAGTCTCACTTTGCTTCATGAGTGAATTCTATAGTGAGTAGTGAGATTCATTGACATTGTAACTCATCCTAGTTATTTTAGGATACAGAAATTGCTTTCTTGAGTTATCAGCCTTTCTCTATTGAGGCATGTCTGACATGAGCTTAGATTAGCTGTCTAATTTTTAGGCAATGTGCAATGAATACTAGAGAACATATATATGAGAAACAGGAAGCATGGCAACACGGTTAAACTCTGCGGCTTATCTTCAAATCCATACTCTACAGAAATGGTCTATCTTATAGTTTCTAAGGCATGCAGGCTAGACGCATAAAATGTGTTTCAGCCAGATGGTGTGAGCACTGTCGGCACTCCAGGAGACTCCATGAGCTTCTATTCCAGGAGTCACCTTGTGGTTTTGGTGAGATTATCACTAAATTATGCTCCAGTGTAGCTACAGTACTACAAGCATCACGAGCTGACTTCATTTTGTTGGTGCCAGTTGCAACTGACCTTTGGGGAAGTCATCTGGAAGTTAGGTTATGTTCACTGCTGCGGTGTCAGTGGACAGAACAACTTCAGTAGAAACACACTTTTTACTACTTCTGTATTATTTAACATAATTTTCCAAAACAGTAATGATGAAGTCTAATAAGAACAGTTTTATAACAGAAGGTTTTTTTTGTTTTTGTTGAAATTCCAGAACAAATAAATCAACTTCAACTTCTTTGAAGTTTTTTATGGCATTCCAGAATGGGATTACACCAAGTTGCCACTTCCTTATTAAACTGGTGCATGTACTTTGGCCAGCACAGACATCATAAATTGTGCTTATTATCTATTTGTCAAAAAGTATGAGACTTTGTTAATATGTCTTTTTTTTTTTTTTTTTTTGGTGACAAATTGCCTCCAACCACAGCTCTCACATTCACAGTTAGATTTCTCAAAAATATTATTTTATCCCTCTACCTGACTACTTGTATTAAACAGTATGCATTTTCTCCATTTTCACTTTTAGTTTTTGGCTCTTAGCTATACTTCCAAGAATGCTTTTTCTTTTTCCTTTTATTTGGTGGTGATTTACTCATACATGTGAAAACCATTCTTGAAGTTCTGACTCATGCCCAAAGGCTGCAGCTTCAGTGAATAACAGACACATATATAAATAAGGGGGAAAAGAAGCTTATTCCTTGAAGTAACATATGACTGGTCAACAACTCCTAATTCCCTATCACCATTTATTGACGCCATTTCTGGGAAAGGTTCCATCAAGCTACCCTGACATTTGGCTCGAGCCATTAGTTAAATCTTCAGCAGTGTTGATGATCTTTGGACACATTGAAGTCAAAGCCCCGACAGATCAGTTCCAAAGTTCACTACTGCTCCTAACCTCTGGTTAACAATGTATAAAACATTCAGCATCATTAGAAAGCTATAGCTGCTCATATTACTATGGTCTGCTTAGATAACACAACAATAAAAAGCTGCATGGAGTTGCTATTTCCAGCACAACAGCAAGATCGTCACAAGTTTGCTACCAAAGCAAAAAGAAAGCTAGCAATAACACAGATGTTCCATAAGGTTTTTCCCATATGCAGAATAATACTTATCTTTTTTTTTTTTTTTTTTTTTTTTTCCTGTTTCCTTTAGAAGTCTTCGTTTTCTTTGTAAGTTATATCAGACCCAAGTGATCGGGAGTCTGTCTCAGCAACTAGAAAGCATATAAAGACCTTTCTCTTTGCCTTCCATAGACATCTTGAACTTTTCATTCATAGCTCAATATAATGGGAGGAGTGGGGACAGTCAGAAATTGATGCATGCATGCCTACATGCACAAGGGGATGTAATCTACGTATTACGTACATGTGTATTCTACATATGTCATTTTTTCTGTTGCCATGCCTTCACAAACTGGTACCTATCATGTCTGCAGAGACAGAAATTAAAAATGCTTCCACCCAGCATGTCTCTCAATAAACTCTAGATGCATATTTTAAACCATCCACACTTTTTCTATTAAAATCTCTATTGTACTAAGTTATGGATACATTTTGTAAGCAAATCTGTTACTGTGAGACTGCATACACAGAAGAATGAAGTCTTTTGTGTCTAAGATGACACTTCATGGCCAGTTTGTATGAATTTAAATTATTTAAAGTGTGGTAAACATTTTTCTTTATGCCTGAATTCTCAATGACAAAATTAAACGATTTTTCCTTTTCTTGACTAAAGTTCATTTAGTTTCAGAAAGTATTTAGAGGGATCTTTATTCGAATAGTGAAAGTAATTCCATTTAGATAACTTGCAATCCACACAGATTTAGCGAGACTTTGTTTCCCTTTCAGAATCTTGATTTTTCATGCTAGCCGTGATACTTACAATGTCCTGTCTCATTTCTGTAAAAAGAGGGGATTTCCATCGACTCTGAGTTTGTTTAGAGTGTGGCTGATAAAAAGCCTTCAATGCACGCAAGCTTCAAAGACTATAAAACCTATCACATCACCAAAATGCAATAGAATATCAAGAACTGAATAATCTGTCAGCAGTCACTGAACACATACAACATGAATGAAAACCATTTGTTCTGCAACTGCAAAATGAAATGCTGTTAGTAGCTTCAAAGCATCATTTAATTTCTTGTGTTTATTTTCCATAGTGAAAGCCAGCAGAAAATATCCAAAGCGTAGTGTCATTCTGGAGAGCTGATTATGATACAACTCAGCTTCATAAGACAACAACAGAAAAATAAATAATTTTAAATACAAGGAATTATTTGATTATTTATTTTTAAAGTTAACACAGACAGGATACTTCAGTGTTTCACACACTGTGAAACAGTTCCATTTGTTGTGTTCATCCCATAGCGAATGGTCAGGCTTCTCCTTGCTAGTTCTCTGTGAAGCAATGATTGTTTCTGTAAATGTGGTCCAGTTTCAGCTGGATAAATCTTTTAGGATACCGTTATATTAGTAAGACTTGACTTTTACTTGAGATGCTTTTCAATGGTTAAACACAAATAATTTAACAAATTCTTTTCAAACATAAAATATAAATATTCTTTTCTTATAATTACTCATTCATATTATTCACAAGGTGGTTTTTATTTTCATTATTCAGAAGAATATTCAAAAATTCTGCATTAAATACTGTAACAAAGACATGTTAAGACATTTAGTAACTGTAGGACTTGGTGTGTACGAGTGCTATGTGTATACAGGCAGGAGGGTGTTTACAGCTATCTATGTGATTAGTCAGGTAATAGTTTTGTTTTCTGTTTGGAACAAGTATATTTCATATAGAATATTATGCCACAACAGAATACTAAACCTCCCAGAATTACTGTGGGAAACTGTAGGAAAGCTGGAAATCAAACAGAACTAGACTATTTTATAGTATTCACTTTGTTCCATCTTCTTTTGCATAAGAGAGCATATTATTTGGCAAGGCAGTTTGGAAATAAAATTTAAAAATAGCTAGATTTTCTTCCTCAGAGAAGACAGTAAAAAATAGGCAGAGTTGACTGTCTGAACTAACTATCAAAGTCTGAATTTAAATTTTTTTTATTAACATTTTTTCAATATGGAAGTAATGCTTGTGTGATCAGCATATGGATGTATCTGTGCATAGTTTCTTTTTCCTTAGTGTTGTTTATTTTTTGCATTTATCAGTCCATTTTAGTCATATTAAATCAACTCTATAGGCACTAAGAAAATTCCTGGATTAAATTTCTGTCTGCACAGAAAGAACAGGCTGTATCTGAACCACACTACTGGCACTTAAAACCAGGAGGGTCATCAGTATGCTTTAAAGTGAGAAGAAGAAGAAAAATAGCAGATGCAGAAAAACACATGGTTTGGAAATGCCATGATTGGTAGACAGTGTTGCACCAGGATAAAATAAAATGAAAAAAAAAAGAGCTACCATGCTGATGTTAGATTAGCTATCTATTAGAGAGGACCTAGAATCAAACCAAATGAAAAAAATAACACCTCAGTAATTAACATGAATCTATACTGATTGAAATTTTAGGACTAACTAGGAAAACTACAGTTTTAAATTTATATTTATCAGCTACACATACACAATCACAACAGTGGCTGCAGTACAGAGAGATTAAAAGTACTGAAATCAGAAAACACTACAGAAAGCCACGTGGGCTGGGAAAATACCACATGTGGCTGCAATATACAAAACAAACTCCTAGACACTATCAATGACTGTTTCATACTCTAACTGGCCTGCACCCCTTTTCAGAAGATGCAAATATTTGACTACTTTTCAGTAGCACCCAGGATCTTGTCCAAAATCTTACAGCTGAAGAAGTTGCCATTACATTGATCCGACAGCAACCATTACATTGATTCCACAATCTCACAGGCTCCAAAAGACTAAAAAAAAAATGACCTTGTGCCTAGCAGTAAGGTGATTGACATAAAAATAGGAACACTTTTTAAAAAGAGGCTAAAAAAAGCAGCTGAGAGAATTAAATCTTTGCAAGTTATACTGCCACAATTAAGAATATTATGCTAGGAGATCAAAATATACCAACTGATACAGTCCTGAGAAAGAACAAAAGAAGCTGGCAGGACTAAACAGTAGAGTAATAGAAGAAGGTTCTTAGGAGCTAAGTCCTGTCAAACTGTAGAAAAGAGAAAGACTCATAAACTTGGGTAGGTGAAAATACAAGAGCATGCTAAAAAAAGGTTGTAAGGATCAGCTAGTAAAAGGAAAAAAAATTGTAATGAATCTTCAAACACTGCAGGAGCCAGAGGTCTGTCAGAGAACTGTTGATGACTGGGAGACAAATTCACACACAAACCTTCATTCTCCTACATTATTTTTTGCTATCATTTCTAGTCTCTGTATAATGTACAACTGGCATTTTAGCCAAAGTTGTCATCTGCATGAGAAAGACGATTCTGCTTTTATAATACAAGTGGCAGAGATCTGATTGCAGCAAGGCACAAATGGGCTACCATTTATTGACATAAAATGCAGTTATTGTTAACAAGCTGAGACTGAATTACTGATTAGTTTTTGCTGAATCACAGAAGTATTTTTTTAAAAAAAATTATTTATTGAAGCATCATTCTAGGTTTTTCAGAACTGACATTTCCTCTGAGAAGAGGTATTGAATATTAGGCCTGAATTCACAATGCTTTTTCTGTACTTCTTGAACATTGGGAACTAGTATAAACTGGTGGAGATAAAGAATATTTGCTCACTCATTATTAACTCTACTCAGGGACATCTTTCTTCTTCCAGTTTCTTGCCTCCCTTGCTCCCTTCCTACAGAAAAGCAATATAAATTAAAATAGTATGAATTTATCACTGCTGCATTCCTACAAACGGTTTAACTGTTCAACTGATGTTGATTAATACAGAGTTTGAGGTAAATAATGTTTGAAAAATGTGAAACGGAATACCCTAGGGAAACAAGCATGCCTATGTTTCTGACATAACTACAAAATAAAGTACTTATGTCTAGCTTAATTTGTTTAAGAAATCTTTGTGGTCATAAATAAATTAAACCAATAGATGTTCTCCTCCCCTTTGTGATGTGCTCTAGTAAATGTGAGGGTCAGTGATTTGGGGGAAACGCCTGATGCATCCTTGAGTTACTATGCTGAGGGCAGATTTGACAAAAACTTGCAAGAACCAGCATCTGATATCACATTAATGTCTCTAGGGCAGATTGCATATTGGATATCAGCCCTGGTGAGGGAAGATTTATTCCTTTGCTTTCTTCTAAAAGCTGATGTTCCTTTTCCTGAACTAAAAGCCCATAAATAGGTGTCTGACTTGCCTCAGCTTTTTATAACATTGATGGGAAAGCTGCACAGGCAGCTGAGATCTATCATCCTGCTGTTTTACGTTTTACTGGTGTTCGACATTCTTCTGTGACCATGGGCTAACTTTTGTTTACATTTCTTAGAGATTTGACATTATACCAACATACTTCACTCATTTGTCATATCAATATTCCTTTTCCATTTGCTTTGATTATAAAGCTGAAAATAAATCAGTACGAACCTCCAATATATTTTTTGACATAACTGCCACATTCTTGTTTTATTCTCATAATGGTTCTCTATATTTCTTATAATGCTCAATCTTCCTCCTCTTAGGATACTATTCTGTCCTCAACAGCAAGGTGAGAAGGTAACTATCCCAAATAACTAAAATTTCATGATCAAGATACCCTGTGGCATACATAAAACTGATGGTTCTCTCTCTGATTTTAATTCAAAGATACCAGAAAAGGACCTTCTGCATCTCAGATGTTTGTCTCTATCACTGAGCTATTTGCTGTTCTAAGAAGAACTTCAGAAGGTTTTCAAGACAAAAACCTCAGAGATCCTTGGACTCATTGAAATGTAGACTATGAAGATATTTTCAGCTCCTCAAAGCTTTCACTACAAAAGAAAATGGTTTACCATCTAGTTCAAATTAATAACTTCTGCTTGCAGATTATTGTTACAATAATAATCTTGCTTTTGTCCCTTTTTGTTTCCACCGGTAAGTATGAGTCTTCGGGTCTAGATGCAAGAGGAAAAAAATTCAGGAGCAGCTGTATGGATTCCATTCCAGGAACAGCTCACTTATGGAAGGAATAGAGGCCTAAAAATGGCTACCTCACTCACTTGAGTCCAAGTATACTCCCTTGGTATGTTTAATGTTAAAGTTTCATTTAACAAAGTCAAATAAGATGCTGAGTCCAACTGTAACAGAAATTATTGAATTTAAAACAGTCACTAGTGAAGCATAGGCATTTAAGAAGCAAGGTGCAGTCATGAAAGACAGAACCATCATCTGTTCCTGGCAGACAAGTTCACCCTTCTTGTCTCCATTTTCACTATCACTGGGATAAGGAAGACTAGATTTTTCTTGTAGTTTTAGAAAAAAACAATTTGTGAGAACAATTTAATTTTTCTGATTCTACGAGGGGCAGAGCTCTTCCTAGGTTTTCTGGGAAACCCAACAGAGTAGAATTATTACTAGTATCATCTGGGTTGAAAGGAGGAAGAGAAAGTGGCGTAAATACAGTTTAACATAACTATTTGGGTATGTATTGTTACTATCTCATGACAAAGACACTGCAAATTCTTTGTTTATGTGTTTATGTAGGGATGATCAGTAAATCCTGTGGTGTACAGATTGTCTCATTTTTTATTCTTTTCTAAGGTGCATATGACTTATCCACAACAGCCTTCATGCGACACCTAGCTCATCAGATGTAAAGCTGACAGCTTCTTGACGACCTTCAAACACCAACTGACCAGGACAGAGTGAACTGATTCTCTGTTGGCTATTCAAACAACCTGGGGAAAAAAACAACCCAGCAACACTCAAGTATAATCAGTTTTCATTGTCTATGTTCAGAAATATATTATTACATTAAAATACTGTTCTTGTGGCCAAAACTGGAAACAAATTACTGTAAAAACATTTTAGGATGAGCAGGATTAATATTTCTTCTTTGGGAAGAATTTCTTCCAGGCATATTACACTTTTTACTTGAATAAATAAGGATTGCATTGATTTAATACACTTGGAGTGCAGAAGATTAAAGCAAAATTAGTACTGTACCTAAGCAATATAAAAAATGCTTTATGGCTTGAAAATTGAGCACAAGTATAACACCCTTAACTATAGTTTTATTACCTTTATTATATCAGGAGTTAGCAGCTTAGGGAAAATTTGTATTTTTCTCCATTAACTTCTCAAGTTAAACAGATTCTTTTTTCCTCAGAAGACAGACCAATAAAACACAGCCTTTGTTGTAAGAAAATGAGTGCATGAAAAACTAATATTTAGGTACAAACCATTAGTGCATGGTGAGGTTGTGAAATAACAATTAAACCAAAGGGTGACCATCTGCATTTACTTTTCCAGAAATAATTGCATCCAATCAGATAGAATTTATGAACAAAATGTGATTGAGAAGGTAATCATTGAGTAGTTATTTACTATGACTTTCACCCCTGAAAATGAAACCACATTTCTGAGTTACATTTGTTTTTTCCAGATCTTGGTCTAGGTTCACAGTTCACCCCTGTCATGACTCCAGCTTGCCATAAGACCTGGGTGCAATTAAGAGCTCATACTTAATGCCTTAGAGTTCACAGGAATGAAGCCTGCAAGAGTGATCCAATCTAGGAGCCATGGGGCACTCCAAGGAGTTTCAAGTGTCGTGTAACACACTCCAATATATACATTTCAAGACAAACCTTACAGTGCAGTGCCACTGGCAAAAGGAGTTGAAAGCTCAGAGTCTTTGTGGAGTTACCATATAATTGTAGTGTTTCATCCCAACACCAACCTGAGAGTCATGGACTAGCTGACTGTGATCTTTTGTCTCTGCTTCTTAAGTGGGAGAAACATATTTTAGGTGTCCTCGTTACCATCCAAAACTCCTCTGCATTTATGCCAAGTGAGTAGCACCTGGACCGTTTCATTCCTGACAGAGTTACACAGGCAAAATCAGCAGTCTAACCTACCACATAAGGAAAAAATGTTAAGCCCACAACCCACTGCCATGTGGGCTCAGAATCTTCCTTTTTTAGTTAGTTCCTCAAAGTTTCTATAAATTGTTATAGCGTATTGTCAAATTAATTACAATTTAGTCTGGCTGAAGAGAATCCTGAGATTTCTTTTCCTTGCCACCCATCATTTCTTGCAATCATTTCATCATGTACACCTCGTGAATTATTTCACAACACAGGTCTCCCTCCAGTGCTGGCCCACTCTGTCATATCTGTTTTGAGAAATTACTGCTGCCTTCCCATAATTACCACAGTGACTTATTCCCCTTCTCCAAAAATTCTTTGGCTCAGTTGTAAGGTTCTCACTCCAGAAGAGATGCATGCATAATTTAAAAGAGAAATAGCGTTATAGAACAATCCCAGGTTCATTTCAGTCATGATGTTTAAAAGTCAGTCAAGAAAATAGAATTTTGCACATAATATTTTTGTGGATGTAAATGGCCCTGAGACAGTGAGGAGTCAAAACTGAAGCCTCCATTCTAGATACTTACAGCCTGTTCCATGTACCAAACATCATTCTTGATTTTTCTACTGGAAGAGGGCTGGAAATAAAAAAAGACCCACATTTTGCCTTTTTCTATTATTGTCTTGTATCTTCACCACGTGAAAAGGTGAAGTAATTTAATATAGCTACTTCTTATCAGCTTACTGGAGAACCGTCTTCCATCAAGGCCATTCATTTTTTGGAGAAAGATGAGACAGGTTATGGCAGATGCTGTAAGAGATCCAAAAGAGGCAGAAACCATATAGTTAATGATGTTTTTATGGCATAAAATTCTTTTGTATAACTTCCAGCCCACATTATTTTCCACATAATTCCAAATGGATGTTTTTAACATCACTTTCTGGCACGGTGGGGGGAGTAAATCTGTCAATATAAAATGAACACAAATTAAACCAATTTTCCTGTAGAGGACTTATTGTTTATACTTCCAGTGGCCATTATAGCTCTTCATCTTAAAAGACCCCATTATATTTTCCATGTCTTTTTATTTTAATAAAGATCAGAAAAAAAAATCTGGTTTACTGTTTGCTGATGTGGCCCAAATCTATCACTGTCAAGGATTTCTCCCAGTGATTTTAAAGATTAAAAATGTTTTCTTCTTTGCTTGTGTCATTGTTTAACCCCAGTGGACAGCTCAGCACCACCCCACCACTCACTCACTCCTCCCCCCACAGTGAGATGGGGGAGAGAATCAGAAGGGGAAAATTGAGAAAATTTGTGGGTTGAGATAAAGAGAGTTTAATAGGAAAGCAAAAGCTGCACACACAAGGAAGGCAAAAACCAGAATTAATTCACTGCTTCCCATCAGTAGGCAGGTGTTCAGCCATCTCCAGGAAAGGAGGGCTCCATCACACATAACAGTCACTTGGGAAGACAAACGCCATAATCCTAAATGTCCCCCTGCCTCCTTCTTCCTCAGCTTTTACTTGCTGAGCATGGTGCCATATGGTGTGGAATATCCCTTTGGTCAGTTGGGGTCAGCTGTTATGGCTGCGTCCCCTCCCAACTTCTTGTGCACCCCCAGCCTCCTCACTGACAGGGCAGCATAAGAAGCAGAAAAGGCCCTAATGCTGTGCAAGCACTTTTCAGCAACAGCTAAAACATCCTTGTGCTATCAACATTGTTTTGGTCACAAATTCAAAACACAGCACCATGAGCTACTATAAAGAAAATTAACTCTATCTCAGCCAAAACCAGTATAGCATGTTATGATCTTCAAGTCAATTGTCCGTTTCCAGTACTGTTTGGCACAATATTGCTTAGTGAAACGCTTCCTTCTAAAACAATGAACATCCCAACCCAACAGTTCCTGATCCTTAGTATCTTTTATGTAAACAGAGAAGATTGAACCCAGATGAAAGGACATGGGAGGGCTAAAGAATAATATTCACATTATATCAGAAATAATACAGACTTGTGTTCTGTGGTAAGAGATTTACCATACAGGTATACTTATATATGGAGCAGAGACATACTTTTATACAGAAGAGACATATATGCATATATGGAAGAAGAATTAACAATCAACATTGTGCTAGAACAAATCCTTTGCCCAAGTATCTTGAACAAAGACTCACTGTTAGGATGCAAAATTGCTTCAGCATTTGTATGTCTGTTATACGTCTACTAATAGGAAAATCTCAATTTTTAAATCTTTTATTTACACATTTCTCTTCTTCCTGTGAAAGCAGTCACTGCTTGCTTCCTACCCACCCCCACCCTCCATAATTTTTTTTTTTTTTCCTAGTGAAAAGTTGATTTAGGCCCAGTTTAAATTAGGGGTGGCAAAGTAGCTTGCCTAGTCAGCAGTTCCAACAGCCAGCCTGTCTAGTGAGTTTTTCATCTCTGAAAAATAAATCATTCACTGTCATAGAATTCATTGTCAACATGTATGACTGCTCTGTTTGTCAGCTGTCAGATTCTTTTTTACTGTGTGTTACAGGGTACCAGGCGCCTTTGATGGTCTCTTCTATATAAATATCAGAATTAAAATAAATGTGATTCTCAGGTAAATTTAATGACACAAAACCTTCTGAATGTAAAGTATTAAAAGTGGTTCTCGTTTATACTTCTGGGCTTGTGTAATACTCTAAGACAACATTAAAATAATTACATGAGAATTTTAAAAGATGGCAAGAGAGGCAGAAAGAGGAAAATACTAGTGCAAGTTTGAAGGAAAACTGAGTCAGAGGCTTTAAAGGGGTAAAGCTTCACTGGTTTAATACAGAGGTAATATATAAATTGCTCCCATATGGTAATGATCTGCCTCAGCTACTCTGCAGGAGTAAAGACAAGCTGCTGTCTCACCAACAACCTTATCTTCCCCAAACCAAACAAAATCTTGGCATCTTGCAGAATGTGGAAGCTGCAAGAAAAAGCAATTGCAAGATCTGTTCTAGACCTGTCATTTCCTTCAGTGGGTCTAGTTTTCACTTGCCTCGCATATTTCAATATTGTAGTCAATCACTCTTTTCTGTAATTATAGATTTTATGGTTTGTATTTACAGGCTTATGAAGAGGAGTGATAAAAGATCTTTAAGCTGATTGCAGACCATGCAGAGACTGAAAGTATTCCTGACTGATTATATTGACTGACTTTATGACCCTTTTGTGCTGCCAAAGCCTCATAAAAAAGCACATAATGTGAAGTGGAATACATCATTGTACAGGTGTAAATGACTACACAAGATGCAAGGAAAGTAGAATCAAGCCAGTCGTACCTAATAAACACTTTCAGCCCAGGAACTGTTGCAGACTCTCATGTAAATACTTAACATGTGGTTCTGCTCTAAAAAGTGACTATAAAATGCATTGTAGGTTTTTATTGTATTTCAGTGATACCATATTAAATTTGCTCGGTTTATACATAAAAGGCATTTTTTTCTAATAGATATGTTAGCAAACTCCATGTAAACATTCAAACTCAATTTTCTTCTATTCTAATGCTCTGTAAGAGTAAAGACTCAGCTTTACTTCACTGATACCTTCGCAAATTTACATATTTTACTTCTAATGGCACCAAAACATGTTGCAGCTTCTGAACACGGAGTTAAAAGTTTTCAAAAAACACATCTGAAAAATTGTACACAGCAGTTACATACCGAAATTCTGATGAACCAGACTGATTACAAAATCCAGCCTAAGCTCTTGTTTGTGCTGAATTCTTCAGGTTTGTTCTCTTCAGAGTTTTGTCCAAATCTGCAGAAATAAAACCCAAACACTTTTATTGTTCATTTAAGATATTTCTCATGCAAAATGGCCTTTTTCACTTTTAATAGTAGTGTGGGCAAAATAAAACTTAGCTTAATAGTTAAAAACTTATAATGAAGGCCACTTACGCTCAATTATTCCCCAGAGGAGCAAAATTCCCATTGTTTAAAATATTAGTAAATTGGGATATAGGATATTGTCTGAGTCTGGAGTTAGTATGAATAAAATGTGTTCATATAGGAATGATGTTGCAGTGGTAGGGAGGCAGCGTAGGTAATCTCACAGGTCATTTCCCCACTTACGGTTCGTGTTTGCATTCTCTGTAGTATTGCAAATTTGATTAATTTCCTCATACAGGGGTCATCACAGCCTGGGAACTGCAAAGAGAGGGTGTAATGGCTTAACGCACACATTCATTTTGGCTCTCCTTAATTTTGTGCTATAAAGTACAATCCACTCCATTAATCATCTGTAATTCTTAAAAGAGAGCAGCAATCTAGTGCGGGTAAATTTCAGACAAGCAAGAAATTGCTGAACTGTCTTTACATACAGGGTATAACCTCGGTACAGGCAGCAGAGGGGCCTGCCACTCAGACCTAACAAGAGTTACTAGAATAATTTCTACTTTTTATATTTTTGGGGGAAGATACTGTCCAAATGTTTGGCATTATATTAGGTGAATACGTGTCAGGGCCCCGTGGGGCTCCGGGCCCGTCCCAGCCGCGGGCCGGCGCAGGGCCCCGGGGCCCCGGGGCAGCCCCAGCCCCGGCATCGGGCCCGTCCCTGGGGCCGGGGCCGGGCGGCGGCCGGGCTGGGCCGTGGGGCCGCGGGTGGGCCCGGCTCGGCGGGGGCCATGGCCGGGCAGGGCAGGGCTGTGGGGAGCTGGAGACCGGCCCTGCTGCGGCGGCGCTGGGGCAGGCGCTGACGGCCCGGGGGGCTCACGGGGGTCCGGGGCCTGCGCACCCTGGGGGGACCCCGGGGCGCTGGCAGGGACAGGCGGGGCTGGGGGTGCCCTTGGGGACATTGCAGTGTGCTCCACAGGTTCTAACAACGAATTGATTTAATGCTAAAGATTTTTAAAGAGGATTTGGTCATGCTTGTAGATTTTAGAGAAATAGAGGTCTCTTCCCTTTCTGGGACATTTTACACTTCCTAAAAGCAAGCTAAAACCGAATTATTTTTTTTTTTAAAAACTTTCATGTAGACAGATGGTAAGAGCTGCAGTACTTTCTGTCTAGTTTTCTTCTTTAGGATTATTGTCTCCATCTCAGAAGTACTCAACAAATATATTTCTGTTAAAATTTAATAAAGCAGCCTAGAAAACTTCTTACGCTCTTTTATGTAGAAAAGCATTAATTCTTTTGTCAAAAGCTTGAAGAGACATCCTCATGAATAATCACCGTGTTTGAATCGCTTCTGTTCTAAGTAGCCTGAAATAGCAATAGCCTCATTTTATTCATTACTGAAGAGCAACTCCAAATGTTTTTCTTAGGATTCACATTCGAGTAAGAGCAGATAAGGATCCTATACGTACAATTTGAGATAATGTCATCATTCAGACACTGCCTTATTAACACAGAAAAAAGGCAATGAAACCCAAAATGGGGTTTAGACACTGACTGCAGCACTAAGCCTTGCAACACCAAGATCCCAAATGGGAAGCAAAAATCATGTTACTAGATACACCGTCTCTGTGCACAGGGAATGTATGTGTAGTGTAGGGAGAGGCGCTCGGAAGATCTCACGATGTATGGGAAGAATAGAGGTGCATGAAAGATCTCACGATGCATGGAAAGAACAGGGAAATAAAGATCTTGCGATGTACAGAAAGGTGTGTATAAAGCAATTGCACAGTTAATTGAGCAAATAGCAACCACCATATTGGCGTTTGTGCTTTTGTTCCCGCGAAGGTTTTAACCTCCTGCAAGGGTTAGCTGTGATCTGAACACCGCATTTCTGTGGCTTGGCAGGTAGAAGAACACAGCTAATACCTTACCACAACAGTGTAGGAGGAGTTGGGTCTCACAGTTGCATATCAGTGCTGCAAAGCTGAAGAACTGCTGAGGAGGTTAGGAAACAAAACCCTGGGTGCTTGAACAACGTAAAGATCGGCAGGCCCTGTGGGCTATATGTGCTTTAAGGGTTTGTTAGAAGCTGAGCAGGGATTTTCAGGACTGCAAATGTTTATGTCAGTGCTACTTTTAAACACCGCTGTCTAGCACTGTATCCTCACTAGGGAACTGTAGATGTTGTCTTGACAATGACACAGAACTAATTCTATTATATTTTCTCCAGTTTTCTCCATCAGGAAATGACAGACAAGCATATCACCCAGTTCCATGGTATTGAACCGAAAGATGCAGATTGTTGGTTTAGGCTATCAGCACTGAACCATGAAAAAAAAAAAAAAAAAAAAAAAAAAAAAAAAATTTGGACAGCTATCCAAGGCATATAGTTTGGAAATGACAAACATCTGTCAAAATATATAAGCAAAATACAAACCTGCTGTATGAAAATTCTGTCTGTGAGACATAACTCAATGTTTCTAACTGAACCCAAACATTATATTGAGGCTGCATGTTTCTTATTTCTTACATAAAAAGTGGTTACATTTATTAACATGGGTGAACTCTGTAACCACACTTGTTTTCGATAGAAAATTAGGACATCATTAGGCCTTGATAACATCTCAGGGCTGGCATAACCCTCTCTTCCGCCTTTTTAATGTTTGTTTTAAACTGAATATAGCTCACAGAGAGTTAATAAGCAATAAGGATTATTCTGGTTTGGGTGAGATATGTGATATGGGAAGTGACTGTCCTCTGGTCTGCCCTTCTAGCCATTTCTTAGCATCTTAGAGTTTATGTTGAAGTGGCTTCCTTGAAAAGTAATGGCATAATAAATATTCCATGATGGTCAATGTACACAAGCTTTTATTCCCCTGTTTTGATGCAAACAAACAATATATTCACTGAAGGCAATATTGTAGGTGTAAGAGAAATCAGAGCCTAAGTCTGTAATTCAGTTACATACTACTCCTACATACACACATTTACAAGACTCTGAAGATATCCAGAAAATTCTGAGATCTTGCTATCCTTCATAAAGTCTTCTCTACTCTGAGAAGCCCATTGCAGAGTACAAGGACTACATTACCTCACTGGGAACATCCAGACAGCTGATTCTTGAGCAAGTCTATATTGTCATAGAGCAAGATGGTAGCCTTAAATTTGCCCCTGGTTTCTGAAAAACCCTTGATATTTCTTTATGAAGTTAAACCAAAATTGTTTCTATAAATTCTAAAGCTAAATTTTTCTGTGTCCTGAAAAGTGGGCCAATCCCATTTGCCTTAAGCAGATACTGTAAAAAACCTGTAAATTGAAGTTCTTTTTCTGGCATATAGCACTATAGGAACAACATTTAGCCTGTTCGCTCTCGATTTTTCCACCACCTGACACACTTCACTGTACTGAATCATCACAACAGTAGATCTTTTTATTCATGGTCTCTTTCTGTTTGTTTTTGAGATTTTTTTTCTTCTTTTATTTTAATGTGGCATAAACTGTGAAACTTTCAGTCGCATGTTGCTGTGGAGTCCAAAGTATAAACGAAGACACAGACTATGAGTATCACTCTGTACTTACCTCGGTTCTTGTACTCTGCTCTAAGCCTCTGCTACTGACAGGATTGTGAACCAGACCTTTGGTGTGACCCAGTATGACAGTTTGTATAGATGGCATTTATAATTTTTAATCTTGTTTTTTTTTTTTTATTTTTAATGAGGGATAAAGAAACAGAATAGATGTTGTTGGTCATGGATAACTTTACTGATAACAATCTTTACTACTACTTCCTAAGCAGTTCTCTAATGTCGAATCATCTTGAAATTGTAGTTAGAGATACAAAAAGTGTACAGAGATACAAAAAAGCCTTGCTACTCATTTACATCTTTTTGTACCTGCTCAAAATAAAAGGCATTTCATTTTAGAATTATTTGTATTATCAAATAGGATAACTGCAGAAGACAAGCTCATCTGGTAGCTTTTTACATTAGTCACAAGTACAATGGTTTAGTGTGCTGCAGTGCTGGCAATTGTATTGCACTTTTAAGCAGTACAGGGGAGATAGCTTTTGTTTTCACTAGTGAAGAACTAGAAGTTTTAATTATTGGACGTTATCTGCAGAAAATAGTGGCAATTAAATGAAATGTTTTTACAGCATGATAGTCCCTCTGCAAAAATAGGCTGATAAATCAGGAAGTAGGTCTTCCAGATTTTTCTGTAAGAGCAGTTAAAAGCTATAATCATAAAGTGCTTTTTGGGCTGCATCCTGCAGATACCAAGCGCCTCCTAACCCAGAGCAGATACTCTGTGCCCCACAAAACTTTTTGGTTGGAAGAGAGGTTGGAAAGGTTCGCAGAGCATAGCTGCTTATCCAGCAGCAGGCTTCAAGCCAGAGCAGAGGAAGTCTTGCAAGAAGGTGCTGTGTTTTTTCGCCAGTTGCCATGCCATTTCCTTCTGCTTTCATGGCTCTACATAAAAAGGAAGGAGAAGCTGGTCCCCACAGCTATAATTACCGGCCCACTGCTGAGAGATGATTAGAAGGTAAATCAAGCTGACTCTGCAAATGGACAAAGGGAATGTAGAAAATTGGTAGCTGTGTGCATTTGCCTTACCACAGCACTTTATATTTGCTACCTTTCCTTCAGCCTTTGGTTGTTTTTTAAGCACATGTGGCTTCAGAACAAGAACTGACAGGAAAAAGTGTAAAAGCAAATGAGCAGCCACAGAATGGGATGATGCCCTGAACGGTGTTATTTAATCTCTAAGTTCATTCAGACCCCTGAGAGAACACTTGTTAAATTGTGTGTTTAATTTTTGAAAGTAACATACTTTATGTCAACATTTGCATGAACTAAGTGAAATAAACCTTTTATTCTTTTCTAACTGAAACTTCTGTAATTTTTCAGAGCATCTATGAAATGTATGTTTCATTTGTTGTTCATTAGACTGTAATCTAACTTGCAAAGAACGGTAATAGGTACTTATTTTCCAAAAATAATTTTTATTTTAATTTTATGTAATGCAAATATGCAAAACATAACAGAACCACCTGATAAATATAATTATCACCTAAATGCTTTAGATTATAAGATCAAGAGCTCGTTTGTGATGCTCACGGACAGGAATAATTTCACTTTTACATGGATCTACAGTCTAAATACACCAAAGTGTGGACAGGATGAGGAGAAAGAAAAGAGAAAAAATAAACTAAGTAAGCTAAGAGGTTTTCCCAAGGTTAAGTCGCTTTCACAGAACAGAAGGTGAACCTAGAATTCTGTCTCTGAGGTTAACACTTCTCTTCACCACCCTGTGCCTTTCAGTTGTGTGCAGTATCCAAATACATGATTTATTACCTAAAGAATAATATTTACTTTTACTTGCACTTTCTTTTACAGAAGTCACTCTATGAGCATAGTGTGTAATATGAAAATTTTCCTCACTGCATAAATTGTAAGAATATTGTCTTTTGGATTCTGAAATAAATGTTACCTGTGCCATCCAGCTACTGACTGGTACTGTACGGTGAGCTTACATGATCTTCCAGGGGGATGCAGCACCAGGCTGTGGACATGTATATTTCAGAGCTTTATTCAGCTGGCTACGCATAGATATCTAGTGCTATTCCACATTCTTTACAGCATCTGCAATATCCACACAGGTGCAGGCAACTGGGTATCTACTCGTAAAGTGGATATCTAATCCTTTGCAGTCAATAGTGACCTCATAAATAGAAAACAATATCAAGATTTATTCAACACACCAGAAGGTGAACATGTTTGGCCAGCTGAGTAGCTGTTAATACACTCTGTTTATTAAGGGCAGGATTTAGTTATCTAGATACAGGTGCCTGATGCCTTTTCAGAAACAACAGACTTCTGAGACATTTGCTCAGGACTAGCAGTTCTGATCACCACAGGCAATCCCTGCCTTTCTGGAGAAGCAGGTTGAGACCAGGTGGGACGTCCAAGGAATCTCAAATGCACCAGAACCCTGTGAAAGGGCAACTGAACTAAGCTCTAGATCTCCATTGACTATAGTAAAGACTATATACCTAGATCATACATAGAGCCCAACAATTAGACATCCCAACCTTGCCTCTAAAACTTGCTGTCTGTGTTCTGTCTGCTGTCAAAATTACCCATGTCTCTTACCATGACCACCTGTGCTTTAACTGGTGATCTTGCTCTCTGTTACTTAATAAGAAACAGGGATGATCTTATCCAGAATAAGCTACTATGGATCACAATTTTGAATTTTGGGTAGAGCAGCATGGCAAAGTGTTTTCCATCCCTTGGAACACGAGAGACAAATCATTTATGAGGTCTGCTGGATACTCCTAGAAACAGCTTCCACTTTGCACAAACATGCATTTCATTACAACCAGGAGTTGTCTGTAATCCTCCCTTTTAAGGGGAGCTTTTCTAAGAATGTATGTCTTAAACCCCTTTTTTCAAGTTAATGCTGTAGAATAAATAAATTCTGAAACAGGCAATATTTGTAGCAGGAAGAATGAAGTGATCCAAAATATGGAAATGGCTGCTGACAGATTAAATGATATTGAATTAAAGTGAGTTGACACAGTACAGTGTGCTCTTCTTCACAGATGTGCCATTCTTTTCATAAGGAAGTTCAAGTTGTGAGGTGCCATAGCTGCTGAGCTGCTCAGAATTTCGATCTCCTGCTGCTCTTCCTCTTAATTTCCCAGTTTTTCCCCCATCTCCTTTGTGCACTGGAGAACCGTTCTGCTCCTTTGGCTGCTACTGTCATTCTCCCCATGCTCCTGACTCACTGGTAGGACAGAGGTGCTTGTAAAGTCTCTGTGGTGAAATAACCTTTGTGGCATCTTTTACTGTCTGCAATTGATTTAGATCTTCACCATCAACATATGATGCTGAGCCACCTTCCAATAGCTGCCACCACAACGGTTTCTGGTACTCACGTTATATGCTCTGTGTTTGTTGCCTTTTATTAATTTTTGCTTCGTGATTGATAAAAGCAATGTTCTGTCTGGGTTGCATTCTTTCTTTCCAGAAATCTGCCCCATTAAACTTTCTTTTGTTCTTACTGTCTCCTTTCATTTTTTTAAGAGAAAAATCTGGGAAAATGGTATAGAGCTGCAAGAGGGCAGTGTATATATGAAAGCTATTTTTCCTTGATGTTTGAAATTTGTTTTCACTGTTTTTTATTAAAGACCTAGCCCTGATCAAGAGAAACGGGACTCGAGGTTTTCTTAATTTCTTCTCAGACTCTAAACTTGATCAAGTAAGTATGGCAACTAATTCAGACATAGTGTTCCTCATAATGAGGAGCTCTAGTCAGACCACACCATGTACTTTAACACCAGCACCTGTTTTCTATCGAATTTTTTTGTTAAAGTGCAAGATTTGTACTCCTAGTCGTTTTAACCATCGGGTGCCGCCTAGTCTGAGTTTGTGATGCAAAAAGACTCTTTTATATAAACAGACTCAGTAATGTAGTAAGTCTGTGAATACAGCAAAACAAAAAAACAGAGCTTCCAACAGGTTATGAGAAAATGCTATCCAGACTTTAACAGGCACTAAGATACTTATTCCCTTTGTGTATTACAAGTGCCTCAAAAGTGTATTTTTTCAGGTTTATCTTTCTCCTAGATCTCCTAGTGCATTATCCTCGAATCCACTACACAAACATGGTACAAGGCCTGCAGTTATAATGAAATCCTGGAAAACAGTGGAAGTGGTGTTGCTCAGAATGACTCCACAATGCTGAGACTTTTAGATAAGATAAGCGTGCACAGCAAGCTTTGAATTGAAAGCTATTGAATCACTTGGTTTAAATTTCCTATTCATGGGACAGTCTTTGTATGAAAAACAAGATCTAAAACCAGCTTCAATCATCTTTCTGATTTCCCACCAATTCCCCTCTTTGTTTCTCTCCTCCCTGCTGGATACTCCTTGTATGTATTTAGATAAATACTGAAGTGTTAGAGATTTGTGGTGACAGGCTAAATACTGAGCTGGAACTTATTTATGTGATACTTTATTGTCTAAAAAGTGTGGGTTTTGGCACCTCAAAAATATCTATAAATTTGAATCAATTTTCTGAATACATTCAGATGAACAGTACTTGGTGAAAAGGGCCTAAACTCATAGAGCATAGAGCAGGAGATGGAGCCTTCTGCCTTTTTTCTTCTCTCCACAAATTTCTTGATAGGGGTTCATCTGATAAGTGCTATTTAGAATTAGGATATTAGCATTCTGATCTAGAATACTGTATGAAGTTGGAGATACACAAGGACTGTATCGTTCAATGTAGTGGAAGAATTCTGGGATAAGTTCTTCTTTTCTTCTTGTTGCTGTTCTACTTCATAGAAAATGTTTAAATATTCAGTGAGACAAGAAGAATGGTGAATGGTCTCTATGTAAATATCTAAATACCTCATCTGTATGTGATCTCTGCCTGAATTCCTTCCAGCTCCTCCGGTTAGTTGCTGGGACCTGTTGAGACCATTGGGTCTTCTGGATAGTACTAAAAGGACAGAACACGATATCTCAGGGTTTTCAATGTCCCTAACATAGAATTTAGTTCCTGCAACATGGCTCCTGGGATACCAGATGGCCTCAGACAGATTCCTATGAGGTTTTTCCATATTTCTTTCTTTAGAAATTTTAAAATTAGAAACTTCCATTTTACTTCAGAAAGTAGAGGTTTGGGTGTTGGTTTTATTATTTTTAGAAGTCAGAGCTACAGGAAAAGCCTTGCTATGGCAATTTTTTTCCTAGCATGAATGCTACTAGGACACTATTTGAGGAAGAGTTATGTTGCACTGTTAACCTACACAGTGGATATTCTATGAATATTTACAGCAGTGGGATTTGGATCATTAATGTCAATGTAAATTGTACAGCAATATCTACCTGTTCATTCATGCTGGGGAGCCAAAGGTGACATGAAGACTTAGGAAATTACCCTCCATTTTCAAAAGAAACATTTCCTTCTCACAGCAGAAACAATATGAAAACCTGGAGAAAAAAAAATCTTGCAAAACTTAGCATTGCAGAGAAGCACTCATTATTTAAAACCCTGACATGACCTCCAAAAATACTCATTTTAAATAAATGAAATTTAACTATATTAGCCTACATATAACCAGAGACAAATGCATATGTAATCAGCCAGGGCAAAGCTTTCAGTTAGACATCTGTGATGAGAACTTCTCTGGATATAAGTTATTGTTTGATCCTTCTAAAGATGAGTGTTGCCAAACACTCGTTATTGCTAAAATGTCAGCAATATTTGTGCCAAGTGTGGGGGAAGTGAGAAATGCGGTCTTTAGACTATAGTAATTGTCTTTCCCAAAACATCTGTAAATGAACAAAAATTAATATTTTATTGCAAAATGGAAGGTGGTGAGAGTCTCCATCTTAGATTCTAAAGGAATTTATAGCTACTCATTACACATAATCTTGTGTAATCTGTTCTGAATGAGAGAGAAAACATTCCATTAAATTAGAAATGCTATTAAATGACCAGAACAACTTACTTCATGTTTAGCCATAATTTGCTTGATCTTAACTTCCTCTCTCTAGTAATTAACAGTAATTAAGTAGTGTTTGTGTGAAAGAGGAAGGGGAAGAATAAAACATTAGAATTGAAGGGAATAATCAAATTTCTGAAAATACTTAGCTTTCAAGACCCTGTTTAATTTAATAGTTTAGATATGTAAATAACCTTGAAATTCTCACCTTTCAGGAAAGAAATTATGTCAATATTCTGAAAAAAAAAAAAAAAAAAGAAATATTCCCTACAGGAAATCTTTACTGATCTCATGCTTCTCTTTGTCTGGCCGTCTAGTGGTTAGTAAGAAATTAGAGTATGTAGTCTCACAGATACAAGCAATTAAACAGTATACAGTACATGATGGCTTTTTTTCAGAGTCATTAGCTGGTACTTGCATGATGCAGGTAATGGTGTCTCTGCTGGCTTTAAGATTCATTGAACTTACTTAGTAGTCTTGACTGTATATTAGAAAAGGGACTTGAGTAAGTAGTACAAAAATACTACCATTTTATCTTCAGTTCTCCTATTAAACTTGGATTAAATATATTAATTGCAGTTTAAAGCTGAGTGTTTTGTAATTACTTTTCTATTCTTTGTTTTAATAGTAATACTATGAAGCACCATAAGCAAATGAAATCAATGCATGTGAAATACAGTTTATGCCATATCCTAAGAGGCATCTTATCACTAGTGAAGCAAAACTATTGATAATATAACCACAGGTATAATTACATATATGCATATATATGTAAGTTCATAATAATATCAGTATCAAGCACATCAGATAGCTCTCATAAGTGGGCCAAACCATCCCAGAGGGGAGGGCCTAGCCATCCCAGAAAGGGGAAGACAGAACAAAGTAATCCCAAAAGTGGGCCCAGAGTGGTCCAACAGAGAACTTACGTCAGTACTTCAGCAGACATCTGCTCAGCAGTTTTCCCCTTCTAACCAAGTCTCCTTTCTGGCTGCTCACATCACCATCTCATTCGGAGTGGGAAGGGGAGCAAAGCTCATCCTGTTGGAGTCTCTCTGTTTGACAGATATGTCTTGTGACAAGTTTCCTTTTCAGTTTATAGTGTGGAAAGCACAGCAGTGTTGCACATCTAAGTTTATATTTTATAACACCTCGTTTGCTATAGTCAAACTAAATTTAAAGCCTTCTTTTAGGCTTTAACCTGACTAGCTGAATATATATTATTGAAAGTACACATAGTCTATGTTGAGATTTAAAAGGTGTTAGCACATTCTCCAATGTACTCTCGCTATAACTTAAAGCAAAGTTTATATGCTGTAATATAGTTGTTGCGTCTCCTATTCTTCTGTCGTTACGTGCACCGCTAACAACATCCACATCAGTTAGGAAATATTCGTTATGTCTAGTCTCTTCTGCTCTTTGTTCAGCTTGCCACTGAAGGAAGATTAACACTCCTCTGGGAACATCCTTCCAGCTCTATTCCTCCTGCAGAATCTAGGAAGGTCTGTCCCGTGTTGGGGTCAGGTTTCTAATATTTAAAAAATCTGCAGGAGACTGAAGATAATGGCATGGGATTTCCTGTTCCAGTTGCAGTAGATCCTTTGTTTGAAGCATAAGTTCCCCTGGACCATAACTCAGAAGAATGTATGTATTCTACTTTTAGATAAAATGCTAACTAACCAGACTAAAAAGAAAAAAAAAATCTATAATTTTAATTCAGAGTTGTGAATGGCAGTAAAGGCATGTACCAGGTTTCAAGACTGCAACAGACTTTTACACCTTTAAATATTTTGAATTCCAGAGGAAACATTAATTTAATCTGAATTGGATTTACTTTGCAAGGACAGTACTTCTTGTTCTCTGTTACCTGCTGTTTCATTGTATGTCCACTGGAAAGCTTTCAGTATTCATTTTCATTTCAGTACATGGGTGTCATTTTTCGTTAAGTATGAAACAGATTGTTCCAAGTTTTTTTGTGAAACGATAATTTGTCCTACCAACTGGTTTCCATATCTCTGCATAAAAAGTAATTGGTATGAGAGAAGCCAGTGTTGTAGCTCGCTACATATTTTGGGTTTGACACTTACTTTTCAAAACCCATCAGTACTGATTTGTTTCTCATACTGGAAAAAAAAATAAAAATAAAAAAAGTCACCTGTTACCAGTAATTCTAGCAGAGAAGAAGAAAATGTAAACACAGCAAAATAAAGATGAATTACCACACAGATGCTAAGCAGAAAGAATGTAAAGTGGTTGGGGCTCTGCCCAATGTTGGCCTCACAGCTGCTGTTCAGACTGCAAGACTTCAGCAGCAGCTGTAATGCCCTCTTCAGTGGTGTCTGATAACTCTCATTCGTTGAGTCTCTCTGGGTTTCTTAATCTTACATTTTTGTCTGAACCAGTAGCTCAGCTTTGCCAAGGGGGTCCTAACATAGCCTCCAATCTCATGGAAGAGGTGAGCTTGGGCCCAGATTTGACCTAGGTCAAAATTTTTCTTGGGTCCCGGTCTTCCTTGGCAAGCACTGTGACTGTGTGTATCATCTAGCTCACCAGCCATGTTTTCAGCAAACATGAGTAAGCCAAAAAATTGTTGGTGTTTAAATTTTGTTGAGAAGGGGTGGGGGGGAGGTTCTTAGGCACTAAAGCTTACAGTCAGATAGGCACCCTGCTTCATAAGCCCAGAAGGGCTCTGGAGATTCAGATACACCCACTCCAACACATCTTCAGGATGAACTAGTTGCTTCCCTAGTAGTTGAAGCCACGTATCCTGTTCCTAGATGCCAGGTGATCCAAATGCTGTATGTAGGCAGCCAGGCTCCAAGTTTGGGAATGGGAATTCATCTGAATGGAGAATAAGAGTTTAATTTATCTCATCTTAAAGAAGATGTCAAAAATACGGCAGACAAATCACTCTACAAATGTTTGCTTCTAGGTGACTGTCTCAGATGTAGCTGTCTTCAACATAGATGTAAACATTTAATATTAAATATAGTGAAACTCACCTTGAGGACCCTTTTCCATGCCCTGGACCCAAATCAAAATCAAGGATGTTAATTATTATTTTTTTTTTTAAAAAAAGTCACACAGAAAATCTGTTGTTCCAGTGAAATACAGTAAGCAATTGACAAAAAACATGTAATTTGTCTGACTTTATTCATTAAAATCAATTTGCAGCTAATAGCAAGGAGCAGATGTGTAGGAGTCCAGGATATGACCATAGCATTTTGAACATAGCATATTCAGCAATTCTTCTAAAGTCATCTGTGATTTGAGATGTAATTACACAGAGGTAAAGTTATATGTTAACTGCAATAATATGGATTTCTTTGAAGATACGTTCCACTATGTGCGACCTTAATATCCTTTTTTGAAATATCTCACAGTGTTCTTTTTGTCCATGAAAGTCCCAAAAGTAAGCACACAGCTTAGTCTTTTCGAAGACTGCGGGTAGTTCTAGCAAAAGCAATTGAGTATTGACCAAATACACTGATTAGTTTCAGTGTTTAAAGGCTTGAGACCTACATCACAGATATTTTTCCTCCTTTTTTAAATTGTAGTTATAGAGAGACAATGTTAAATAGTTCCTCTCATATAGTCTTGAAATTTTATCTTATCTTGTTTGTGAACTGTTGTTAATTGAAGCAGCACAGTTTATATTCACAGATCTTTGCTTGGATCACAACTGAAAATGAATACGATCATTTTGTCCTGAACTGTTCACATCTCAGTGAACATCCACCTTGGCTTGATTGGCAGTTTGAGGTTATGAGAAAGCTGGGGCTGCCAAGGTGGTACAGGCCAAAACACAGGCAGAACTGTGTGAAGCTTTTTACACAGAGTCTCGTTGCATTTTTCTGGACTTGAGCCAGTACTAATAACGGTCTGTACTTTCAGAAAGAGTAGATTCATGCATGGATTCTCAAACCTGACTTGTTTATTTTACGGGGATAATGGCTGAAAGAGAGTTTTCTCAGTTTCATATCAGTTGGTTCAGAGTAGTTAGCATTTTCATTTTTCATCTCTTCCCTAGTCATGAATTTCAATTTGTTATTGTGAGTTTTGTTAATCTAAGCTTCGGTTTCAATCCAATTTTTTTTTTTTTTTTTTTTCTTGAAAAAACCCTGTTGCATTTCTCTTTAGGAATGAATCAGCAGCCCTGGGAAGCCAAGGTCCAAGTCTTTCATTTGAATCAAGCAAAGCAGATCCCAGGATTCCTGCCTTAAAGGCAGGCAATGTCTCTGTAACATTGATGCAAGACAGCAGGAAGAAAATCTCAGCATGCTAACTTTCATTCTTAGTCTCACTCACACACAACTACAAAGCCACACACGTGCATGTGTTTTTCTTCCTGAGTGCAATTTCCATCCTGACGTGATTATTCTCTTCAGAACAGCTCTGGAAGGACCTTCTACACAGTGAAATGCTATTCATTATTAATGCTACTTAGTTATAGCCAAATATCTTTATAAATCATTGAAATAGAGAAAGTTTCATAATTTCAGTCCTATTATATTTAATTCATACCAATAATGTAAGAATGTGGAGGGAACTATATATATATATAAAAATAAAATTATTTGTGTCCAATCTGTTTTAATTATTTGCTAAGCATTTTAAAAATGAAAGGGTAGCAGACATTTGCTTTTCAGTTAACGATGTGTTATTATGACAGGGAAAAAAAATAAATGACTTTTTCTCTTTTATTCCAGAAAAATTAAACAACCATCCCCATTTATTTCTGGCACCGTCAGAGCCACAGCTAGTTTTACATAACTCTGTGTTTGTTTACAATTCCTACCAAAAGCACAAAAATAGATTTAAGCCAAACTACAGTACTCAATTAAAATGCACTCACAACGGGCCTCACTTGAGCCCAGTCAGCACTTGAGCCACATACAGCTCCATGGATGTCACTGCAATTCTTTTCAACTGGTAATCAAATGCTGTGCCTCTCTTCCCTAACACTTGAGAACTTGTTAGGTGCTTCGACAGGACACCCCCCCACTTAAAAAATGAATCAGGCTGGGCAAACTTGGGAAGTCCCACAGTGCCATGGTGTCCATAGCGAGCCCTGTGTGAAGACTGAATCATGCCATCCCAAGAAAGTTTCTGGGATCTCATATAGCACTCAGAGAATCACTGCCCTGACAGGCAAAGTAAAGTGCCCTTTTCATGTAAGAAGCTGTGAGAAAAGCACACACCAATGGGGGGGGGGAATGGGGAAGGGGGAGAAATTCATGGAAGAAAGAGAATGAGAAAAGAATATAAAGGTCTTTACCCTAAGGAAAAACCTGCAGACTTTTGTGGGTAAGAGCTGACTAAAATGATGCTTTCAATGATCTCCATCTTTTGGAAGTCCTGCCAAAGAATAGCAGCTGTTTCATCAGTTTTTCCTCCTGACAGAAATGGCCAGAGAAATCTCAAGTTTTGATTGAGCAAAAGAAGGAGAGATTAAAAGCATAATCTTTATACTTCCTGACCTTAATATCAAGTCCTTCTTTGTTAAGAATTCATCTTTTCTGGTTACATACTACTGAAGTTGTCACTGTCTCCTGAATATCTTTTTAAATGATATAGAAAACATTCACCATTGCTTCATCTGTAATGCAATGTGAAGGTGAGCACAATAAAATCAAAGCAAGCTATTCTAAACAGCCTTAGTGTTCTGTGAGGTATCGTCAATTTAAACAACATGGAGACCTTGATTCTTTGGCACTTCTTTTTACTATCTCAGGTGGATTTCTACTATGGGGATGTATTAACCTGCCAGTTGCTAGTCTATCTACTCAGAAGAAGAGTCCTAAGAAGCAAAATATGAAAGAAATTTAATTTTTCCATGAGAAAAGTGCTGGCTTTGACATGCATTTTGCCAGATAGTCAACAGATGTAAATTTGTAAATCACTACAGTTAAAATTAATTTCCAACTGAGATTAAATTTCATCCACTTACTCACAAATGGAGGGAGAGGGTAGTCTACTAGAGTTAAAATTAGCTCAATATGCCATGGCCATAAACATATGAAATCCTTAGAAGTTATTTACGTATAAATATCAAGAATAATGACATCAGTAACAGTTGCTTTGATAGGTCAGCCTTAAAAAAAATTCAATTAGTTTCAGACAGACTTTAAAATGCCTTATATAAAAAAGGAGAAACAAGTCCTAGGAAACTGGTATATTGGAGGCCAAAGGTCTATAAGCCAAGGTAATTTAGCATTGCCAAGACGACCCTAATAATTCTGAGCAGAGAAATATCAATAGCATGAGAAAAACATTGGCCAGTGAAGAGGTTTAGAATACATGAAGTATATTAACTGGACACAGAAAGAAACAAATGCTGTAAAAATTAAAAGCTCCATTACATATGCATCTGCTAGCCAGCTGTAGTGAGTAAATCTGGTCAATTATTGTGGTGAGCTGATCTGCAGGACCTCACTAAGTTGACAATGCTCATCCAACACCCACAGTATTGTTGTGGGACACCACACCACCACTGTGGTCAAAGAATGGCCTATAGAACAATTGGTGTGTGCAAACAAAATACACAACGTATTTCTTATCAAGACCATTCTGAGGCAGACACTTCAGCCTTGAGCCTTAACAGGCTTGCACTGACCTTGCTGCAGTCAGCGTTGGAGAAGGGGGCAGTTGTGTGTTCAGGGTCAGAACCCCCGGTGATGTACTTCCCCATTTCTCTTAACAGGCTCTGTAGTTTCTCCTCTGATTTTATATTGGTGTTTATTCACTGTTTATAAAGTTTTGATAGGGTGGGAAGATATAATCCTTTCTCCAAGAAAAAGGATGGAGGTTATCAAAAAGGCCGAGGGCGTACCAATGGCACATCTACACAGTGGACAGCCCAATAATGAGGTAGCTTTAGTGTTATGACCACACCGTGCAAATTGAGGACACTAAAAGCCATTCAGCCCTCCCACCATCAGAGCTTGGTGCACTGATGTAGGACAGCTGAATATCTACTAGCCTAGACACAGCAGTAGCCCAAAGTCCTAACCACACATCAGAGTCTAGTGCACTCACCCCTGACCTTGCAATACACATGCTACAGAGTCTGTCCATGCATCTTCTGCTTTGCTTACCCTATGAAGAATAAAACTGGCTCAGCTCCATCACACAAGATTCACTGCATTCATGTCATCTGAGATCAGGCATATGCCCATTTTTCTGCTCTACAAACAGAAACAGAGGATCACCAGCTGCGTGCTTTTGTGGGGGACAGTGTTGTCACGAGGCTGGAGTGGAGTTTGAAGACTGGGACTGCACCAACTACCGCCTGCGTCAGCTGTGTCCTTGTCTCTCAGTATGACTTTGTAAGTCAGGCAGGGTGCCAGGATGACACAACCACATGGCCTCTGATCAAGGAGTAAGTTCCATTACAGCTATACACTATTTTTGCTGAGCAGCACAGACATCCCTCACTACGTTATCTATGTGCCTCTGCTGCTAGCCAGATGTTGGGAACAAACAGGGATGATTATCCCAGTGTGCTGATCTGTAGGACATCAGTGCGACTAAAACTGACACTTGTGTATAAATAGAAAACAACTGACCAAAAAACTATTATAAGAGGTCCCAGACAATTTACGTCACAATCCTCCTTTACTCTGATTTAGTAATCCCTACTTTAAAAAAATAAAAAAATATATATGGGTTTCAAAGAAGGTCTCCCTGGAAAATAGGTATCTGTGTAAATTATTACTGAACTCTAAGTTGTGAAACAGTAAATTCTATAAATAGTAGGACAGCAAGAAAGTTCAAGAGGTAGTCAACAGAGGAAACAAGATAGCAGAATATGAGTCAGGTTGTAAATACAGTTAGGATGGCAACTTTGAAAGTCTTCAGTGTCTTGGAAAGTGCTAATGAGAGGAAAGGGACAGTTACAGACCTGGAAAGCTTTCATAATAAAAGATACTGAAAAATAGGAAAGTATTTTTGGGTTTCTTAGCAGACGTTGTTTGGTTTTCTTAATTAGTGCATGCAGCTACTGTAAAAATATAAACAATTAGATCCACTGAAGAAAACCATTAAAGAAAGGAAAATATATACCCTGAGACAAAAAATTAAGACTTTGCTTTTTTAAAAAGTTTTTTTCTCTTTCTCTGACATTACCTTTAGAAAGCACCTTTCTGTCTACATCTTCCTTCAGGTGAGCTTTGTGCTTCAGAAGTCTAGCAGCTGAGTCATGGCAACTGGAAAAAAGAGGTCTACACATTGTGTTTACAAATGGGTAAAATGTACTTTTAGATGACTGTGATGGTTTGACTCTGGCTAAATGCCAGGTATCCACCAAGTCGCTCTATCACTTCCCCCCCCCCCCTTCCCTTTGTTTTCTCAACAGGGTAAAGAGGGGAAAGAAGATAAACTAACCCTTGTGGGTGAAACAAAAGCAGTTTTAATATAAGCAAAGCAAAGCAAAAGTCCGCGCGCGGAAGCAAAAGCAAACAGATTTATTCTCTACTTCCCATGAAGAGGCGATGTCGGGCCTTCTCAGGAAGCAGGGCTCCAATACGCGTAGTAGTTGCCTCGGAGGACCAAGGGTGACCCCACCCCCTTCCTCCTTTCTCCCAGCTTTATACTGAGCAGACGTCATATGGTATGGAATATCCCTTTGGTCGGTTTGGGTCAGCTGTCCTGGCTGTGTCCCCTCCCAAGATCTTGCCCACCCCGTCCCACTGGGGAAAATATCAGAAAGAGCCTTGGTGCTGTGTAAGCACTGCTCAGCAGCAGCCACAACACCAGGGTGCTATCAACACCCTGTCAGCTCCCAGCATAAACCACAGCACCGTGAGGGCTGCTATAGGGGAAAACCGATTCCAGTTCAGCCAGACCCAATACAATGACTCAGAAAGTAAAGATGTATATACTATTGATCGTTTTTTTCATTATTGGTGCATTTGTGGAGGGTATTTTTTTTTATTTCAGTAGCTGCTTGAGAGAGACTCTTCAAAGAGAGCTACAAGTTCAAAGGTAGAGGGCAGAGTAAGCTTTCTGGTTTAGAAATATTTGAAGGAAAAATATTGTAATGTTGGCCTTTGTCTTTTTTCTAATGTCAGAAGCAGCAAACAATTATTCAAAGGAGAATGAAAATTATTATTTCATCATGAAAATGGCAAATGCAAACTGGAAAACTAAAAAATGCAAACCTTGGAAATTGCATATGTGAAAATAAAACAGAAACAAGACTTCTATTTTTATAACATAAAAATAATACAATACTTTTTTACCTACAGTCTTAAATAGCATAACAAATTTGTGTACAGTCTGGGGCTCAAAAATACAGGAAAGAAACACTGTGCTAGTACAGTCACGTATATACATTTTTTGATATAGAACACTGGGAAAATTAAACAAATTATGAAGTGGTATATGAGAAAGAATAGAGCTGAATTAGTCAATAATATCATTCTGGAGGCTCATTTCTTTTGCCAGGGTTTTAGTTTCTCTCTCATATGTATGTATGTCAGATGCCCTGAGATTTTCCTATTGTTTCTGCTTATTTTGCTTAACTGTGTTGCTGCTCTTCTTCGGGGCCATCTGACCTCATTAAATACTGTTTTCTGTCTCATAAATCACTTGCAAGAAGAAGAGGTTGAACCTTCTCTGATCTAGTTATTGTTGGCAATCTTTCAGAAAGCAAAGTCATCTATCCTTATTTTCAGAAATAGCATCACTACATTCAGCTACCTAAATCTCCCCTTCCCTCCCCTAAAGAAAACAAACATTCACAAGAATAAGAAATAAGGGATGAATTCCATTTGAAATTAAAATTTAATTAAAGTAGGAAATACCTTTTTTTTTTTTTTTTAAGAGCAGTTATTTATTAGCTACCTTATGCATAAAATGTTAGTTAGGTGCCTGCAAAAAGTAATAAAATGGCTCGTCTTTAGTTACACAATTAAACCAATACTGATCTAAGATTACAGCTCTAGGTGTCTTACAGATATTTATGCAGACCTTGTGCTCAGCTGTCTTACAGTCTGATTCAACACACATTTTTAGCTTAAGGAAGATAGGAAATCATATCTTACTTGACCTGAGCAGGATAACAGCTGCTATCACCAGTAAAGATTGCTTGGCTTAGACCCTAACCAGACATAATGATGAAATCTGGTCCAACAAATGCTCTGAGGTAATATTTGTTTGCCAAAACTTGAACAAAGGTAAGACAGTACAAGCAGCGGTGTGAAGTGTTGTAATGTTTATATGAGCAAGGGATTGTCTAGACATTTTAAAGTAATGGTAAAATCAGCTCTAACTGAATCAAAGTAAAATTAAAGGGGATGGGTGGGACGGAGTGGCAGAGCTTTGAGGCAAAACAGAGGTTAGGTTTAGCAAGACTGAGTTGCTGGAGTGCTCCTGTGTAATGTCTCAGCAAAAAGCCAAGAGCCAGTCTATTCAGCTGTTACTAAAAATGACACTTCTTGTGGGCTCAGATGAAAATTGTTAACTTCTTTTCCCTTGTAGTAAAACCATTCCATAGATGATTCCCAGGTTATTGGAGAGTCATCGTGCCCAGATGGCTTTTAAAGCAGGTGTGACAATGTTTGCTGTAATTTGTGGGAATAAGGTCAGACAAGATTACAGACAAGTCTACTGTTTGCTTCTACCAGCACATAGGCTTGTGATGCCCCAGGGAGTGGAAACAAACCCTACTGGTGTAGATGCAGCAGCCAAAACATTAAAAAAAAAAAAAAAAAAGTAAAAAGAGGAAAGTGTATTTTTTTTCTGCCATAGGTTTTGCTTTTTCTTAAAGAGAGGTTAAAAGCTATACTAGCAAAAGGACATTTTACTGGTATAACTCCTAGGCCTCTTTCCAGCATTGCTGCATCAGCAAAATATGTCACTCAACTAACAGACAGATGTGAGCCAGTAAATCTTCTAAGTCTAGACCAGTACTTAGCATTCAATTTCAAATCCAATCCAGGGAGATGTTATATGTTCTTATTAAAACCCTAATTGACTCTGACTAAGTAATAATAATTATAAACATAATGTATCTAGCCAGCATAAAAACCAGGCTTATTGTTTTGCATTCTGATATCTCAGTACAGCCAGGAAAAATGTCTGTGATAGATCTTCTTTGTGAAAGCTACTTGTAAATCAGTTTTTAAAAAATGAACTGGAAGGTGAAGGCTACTGGAATAGTCCCAAACTCAAAACCCAGAACCTGGTCAGCCTTTCTTGACCTGTCACTCAAGAAACACATGATAAGACTGCTGATGCATTGATTAACCACATGTGGAAAAGGTGAATGGTGGGATGCAGAGAAAGCAGATAACAAAGTTAGTTGTTTCATTGCACATCTCTGCAGAGCAGGGATTTCTGCCCACAGCTGAGAGTTTTGCTCTTCAAGTATGTTTAACCTCACAGAGTGAAAATCTTTCCATGGTGTTTGAGCTTTACAGATTTAAAGTTACTGTGCTTCCCCATATGTGACCTTCCCTTCTCCACACCCACAAAGGCAGTTAGTGAAAGGACTGGGTCACTTTTCACTATCATACATAAAAAGTCTAGGGAAAAGAGAAATTCCATGAGTTTCTTTTAATCAAAGTTTCTATAATTTTTTCTTGCCTTGTAGAATGTCAGGGGATAAAGGAGCCAAAAAGAAAACCAGAACATTAAACAGGAGAAAAAGAATGAAGAATTTTAACTTTTTTTTTTTTTTTTCAATTGGTTTAAAAAATAAGGTCAGTTTTCTTTAAAAAGCAAAACTATTAAGAAAGCATGTCCTAAAAATTGTTAATGGTGTTCAAACCCAGAAATTTAACAAGGTCATTTAAGTTCATCTTAGAGAAAGAGAGCAACAAACATACACTATAGAAACTGCCCACACCAAAGGAAATTAGGTACAGTTTTTAAAACAGGGAAAATTTCTTCAACAAAATATATTAGTAAGAGAAGAAATTGGAGTCAGTGCTCTAAACAATTTGCAGAAGGATTTAGGCAAGGATTTAAAAGGAAAGTAACCTATTCTGACAAGCTGGTTAGAGGACAACTGTTAAGAGATAAGACAGATAAGAGATAAGACTGAGATAAGACTCAAAACATTTCTTTATCTTTTTCTAAACATGTCTCATTATGTTTCATAGAAGGAATTGCAATTGACTCTGTAAATAATTTTTAAAGTGCATATTTTTGAATCAGAACTAGTTCAGAATTAAGTCTTTCAGGGTTACGAGGCTTAATCTAGCAAATATTGTGCACATTTTCTAAACTCAAGATTGCTCACCTGATAAATGCAGTGTGTCATACATATACAATAGAGATATATTAGAAAAGCCAAATTAATAGAGATAAATTAGAAAAGCCACATCAAAGGCTGATTGTGAACAGTTTTAACAGTGGTATAGACATTAAAACCAGACGAAGAGAAATTATGGAATCTACTTTAACGTTTGTGTATGAAAACTACTGATACTGTGGAGATTTTCAGCTTTCCTGACAGTAAATTGACATACTTCCTGGCATAGTATGATCAATAGCTGGAAACTGAAGCTAGGCAAACAGTGCCAGAATTTAGGATTCATGATTCTAAATAGACAGGTAGTTACACAGAGAAAAGAGACTTGGCAGACAGACTTTTTCACTTGCTACATTTTGATGAGATTTGATCTTTAATTAGTTGAACCTAACTCCTAGGAGGAAGTCTATAGTCTACACATACAGGAGACCTGCCTGGAAGACATGATTGTCCCTTCAGTCCTTACACTGTATGGCTCCATCATAGCAGTAAATAAAAAGGGATTAGGGACCATTCTGTGGCCCTGATGGCGACTGGTTTATGTCCATGCGGCTAGCTTCTTTTCCCTTCCAAAACAAGGTAGCTGCATTGAGACTGTGCAGCAGGAACGGTCCCTGTCACATGCAGACCTCCTACCACTGTTCAGCAGACTCCTAGCTGGCCAAAGATATATACCAGTGATTGACAATAACTATTGATATAACACTCTGGGTACTCACATGCTTGTGCCTGAGACCCCACTTTGGGCTAAGCAATGTGCTAGTAAAGACATATTAATAATTTTTGGTGTTTCTCATGGTCTTCCTCTGAGAAACAGAGATCTCTTAATTGTTCCAGTCATATTTACATAACTTCCTTATCTGCTTTTGAGAAATATTGGTAAGGTAAATCTCAGGCTTCAGAGCATCAGATGATTTCTTGAAAGCATCATGAAGAATTTTTCCTCTCAATTTGATAATGTCCATTTTAAAATTGATTTGGGGGATTATTTTTGTTTGCCACATTGTTTTCTCTTCTAAAATATTTGAGATTGGTCAAAGGTTACATTTTTAAACAGATTAAAATAACCATTAAATAAGAATAGTTATGAACCAAAATGTGCCTAAAATATAATCTAGACATTATTTTATTATTCTGAAATAGCTCTGTTTCAGTATGTGAAATCTAATTCACGGAAAGGCCATACAATTAAATAGTACATATACCTGAGAAACAGCAGCAACAGCAATATCAGTATTTATAACTGAATAAAAACTCTAAGTCAGCTATTAGATTACTTGACTTTTATCTTTCCTTCACCCACTATATTGTTTTGTGAAGCATTTCTGCAGTTCATCTTTTAAAAGGATGTAGAAACTATTTACAAACAAAAATATCCATCTAGTTCAAAGAGTTACAAGTTGTCTGTCACAGACCCCTATATCATTAACTGGAGCAACTGTATTCGTTTCTTCTTTGCTTTTGCACGCCTGTGTGCCTGTGCACATGTACGATGGAGAATACATATGATCTTTCTCTCCTGTGATGCATTTATGTCATGGCCTAAACCACAGTATGTTGTAGTATATGAAGTCATGTCAGACTGACTTAGCAGTCCAGAGATGAAAACCTCCAATTATTTTCAGAAATACTCAAATAGAGCAGAAGAAGGATCATTCTTTCCTTCACTCAGGCAATGTGAACTCATCTTTGTAAAAAGCACAGTTAAATTTCATATCTCATCCAGTTCTAAACTTTCTGTCTGAGGGATTGCCTATGTAGTACAGGAGCCTACAGGAGCCAAAATGAACAGTAATTTAACAGGTAGGTCAAAGTAATAGATTCTATAGTAGCATTTGGAATATTTTCCCACTCTTCAGCTTGTATCGAAGTAACTAAAATTATGAATCACAAATGAGGTAGTCATTTACACTCAATTTGTAAACAGTCCTAGGATTAATGGCAATGAATGATGCAGATACAGGTCTGCTAGACACAAGACTGAGACAACAGCTAAGTTTGCTAGAAGATCCACCAAACAGACATCAAACTGCAGTAGTGAGACCCTGCTGGAAGTTGAACTGAAATTGAACAAATGAAACCACTCTTCTTCACTAACATTCATCAAACAGTCCTATTATAACTGTTCTTAATTTTAGAAAAAAATATTCATTTGAAGGAGGAGGAACAGCATGGATTTGTCAAAAACTGAAACTGCAGTTTCCACCGGCAGAAGTGGGCAAAGATCCAAGCCTGCTGAGCTGCTTGTGTGGAGATACACGTTGAATGCACCCCTTTAATAGCTCTAGAAAAGACAGGGCAAAAATCCAAAAAGTATCAGTGAAATAATCTGTATTCACACCACTGTCCTAGTTACAAGTGTTTGTCCCTTATTCCTTTGGCATCGCTTCTATGCTTCCTTCTTTTCAATCTTCATTTCTCTCCCTGATTCTCTACCCAGTGAGTGGCAGACTAGCAAGAAAAACACACTTGCAATGTATTTGCATAATGTGGCAGAAACTCTTCCCTTTGCCAATGTCAGCAATACAAAATACCATCAGCTTAATGTTCTCGTTTAGCTCAAATAAGCAAGGTGCTCAGTCCATCCCTTGCCATCCTTCTTCAAACAAATTCTGAATTGCATATTGCAAAGTATATATATGAAAAAATATATATACAGTACTTTTGCTTTGTATAGCAAAACAAACAGCAAAGCCTGGATTCCTTCTTCCCCATGGGCAGAAGCTAGTTGAAACAGGATTTTTTTTACAAAAACAGTTCTTAAATTTAAGTCATTCACAGGCCACTGTCTTTAGCGCAGCCCTGTTTCCATTGACATTTTCATTGACGAAACATAACTTTCTTGATTGATACGTGATGGAAAGAAGGCCTCATAACTTGCTAAAACTCTAGCACTTTCACATGTTGACAGGCAGGTAATAAGTATAACCCTGACAAGTAGCAGGAGTGATGACTGTCAGCAGAAAGTTCAGAAGCAGGAAAGCTGAAGGCTTAAGGGGAGGAATATTAGAAGAAAAGCAAAGCCAGGTTAGTCTTATAATGGGTATCAGTAAAAGCAAAAGAAAATAGGTCTCAGGAGAAACTGAAGTTGAACAAACTTCCCTGTGCAAGAGTCATGATGATGTGGTATTTTTTATAATATACTCAGTAATGCTGTAATGTAGTCATAGTTGTGAAATGTTCACACCAGATTCTGGAGTGTCACACATGCTAAAAATTAGGCACAAGAGTCAACCAGAAGTAATGTTTGTTACCTGATGTAGACCTGACTGGCACTGTAGCACTAAGAATTATCCTGCACAACCTTATGAGACATTCAAAGGCATGACTACTTGAGACTGAAGAAGAAGAGGAAATAACATTGCTTTCAGAGATTGCATGATGAAGTAGACTGCAGTTCACTGTATTTTTTGGTTATGACTGTCTTCTTGCAATAGGATGAAGTGTAAAGAACCCTTTGAAGAAACTAAGTGGACAAAATAAGGAAAATATCAAAGGTAAGAAACTTGCTGTAAACAATTTTGAAGGAATTAAAACTGCAAAAGCTGAGCTAATAATAGCAAACCACCCTGTCTGACTTGGTAGATAACTGAGTGGATTGCACTGCATAAAGGATGAAAAGAGATTTCAAAGCTTGAAGAGCCTGGAAAGAGAAGTTTGACTGAAGCGGATGCCAGCAGAAAGACGACGCACTGGCAAACATCCACTTAAAGATAGATACTGAACAAGAAAAACCATTTCTTTCTTCCAGCTGTAGAGATAACTGGGGGAGAGTGGTTGGGGAACATTTCAGCTTCCTTTTGTGTAGTCCTGTTCTTCTGTTCCTTTTTCTCTATATAATGGCATTATTCTTTGCACTTTTCCCTAAATGCCCTGTACCTCTCAAGAACAAACAGGCTATGCATTTTTGCAGATGCCTTTAGTTTGAAACAGAGAACAAATAAAGCTCCAGAAGGGATACACCTTGTACAGGTGCCAGAGCCACATTAGCGTTTGCTTGCTTGTGCAGCTTGAGAGAGACGGCAGGGCTCCACCACACGCTTCACCTCCGAGCTGTGGCAAAGAAGCAAACAGCCGCCTTTGCCTGCAAACTTCACCAGAGCGCTTTCTCTTACCTGAAATAGATTGCTCTACCACAAGCTACTGGTTCAAAAAGCAAACACAGAAACCAGCTGGAATTAAGAGATGGGTGCTTTTGAAATGTTATCTTTTTCAAATAATCTTTACACAATTCTTTTATTGCTTTTTGCAATGTTTTCCAGCGAAGCTTTGTTTTAAACAAATGTTTTACATTGTTTATCACTTATAGTAATGACATGTTGCATAACAATTTTGTATAAAAAATGGTTAAAAGGTCATAAAAAGTCTTTCCACAGAAAATTAAAATATCCTTTTGCATCACTGACTAATTTTCTTTATTAGGGGTAAGCGCTATCTGGCTTTCTGTATTTTCACTCAGATTGCTTAACCACATGGGATTTTTTCCCCCTTTAGCAAGGCCAGAAGACACAATTCTTTAGCAAATGACCTGGGATTTATGGATTTCAGGAGGATTATTGCACCCTGAGCCAAATCCCAGTCCCTGAGAAAAATGCAGTGCTGTGGAAACTTTTGGTGTTTTGTGCCTCATACGTATTTCTTTCGCTGCTTCCCCAAAGAGAAATGCTTGTAATGAAAATACTGCCCCTGAGTTCAGTCATCCAGTGATTCAGTATAGCTACCTTTAGATCAAGAATCAAGGAAAAATTTATACAAGTTCTGTATTCAGCAGTTACTCTTCTTTCCTGAATTCCATGGAGAGGAAATGGGAATTTTGTACTGCCTGCAGCATGCTTTAATAGGTCTCTGTTCTGGATTCCTGCTCCAGGAAAAATGGAGGTGGCCTATGTTCTGCAAAATATGTTTGCAGCCATCAAGCAGATACAAAGACTATTACTCATTCATCAGAAGTCTAAATTATGTCTATTAGTCTATATTCTGCTCTCTCTGCAAACAGATAGCTACAAGTTATTATCACTATTTAATGGCAGGAAAAAAAAAGAAAAAGCTGCTTTTCATTAAAACTCTGAAGGACATTGTTACTTCTTTTGAATACAGTGACTACTAAGCTAACCTAGGGCCATCTAGGAGGTTGTGGAAAATATTCTAACCCCTTGAAGAAGAAATATGTTTTTTTTCCAATCCCTCATTATTGGCACACACCATAGTGTTAGCTCTGCTCTCTGGAACATTCAGGTTTAGAAAGTTATGATTCACTTAGCCCCAATAGTTTTATGTGTACTGTGGTGTGTTACAACATTTTGCAATGACGAATTTCCACCAGGGCTGCAGCCTTTCTTCCATCTCTCCCTCAAGAATCCAAATGACCCTTAGGCCTTGTGTTAGAGGTCAGAGAGCTCCTACATACCCTTTTCCCTCTCTTATTTCAACACAACTTCTCTCAATTTATATAGTAAGCAGAAGTAATCGATAATGGCAAGTATCTATAACTCTCACTAACCAACAAAATGAGGTTTAAATATTGCCAACACATTTATCACCTTCCATATAAGCCATCCTCGTAAGGTGACTCTTCCCTAGACATCAGAAAGAAAGATTAATAACATAGTAATTTGTTTCCAAGTAAATTTTACTTTCTGTAGGGTTAGAATCACAACACTGACCCCCAACAAGCCCCTCTCATTATGGTGGTAGTAAGATAAATCCTTACTGAATATCAAGACATAAAGAAAATATGTGCTCACTGCAAGTAACAACAGGAAGGCTGATTTGATCCCTCATAAGGTCAACATCCACTTCAAGCCAAGACATTTTTGCTTAAAATATCAAAAGCCAAAATATTGCTGAGATGAGATTTATATGTAATAACTGAGCCTTGAGCTGTCATCCCAAAACAAATCCATCATTTTCCCCTCATCAAAGAGCAAAAACTTTTCCCAAATGTTAAAACTACAAGGGTGTGGACAGAAGAATTGCCAGATAAAACTGGCTCTTTACCTGATTCTGTTTAGCATATCAACGGGTGGTATAACTTCAAAGGCTACATTTAAATAAACATCTATATATCATTTGTTAACCAGCAGGGGTGGATGGAGTAAATCCCAGGAGCTGGAGTTATACAACGTATGCCTGAAGTAATTCTAATGTGAGGGGTAGACACTGAAAAGCAAAGTCACTCCTACAGCATCAGGCTAGTCAGCTGTCTTTTGTTTATCACAAATAACAAGTTTCTGATTGTTATTTAACTTTTATGAACCTAGAGGAAGAGGTAAATTGCCTAAAAGGGATTCAGATTGGTATCCTTGCCAGTTTTCATGTTGTTTGTAAATCCCACAGACATCTTTCCACTATCAGACTACTCTCTGGGGAATACGAAGGGTCTCAGTTTGTTGATGTTGCTTTACAAATGTTTCCTGCTTTTTTTTATAACTGTTTTGTATGTGGGCTATAATGTTGAAATGATGAGGATAAATGTTTTAGGTCAAGTCTTTTTAATGAAACTCCTTCTGTTCCAAGTACTACGCTAGGATGAATGAGGACTTTTATTTTTACACTTGGGAAATCACAATACTAGAGTTTAAATTATTTCTTTCAAGTCAGTATATTAAAAGCCTGTGTCTAATGAGTCTTCTTTTTATTTGTTATTAGTTTAGTCTAGGAAGCAAATTTATTTTTAATATCAGCTGCACAGTTCCTGCCATATCTAATCAGATGCAAAGAATTACGTAAATTAAACTAATTGGAAAACCTGGACTTAAAACTTTTGCATACAATCATAACTGAATGCAAAAAACCTAAATCCTGAGTTAAGACAAGCAGCATAGTTCTATGGAAAGCAATGGAAGCACAATGACCTATGACACTTGGGGGAATCCTGCTTTAGGACTTTGTTGTAATCCTTTCTGAAAAGATATTTTTCTGTTTTTCTCCTCTGTATCCTGGACTATTTAGAGATTTTCAGCTTCCTATTTCTGGAGTCATATATCATTCTCTCTTCCATCTGGTGAAAGGAGAGATATCTTTTCTGTTATTTGCCTTTCTCAAAAGAAATAGGAATCTAAGAGTTTTCTGATTCAATCCCAAAAAAACCCCAGCTGGTAGCCTCATTACTTCTCTATTTTGTCTCTTTTTCTTTTTTCTCTTTTAATTTTTTTTTCTTTTATTTTTCCTATTATTAAATGACCTAACTGCTTGGCTTTTCTCTTGCTTCCAATTAAAGAATATCTTCCTCTTTTCTCCTCCCACTTTCATCCAGAGAAAACTTACCAGCTCACCAGCACCACTCAGCCATTGTGCTGTGGTGTATTTCCAGTTGCTGTAGATTATCACTTAATTTTTCTGTCTGTGCTGCCTGTTTGATCTCTTGTAACCAGTATCAACACTGTTGGAATTTCTTGCTTATTTTTAGCAATAAACAGACTGCATCTCAAAGCTGGATATCTAAAACATATCATTCCTCTAGAATACCTTTATACTGCACTTCTCCGTATCCATTTAACAACTATGGAAGACAAGAATCACCTTCCAAAATGTTCCTATCTCTTACATGACTGTAAAGGAAGCCTGTGGTTTTGATGATTCCCATACAAATTAAACTGGAATTGCTTCCATCAGTAAGAGAACATTTCTGACTGACTGGACCTGAGCCATCCTGCTGATGACCACTGAACAGACCACATGGAAGTGATACTTAAGTTAGCAGTAGCAAGAAAATAGCTTCTATTCCTTTACACCATCATATCTGTGAAAGCATCGGTTAGCACATGTGATGGTAGCACTTTCAGGAACTGGCCAGGCCCAGCCAGAACAGGGTTTGTTGTACTACTCTAAGTTTTTTTCTGTGCAAAGACAGACATCCTACCATGTCTGATAGTGAAGAGTTGCAACAAACTGATAAGTGCAATGCTGAGACTTCCTTTTGCACAAGGACCACCTGAATAGCAAAAGGTTTCTTGAATTGTCACTTACACGCCTTCCACACAGAGACTTACAGGGGTCATGAGAAGGGCTGTTTGTGAGGTTGCTAGGTTTTCCCTAATATTTAACACTGTCTAATGCAAACCTACTATTCATCTGATTTGAATTGGTTTGGCTGTGAACACTGTAATGTGGTTTGAAATCTGGCTAAATGATTGTAAACATAGAGTAATGATAAACAGCAACACACTGAACTGGAGAGAGGTGTCTAATAATGATACATCTGCTCCTGTTTATCTTCGTCATTTATGATCCCCAAAAGGAAGCAAACAGCATGCAGATGACAGTAATTTACCGTAAGTGGCAGAGGAATGATATAAAGGTGTACAGAGAAGAAACACAGGCAGAAGATAATTACATGGGATCCATTTCAGAAAGATGTAATGATAGGAAGGAGGCTATAATCCAAAATATATATATCCTCAATGGGAGGAAGAAATGTAGGGGATGGTAAAGCTAGGAAAAATCAAAGTGACCTCCAGGATGGACTACTGAGTAATAAAGTGTATTTTTTAAAGTAATTCCACAAAATGATAAACCATGAAGTTAAAAGAGCCCTTTCTGTCAGTCTCAACTAGACCAATGTTTGTTATGTTGCAGTTTTGAGGAGAGAAAGGCTAGTGTAGTATGGAAAAGGCATATAAAGTTCAGGAGGGAGTAGGAAAACCATTTATGGCAAGAGATGATTTTGAAAGTCTTCTCCTTTCCTACCTGATGGATGCTGGTCATTGAAGACATTTACCTTCTTAGCCTTCTGAAGTACAAAAGCAATTATGCTTTTTTTACAGCTTGTTCCTTTAGCATAAAGCCATAAATGATGTATTAGCCTCAGGGTTTTTTTGGAAGATGAAGCCTTTAAAAGCTTTACAAAGTCAGATTTGTCCCTTAATTATAACACTGCAATGTCAAAAAATCTCTCCTGAAGTCCACTTTTATTTAGTGACACTTTTCTGCAGTTAAAAAAGAACCAGCACTGTATAAGCTTCATATTTCTCATAAAATATTTTGTACCACAACTTTTTCTGACGAGCACTGAATTTTGCTGGCAGTTTACCTATGTTACTGACATACAGTTGTTTTTATTGGCTCAATATATTTTTTCATAAATAGCAACCACATACAGGATTTTAATATCAAGTTCAAATGACTGTTGTGCACTTTTCTGCTCTTTGTTGCCTCTACAAATCTGTATTTTATAAATTGAGGTTTTTTTCTTCTTTAGCTTTCTGTAATCTTTCCAGAGCTCTAAGTTTCCATATGTTGGTAACCATAAAAGTAATTTTCCTATAGGTCTTTTCTAAAATTTAAGACGGAAAAAAATTAAATGTGACAAACTTAAACCTTTAAAGAATTCAATTCATTCTCTTTCAAAAACGCTTGCATTTGAAAACAAATTAGTATGTTTTAGGAAAAATCTAGAGATTCCAAAAATAGTAGCAGAAAGTACCCATAGCAGTTGGCAGAAAATTTTGATTGAATAATTGAAGTCCATAATGACAAGATAAATGAGTGGTAGGATTTTCCAAATTGCTATAAGGAAAAAAATAAAAAATAAAAAACCACGCCTATGGCAACATAATCTCTGTCACCTCTAAACTTGGCACCTTATTTCTTCTGGGCCAAATTACTTGGTAGGAATTGGCTCAGATTCACTGAGATTTGAATTGTCAAAGCCTGACCCTGCATTTCATACTCCCAGAGGAGTCCTTTCCCTTTACAGGAGCAAATTAACCCAATAGAAGAGGGTTGGCCTTTTGTTTAGAAATATTTATGTTTGCCTCTGTTTTCTGTTTGGTTTTATTGTTTCTTCTGTTTATTGCTGACTCTTTGATTCAAACATGCACACCTAAGCATACTTCGCACAGTTTCAGTTGTGGTCAGAGTCCAGGGTCTGCTATACTCACTCTCTGCCGATGTGTCTGAAGTAAGATGCAGTCGGGAACGAAGTACTGCTAGAAGATGGCTGGCTCTCGGCTGCAATTGCTTGTGAACACGTCTTCTTTTTTCCAGTGCCAAGGAAAACAAGGAAAATTAAATAATATGTGGGTATGTACAATAGCCTTGCCTCTGAAGCCACTGCTAGTGCTTTGCTTCCACTGCCTTTCAGGGTATAAGGCAGTAGTCAGCCACCTGTGGTTTAAATGAGCTTGTTTTCTGCTGCAGTGGAACAGAACAAAGACAAGCTCTCCCCTCTGCTTTAGCTGAGGGGCACTAACAGATGAGGCCCAGGTGTAGGCATTGCAATTTCTGCATAGTTTTGCCGACACTGCATGGAGAAGAGATTTTGAGCTCCTCACCCATTCATATGGGAGGTCAAGTAACATGAGAAAAAGGGCCATTTACTGATGATCAGATAAGGGTTCAAGATATGACTTAGACATAAGTATCTTCAGCAGCATCTGCATGTGTGTGTACATGTAATTATGTAGGCAATATATATAGCCTTTTGTGAGTAATAAGCAAATTATACTTTCATCTCTCACCATTTATTGCCTAAATCATGTAATTCTATTTGCACAACTGTTAGAAATACATCTCCTTAAAACATCTTCCTCTCTTCTGCTGTCTGTTTAGACTTACTCAAATGTATGAACCTATAGGAAAACAATGGTTGCAGTCATGAAAGACAACCTGACAGCTACCTGATATTATCCTGCAATTTGTGTCGTTGTTTGTTTGTTTGTTTCTGTTGCGGCACACCATGATGACTAACAGGCATAATCTTTAAATGATCCATCAGCACATCCTTCTCTGCTCCTTCTGGCTCAGCTCAAAGCTGGAAACTTTAGGCTCCTATAGCCTTAAACTGCAGCTAGGTCAAGCTCAGCAGTGTTCTTATATTGACACATGGCCGATGGCACTCCTGTGACAGTGACAGTGTAAGTTCTGCCTCAGTAACTTAACATTTTAGGCCCTTTCCTTACAGATTCAGCTTCTCTCTAGTGGTAGATTCTCTGCAACATCTGGAAATGATAGTTTGTCACCTAAAATTTGAACGTTAATATAATTCCTATGTGAACAACACTTCTTTAAACTGCAACAGTCAAAGCAACTTCCAGGGACAAAGTCACTGTTCCAAGTGTGGAATATAGTTTCAGGTGGAAAATAAGTCGAGGATAAAAAAAGTAATCTGTTTCTTTTTCCACCTACTTGTTTTTCTTACTTCACATCACTACTGCCATAAAGAAAAAAAAGTGCTTGAAAAGCATATACTGGTATGTGTCATTAGGAAAATGATTTGAGTAATTTCAAAAATATGTTTCAAATGGCCAGTATTCTCCATCCAATGAACGTTTTCACGTCCGTTTGCTACTTTTGTTTTGGCTTTATTGCTGCCAGCTTGCTTTCTCTGAAAACATTTTCATGCTGTACATTCCCAGATGCCTGATCTGAAACCTGATAGCTAGTTAGTACAAGTTTACTGGTAACTACCGCACTGAAATTTCAAATTTTAAAATTGTCAGCGTTTTCTAATTGTTCTTATTGTTATTTTTAATATCAAAAGATTAAGCAATTACAAAGAAGTCACTGGGCCGTATCTTCAAATTATGCTGATACATTTAGAACAAAAGGTATGTGTTTGGTGAGACTGACAAAGGCATGCTTAAATGAAGTTTAACAAACAAGTGGTCTTCCATAACTTCTCATCACATTTGTTACAAAATAGCTCTTCCTTGGCAATGTGAGGTAAATCACATACATGTAAATCTGGTGATGCATTACTTGTAAAAGTACTAAATCTGAGCAAGATACTTTCTACAAAATAGAAATGGCAACTACCCCGAATGCCAAAAAAGATGCTGCTTCTTAGACATATTCATATGACAGCTTGGAAGCACCACTTCGGCTCAGTATTGAAACCTAGACTTATTGTGGTAAATATCAAATAATAAAAGTAGCAGAGAAACATCATAAAGGAGGCTGCGGACAGACAGAGGAATTACGATACTAGATTCTCCTGCATCCTTTGTTCTTTTTCTAACCCTGCAGCAGAATTTTACACAAGTGAATAGTTTTCTGTGATTTGTGCTGTTTCTTCATGCAGGACCAACTAATAATGGATATCTGTAGTTGAAAAGTCTCATCAGAACAACTTCTCCATGAGGAACAACTTGTGACATGCAGACCCAGCATTTTCCCTGAGACAGCGATATGGAGGGATCAGGGCAGTGAAAGGAATCTTGTTTAAATACAATAAATGGTATGTGTGAAGAAGAAAATCCCATTCTTTAGGATTAATTATTATACTCCTAGAGATATATTTCACAAGATTCCTCCCTCTGCTTGTGAATAACGGCTTGTTTATGAAGTACTCTGCCACCTATCTGGATGAATGGCAGTATTTTATAAAAGACTATTATTGTTCCTCTGAGAAAAGATGTGCCTTATGCTTGTAGTTTCAGTCAGTACTGAATACTTCCTGGAGCATGTCATATCCAGGTTATGCCTGAAAACCATTTTCTGAATCAGTGAAAAGTATCAGACTGGAAAAATTTCATTTTACTTAACTGGCTAGCACTGACTTAATTCTTACTCACCAGGGCTCCAATCTGTCTTGACGCAACATCTATTTCCAGTAAAGAGACCATCAGAACTGCTGTTGCCGAGAAATGAGGACTGAATTGCACAGTATTGCATCAATTATTCTTCAGTTTACTTTGCAAGGTTTAGTGTAGTGTATCCTGCATTTTGTATATAACTGTATGTTCTGAATATATTTAAGACTCACTGGACCAGATTCATTATTTTACACCCATTGTTTGAGCTACCTCAGTAAAGCAAACCTGCCTATTCATCTGTTAATTCAACTAGCTAGCTATGACGTGACCGTGAGGGTTTTTTTGCATACAGAATCATCAAAACCAGTAAAAGCACACAGGTAAATCTAGACCAGAATCTGCGTACATTCAGGGCCAATTTCAAAGGCAAGACAATCCTATCATGTATTACAAGTCAATAGGAAAAGGCAAAAGGAGGGAACTTGTTCTAACACAGTAAACTCCTCTGGATAAGAATTTTTCTGTTAAATGATACCCACAGTGAAACTGCTGGCAAAAATGATATTTTTTTTAACAGTACTTCCCTCCACATCGGCTTCTGTGTTTTCACACTGGCTAAGTTAACAGGTACCTGATTTAGAATAACACAAGTGGATGCAACCACACTACTAATAATGAAGCTTTTCCTTTCTTTCACACAGAAGACAAGAAACAGTGCAGGGTACGAAGGTAGAATATTACAGAAGTGTGGATCTTTCTAGTTTTCCCCACATCCCTCACTGCAAGTTGAATTTCAACAGGCCAGTAGCTCTTTTCTAAATGATTCTGTGATATCTGCTCATAGAAAATGACAAAGGGTTTGCATACTGTAAAGAAAAATACTGTTGGAGTCAAAGAGAATACTTACTTTGCTCATTGAAGAAAAGTTTTCCCGGTAACAAAGTTTCTATTACTCTCTCTTATAGTACAAAATACTACAGATAGTAGCAGTGGATGTCATTCAAAATTAATCTTACTCTAACCTTCTGACAACCTCCAAGTTCAGTGCAGGTACAAATGATGTATGGTTTTATAAATAAAACTTAAAAACCAAACTGCTCTTAAATATTTTAAGGGAAGCCAGAACAGTCATCTCTGTGTGCCATCTTTTTCTTGTACACATATGGGAAGGAAATCCAGTGCATTGTCATCCTAGTAAAATTCACGGTGAAGAAAAAAGCACTTGTTTTGGTGATCATAACTCATTTGAAAGATTTGCTTGGAACGTTTTTATTGTTTGCAGACAGAATGAAGATACCCTTACATGGAAGATTTTTGACTTATTTTTGAGACTGGCAACTTTTGCTTTCTACTATTCAGTTTGGGTTTTAATTCTTCTCAACCTGATGTTCTCCTAGTTGGTCTACAAAAGTAGTTGGGTTTTTCGTAAGAAAACCTGAAACTACATCACAGAAATTATTTTGGGTAGACATTTTGTTCAACAATTCTGACCAGGCAATGACTCTAACAAATGTTTTTCAGATTGTTATTGAACTATTCATAATCATGTTCACGTTTTACGCTCTTTGTGTCTCAGCATGTGAGACATTGTTCATATCGCCTGAAATGCTGTCCACAAATGTGGCTTCAATACTGCATTCAGCTCTTACTTAGCCCAAGAGTTTTGTCATTCACAAGAAATGCGTCCTAACATTTCAACCCTGAAAGCAATGGGGAACCAGAAATGTATCCAAAATACAGCTCTTTGAAGTAGAAGAAAATATACAGTAATGTCTGACTCCATCTGAGAGTAGGAACAAAGACATTAATTTAAAACAAAAGTGATCTTTGTGTCCTTCTTCATATCTTTACAGTACCGGTAACATATCAGATCTTGCTCTCTTGGAATTCTACTGATACAATATCTCTGACTGCTTATTAGATCTACCAACAGCTAGCTCAGCCCCTTTGGGGATTTTCTGACATGCTTCGTACAAATGAACATGTGGCGACATCATGAAAGAGAGAGTGTGAATTCCAGAAATGCTGCAAAACCACTGATGCACTTGGGTAGTTTGCAAGCCCACCAGACAGATGGATGGGTTCCAAAGCTACAGGGTTTAATTTAATTAATTAGGGTTTCTCTCCCACCCATAACTAGTTATTAAAATATATTTTCTTTATAGGCAATAAATTGATGGAATTGACAAGCTGATGGAGTATTTAATCAATTTCACCAACAAAACCGAGAAGATAACCTGGCCTAGTGTAATAACTAAACTACAGAGTAGTTGTGTGAAAGCAAAGCAAGGCACTTGTATTCACTGGGCATGCACTAAATGGTGAATTGTATTGGAAATTTAAGACCCCTGTACATAAATTGTGTTCAGAAAAGTTATTTTTAATCCCAAAGATGGTGGCAAATAGTCTTTAGAATTTCTGGTTCACTTCTGTAGAAAATTCCATTGAGTTCAATTTGAAGTGGCTGCCAATGTCTTTCTTACTAACTAGTTTCAAACTGATATTAATGTAGATTTTTAATTAATATTTTTATAGTTACATGACATCCTATTATATACCAGATGAAAGAAGATGGGACAATGCTGAGGGAACACCAAATAAACATGAACTTTTTAGCAGTGATTGTGCATGTTTAATAATCATCCCTAAACACAGCTGCAACAAACACATCTTCTTAATAGTATTGTGCCCACAAAAGTACTGTAAATATATATATTTTTTTTTCATTTGCAGAGGGTATTCTTATCCCAGTCTAACTGCACCAACAAATCTCATCCAAAACTGAACTGTTTAAATTCTGAGCAGTAGAAAAGACCATATCTAATGAAAAAACTTGCTTTATTTTCTTCTCTTCTTAACAAGTATAATGAACATCATCACTTAATTCCACGGACAACATTAAAAATTCAGACAATTTACATGTAAGAACATACATTGAACTAATAGGAACAAGACAAACTGCTCAACACAAAGTAGGTGTTCAATATCTTTCCAGGACTAGGATTTTAAAAGTCAAATGTGTTTCTTTAATCAGATCAGACCGTCAATTCAAAACCATTCATTTTTCATCATCCTGGTGGTATTTTGACTAGAGACTATGCACCTTATAAGGCTAGTCCCATGGTTGGCCCTTAAGAGTTCAGAGCTTTTGTATTTCTGTCTCTCAGTTCTTATGGAAAATTTATTTAATTGGCAGGTAATTTACATTAACAACTAATGATACTATTATATTTATGTTTTCATTAAACAGGAGCAAACCACTCCGGAACAAGACAGCAGTAATAGAATGATGTTGCCATCAGCAGAATTTTGCTTTGGGAGTTGAATGCTAAACAGATTCTTTTATGGGATTCATTAAAACCATATCTCAGTAGCCAGACAGATGAAAACTATCAAGCAATGAAATTAATAACTTAAATAATTATTTCTGATTATTCTAGTATTATCAGGGTATGTTGAAATGATCTAAGGTATAACAACTTCAGTTCTGCTTGGTTTACTTCTATTTGCTTTCAATGCCAGCAATACTTTGAATCAACAGGGATTTTTTATTTATGTTTTTATACTAGTATGAGGATGCTACACTTTTGCCACTCAGAGTATTAAACAGCATACTTCATATTTCTCAATACTATAGAAAAAAAGCATTCACAATAACATGTGAATAAAAATACAGAATATTCAGTAGAGCATAAAGAATTTAAGAATGTGTATCCAATAGGACTAAGATGATTTCTTGAAAGAATTAAGCTCCTGAATGACTTTGTGAGTTCTTAACGTTGTATTTGCTGTCCTTGCTTACTTTGCTGCCCTTGCTTACTTTCTTGGTCATATTAGAAGTAAATAGAAGGCACTGACTGCTGATTATGGAAGGTTTATATTACAAGTTTTATTGGTAGAAGGCTCAGTTCATTGCTGTCATAACGATATGAACTTCAGCTCAACAGTGTGCTAACTGTATGGGAAACTGTAGAAGTGCCGTCAGTGTACAAAAAGCATGGCAACAGGTAGCTGTTAGATAGTGAACTATTAATGTAAACAAGCTATTTAAAGTCTTCATCTCTATAAAATACATTAAAAAGACTAAATCCATAGAAAAGCAACATATTTTTGATGTATGTGTCGTCTGAAACACCTATGTGGTGATTTTGAAATTTACCCTTCTTTTTTATTTCATTTTTTCTATTATTCTTGTTTTTTTCTTGTACTTAACCAGTTTAAATTTGATGGAAATATGCAATACTCTACAAGACTATGTTTCTATGCCTCCCTTTTCTTGCAGTACTGTTGATATTATGATTTAATGATACTGAGTAAAATCTAACTCCTCTATAGAGTCATAGAATCATGCGGGTTGGAAGGACCTCAGGAAGATCTTCTAATACAATAATTAATTGTTGCAAGTTTACACTGAAAGTTTTTCTTTTCATCCACTTCATCAAATTTAGCTGAGACAGAATGAGCCAGGAAGTATTTTGCTTTTGCAAAACCTTAGGCATTATGTTTTGGTTTTGCAAGTACAAAACCACCCCCTGTTTTGGTTTTGGGCTTGGATTGTCAGTCCAAACAAAGCAGTGAAAGAAGAGAGCGGTAATTATTGCAGTAGAATTATAAAATAAATTTGTCTTGATAGAGATTTCAGACTGATTTCAATAGGAAAGTTAAATTATCATTTATTTTTAACATTCCATACCAAGAGTTGGAGAATCTCTTTGAGTATTCCATTCTTTTCATTAGAAGATATTTTATGGTTCTTGTTATGGACAATAACTGACATAGCGATTTCAGATTTTTTTTTTCTGAATTTCAAAAAAATTGGTTTTACATTTGCGACAAACTTTGCCCAGGTTCAAACTCAAATTACTTGGTGGTTTAGAGAACAACCATACAATCATGAATCTTAGAATACTAGGTTGGAAGGGACCTCAAGGATCATCTGGTCCAACCTTTTCTGGCAGATGCACGATCTAAAAAAGATGGCCTAGAACCCTGTCCAGCCAAATCTTAAAAGTTCCCAGTGTTGGGGAATGCGCCACTTCCCTGATGAGATTATTCCAATGCCTGATTGTTCTAATTGTGAAAAATTTTCTTTTTGTTTCCCAATTAGAATCTCCCCAGGAGTCTTTTCCATGTGACTCCTTGTAAAAAAAGGAACTTTCATCTTCTTTGTAGCCACCCTCTAAATACTGAAACATGGTGATAAGGACTCCCCTAAGCATTCTTTTCTCAAGGCTGAAGAAACCCAGTTCTCTCAGGCTCTCCTCACATGGCAGGCTTCCCAGTCCTTGATTAGATTTGTGGTTCTTCTCTGGAACATCTGTCCACATCTTTTTTGTATAGAAGGGACCAAAACTGAACACAGTATTCCAGGTGTGGCCTGACAAGTGCTGAGTAAAGTGGGATAATGACTTCTTTCTCTCTGCTGGTGATGCCCTTGTCGATGCAACCCAGCAAACTGTTGTTTTTCCTTGCCACTGCAGCACACTGCTCACTCGTGTTGAGCTTGTTGTCCACCAGGACCCCCAGGTCCCTTCCCACAGAGCTGCTCCCCAGGCAGGCACATCCCAGTCTGTGTTGCACTTCTGGACTATGTTTTCCCAGGTGCAAGACCTTACACTTGTCCTCACTGAACTTCATAAGGTTCTTGTTAACCCACTCTTCCAGCCTATCCAGGTTTTCCTGCAGGGTGGATCTCCCTTCCCAAGTGTTCACCTCCCCACTCAGTTTGGTATCAACAGCAAACTTCATCAGGCTACACTTGATCCCATCATCCAGATCACTTATGAAGATATTAAAAAGTGTTGGGAACAATATTGATCCCTGGAGGACCCCACTTGTAACAGACTGACAGTTTGAAAAGGAGCTATTTACCACCACCCTCTGGGTGCAGCCTTGTCAGCCATTTCCCCACCCACCACACAGACCACTTGTTTATACCATAATGCCAAGACAAGTATCTAGTTTATGGTGCCTAATCCAATTAAATTATCCTTTGGTAGGTTATTCTGATGGAGTAGAGTTTCAATAAATTCCTTTCTAAGGAATTAATGAGAAGCAAAGCTGTGTATTCTGGTTCTCAGTTGTGAACTGAAAAAAAAGGATAACATTTTTGTAAGGAACAACCTAATGGCAAAAATCAAAGGGAAAAAATACTTATACATTGTAACTGGTAATCATTCCAGAAAAAATAGTTTTTCACGTGTCAAGTACATAAAAATGACTGTCACTAAAACCTGTCATGGAAGATCTTCTATGTATTTAAAGGCAGGAATGAGTTCAAGGCATTTTTGAAAATGTGATCTGCAATATTTGGGAACAGAGTCTTGAAAAAATCACGTTTTTGTTTTGTTGGTCTTGGTAATCACTTTCAAAACGAAAAAATGAATTCCACCTACAAACATGAAGTTAATCAGCTGTCTCCCTGCTGAGCATCATAAATGAAAGCATTTTCATAATGAGAAAACAGATCAAAACATATTTCACATCTGGTGAGTACAAATACAAAGAAAACAGTCATTAGAGCTAACGATCATCTTCTGTGTAAGAAATTTCTTGATCAGGGTAAGTAAGCTTAAAAGTTCGCTATTTCAAAACTGAAGTGGGCAAAAGAAGTGAGGAAAGTGTGGAAAGCTGCAACATCTTCTTCCTCTGAAGGCACTGGGACATACAGAGCTGTCTCCTGACCAGGGCTCAGGGGGCAGTTGGTACAGCACAGGAGAAATCAACCTCCTTTCTTCTAATCTGAAGACATTTAGCATCCAGATCAACCTACTCAAGGGCAGAGGCAACCTGGGGAAGGTGTTCTGGCTTAGGGGCAAGAAAACACATCCATTCCCATTCTTCTGTCTCTCAATCACTTGTCCCCTCCCCACATCCCTTTATGGGCCTCAACATGCTCCCCATGGAGGAGGGAATGTAAGGGCAGGTCTGTTGTCTGAACATCCCCTCCTCTTGGAGGAACGTCCTGTACCCACACAAAATTACTGACATGCCTGTTTGCAATGCCGCAGTAACACACAGGGATCTTTGGTGAATTTTGAAGAACCCATGCTCATAGATACTTTGGTTTCTCCCTGGAAAAGTTGACTGAACTCTTGGATTTTCTGGTTCCTCACCCAACAAATCCAGACTAAATTTTCTTTCTTAACTCAAATTTCCATAAGTGCTCATGCTAATTTACATCTGCCTGTAGGTTGAGCCTGGGTGCTTTCAGCTCCTGGCAAAAGATCCAAAGGGCACGCTTCCCATCTTTGCAGCCCTGCTCTCTACTCTGAAGTTAATTCAGAGCTGAGTGACAGGAAGTCACTGTCCTGCCAATGCTGTTTCAGGTTTAAGGGTGCTCAGGATTTAAACCAGGACCTGGATCCAAATTTCATAAATAGCTTCCATCTTTTTAATTGGCTAAATCATAACCTTGGATCCAAAAACCCACAACAACTTCATATTATTCCAAAGGGATTTTATTGAAATGTTACAAAACTGGCTCTTGGTGTATTTTGGCAAGAAGAATAAAGTGAAAATTCAACCAGTGAATAATTTGTTGTGGGATAGACAAAGCAGGATGCTGGCAGACAACTCCTTCAGAGATCTTGACATGTAAAATAGGATTTCTATTGCAACAGGTGTGTGGGGGTGGAGAAATAGGTCAGACAAGTTTTTCTCCTTCTGTGTGCAATTGCTGCTGACAGGCATATGTCTCCCAGAAGACGAAAGGAGCCAGATATTGCTCCACTATTGATATGAGTCTCAGGACTGCTACAAAATTATCTATTGCCTCAACCACTTCTAGGTCACGGTTCATGTTTAGGCATTGTTCCAGTTTTTTATGGACATAACTGCACTGAAAACACCAATAAAAATGGGAATCACAAACTAGTTATTTCTGTGGAAACCACTGCATGGAGCATAATATGATGCCCTTATGTTTTTTCCCCTTCTGTCTCAAGGTTTTATGCCCTTTCTTCATCATGTTGATACCTAGGTTTGTAAAGAATATCCATGCAATTTTCCAATATTTTTATTTTATTTTAAGTTCATATATTCAATGACCTTATTACCAGAAAAGGCAATAGCTAACAACTGAATATTTTCTTTCAGTTAATGAGTTCTTATATGGTTTCCTGCTTCTCATTTTGCACGTTATTTCAAAGTATTATGATGAAGTAACAGCTATATTTAGCTCGGTTTTACTACCTCTGTGCCTTCCTAATCTAACACCTGATAGGCCAAAAGACCAATTAGGAAAATCATAAAAATAAGATGAGGAATTAGAAGGAAAAAAAGTAGAAGATATTTATGTAGTTATAAACCATATTGTAGGGCTCATACTGAACATCTTAATTTTTATTGTAATTCCACCTCAATCTACATTATTACTACATGAGCTAAATGCATCTGGTAAGTACAAGGAAAAAAAAACATAGAAACAAGGCACAAATAAAACAGCTGGTAAGTGATACCATCTAGGATTATTTTGCCTTCTAGAAGCCTGTGTCTCTTGGCTGTAAGGACTAGCTACAGACACTAGCTCATGCATATAATTTGAAATGTCTAAAGCTAGATGAAATTTAAATTCCATTTCTAAATGTGACCGAGGCTCTAATATACCTCTTCTTCAAAGCACAAGATAAATGATCCTGCATATTCAGTGGGGGGACACCTAGAACTACTCAATGAAAAAAATAGTTCAAGTAATGGTGTCGCGGATGAAAGTATTGACACGGTAAAGATTTAGAAAAATAATCTAGATTTATTAATAACTAACAACTATTTGTCAATACAAAATAACTCAGACAGAAAAGTGACTTATTCAGATTCTAAAATGACAAGATTCACTCTAACTTACTTAATGGTACCTTAATTTATACACATATGTACATGCGCATACACAAACCAGACATATACGTACAGAAACAAAGGGGTTTGGGTTCGGTAAAATGAACACAAAAGGGACAAACACACAGGAACAAGGGTAAGGGTACGTACCCACACACACGCACACCCACCAATAAACAGGTGAAATAGAAGCTAGCTCAAATAAAATTTCCCTCTCGAATTTAGAGCAAATACTCACAATGGCTTGGCATTCCTCAACGGGCGATAATCGAGCAGGGGGACTTCGCCCTGGCCTTCCGTCTGGAGCAGACGATACCTGAGAGGCGTCCCAGCTCAGGGGAGATGCTGGTCACAGGCCGCTGCGATCCAGGAGAGCTCAAAGGGTCTCTCTGGTGGTCGCAGTTTATAGGGTACAAGATGATTGACTTTTGTCAAATGCTATCTGGTGCCTTCCAGCAGTTGCACAAGAATTTGAATAACATGCAACCCTGTTATTGTTCCATCTGACCACATCCCAGGCACAGGTGTGCCAGGCCATCAGGAGATGATGGGCCATTATAACCTTTTCTGAGCAATCAAAGGGGGGCAGGAGCCAGGCTCCTCAAGGTTATTCAGTCCTTATCTCCATAGATTGGTGTATGGCTCGGGGGAATGTGGATGGAATCACACCTGGCACCAAGCAGCCCAACAAGGACGGCAGGGAGGGGTAGGAATTGCACCACCACAAATGGTCAGAACCATCCTCAGATGCTGGGACTTCAAACAGTGAATTGGTCTTTTGAGGTGAGGTGCCTGACAGCATGAGGGGAAAGGGGGGAGGAGTCAACTTCTTGTTGGTACATTGGCTCAGTGCACCTTCAGCGAATCTGTGTGTGGTGCTAAATAAGGAGTAGCTGACCTGCCAAACAACCGAGTTTTGATCCAAGAACCTTGACAAACTTGAGGTCTGTGCCAACCAAAACCCCATGTAAGTTCAACAAGGGGAAGCAGCAAGTTCTGTATCTGGGGCAGAATGAGTCCATGTGTCATTTCAGCCCTTGGTAGAAAATACATGGGGATTTAAAGTATTTTAATGAATACAATGCTGGCAATGGTGAACTATCACCACAAATAAGGAAAACTGTAAAACATTAGGAATTAATGGTCAGATAAATTTGGGAATTTATGATTGCCCTTTACTCAGTGCCAGGGAGGCTATGCTTGGCATAATGTGTCCAATTAAGCACTCTCCCCTGTTCAAGAGGGGTGTGAAAAAACTGAATACGGTCCAGCAAAGAGCTATCAAGGTGATTGTACATGGACTACTACAGATATGGAGAACATTTCATCCTTGGAGATCTTGGAGACTCCACCAGATAAAACCATGGCTGACTTGATCTACTGTCACCATTTGCCCTGCTACACATGAAAGGTTGCACTTGATGGCCTCCAGGGGACCCTTGCAACCAACATTTCTCTAATGCTATGATACTGTGACTTTATTTGCCCATGATGCAGGTGGCCTGGACCTTAGGCCTTTGATGGCCCCAGGGTGTTTGAGAACATGGCTCCTGAGTTTTTTTTCAAGCAAGTGCTGTTAGGTACTCTCCAAACATCCCATTGGATCTTGATCAACATGTAACCCCATTCAAAGAGCACAGAGACTAGGGCAGGAGGGAAAAGAGAGAGAGAGTGACAGATCAAGAAGCCACCAAAGCCAAACCCCAGTCCTGTGTTTTCACTTCCTAGAATCTACTGGATGAAATGCAACTGGAGAACCTGGAAGAGGAATCTAAACCAACTCATACCCTGTCCCATTGCAGCTTGGACTGTTCTTCAAAGTGAGCAGTTTTAATCACTGTCTGACACTTTCATGACTAAACTTCAATATAAGCATAATTAAGGACTATGAAAATATTCCCAAGTTGCTAGTCAGTGGAGGATTGCGAGGTGAAAAACCTTAAAGGCTGATTATAGATATATCATCAATGGAAAGAATGGAATACCGTAGTTAGAGGGAAGATGCAGTTTTTACATTTGTATTTGTAAGGATGGTGGAGATTAAAATTGGGAGGGGTTGTGACAGATGAGAGAGAGGAAGAATAATGAACAGAGAAAACTGGAGGGAAAGAGGCAAAACCAGATTGCTAGAAGTGAGGAAAAATGGAGGTTGGAAAAAAGACTAAAACTTCAGTGTCACTGGCAGAGAAAGTAGAACAGAAGTGACAGTAAGAAAGGCAGAAAAGTGGAGCGATACCCCTGGATTTGTACAAATTCTTTAAAATAAATCAGTGTTCTTTGCAGAAACAGGGGAGAGCACAAGATGCTTTCTATAATGGAGTCTAAAGTCAGTGAGGCGTGAAGAACCTCAGATATCATCCTCCCAAGAGGCATTGCTTGACTGAAGAATGGCAGAGTAAGAATAGGCAAGAACGAAGTTAGAGTTCTGTAATTCTACATAGTCATGAGATATTTTTTTTTTCCAAAGGTGTACAGCAACTCTAGAACAGAAGCAAGGGAAGAAAATGTTTGAAGAGGAGCCAGCAATGGAGATTAGTGAAACAGACAGTGTAAAAGAAGAGATGGTCAGGCAGACCTGAAGTCATGCCAAAGTGAATCAAAAAAAAGCCCCCAAACATCTTGACAATGAAATCAGTAGAGGAAAGAACAAGGAGCAGAAGACAAACAGGCATTTAAATCCTGGAGAGCACTCAGACACTGACTGAACATTATTCCAGAGCAATGACCTGAAGGTGGGTTCATTCCCCTGCTCAGGCAGTCTTTAACTGTTTTGTTAAATCTGCCAGGACAGAGATCCACTTTAACTGAGGTACTGGGATGAAAATGAAGCAGTACACAGACAGAAGATAGTCCTCCAAAACTATTTATTTCTCTTATCTATATCCCTGAAAGAGGTCTGGATCTGCAATGTTGATTTAAGACATGTCTAAAAATCAGAAACTGCTGCAACTTCAGCATAGTGTAAACATTTTCAAGATACTTATTAATTATCTATCTCTGGAATTGCAAGTCTAGTCCCAACCCCAGAACGGTGTGTTACCATAAAACCCAAATATAAGGATTAGTATCATGGTAATTTGCATATATGGGGCCACTATCCATGCCAACTCATCAGAGCAACTTCAGCTGTGCCTCTGCTTTATGAATATCATAGTGATGTGACAATCAATAGCCTTAAAGGGAAGACAGTCAGTATCTTGTCACTAATCCCATGATGCATACTGTAAAAGCATTAATTTATAATTAATTAAAGAAGAAAGAAGTCACAGAAGTGTTAAAAGATCTTTTGTTTTATATTATATTCATTATAACTTAATCATTGGCCATAAAATCAAAACTCTGGAGCTGGACAAAACTCCCAACTCCCTCTCCAAGTGCAGAGCCAGTGTTCCAGTGCCAATCATTGCACTTATTCATCTCACCACATTCCACCCAAAAATGGAATCCAGTCACTTTACCGAAAACCTTAATTTTGAGTGAAATATATGTATATTTTTAAATATTAAGTTTTAACTGTTCACAACCACAAATTCCCAGATGGTAAGCAGTTGGGAAAAGAGAAGGGAAAACCTGCAAGGCATGGAAAAAATGCTCTCTGGCAAAGCTAAAAAAATTATAGGAACTGGCTTGCCTTTGCTATACTTCTTCCAAGATGTAAAAAGAAGCCAATGGATGGCTGTTTGCCATTTGTCATAACCAATTTCAAATATGTCTCCTTATTACCTTGTTTTCATCCACTTTCTTTATTCCTCTTTATCTTCTTATCTTCAGTTAAAATCTCAATTTCTTCTAAAGAACTGTTACTGCAGAAAGATTTTCCAGGTTTTAGTATGTTGTTGAAATATTATAAGCTTGGACCTAGTTCAGGGCTCTATCATAGCTATGCAGCACATGCTGACATAAACAGGACAGTTTGGCCCTTTCATTCAAAAGGTCTAAGGACTCTGAACTGCAAGTGTTAAAAATACTGTGACTGTTATTATTGAAAGCCACCTCTCTGGCATTAGTCTTCAAAGTTATATTCATTTTTGCCATCCAAGGTTTTCACAAAATCAGAGAATCATCTACGTTGTAAAAGATACCTTGAAGATCAACTAATCCAACTATTAACCTCACACTGATCCTTCTCAACTACACCATATCCCTCAACACTAAGTCAACACGACTCTTAAACACCTCCAGGGATGGGGACTCCACCACCTCCCTGGGCAGCCCATTCCAACGCCTAACAACCCCTTCTGTAAAGAAATGCTTCCTAATATCCAGTATAAACCTTCCCTTGTGAAACTTGAGGCCATTCCCTCTTGTCGTATCACTTGTTACTTGGTTCAAGAGACTCAATCCCAGCTCTCTGCACCCTCCTTTCAGGTAGCTGTAGAGGGCGATGAGGTCTCCCCTCAGCCTCCTCTTCTCCAGACTAAACACCCCCAGTTCCCTCAGCCGCTCCTCATAAGACCTGTCCTCCTGACCCTTCACCAGCTATGTTTTGACATAGCAAACTTAGAAGACTCTTGCTAAATACTTATTTTTATTTAGAATTTAAATTATCTATTCTGGTGCCTAAACAGGGAAGTCTAGAAGCATCCAAGATATTATAAAGTATTCCACCCTCCCAGCCTTCAGATGCATTTCCAAAAGGGCACACATCTCTTATGGCTCCTGTGTCATATACGCTGGGCCCTTCTGGGTATCTCAGGTACCTGTGCTGGTTTAGGCCCTGTTGGAACCGGAGACCATGTTGCCGTTGTCCCTCCCCCACCCTCAGACACAAGTAGGGCACAAACCCCGGGTATAAATAAGAAGAAATTTAATACAACAGTGTAATAAACAATCTGAACAACAACAGTAGCAACGATAACAACAATAAACAGTGATAACAGTAAACAAGAAAAAAGATATACAGAGAGATACCGCAGTGAACACACCCAGCCCGCCGCGTGTGCTTCCTGCAACCAAAGCCCCAAAGGAAAGCTTCCCGCGCTGCCTTGCCGAACCTGACACCAGCATGGTATGAATAACCTGCCTGGAGATCCCTTCTCCCTGCTGGGGAAACTTAACCCTATCCTAGCTGAACCAGGACAATACCCTAAGGAATCTCAGCTGGCACAATGCCTTTATGTTTAGGTAAATGAATTGTGCCCTGGCCACAGCTCTCCAATGAGTTATGAAAGCTGCTCAGCTGATCAGATGCCAGTGGTTTTTTACCCTCCAGCTGCAAAACTATCATGACTATAGCCAGTAACAATAAAATGGCCTTCCATATTTTTAATTCATAATATAATAACACAGGAAATTAGTGGTTGGATGTTTGAGATTTTTTTTTTTTTTAATTCTAATATGAATCTTTTTCCCCCTCTTTATTCTTCTATGAAAAGTCAGCTTTCTGAGGTCTTAAAGAGTACAATTCTCTTGTTTTAATGAGAGCCAAATTGACTAAACATATGTTAACCTTGCATAAATTGTATCTGGACTGATCACCTAGAATCTAACAATGAAGAGCTCCAAAGGTGAAAAGCAAAACCACTACATGCAAAACACTTCACAAAATTATGTACAGGAACTTTTAAATAAGTACATTATTACATGGAAACACGTAAAGTTCTTTCCAGCCCTTAATGCAAATGGATTGAATTCTGCATATACTCTTGTACAAACAGGATAAAGCTCCTTTTTCTCACCCTGTAGGGCAAAGGATATTGGATCTTAAGGCCATAATATCTCTGTGCATAGAAAACTTATTACAAGCCTTGGGCCTGGGCCAGACATACATATATTTTAGGGAAATCATTCATTTGGAGAGAAAAGAAGGAATGATATCCCTCTCAGATTGAAGTTAAAGGTTATGGGGGTTTTGTTTTCTTTTTATTTTAATGAATAGCAGCTGTTCAAATGTGCTCAGAAGGTAGAATGCTGAATAAAATCCAGTGCTTGATATTATTGGGCAAGGATTTGGGGTCAAAGGGGAACTATAAATAAATATTTAGATAACACAGCTCCCATTGTTGTCAGTAAGGGATGATGGCTCAGCAATTCTAAAAATCAGCAAAGCTTTATTTAGGTGTCTGGATATAAATTAGGGGTCAAATTTGAAGGACGGTACAGAGTCCACAGATAACCTCTGTAGCTGTGGAAAAAGTAATCCAGCTGTGTTAACCTGACTTCTCACCGGGGCTACTGATTCCTGATGATAATAATTCTGATTGCATGGCACTGTTGTTATAGATAGACCCTTCATATTAGAAAGTAAAAAACCCCACCCTATTGTACAGATATTAGTGGTCTATGTTTTTTCCAAGGCTTCCTTTTTTTTCTGAAAATCCATCTCAAAAATATTGATGCATCAGAATGAAGTCCTTTTATCTGATGTCAATGTTGGTCTTCTAAAGTGCATGTCACAACAACCTAACTTTAAATTAGAGTGTATTCTGTGATGCTGAAAGGACTTTTCAGTATCTGAGAAAGTATTACAGACTGGCTAAAGATATCTTATTAAGTCTTATGACATTAACACCAGTGCGCTTTCTATGATTTTAACCCAAACTTCTCATGCAGCCATCTTTGGTGCTACTTACTGGCTTCTGTGTACATGCACTAGTACCCTCTACTGGTCAGGTCATAAATTTACTCTGGTGCTCACATAGCCTGAGAAGGCAGAGGCAAACCCTTAACAGACATCTGAATGATGAATACTTCTTTTCTTTTTTTCTTCCTTCTATTTTGATCAAGAGGTCGTGATCTCCAGTTATATGCATGACATTACTTTGTAATGTGAGGTGGTTTCTGTCTGTCTTACAGTTTATTAAAGCTGTACATAGAAGCATGAGTAGTGGAATCAACAATAAGCAGCACTGCTGGAAAAGACATAAAATACTGCACAGCTAATCATAGGGAAAATATGGGATATATAACAGTTCTTTGTTCTCTACATTCTTGCTGTCATCTGTTGTGCTGTTTTCAAGAATGTCAGATGTGAATCGATTGGCAACATCTTTCCTTGAGGGAAACGAAACTATACTTAATGTCTATGGTTCTTAAAATTCCATAGCAGCACTAATGGTGCCCTGGCAATAGTAAATTTAATTTGAGTTTAATTCCAGTTGAAAAATAAAGTAATAGTAACAAAAGCAATCCAAAAAGAAAATATGGCTAAAGGGAGCACTGTGGACAAGAAAGCACTGAATTTCTCAGAAGGCAGATAGATCAATGGGCCCTATAAGGAATCTAATTTGTCACTTGGAACAGTTTGGAAAAGTTATAAGAAATCGTGTAATCATTGGATACCACCAAAAAACCTACCCGTCTCAATACATTAAATGATAATGTTGATCTTAAATACTCCTACATATATATTCCCAAAAGGTTTCTAGTTAAAGTAAGTGGGATAGAACTTCATTTTAATGATTTCTTAATATTAACCATAGATAAAGGCATTTCAAACTACAGTTTACAGAGAATGGAAAAAGGAGAGATTAGTATTATCCTGAGACTTTGAAATGTCCATGTCAATATTTCCATTTTGACCACTGAATAGGATGCTGCACTTCAGTAATAATTTCCCATGGCTGAGACCCTCTGAAAAGAATACTTTCTGCTTTAGCAATGGCACACAGCAATGAACTTTTGAAACAAGAGGTTGACATAGCTTTTTGCTGCCAATGCCAGAGGATTCTTAGAGTTCATAATAGAGCTGCATCACCAGCCACTAATTCCACCAGGTTTAGTTGAGCCTAGTAAAGCTTGAAAACTGAAAATCTGCTGTAGGTGGAGAGAGAGCTAGGCTGGGATGTTACTTTGTTTGGTTTCTGGTTTGGTTTTTTTTAGCTTATTTGTTTGGTGTTTATAGCCTGTTACTTTGCATGAAGGATATAAATCCAGAAACTTTTCTGGTTTGGGTTATTTTTATTGAGCAAATTTTCTATATAATACCAAAGCCCTTAAAGAAGTTTTCTCTATTATGCCTAAGCTTGGTTACCCATGGACTTTCTTTCCCTTTGTTTTCATCCTTGGCCTTGTTACAAAGGATCACAAATTTTATACTCCAAGGAAACCTTTGAACAGTAACAATAAATTAAGAGACCAGACAACTTATTCTGAATGCTTGCTTTTTCAATTGCAAAATGAGAAGAATGATTTTTCCAAAAGAAGAAAAAAATGGACTTTTTTTTTGTCTTGAAAAAATGCTAAATGTTTTCTAACATCTTTTCTTATCCAACCAAATGGAAATGGTCATAAATGATTTCCTCAATTTAGTGCTCTAAGTAAGAACTAAGTAATCCCCATCTGCATGTGCATCTGACTGTGCCCTCTCTTTCCCTTTTCTTCTTCTCTCCCCTTATCCAACAGCCTTTGAAATTCTTAAGCTATTTAAAAAATATCTTAGAGAGGAATGGAGAATCCAAGATATATTATGTTCCTACATTTGCCATGAAAATAGTATGTTAAGATTAGAGATTCCCATCCATGTTCCCTCTTAAGGAAAAGAGGAGGTGCAGCAAAGAGGCAGAGGCTGGTAGGCCAGGCAGGAATATGCATCTCTAAACTACTGACTTGGCATGCTGCCTTTTACTCAGCTAGAGAGCAGAATAATGTGCTTAGAGGTTATGGTATGAAGCTGAAAGTATTCTGGGGGTGGTTGCTGGGATCACATGAGGAATCGAAGTGTTGCTGTCAAGCTTTAGGAGAAACAGGGATAAGGGACGGTAAGAGGAAAGGATGGTCCCCTAAGGAACCAGGTTTCCTTAGTTCTGCTTCTCAGGCAGATTAGAGCATACTTTTAGATGTTTGTTGTTTTGTTTTATTTTAATTAACCATACTTGATAACATTTATTTTCAAGAATAAATTATAGATTAGGAATCATCCTTTTTTCTGTTTTATTTCTAGTTTTGTCTGATTGGATTCCCCCTTAGATCGGTGGTAGGGTATGTTATAATGGACAACCATTTCATGTAAGATAAAAAAATGTCCTTTTCCCACTTCTTTCTGTATAGAGATGACCAGATACAGCAATGTATCAGTAGCTTATCTTTTTCAATGATCATAAATGTTTATTTATTCATACAACTTTACATTCAGCTCTATGAAGCATCCAGTGCCTAGCTATAAGGATGCTGAGGTGGTAACAGCCAAATATTCCAACTTTTCTTAGTTGTAATAGAAAGAACACTCTTTCAGAAGAAAAGGACAGAGAAGAGAAAGCTAGAAAAGACTTTGGGAGAGAATTTTCTTCAATCCATAGTCCAAATCTAAGCCAAGTACACTTAAATCCTTGTTTAAAAAATAGGCTTGTTGAATTGGTCTCAAAAGCTTTTGGTAATAGATATCCCATTTCACATCCTAAAGCAAACTATCTTATTATATATGTTTATTCAGGGGAGAAGAACTGAATCATCTTCATTGCCTTCACACGGTTTCCAGAAAAATCTTCTGAATTTTGAGACTTTGCTTAACTCTCACGTGGAATATTTAATACCTTCAACACTTCTACTAGAACAAAATAAAAACAGAACCAAAACAGATAGACAGGCAGACAGGTGACAAACATTTTAATTTAGATAAGAGCACAAAATAACAGTTAAAAGTGAAGAGGATAAGGATACAAGTTAAATTACCAACTGATGGAAATGACTTCCAGAAATATATCTGTCAAGTACTTCAAATTCTAAGCAGCGCTGACATTGTGAGCATTTTTTTATTCCTAAATTGTGTGTCTACAATTGCCTGTGTATTTCACAAACACATAAGAAAATTATAATCTTAATTAGATGAAGAGTGTAAAATGAAAATCAAGTTGCAACTATGAATGCTGGGAAAGAATTTGAGATACAGATCATGCTGGGATGATTCATTTGACAAGCTATCTAATTTAAGTAATATTGCTATGTTGCGAAAGTAATTTTAAAGAAAATGCAGAGTTGTTAGTTACAGTTGCCTCAGGGAAAATATATACGAGTGATACTGTCTTCATACTCCTTCTCACTCTGCCCTTTGTGAAAATATTTACATTGTCTGTTTTACAGTCTTGGTTCACATGATGTATTTTTGCTGCATTTTGTTGAAAATCATGTATTTTACACAATATGTAAAATATATACACTTTTATATGCAAACATATATATATATATATATGTAGATATATATTAACACAGAGAGAGAAAGGAAGAGAAAGAGAGAGTGTCTGTTACCGAAGCAGAGATAATCAGCTTTTCTGGCTTATGCAATGGAAACAATAAAAATGTATTTTATACTGAGGTCTGAAAAAGTATCTTCTTTCAGTTATTAATGTCTCAGCTGGCTGTTTTCTGTGAATGAATGTCTAAACTGGGCAGAACCATAGGAAATTCAAACATCTATTATAAACCATCATGTATAAAAATAGTTCAGATTATACATGGGTGGAAGATTCGACTTGACTACCTTGTCACGATTCATGCCTGTCTTGCAGCGTCAATTTTACAATTATTTTGTTTCTTTTCAAATGCTTATATTGTATTTACTGCTCATGCATTTATTGTGTCTCCCATGAAAGACATTTCCCTTTGGTTTCAGGTGCTTCTCTGACTTAATGCCAGCAGACATGCAGTAGTTAAAATTTTAACACAGTATTACAGTTTTGCATGCAACAATGGAGGTTTCTTTGTCGCTGGTGACGCACTCCCTGTTAGTAAACCATCAAGGGGGAAATCCAGGGGTTGCTAGTTCTAGAATCGGTACCATCTTAGAAACTATTATTTGGAAAAAAAAAAAAACAAACCAAAACCAAAAAGTTTTAAAATGCTGAGTCACTGCTGCTTTTAGCAGTTAAATTCCAGAAACTGCAAAAACTGCCCATATATGTAAAAAATGCAACAGAACTGTGACTGACACACAATATTGTTGTGATCTGAGAGACAATTAATTTACATTGATATTTATCCTTTATCCTGTCCCTTTTCAATCTCTAACTGAAAATGATACTTTTCTTTATATATTTTAGATCGAGTCTTCAAGGCCATTTCAGCAGCTGTATTAGAAACAAAGAACCTTTCAACCTGGTAGTTATAATACATTTGTAAGTGAACAACATATAAAGCAAATAAATCTAATAGTGCTTTTATGAGGCTTATTTGTTCTATGCCAGTTCTGGCTAGTCCAAAAAGAGCTTTACTGAGTTATGAAAAGATGGAAAACGTTGTGTCATAGTTTCCATTATAGAGCCTATTTTCAGAAGTTTACAGCAAATTCATAATAAAGTTATAATTCTGCTTACAAATTACACTGAAGTTATTTGTTTTCCTAAATACAATAATCTTCAGGGCAAGTGATAGGATTACTCTAAAATACTGTAAATAAAGTATCGAAAAATTCCAAGTTAGTATGCATTTGGATCATTATAAATGGCACAAAATCTTCTAAAGGACACGAACATTAACTTCATTTAATTAAGTAATAATATTTGTACAATCATCATGCTAAAGTATCTGAGACTGCTCTATTGTGTGGGGCCCATGATCCCTTTTCTTCTAGCTGGGCCAAAAAGCTATAGACTATCTCTGCAACATGTCCTCCTTCTTGATGAAACTGTCCCAAAGGGAATTAAGGTCACAGCTTAGAAAGAAGCATAAATAAAAACTGAAAAGCAAAGAGGAAAACATCATTTACAGATCTGCTTCTTATGCCTATAAAATAGATCAAAGTTAACACGAGTGCCCCTCCCTAGCAAAGTAATCCTGTCTGAGGAGATCTCCATAGCATAAAGGTAATTTATGTCACGAAGGTCACAAGTCTGCCACCCTGGGGGACATGTGCCCAGACCGCCCAGTCTTTAACGTAGTTGTATAATTTGGAAAATAACTGTGTTAGCATAGTGCTGGGCATGAGCTAACATGTACACAGGCTTTTAAATCCAGGTTGTTCACATCTGGCTATCCAAGAGCATGGGCGAAACAGATGCGTAACTGCCTCCAGCTGCTCACGTACATATCCTGTATGTGAATAAATACATTTCAGTGAAGGAGAGGAAAAAGGAGAACACACTCTTTGCAGCAAAATCTGGCTGTAACCAATTTGCTTTGATTGGCAGATCCCCATTTCAAAATAGCAACCTAGCCAGGTCATCAGTCTGGCCAATAAAAATTTGAACACCAGGCTAAGACAAGGAACCTCAAGGGAGCCAGGGTTGCCACAGACCCAAGCCCCAGGGAGGTGATGCCATCAAAATCTTCTTCTTATTAAAACCACACAATATCGCATGCTGCCTGTTTCTACCATTCTTCGGCAAACAGATTAATATATTTAAAGCATCCCCATCTTTCTTGTCTTCCAAAAATCTATATCCTGGAATAGATAAGGTTTAATGTTTGATCTGGGTGCACCCATTCAGGAATTTTATCTGTCTCATTCTTCCATCTAAGAAGATATTTGGCAGAAAAGTCATCACTTGGTGTTTAATATAACTGAGAACAGAAAACTTCAATTTCTCTGGTTTTTATTTTATTTTCACATTTTGCTTTTAGCAGCATCTATCTTTGCAGACAATCACTGTTTTGTGGTGCTCTGTATTCTTAAATATCAGCTAGAAAAGACATGCCACTGACAGCACTGACTGAACTGAAAAGTAAAGTAAACTTCAAAGTCTACACATGAAGAAGGGAAGGGTGGTGTAGGACAGGGTAAGACAGCATAGGACAGGACAGGACAAGACAGGGTAGGGAAGGGTAGGGTAGGGTAGTGTAGGGCAGGCAAGGCAAGGTAAGGCAGGGCAAGGCAAGGCAGGGCAAGGCATACTCTGTTCTTTAATGTTAGCTATATTAGATGTCTATTTCAAACATTATCGTGATATACCTTCTACATTCTATGTGCTGTAAAACCTAAAATGCTTGGTTAGTTTCCTTCACATGAAAAGCATTTTTATTGAAAAAAGAATTGGCAAGTTCATGGCTATGAATCTCACTTACTTAAGTGGCTGATAATTGTGCCACTAACTTGAGTGGATACAGGGCCAGGTCCTTATTTACATGTGCTTTCTTATGTACTCACTGTATTTAAATTATAAGTGTCCGTAAATGTCATCTATAAAGTTGTTCTGAGGGTATTTTGGGATGTTGTGTCACACTGTTGCTTATAAATTGGTGCAAGTTATACTGCAGGAGTAAGAACGTCAGGAAACAGTAGTAATATGTACCTAATAAAATCCAGACTGTATTCTAGGGAACTGCTTTTTCTTTGTGAGATTAGTCTTTCCTCTGAAGAAAACTGGAAAAACACAAAGTGGCCTAACCACAAGGCAGTCCTCAAGGAAGCTATAACACATGGAGTTCATATATCTTGGAAGAAAGCAATGTGTAATTCCACAACCCTGTGTATCCCATCTAGATAATTTAACTCTCTGTCTGATGATCATGGAATGATACCATAAGTCACTAAGATGGCTGTTTGTGTTGTAAGTAGTTAATTTCTGGTTAGTGTCACCTTTAGATACTTGGGTGAAAAAATTATTTTACTGAAATGGGTTTTAAGCCATTCCCCCGACTATTCCATTACATTCCTCTGTTCCTTCCTATGGAATAACTGGGTTTTTTTCTTCCATGCAGTTCTGTGTAATTTTTAAGGCCAGCCTTAATCTAAAACAGGGCATAGAGAGAGGTGCATCATTTGTTAAAATCAAAATGGAATATTTTATTTTGCATATAATGTGGATTCTTGCCATAGCTAGTATCCAGTTGCAATGAGACCCCAAAGATTTATCTATATGGTTAGAAGAAAAAGAAGTTTCAAGATTAACGATAACTATGCCAAGACCTGGGACCCATCCATTTCCAAACATTTGTCTAGGTGATGCTCCACTAGAGCAGGGACTCAGAGCACACAGACTGTGCACATGAAAAAGTGACCCTTGGAAATCTGTTAGCATAGTGGACCATTGCATAGGACCATTCCTAGATCCAGTGTACTCGCAACACAAGAACAAGAGTTTGATCCACCACCTGAGGTGCCAAGTATGTGAAGGCCACACCAGAGGCTGTCCCCAGCTCTGGGTAGCCCTGCACTGGAGTAATATCTAAGTTGGGGAATTAGCATGTACTTGCATGTAAATATCTCAGGGAAGGTGAGTATAGATTGGAAAACAAATTTTCAGATTTTACAGTATTGTCCAAGTGCTGGCGGAAGTGGAAACCATGAAAGAGAGAATGTAAAATTCCAGTGCCACATCATCTAACAGGAAACCTTGAGAAAGTAACTACTTGATCTATGTCAAAAGCTGATTCAGTTCTTCCACAATTTCAACAATGTTCACAGTGACATCCTTAAACTTCATAATTCATGATACGCAGCTTGTATTTGTTTTGCATTAAATTTATAGACTATTCATCTTCCCTATGCTGCCATTCCCTTGACAAAAAGCATTAAATGTTAAAAAAACCCTGCTGCACCTCCTGTCATTTGTCTTTTTTCTGTGTATGTGTTTGAAAGCAGCTTCCTTCCCTATGCTTCCCCACTGCCCAATTTCCTCTCAGATAACATACAGTTTCTAAAAACATGAATCTGTACCCAACTGGAGAGAAAAAGGTTGAAGGGCTGGACTGGACTGAATCCATCCGATCACTCATATCATATGAATCTGTATTAAATGCTGAATATAATCACTGAGTACATTACACTTATGAGAACACTGCAACCTTAAGCAATAGAAAAGATCCACGGAGAGAAGATCATTGAACAGATTTATCACAAACATGGGTGTGTTGACAAGCTTAATCTTGCCAATTAGATCTGAACCATGATGCTTTTTTGAAAGAAGAAAACATCACAAAAATAGAAGATGGAAGTTATTCCATCATAACAGCTGCAAACCCCTGCTGAAGATGAGGTGATTCTGGATGTACTGAAGTCATAATGAAATTTTTGTTGACTTTAATGGGGACAAGATTTCACCAGCAAATGTTCAGAAATCTGTGAAGGTTTAAAAAGAAAATAAAGACACTCAAGCTTCTTACATTCTGAGTAATCAGAACAACCCATGATGTTAATCAGGTTTGTCTTTCTAAAATGTAGTGTTGGAATCCACATTGGAGACTGTTTAATCTAAAAGATTTTTATGATGCTCTTAATTATTTGGGTTTTGGTTGTGATTTTGGCTTTTTTCTGAGACAGCCAGTGCAAACTCATCTGCAGTAGTAACGGGTGCAGACAGACCCCCTACAGGATGAGGACATGGAAATGGGGAATGAGCGATTTTTTCCATATCACAAAAATATTTTGGGTGTTCTAAATATGACAGAGCATGACTTTTTAGTTCTGTTTTATAATTGATTTTACAGCATTAAACTTGTTTTTCTAAACTGAAAGTTTTAGTCTTATTTCCGAATAAAGAGTCAAGCAACAGCAACTGTACAGAGAAGCTTAACCTAGCCCTACCACAACCTGAAAACACTGGTTTTATAACAGTCAAACCATATCTGTTGAACAAAAAATGGTACTTGACATGGCAGGGAAATGAACTCCCAAGTCCAAGAAAAATATTGATTTTTTTCATAACTTTTTCCATTTCAGCTTATGGTAGCCAAAAGTTTCATATTGCAGGTGGACTGCCACGGACCCAGGGAGCTTGGGAACCCTAATTGCTCTGAGAAGACCTAGAATAAAAAAAGCTGGCACATTATCAAGTGAGCTGCAAGAAGCCAAGGAGGTTGGGAAGATCAGGCCTCTCAAGACTTCCATGTTCTTGGCTCTGAAATATCCCTCCAGGTGGTCTGCTGATGATCCTGTAGCTGGGAGAGGAGGCTCTGCTAAGGAGCCAGGGAGGGAGATTTTCATCCATCAGACACGTCTACATTCCTGTAAAGTTTCAGCAAATCAACGTTTTCCAGTGAAGCAATGTTCCATTTAAAAAGTTGCAGTCAGTGTGAAGGCTGCCTTCATGCTACAATACTAAAGTATACAGACACTCGGTGTCCTGCCTCTCTGCACCTCTCTCTCCTGCCTTCCTATTCTCTTACTGCAATTTGCTGAGTTTAAAAACAAAACAAAATATGCAGAGCTTTATGCTCTGTTTATTAGGCATTTGGTTCCTCACTGTCTCTTTTATTGACCTATTTAATCCAGTGTTTTGCCTGAATAACTTCTACAAACTTGGAATTTTGGGCATGTTCTAGTAAGGTTCCCAGTTTCATTATCCCTGTAGTATTTCCTTCATACTCACTGTACTGCTCTGTTAAGTAGACACATTCTAGTCTTAATGGATGTTCAACTAAGTTAGCATTCAAGACACCGTGCTCACTATGTACTGCCACTGGCCTGGCATGCACCTTGGATATTGGACATCTGTAAAATGGAAATACCAGAGACTTTATAAAGAGCTTTGAGATTTATGGATGAAAAGTAGGATATAATACATATTTATGGATGAAAACTAATAGTTTAAAAATGTTATTATTTCGTTTTTTCATAATAACTACATTATTGGTTTTCAACTTGTGCTTCATGAAGTATCTAAATTTCTCCTGTGAAAGCTATTTGTGAACAGCAGATCTATTGCTGGTTGAACAAAACTGCTTTCCAGCTCTTAGAACCCCCATGAAAAAATTGTCAAGATTTCAGAAGAGGAAAATGTTTAAAAACTCTGAGCAGAAAAGGGAACAATAATGTGTTAATTAATTCACAGACAGCTTCATTCAAACAGTCTTGGGTCGTTTTCCAACTTAGAAGATCATTTGATACCTGTGTCTTGGAAATTGCATTCCTGTTAGAATCAAAGACAGCCATACACTTAAAACTCTGTAAAATCACTTATGAAAGAAAATCCATACTTTCAAACATTGGTGGTGTAAAGCTTCTAATACACAAAGTTCTGCGATAGGTTTTCAGAATGGCTGAAGACCAGAGATATTCACAGTTTGAAGTGAAAATGAACCTTAGAAAAGTGCGTTTAACATTTGTCTGAACACCTAAATGTGACTTAAAAGCTTTGGTCAAATTATTTTTCCCCTATGGAGACACATAGCACATCTAACTCGTGATCATATGTTTTAATTTGCTAGACACTATTTGATCCCTGGGACACAGTATGGTACTTCTCTGAGTTACACAAATGTGACAGCAGTACTGCTAGCCACTCCTATCCCAAGCAAGAACCTTTGATATCAGGTCAGAACCCACCAATTCTTTATCTGTTCTTCCTTAAAGATCATGTTTCTTAGAAAGAAGCAGTTCTTATGAGAATCTTGAAACACTATGAGATCATTTAGCAACAAGTATTCTTTATAACTGACATCTATACTTGATAGCCACAATGTATAAAGTCATACTTATTCACAGCTAAAACTCATTGGGCCAGCAAGCAAACCATGGAGTTAGCTCCTGCCTGTCGTAGAAGGTCATGTCAGCTAGAAACAACCAAGGTAAAAGTCAATAGGGCAAAAAAGGCTGAACAGATACAACCACCCATAATGACTGTAGTTACGCACCGGATTCAGTTTCCTGAACTTAAACATCTAAGATACCAGAGCATAAGCCACTAGCCTCCAACTGTCACTCCAGAAGTCTGGGAGTCTCTTGTGTGGTGTCTTAGACAGCCTAGAGAGACTCAGAGGTCATTAGACACCTAGGTCTAGGCAAAGGGTTCAGCATTCTCTACAGTGAGAAAACCACAGTAACAGGGCATAGGATGGGACTGGGTCTACAAGGTGTGCTTGACTGAGGTACCCAAAACCTGATTGTATTGCCAAGATTGACAGAGGACTTTTAATGTGTAAGGTGGAGTTTCTCTCATTTAGCTAGGAATATTATTGTCTGACATTTACATTTAAGAGTCTTCTAGCTTCCTTTGCAAGAACTGGAGAGAAACAGGCACCGTGAGGATGTGACTCATCTCATTTTAAGGGACACTTAGCCTCTAAATACCTCAACCTCTCTGTATTGGTTATATAGGGAATCTGGACAGGTAACTTGTTTGTATATAGACACCAGTGCTATAAATGGCTTATCAGTACTTTTTGCAATTTTATTCTTGATTCCCACCGACTTTGAGGGGTACCTGGGGGTAAGAAACTGAAGACAGAGCCACGGCACCAGCTTTTTGTAAATTAAGATATCGAATAGTCATTAGCAAAGTTATGCATGGCATTTACCCGTCCTTTGATGTTCAATATCCTTTCAGTACTGGAGCATGTTTTTTTCTGAAAAGCAGGAAGAATTAAAATCTTTTATCTCTTGTTGCTGTTAGGAAGTTTAGATTTTCAGAAATAAGGATGAAAGTTTGAGCTTGTTCTTGGTTTGCTGCGGGTTTTTTGACATGGAGAATCTCAAATTAGCTTACGCATCTACCAAGTCTTTGCCTTTAATGGTATTGGGTTTTGGGGTAATTACTGGTGTTTGCCTATTCCAACATGAAGAATGATGCTCTTTAAATCCATAGCCCTCTCAACCATTTACCTTCTAGTTTTGACCAGGAAATACTTTCTTCTAGATGCAAATTCAAGGCCATAAAAATCTTGATACCTCAGGCCTCAGTGTCAGAGTCTAATACTTGCCGATCAAGTTCTTGTAGATCCCACACACAGAGAGTGTACTGTTTGGAATTGAATTTACTTATCTGAAGACAGTTGATGTTACATGTTGTTTCTGATTTAGCAGAGTGATGCAAAATATACTGAAAACACCCTACAGTTCAAGCATAATACCAGTGTGATTCCCATTACTGGTCTCTATAATATGCTCACCATCACAACACTGGGTGGCCCCGTTGCCAGGAAGGAATATGTAGGTTGAAGCCTGATCAATCCCATTCCTCTCTTCAGAATTCTTTTTCTAGTTGTCTAGTTTTTATACTCTGTGTTGGGCTAAGCCATGTATTCCCTCATGCTGATCTGTCTGTCTCAGGGAGACATTCACTCTCTTTTAATGAATTCAGGGAGCTTGATCCACTCGACTGTTGACAGTTGGTTATCTAAACCAAAGGCCACCCTCCAGTCCTGTTTTCTGTTGAGATAAAGTCAGCTTCTTTGCAACAGCTGTGGTCAGTCACATCCTGCGTTATTCCCTGAGATTCACAGGCACATTGTCCTTGTCCATTTCCTCTGAGCCTTCTTTCATTTTAGGGGTTTATTGGTCAGTCACACTCAGCGAAATGTCTTAATAGCATTTTTATATTATTGTTTCAGTTGTTAGAGGTGATGAAATACAGCAATACCAGAAAACTCCTTTGCTCCAGGTGCAACTTAGTGTGTGCCAGGAGGAAGCAATTCAGCGGGCCAAATGGGCTTCACCATCTGCCTAATCCACCTTACTTAACTACCACTGTAAAGAGGAGTGATTCTGACCTATCTTCATTGCACGTAGGGCTAATTCTGTACCCTTGTCAAAGAGCCAGTGCAATGCCTGTGGGTTATTTAGGCTCTACAATACATGTAAAAGATCTTGGACAGAGTTTTTGACAAAATTTTCACATTCCCCAAGTGCAGGGAAGTTGTTCTTCCATGCAGTCTTCAAACAAGCTGACACAGGAGAAGCCTGCTGGGGTTGGCTCAGTTTATCTGCCGTGAGCCCAAAAAGAGAGAAGCCAATATTCCACCCTATAGCTGGAATCAACAGCTTATCTGATCAAGTATTTATGGTTTAGTTGGTATGCTTGAAGAAGCTGGATTCTCTTTCCTTTCTTTAGGGGAAAACATGTTCATTTGAGCATTTTGAGGCTGCAATTTACCCTTAGTGCAAGCCTGTTATGAAGCAACTATGCTCTTACTATTTAGAAAAAAACCCTCCAATGACCACTTAGGATTTTTATGGCATTTTTAGCTAAAGATGATGCTATCATTCCACATCACAGTGTGATGATTTCCATTTGCTAGTCAAACGTATTTTAAATCTTTAAAATAACTGAAAGCATGGATAAAACTCTCAGGACACATCTGTAAGTTCAAAAAGCCACACTGAAATCAAACTAGTAATAAATGCTCCTTGACCGATATCTTAGATGCCAAATTGTATTCTGGAAGCATTTTTTATAACCAAATTCTGAACTCTGAAATAGGGGTTTATAACGGAAACAATTACAAAAGTAAGGCCAAATCCCTGCATCTGGATTCAATGGGAGCACCGTAACGCTTGGATATTCTACATGGAAGTCTGTACAAATAAACGTTAAAAACCTCAGTAGTGTAGATACATTTTTTTTTTTCTTGAGGAAAAGAAACAGAAGAAATTGTAATAAGCAAGAAATGTTTTTAAATATAACTACCTTTTCTGTAGAAAAAAATGTGGTTTTCAGAACATAGTTTATTTTTCAGAGCATATTTCTAAATACAGTGACGTAGTACTTTCAACCTAACTGCATCTGTGCTGATAGATATAACTCCAGTCCTAAATACGACCTCTAAGTGTCATTTGGGCTATATTGTAGGAGAAAGCCTGGACTTTTGCTATGCCTGCTTATTGGAGCAGCCGTATACTTTGTATGATTCATACCATCAGGAAGAAAAATCAAAAGTGCGGACTTTCCTACGAGGACTTCTAGGTTGTACACTGCATGGGATTGGTATGGAATGGATCTGTAGGCTACTTGAACTTGGACTGCTCTTACAACAACAGCATCTTACAACTAAAGATGTGGATAAGTAAAGTGGAGTCAGGTAGCAAAGTAGCTACTCACTTTGCTCTTTGTCTCATGCTCATAGAATAGTTTGCTTGCAGCCCGGCAGTATTAAATATATGCTTGTGATGTGTGCTACAAAAATCACACATTAGAAACTCTGATTTCTAATATTCCGGTCCACTGGATTTCTTTTAGCCATTCATCTCATGCAGATTTGTCTAATGCTGCACTATTACAAACACCATAAAACTGAATAAGATACAGTAAAACATTATCTAAAGCTGCACTCATCTGCCTTGACGTGCTGAGCATTAGGAAAACATATTTTCTCTTTGTTCACATGCTGTTATGCTCACAGTTCACATACAGAACAATTACAGCTGTTCATTTTGTAAGACTTGTCCTGGTTCAGCTAGGATAGGTTTAAGTTTCCCCAGCAAGGAGAAGGGATCTCCAGGTGGGTTATTCATACCATGGTGACACCAGGTCAGGCGTGGCAGCGCGGGAAGCTTTCCTTTGTGGCTTTGGTGACGGGGAGCACGCGGAGTGGGCTGTCTGTATCCATTGCGGTATTTCTCTGTATATCTTTTGTCTTGTTTACTGTTATTACTGTTTGTTGTTGTTATTATCACTATTGTTGTTGTTCAGATTGTTATTCACCACACTGTTGTATTAAATCTCTTCTTATTTCAGCCCTGGGTTTTGTGCCTGCTTCCCGCCTGTCTGGTCTGAGGGTGGGGGAGGGACCACGGCAATGTGGTCTCCGGTCCCGGCAGGGCCCAAACCGTGACAGCCTATATGTAAGTAAATCAAAAAAGCTGTTCATTGATAAAATCCTCTAACCTCTAAAACTAAACATTGGTTTTGCCACCTTTGGTTCAGTTATTATAGAGGGCATTAAGTTGTCTGTGGCCATAGGAATCTTTAGAAACGAAGCAGGACATATGACTTCTCAGAGAGTCACTTCTCCAGGGTTTCTGCTCACTTGAGTGTCATTAATTACATGGCACCAACTGTTCAAAGCCCATTTCTGTATGGCTACTCCTAGCACTCCAATATATTCAGTGGCAAGGCATCTGAGCATCCACTTTAGGATTTCAGGCTTGCCTTTGGGCATGTAAAATCCAGTGAGTCTGGTGTATTTCTCTGTTAGCCTTTGATGCAGAAAGACGTGTGAGAATACCAAAAGGGGGTAGAAAAGGCACTTGTTTAAAGGGAGTCTATGCAAAAGCAGGGATGGATAAAAATTGGTAGCTGGAAAATGGTTTCTAACTTAATATGCTGGAATAGCTCTCCAGTGAAAGTAAGAGGAGAAAGATTAGTTTTGCAAAGGACCATCTTAAGTTTCTGGAAAAGGTTGTACATCAGGATAGCCCATGTTAATAGGAGGATAAATTCATTGGCCTAAGAGTCATATGTGCTTCTTAGTGAGGTTTTGAGAAGTGACTGCAGATTGCAACATGTTTCAAGCATACATCAAGAAGGCTCAGCAAGACTTGGATCTTAAAGGGAAGCCCCCTGCTAAGAGCGGAGTGTTTGGCTCTAGGTTTCATTGGCAGAAGAAACATGCACAGCTGAGCAGTGGATGGGCAGCAGACTTACAAGGACAGAACTAGTTCTTCAATTTAAAATGCTGTTCTTCAGTATAAAATGAACAAGAGTGGCTGAGAAGGTTAAAACTGAGGAACTGGAGGAACATTTCATAATTTGCAATGCCAAATAATACAGTGCAAACCACAGTCACCCCAGTAAAGTGAAGGAGACTCATGTGGAGAATGTTTACTGCACACTGCTACAGATCCTTCTTGCATTTTTTTTTTTAAACTACCTTAATAAACTTGCATTCTTGGCTAAGGAAGGAAAGCAAATGAAGCAAAGTTCTCAACACCTCTTTTATTTTGAAAAGATGGAAATATTTTTCTTTCCTTGGTTAATTCTTTAGCTTACAACACAAAGAGGAAAATGTGGCTCTGTTATACTTCATTTCATAGATGTAGAAAATGCCCAACAACAGTTACCATGTTATTACTCCCAGGTTATTAACAGTCTGATAGAAGTAGCCTATGCAGTTGAAAGAAAAACCTCTTCTTCACACCGTTTCACTGGGAAAATAGAAATAAAATGAGGGGGAAAAGTGGTAACAGTTAGAGGAAACTAAACCTACTGCTTCTAAGTGGGATCTCTCATTATAGATTGCAGCAGATTCCTTCATTCATCCTTTTCATCACAGTACATCTTTAAATACCTTCACTTGTTAGTGTTTTCAGGTGCCACATCGTTTACTGCTCTTCTGCTTTGCCATTTAGAGCACAAGAGTAAAGCAGCACTGTATCTCCCACGGTAACAAGAGGAATGAACTTTCCCCCCAGGTTTCCAGCCAGATCACCCCTCAGACGAGCCAGGTGCAAACGTGCTGCACTTGTTTGGGGGAAGCCAAAAAGCCCTCTGTAGCTATGGCAGTGTAGATAACGCTTGGCTGTCCAGTGCTCAAAGGTCTCCAGTTGCAAGTCAGTCTGGAGGTACATGATGGGCAGAAGTGTTAGTGCAGCACTACGCTCAAGAAAACAAACCCTGCAGAAAGGCAGACATGGGATCAGGCTAACACAGCTACACAATCCCTGTCTGGAACTGGCCTGCAGCCACAGCCAGTGGGCTCCAGCCACGCACCAGACATGCCCAAGGGCACTGGAAACAAGGACAGTCCTGTGACATCTTTGTTTGCACTGGCACAAGAAGCCATTCTGCTTTGCCGACAACAGCTGAGTGCCCACCAAGGCTGTGGCAGACCTGCAACGCTATCTAACTCCCTGCCTTCCCTTGTTGCCTGTGTTTTCTGCATACCTCGGTGAGTCTTGGCCTATCATTGCTTTCCCTCCCACACTGCTGACCCTCATTTTTCTTCATTTCTTGTTAATCAGCATTTACTCCAATTCATTTGTGATATAACTTGTCAGGCAGTACAGTGTAAACACATGAAATGTCAAAAGCAAATAAAGGAAACACTGACACTGGCACTAGAGTCAGCATGCTCTCCCAATACAAATACCCAGCGCCTGAAGACAAGTAGAGAACAAGTCACAACAGCGCATGGGTATTATTTCTGTAAGTTAACAGTTTGTTTTTCTGCATCATAAAATTGAATGCAGTCCATCAACCTTTCTAGAACTCCTTTTTCTGCTGGCAGTTAAACAAGGTCCTAATTCATCTGCAGAAATTTATAGCCAATTCTCTGCCAAGTGGTAAAAGCAAGAGTTAATTTATTACCAGCTCCAACAGAAGTAATTTTAAAACTTCTGCTTTTTCACATGCATACCACTCACTGGATTTCAGTCTTCTGGACTCCATTCTTCTGGTCTTGAGGAGACAGAGGGGAAAGTCAACCTGTCCATCAAGTATATTCATCAGTGGGACTGTGATGGTCTATTCCTCTCTTCATTGACCCACAGAAAAAAAAAGAATTTGGTTTCAGCTTCAGAAAGTCTGTCCTGCTTAATAAACAGAAGCTCAGTGCTCTCCATCCTTCCTCCATGAGGCTGCTTGACAAGGTAAGCTGAGAGGGAAGCCCAGCTCATCGATGTGAGGGTGACACTGAATGGTGCCAACAGGGGAAGAGGGAAGGCTGAAAGTTTAATGCCAAATGCAGCTATTCTTTGAACAAGGACCATGGGATAGAACAGTACACTTGGATGTGTCAGGAAGCAGAAGCTTGAGCAAGAAGAAGAGCAGCTAAGAAATGGAAAAACAACCCCAAACAGGAAGGCCTAAAGGCAAGGAGGAGATAGGTTGTCTGAGGAGAATATAGAGAAGAGCACTTGCTGAGGGCAGCGATATACGGGCATTGCAGCTGCAAGGAGAGAGCAAAAATGGTCCCTGTCCTGGGAGGTTCAGAGAATAAAGGACAGTCAGTGACCCATGGGGTCACGGGGGAAAAGAGACACAAACCTTCCTACGTAAGCAAAACTGCATAGATGTACAGACACCATCTCCTCCCTCTGACACTCACAACCACACATTTTAAATAGTATAAATCAGTAATGATAGGGACACTCAGGAACAAGTAGCATTTATCTCTCAACTCAAACAAAAAGTTTTGAAAGTTCTCCTGATTTTTTTTTTTCAGTTGGCTGTGCTGATCTATACCAGTCTAGAAGACAACAAGCTTTCCTTACTATTCCTTGTTATCCACAGTCCTCATTTACTATGGTGCTCAAATTTCAGACTATGAAAGCCTGCTGATTTTTACTCATTTACAGTTATCAGTTCATGTGCTCCCATTTCTAAATCAGTTGTGGGCTTTTAATACTACACTATCTTGGAAAACACAATAGTTGACTGATAAGATTTGTAAGACTAGACTTCAGTAAATGCCCATTATTCTGAAAATTAGGTTACATTGAAATCTGTAAAATCTAATACTCCATTTCCCTACTTGTCCTCATCTGTTAGAAATGCAGTTGGTGACTTTATTAAAATATAAAGAATTCATTTTTTTTATAGAGAGAAATTTTTCTTTGGAATCCCCAGAACCTCATCCTACTCCACCCTCACTCCTGATGTTCAGACCCAATGCCTGCAGGCCACTATTGCCTCACAGTACAGATGTGCTTCCTACAAACTACTGTTTCATAGCTGGCTAAGCTTTGTTTCAGTCCTTGATTTGGGCTCCTTGATCCTGTCAAAAATACCTAGACAAGAGAATTTAGGCAAGATAACTGGTTCCTAGAAAACCCAGACTTCATTCCTAAGAGAGCAGCAGTGCTACAACAGTTGCCAAAATCCGACTCTGACTTTACCAAGAGGAGAAGAGAGAACTTCTAAGGCTGTGAGCTATCTAACCATAAGGCTAGTGACAGCGATGGAAGTTTCCCTCAAACACTGCTGATCTGAACAAAAGTCAAGGCATTTCACAGTTAGTGAAGGACAGTACAAATAAGACAGCTCTCTCTAATACCCTGTCTCTAACTGTCATCCTTGATTTCCCCTTCACTGCCTCCCAGCCTTGTCAAAAATCATGTCACTAGTTTGCTGCTATCACCCTCCTACAACACACAGGTTCTTGTTCCTGTGAACAGCCTTTTACCTTCAAACTATCTTTCAGAAACAGCTCTATCAGAAACTCATTTGGTGCTCCCTACAGTCCCCTGGGATTTTTACTTTTGTTTCTCTTGCTCCTTTGAGGCGTTGTCCTACCACTTTGTAAACACTGTAAGCAGCAGGTATTGCAGCTGAAATGGAACAAATCAGTGACATGGATGATTACCGTTTATTTGCTCTTTCTGACCCTATTCACTGCACAAAAACTTTAGCCAGCATAAAAAGAGTTTATAAGAAGGTTTATAAGAAGAACCATTTACTGCAACAGCTACCAGACAACCTTGCATCACTTGATTGACATCAAAGAAATTATACTGATGTATGACAGCTCTCAATCTAGATACCAGTAAATGTGGGGTTTTTAAATATAACTGAAACTTCACACTACAAAAAATACAGTGACCATAGGGCTGCTCAGGCCTATGTAGCATCTACACGTTCCCTGTCACGGACAATCTTTTACTGCTAACTCCCTAACTTTATCTGCTACATCATTTTTTTAAAATTCTATCCTTAATATTTTTCATTCCCATAATTTTCTAAATGGATTTCATAAAAATACTGTAAAAATTTGCAATAATGTAAACATATAATAGAGCTGGATGTGCTTTGTTGTCAAAGTAGTGTGGTTTTGTGAACTGTTGATGTATTTGCTGTTAATACACAGCTGATACAACAATATGGGTTCGTATTGACATTTGTTTGTCTGAAAACTTATTTACGTTGAAGATAGTGAACTTCACATTAGTGACGTCATTTTAAAATGTCATGGTAATATTTTATTCTCGTACTTATTTATAACTTAAAAAACATACTCTCAAAATTTAGCACACCTTTTTGAATTAAATCTCTTCTGAAATTTCAAATTCCAAGTCATGAATAACCTACTACACAGATGTAGCAATCTGGGCTTCTGCACTTTTTTTTTTTTTTTTCTTTTTCAGTTCCAGTCGTGCAGATTTCTGCTTCTGCTTGGTCCTACTATGTGATTTACTTTAATTTCACTAATTTTCAGAATTAACACACCATTATGTACATTAAGTGTAAAGGGCTACCGCAGCTAAGTCAGCTGTAACTTCCTCTGTGTATCACTGGAGTATTTAAATTGCTCTCCTCCAAGTAACAGAGAAACTATGTACTTAGTAATAATTCTTCTGTGGCTATGAGCTACATTGAGGAGACATTAGAACAAACTGATGTCTACCCAAAGGTAGTAGGGTCCTAATGAGAAAGTAAAAATAATAGTGGTGTTAATTTAACTACATGGAAAGTAACATTTTAGGGACTGCTTAAATGAATTCACCCTGAATAATAGTAAAAGTAATAGCAATAGTAATACACTCTTCACACACTAGTTTAAGCTTGAGAAATGATCTGAGTAAAGTATTATTAGCTATGAATTAATAAAAAAGTATGCTTTCTTCATTTTCCAAAGTTTTGAGTCCCATAATAGGCCATCTACAAAAGCTTTTCTATTATTTATTATATGACATCTTAAGAAAATTACTTGCATTTGAGCAAAAGAATTTCTTCCTACTGTCATTATAGGCTATCACATTATGTGCAGGGATGAAATGTTGCCTTCAAATAGACACGCGACCACTAACTACTGCTGTCTTCCATCAGAACTTGGTGAAGTCAGATTCTTCTTGACTGCATTTAAACTGGCTCTATACACTAATTTTGCTGAGATAGGTCAGGAGGATCAGAAGATACACTAGTAGAGACCAAATAATTGTACACTGAGCAAAGATGCATGGTGGAAATGTTCTCTGTGGTGCAGAAGATCTCAAGCAGTTCTACTCTTTGAGGTAATATTTTTTTAAAAAATCCAGTTGTCATCAAACTAAATGCCTTTTTTTTTTTTTTTTTTTTTTTTTTTCTTTCCAAAATGTGCTGGTTTTGACAGGGAAAAAAATGGAGTTAATTTTCTTCACAGTAGCCTACATGGTGCTGTGTTTTGGATTTGTGACCAAATCAGTGTTGTTAATACAGGGATGTTTTAGTTACTGCTGAGCAGGGCTTACACAGAGTCAAGGTCTTTTCACCTTCTCACCCCACCCCACCAGTGAGGAGTCTGGGGGTGCACAAGGAGTTGGGAAGGGACACAGCTGGGACAGCTGACCCCAACTGACCAGAGGGATATTCCACACCCTATGAGATCGTGCTGAGCATTAAAAGCTGGGGGAAGAAGGACATTTGGAGTTATGGTGGCTGTGTTCCCAAGTCACCGTTACGTGTGATGGAGCCCTGCGTTCCCAGAGATGGCTGAGCACCTGCCTGCTGATGGGAAGTGGTGAATGAATTCCTTGGTTTGCTTTGCTTGAGCGAGCAGTTTTTGCTTTCCCTATTAAACCGTCTTTACCTCAAGCTGTAAGTTTTCTAACCTTTACCCTTCTGATTCTCTCCCACACTCCATTGTGTGGAAGTGAGAGAGAGGCTGGGTGGGGCTGAGCTGCCCACCAGGGATAAACCATAACACAGAAGGAGTTTTGCAGCTAAAAGCATGGATATGAGTTTTTTTCTGAAAGTGAATCTTCGTTAGTGAATTTGGGAGTTATGATTTATCTGGATTCTGATGCTAACGACAGCTTACCACTAACAGCTGGAGAGGTTTCTCACCCCCCCCCCCCAACTCTTTTGATAATCACACCTCTTAGAGGTTTCAAAGACAAAAATGGCTCATTAACTCAGATTCTGATTGTATTAATTTGGTGACGATACACTTGCCGCAGCTTTAGAGTCTGGAACGTAATGCTGTTCGCTGTAATCTACGTCTAGAACGTAATGCTGTTCGCTGACATTGGCTGTCTAGAGAACGGAAAATTGTACATATCCAAAAACCACTCAGTGTAACGAAGTAGATGTGGTATGGTATGGTATGGTATGGTATGGTATGGTATGGTATGGTATGGTATGGTATGGTATGGTAGTAAGTATGGTCTTCTGTGGTACATCTGAATGATGGAGTTTTCACTGCACCAGGAGTAGGCGTACTTTGTACACTTTACAGTGTATTGAAAAAACTGCTAGTACAGGAGGGAAATCGAGGGATGTTAATGGTTTAATGATTCTAAACTGAAGTTTGCTTCTCTGGTGGATTTTAAAGGTAAGAGGTAAAAGAGTAAGTCTAAATTCAGTCCAGTTCACTTTGCAGCTGGTTGCTGCTTTCCCTGGATCGTTGCCATTGCCTCCTCTGTTCCAGTTCTGAGATTTTTACCTTCACCCGCATTTATTTGTGTGGCTCCCCTCGAGGATGGTGCAGGAGACCAGGTTCTCGCAGGCGGGCTGGGGGGCAGGTCTCTGCAGCGGCGCGGTGCCAGCATGCGCCCAGGATGACGGCGAGGCTGCCGCTGCCTTGTGCGGTGCGGGGGCACCTCCGGCACCGCGAGGGGAGTAACAAGCCCCGAGTGGTTGGTGCGGTGCCGGGGTTATACGCCGGGCTCTGCGCCTGTGCCTGAACACACCCCGCCAGCAGCTTGGACCGAGCGCTGGGCCCGCCCAGCTCCCACAAACAAACTTCGCGGGAGCTTCAGGTCCCGGACCCAGGCGCGGGCCCCGGCGCCCACCTCCTCCCGCCCTCCCGGTGCGGGCCCGCCCGCAGCCCCCCGCCCCCCCCCGCGGAGGGGCCGCCCACCCGGCAAGAGGAGCCGCTCCGCCGCGCCCTCGCCCTGCACAGCGCCCGGCGCGGGGAGGAGGGCGGAGCGGCGGAGCCCCGGCACCCCGCGCCCCGCGTCCCCATGCCGCGGCGGGCGGCGGGAGGCTGCCGCCGCGGGAGCTGCGCGCCCAGGCAGCCCGGCAAGCGGCGGGGAGCCGCCGGCATCGCCCGCCCGCCCGCCCGCCCACGGAGTTCCCGCAGCGACCGGAGCGACGCGCTCGCCTCCCTCCGGGGCTGAGGGATCGCGGCGCGCCGGCTTTCCGCGGGGACGTGGGGCACCCGGGGCCGAGGAGCGCTCGGAGGAAAGAGCAGCAGTCAGAAACCCAGCGCCGCAGACGGTGGTGTCCCGCCCGGCCGCCGCGCCTCGCCTATGCTCGTTCGGGGGGACCGGGGCAGGGCGGCGGATCCCGCAGGATGACGGGCGATGGAGAGTCTTAAGGCGGCGTCGAGGCGGCCCGTCGCGGGCTGCGATGCGCCCCGGCCAGCCGGTGCCGGAGGCGAGGCCGGGAGCCAGGTAGCCTCCGCCCGCCCGCCGCCCGCCCGCAGCCCCCCGGGGTCATGGGAGCGGCGGGCAGTGCCCGCTGAGACGGCCGCGCCCGGCTGCAGGTAAGGAGCCCACGCACGGCCGGTGGGTGGCGGCTGCCGGGGCCCGGCGGGCCGGGGGTGGGTGGGATGGAGCCTCCTGCGCGGGAGGAGGAGGAGGAGGAGGAGGAGGAGGAGGAGGAGGGGAGCGGCGCGGCTGCCCGGCGGCCGGCGCCCCGCGAGCCATGCCGCCGTGTGTCGGCGCCCGCCCTCAGCTCGCCCGGGTCGCGGAGCCCGGGGGGCCGTTCTTCCCTGGCGGGGAGCATCTGCCCTCCGGTTCGGCGAACAGAAACGCGGCGGGGGGGTGTGGGGGAACCGCGCCTCCTCCCCAGCCCCCTCTACCATGGCCGCGGCTGGCGCACGGCCCGGCGGGGAGGGGGGGGGCAGCGCTGCGCGGGACCCGCCGCCCCCCCGCAACCCCCCCGCGGGGCGGGCGCGGTCCCGCGAGGAGCCGCACGGGCCGCGCCGAGGCCCCGCCCCGCCGCGCGCCCCCTCCCCAGGTCCCTCCGCGGCCGCGCCCCGCCGGCGGTGGCGGAGCCGCAGCCCATTGGCTGACGCGCTGCGCGGCGGCGGTGGGGGCGGCCAATGGCGGGCGGCGCCGCAGGGGCCTCGGCCCCGGCCTCGCCCGCGGCTTCTGCGCTGCCGCGGGGCGGCCCCGGCTCGGGCGGGGGCCCGGCGCTCGGCCGTCGGTGCTTCTTAGCCGGGCGGAGCAGGACTACGTCCCCCGGCCTGCCCTTCCCCTGCCCCTCGCGAGCTCCCGCCGTTGCCTCTTAACCTCGGCCAGCCCCTCCTAAGAGGAGATGCTGTGTGCCCTCCCAAAAGGGCTTGGTATGGGTAGGATGGTTTTTAAAGGGAGTTTTCATTAAGGAAAACAGCACCTGAATATTCTTAAGCAAATTAAAAGCTATTTGTCTTGTAAAGAATGGTAAACGTCTCATTAACTTGACCGCAGATATTTGAGAAACCTCTTCATCCCGATGAGCCTCTCCTTTGAACAGTAATGGTTTGCACATGACGGTCTTAGGAAAAAAAAAAAAAAAAAGTGTGTCCTGTTGCTAGCAGATCTGAGAAAATCTGACTTTTATACTAAAAGCAGTGACTAATGGAACTCATAATGTCTAGTAGAACTGAATGCCATTCCATCGTTGTCACGCAATTGTACAAGAGCAGGAATACTAAATTTCTGCTACGAATAGTAGCCTGCATTGCTGTATGTCTTTAATCTGAAGAGCTCAAATTCTTCTGATGATAAGGGATATTTCAAATTCATTTCTCCAAAGTTAGGCTGCTTAGTCTGTCGTTAAGCATCTACATAAATTCTTTCATTTTCAGAAATGATTAGTGCTCAGGGTCAATAAGAATTGTGTTTTCTTGTCTGTCCTAGCACAGTGTGCATCTTTAAATGATTCTCTACTGGTCTAGCCATCCAGATTTAGATGCACTGCTCTGAAAATCTGAACTTGAGTGTTGATAGACAAGGCACGATTATAAACTTTCTTGCTTACATTTCCTCTGAGGTCTGTGCTTATGCTTCTAAATAAATTGTCAAGTTTTATCATTTATAACCATTGACAGCTCCTGTCTGGTTACGATTACAGTGTAAAAGCATGTCCGACATCGCACAGTAATGAGTGGCAACTGATGACAGAGTCCAGATCCATGTTCAACCCATTCTTTCTTTCACTCACTTTCACTTTCAGTGATACCGTTTACCATATACATTACGAATGGGATTCATTCAGCCACATTTTACCTTCCTGGAAGTTAGTAGCCTGTCTAAAAATTAGGCAGCTAGGCTAGGTGAGTTAGCTAACTATGGACCTAATGAGGCTGAATTGTACTATTTCTAGGTATCCGATCAGGTAGATACCTGATATTATTCACGTTCGAGTGAATATGGGTAGCATTTTTTTCTTTCATTGACTGTAGAGGGAGCCATGACAATTTGCTTCAACTAGGTGCTTCCGTTGAAGTTTTCTAATTTTTAGGTGGTACGTATAGAACAAACGTGCAAAATTTATTACCACAGGGAGACGGCATTGCTTTAGGAGAATAGGTGTTTCAGTAGAATAGTAGAAATGAATTATAGGAGGAAAGTCAACTTCAAAGTAGCAAAGGATGTGGAGGAAAGAAGACCTCTTTCCGACTGGGCTTTGCCTTGACTGTCAACACACCTGCTGGGACGCTGCCGACGTCGGTAGGTGTACAAAGCGTTTTATAAGGATGTTTTAAAAAATGATCGTTTCTCCTCCCTTTTCCCTCTGTTGACGACCCAGGAGGAGCGAGGCGAGGGGAGGCGACAAGATGGGGGCGCGGGCGGCGGCGGCGGCGCTCTCCGTGGTGCTGATCGTGGGGCTGGGGCTGCCGCCGGGCGCCCGCGGCTGCCCCCACCCCTGCGCCTGCTACCTCCCCACCGAAGTCCACTGCACCTTCCGGTCCCTAGCAGCCGTGCCGCCAAGGATTTCGAAACATGTGGAAAGAATCAATTTCGGGTTTGTATGGCAGTGCGCAGCAAACAGTTTTATGTTCTTGGGGCGGCATCCCAGAACGCTTCGCGCACGTGTGGCGCGCCGGGGTTGCTGCGTGTACTTTTTAAGTGGAATTGCAGAGATGGGTGGTTACTTGCAAGTACTGTATTTCAAACACTACAATTACTGGCAGGGAGAAAGTTTTAGTGTAGCCCTCATGTTTCAAAGGAAAATTGCTATTATTTTCAAATAAAAATTTATGTCACGGTGTCAGTTCTTCCTGGCAAATAGGACATGTAATCCTTTATAGTGTATAAAAAAATATATTGAAGTAAATCCTCTGTGGCATTTCTGATGATAAATGCTGAGTTTTGTACCTGATGTAAAGACATATAGTAGTAGTAAAATTTTATAATGTAGCCAGGCAGCATTTTGGAGAGCAACGAGATACAGCATACCTTAAAGTAATACAGTAAAATCAAAGTTATTCCACTGCCTTTGGAGTTTGGGGTGGGAGTTTTTTCAATGAAATTTAGTGCAATATAAGCAGATACCAATGTTTTGGGGAGAGATTACTCGGGCTCCTACTCACGATCCTCTGCCAGGCTATTGCCCACTCACATCCATCTGTCAGATTGTGAAACATGAAGGCAGGGACAGTTGGTAGGCTGCAAATCACAGAAGTGCTGCGTAGGTCCATCATGTGACATGGCATGGTGCAAGAGTCACAGTCCTCTTCTGCTTGATATCAGAGCTGCCTGTAGGAACTCACCCTGACCACCTCAAGGCCTGTAAGCTGCAACTGATGGTGCAATGACTGACAGTAGGGGCCTTGTTTTGTTTTTTTGCTTCTCTGTAGTTAAAATTTCTATCCACCAGCACTTTATCCATGTAAACCCTGATTTTACTTTCAAAGTGCCCTTGTACTCAGTAAATCTGTATTACATCAATCTGTAGATTCATGTCATTTTTTTAGTCGTAAATGCCTTCTCCCCCCACATTCAACAGTATTTGCAATCAACTCTTTCCCGTACATCAAAATTCTATGGCAAATTCTATCCCTAAATTGCTTTTGAAAACTGGATGTAGGTCTCTGAGTTATTTAGGTGTTTTGGCTGTTTTTTAACAAAAGTATATTATTTGATACAGTTAGCATAAAAGCCCTATCCTGTGTTTGCATTTCATGGCTACAAATAACATTTTCTGAGTTGTGTCCTTTCCCAGGAAGAAACAGTCTTAACTATCTGTTGTTGCAACTCTCATTTTGGAAAAGAGCTTTTGCCATATTTCTGTTTTAAGTGCTATATATATAGGAGGTGAAGATTATTTTCCTAACTGGAAATAATTCAGGAAAAATTTTCATTTAGATAAGTTCATGCCTTTTAGAAAGGCTAGTGTTGAAATAAGGAATTCTAATTGGATAACTGCTCTAAACCTAGTAGACCTGTTGTAGGACTAAAAATATCAAAACAGTAGTCTAAATTTTTAGCAAATTCAGAATCTTCAGATAGAAAACATGGGGAAGATCTAAAAGTATTTCCTACGTATTCAAAGTATTTTAATTTCTCACTGTGTCTTCCCTTCCTTTCTAGAAAGTGTTAAAATTAGGAAAAATATTTAAAATTCTATGCTTACTTTAGAGACTTCATGCCCAGATTATCTCATGCGTTTAATTTTATGTCTACATATGGAAAACCTAAATGTAGAGCTAGGCCGCCAAACTTAAGACTTCCACATTGGCAAATAAAACCTGATTTATTTGTCCAAAGTGAAATTGAATTATTTTCAAAAAGTGGGTTTTCTGTACTCCTTCTCTAAAAGGAGTTTCTAGGCTCAAATTATATAATTGGAAGGTCAGTTCCTAGATCTTAGGTAATTAGATGATGTAGCCAGTTACATGTTGTAACAGTAAGTGAAGCAGGATGTGAGTTCCTGCTTCTCATGCTGTTTGGGAGATTTCCATTTTTAATGTCCTCTCTCCAAATATTTATTCATTTATTGTTAGATGCTGTTTTGGCAACACTGCAGCCTGTCTCGTTTGCCAGGCTCCATAGCATCATTGGTTGGCTGTGGGCCATTAATTTATTACCATTCCATAAACCGAGCTGCATGGAAAAACATACTGACAACTATTAGAACTTAAACGCCTATTTATTGCTCTTACTCCTGAATTATGGCTGAAGTGCCACAAATTGAGTTAAAAGAAATCTTAATGTAAACATGAACTAAGTATATTTGGCCTTGTAAAAATGTTTCAGTAACTTCTGGCCCTTTGACAATACATTAAGATCCCTCCAATTTTTCCTGAAAGTTATGTTATACTAATTTTACATTTGCAGTCCATGACAGTGCTTAAAATGTAACTGCACATGTGATTTTTTTTTTCCAGGTTTAACAGTATACAGTCTGTATACGAAAACTCATTTGCAGGTCTTACAAAACTGGAATTGCTCATGATACATGGAAATGACATTCAGAACATACCTAATGGTGCTTTGAAAGACCTCGTGTCTCTACAGGTAATGCTCAAGTCTTCCTAAATTTCATAAATTCTAACTTTCATGAATAACAGAAGACAAAAATAAGTGGGTTTTTTTGTCGTGCCTTTCTTAGGATTTTTTAGGGTACTATTTTCCCCCAGATACACTGGAGCGCTATTAACTATGCCTACGTCATACTTGGTAATGCCAACTAATACTCAGTTGTATTCTCCCTCTTTGACCAGCATATCATTTTTCAGTGGTGCAAAGGGTATTTGAACACGGGAGGAAAGCTTCTGCTTGCTTGCTATTCTGTTTGGATTTAGATCAAAAACCAAAATTAATCTCTTTGATTATTATTTTTTTTTTTTTTTAGGTTTTCAAAATTAGTTACAATAAATTGAAAGTCATAACTGGCCAAACTCTCCAAGGACTTTCAAGCTTAATGAGACTGCACGTGGACCACAACAGAATTGAATTTATTCATCCAAATGCTTTTAATGGATTAACTTCTCTGAGACTGGTCCACTTAGAGGGAAATTTACTCCAGCAGCTTCACCCCGACACCTTTTCAACATTTATGGTCCTTGATTATTTCAAACTGTCAACAATAAGACATCTCTATCTATCTGAAAATGCTCTTAGGACCTTACCTGCAGGGATGTTTCAAGGCATGCCACTGCTGGAAAATCTTTACCTTCACGGGAATCCATGGGCCTGTGACTGCAGTTTAAAGTGGTTCCTTGAATGGAATGAAGTTTCTGGAGGTAAGAGCAAAAATACCAGTGCTTCTTCAATGCATAATGTTAGATTTTATTGTTCCTGTCTGCATATGGATGGTTTTGTTATCTCCTGAGTAATATTACTTACATGATGTCTATGTGCACTAATATGTCCCATTACCATTCAATAAATACATGTATTTAAAAAAGAGTGTAGAGGGGAAGCAGTTGTGTGTCACTAGCTAAAAATCTGCATTCAACAACAAAGGAATTAGCTGTTATATTCAAGATGGAAAAAGTGATAGTGAGGTTTATAATTGAAAGGAGGAAATAGGTTATAACCTGTAAGTGTGTTCCTTTGTGCAGTGGTACACCTTTGACTAAGGGCAGGTAATTATCCTCAGCCAACAAAACTAGTAACTATGTGCTCTCTTGGGAGATGGGAATATTGGACTTGAACTTGTTTGGCTAAGGAAGGAATGGAAATCAGGTTTCCAGATTCCTGGATGAGTTCTTTAACTTTGGTGCTATCAATGTTAAGGCTGTTATGTAATATGCATCCTTCATGTCTATCTGTGTTTCTTCATCGACAACAACTTCCTTTTATGATGGAGAAAATCTATTTTAAGTGTTTTCAGAGAATACCTACAATCTTGCCACTATTTTTCCTAGAATAACTTGTCTATCTTTGTTCAGGCTTGGATGTGAGGTAAGTACTGCATTGCTTTGGCTGGAACCCTTCTGGGCATGTGCAGAAGAAAAATAAAAAAAAATTAAATGCCTCTATATCAGGAATACACTAAATGAGGGGGGTTTTTTGAATGGCGGTTTTCCATTTGGGCATCTCAGTTCACCAATGCTCCATCTCAGGTAGCTGCTTACTATAGTAGGCCAGAGGGACTGGTGTTACACCAGAGCTCCTGCTAAAATACTAATAGGGAACTGTTATTTAATTGCAACTGAAGATGAGTACTGGAGTCACAAGCTTTATATAATAATTTGGAGCATGTATGGTGGATTATGGTGGGTCTTGTCTATTTAGTACATGTGATTCATGAAAGTTTTGTGCTTAGCTATAGGACAGTAGTTTAAAGATAGGGTGATACTTGGATGTGTAATTGAAGTGTTCCTGCCTGAACTGATACTTGAGACATCTAATTTTAGAAATAGATTTCACTAACTTACATTTTAATATTATTATATACTCTCCTTGATCCAAATGAGTGTGCGTATTAAGTGTACTTAAGTTGCAATGTAAGTTAAAACACTGAAATATTAGAGAAACGTTTTGTGTGGTGTCGGCTTGTTAGCATTTTTATTCAATGAGATTCCCTTTATACACTACAATAGTAGTGAATATTGGAAAGAGAAAATAATTTATCCATGACATTTTCATGTATGTCAGATGTTGTATCTTTATATAACTATAACATTAACTTCTTTGGGAATTCTGTCCAGGTAGAGAGCTATTAAAGTTCTTCAGACCAGTGTGGCCACTGCCAAGTTGATTGTGGGCCAGTTCTGTTTTGAAGCACGCTTTCCTTATCTTTGAAACATCATATTTAAATCTGCAAGTGGCAGACTGGTTTAGTTAAATATTCCATTTGTAAGAACTTCTCAAGAAGCATATATTTTTCCGTTAAAAAATGGTATGAAACTTTGCCACTCTTTTCCCCTTCTCCTAGGATTTTGCCTTATAACCCACCCGTATATTGTTCATTCATTCAAAGATCCCTCATTCCTCAGGAGTGATCAGCATGACACTTATTCCTAGAATAACTGGACTACATTTTATTTACAACATGTTTCCAAACTAAATATGTAAGGTGACATTTGACATTCTAGTGAGCAGAACAATGTAATAAATATATGACTGCTATTTTGCAGACAAGTCATTCTGGCATTGACAGAAGAGTCAAGGCTATCATTTCCTATTTTAATGCTTCTTCTCTGTTTTAGCTTTTATTTTATCATTACAGAGTTTACAGTTATTTCCAAGGTCAGGGAAGAAGTGGCACTTACTCTATATTTTTTTGCTGCTGATGAATAGCTTGTAAGTGCTGGAACTAATCAGCAGATTTTGGTAGCTACAGTAGCATGTTTTGCTACAGTAGCATGTTTTGTGCATTGCCAGTAGTGTTGTTAATGAATAAAGAAAAATAAAAAGCCTCCTGGATTACTTAATGAGGAAGTCCATAATGTCTCAGGTGAATGCTGCATTTTTGAAAGCTGAGATAACCTGGTCCTCTTCACGTTAGATCCACAAGTTAGATGGATAAGCTGTCACTGCACAGATGCAGACTCTTTGACATAGCATAGATTTTTACTGACTTATAGAATGTTGCTCTGAACACTTCAGTTTCTAGGTATTTGATTCAGAGGCAGTGAATCTAATTTTCAGAAGGATGAAGTATTCAGTCCTCTCATTAAAGTCAGAAGAAATTGTGGTCAGCTTGAGAATCAGGCACCCATTCAACTGTGAAAATAAAGAGGTGCCGTTTTGAAAGCCTTGCCTTATGTGTCATGTGCCGTAATGTGTTCCTCATGTGGTCCATTTCACAATTTTGAGAGTTCTCTAACTCTAGAACAGAGTTCTTCAGTTTACCTATCTTTTGTTCCCCCCCCCCTTTTTTTTTTTTTCCCTTTCTTTTATGTTCCTGCAGATGTTTTAAAATGCAAAAAGGACAAAGCCTATGAAGGTGGACAGCTCTGTCCTAGGTGCAACAGCCCGAAACAGCTGCAGAAAGAAGATATTCAAAACTTGAAAGATATTTCCTGTAGGAAACCTGTCATTCAGTCCTCACTAAGGCAGAATAACAGCACTCAAGATGAAGAAGATGGTGACAGTTATGAATTCCCTCTGAAAGAGCTTCAGTCCTCCCCATGGAACATTTCTCTAAATATGACTGATGAGCATGGCAATGTAGTCCACCTGAACTGTGAAATCAACAGGCCAACAGGCTCTACCAAAATTCAGTGGAATCAAATCCAGGCTCAGGAGATTGATATAAATGCTACAATTTCTCTGGATTTTGAATGTCCAATGAATCGAGAAAACTATGAAAAACTCTGGAAGCTTATAGCTTATTACAGCGAAGTACCTGTCAAATTAGAGAGGGAAGTTATGCTCAGCAAAGAGCCTAAAGTAAGCTATCGGTACAGACAAGGCTCAGATTATGATGCTCTTTACTACACAGGTGTAAAAGCTCAAATACTGGCGGAGCCTTCCTGGGTGATGCAACCTCTTATAAATATCCAATTAAACAGGCGCCAGAGTACAGGGAAAAAAGTGGTGCTATCTTTTTTTACTGTGTTTTCTCGGGTAATTCGTACCAAAGACACTGGGCAGCAGAGAAGCTGGGTAATGATAGAGCAAAACCAGAACACAAGAACAGCACAGAGTGTGGTGGAAGGGTCGGAGTGTCAGCTGAGCTGCAATGTGAAAGCTTCTGAGAGCCCCACCGTTCAGTGGCTCTTTCCAGATGGGTCTAAACTGCAGGCACCATTTAATCAGAAAGACAGTAGGTTTTCCATTCTCAGCAGTGGCCAGCTAATAATCAAAGCAGTGAGTTACACTGATGGTGGTTTGTACCACTGCATTGCCCAAGTGAGTGATAATGTGGACATGATGGCTTACAGAGTTCTAGTGCAGCCTCCAGCTATTCAGGTAGCTGATTCAGATGTAGTGAGAGTTGAAAAAAGCGTTGGGGATCCAATAGTTTTGCCATGCAATGCAGTTGCCATCCCAGAGCCACAGTTGAGCTGGATTCTTCCAAACAGCCAGGTAGTTAATGATTTGTCAAACTCTTCAAAAGCATATATGTTGGACAATGGTACTTTGCTTATTCCAAAAAGCCATGTCAGTGATAGTGGCCATTACAGATGTGTGGCTGTCAATCAGCAGGGATCAGATCAGTTTGTTGTAAGGGTCACAGTAAATAAAATGGTGTCCGACAGGTCATTTAAAAGGATAAAACTAAAAAAGCGCCCAGGCTCAAAAAGTTTGTCAAAAACAAGAGGGCGAGTCATAGATGATGGGGAGGGATCAGGGGCAGAAGCGATGGAGGAGTTCCCACGAAGAAGGAACCACCTGAAAGACTGGGAAGTAGCCTTTAAACAAAAAAGTGACCAGGTGCCAGAGACTCAGATTAAAAAAGGGAAGAAAGGCAGAAGGAAAATGAAAATCTGGAAGAGTACTGATAGAAGCCAAGACAGCAATGTTGCAGAAGGCCGGAGAGTGTTTGAATCTCGAAGGAGAATTAATGTGGCCAGCAAGCAGATTAATCCACAGCAATGGGCTGACATTTTGGCAAAGGTCCGTGGGAAGAATATTCCTAGACCAACAACAGCTCCAGCCATTTCTTTAACAACTGCACTGCCACCAGTGATACAGAAAACTACTCCAGTCCCTCATCCAGTAGACAGCCCTCCACCTTCAGAGATAGCAGCTGATGTGGTAGATTCCTCTGCTGATGCATCACCTGTGGGTGAAGATGAGCCATTCTCAGTCACTGTTTCCCACAATACTACAGCATTTTCAGTTCAGTCCATTTTAACGAGCTCAGAAACTGAACCCTCCTCAGACCACAGGGCTTTAGAAACACCTGCAAGTATATACTCTGTAGAAATTGCTGTATCAGGTCCATATTTGACTCCTGTCTCTGCAGCTGTGCCACCAGAAGGCCAACAGCATCTTGATATCGGGACTGATGATTCAGTTGTAGTTAAAGAAAATAACCACCCTCTCACTGAAGCACCTCTAACCAGACAAATTGTAACAAACTTTCCTAAGATTCAGAGCAGTTCATTCACAGTGGAAAATCCAGATAGAACTGTATCTTCTACATCAGAGGAAAATTCTGCTTTTGGTGAGCTACCACTTGATGCTACTGTCCTAGCTGAATCTCAGACTGTGGATCTTCATAGCGTCTTGGAGACAAGTGTGAAGTTAAATGAAGTGGACCCAACGAATGTTGATACCATAATTTTAACACCTTCTCAGTTGGATGAGTTCATCCCAACCGATTCTGTAGACACTACTACTATTTCTTCATCCATTTCTTCATTTGTTACAGAAAAGAGCAATGAGTTCATAAACCAGCACAAAGAAGTATCCATAGGTCAGACAAAAACGACAGACTTAAGTACAAGTTTTCCAGCTGTCACACCAATCAGGGTTCAGAGCAAGGAAGTACCTGAGACCAAAAGGAATACAGTGACTCAAGAAAGCATAACCAGCAGTTATGCAGAGAGTTTTCAGGGAGAACATAGAAACCTGGCTACTCCAAAACCAGATCCCACACTATTTTTGCACAGTACTAATGCTCTTCATGAAACAGCAGAGGGGATAAAAACTGCTTCTTCCATCAATAGACTGACCACTGTGGCCACAACGATAACTCCCTATAGAAAGACCATGCCTTCACTAGTTACTCAGCATGCTAGAAGAAGGCCTTATGGGAGAAGGAGATTGAGGCCAAACAGAATCCGACAAAGGCCAAAGCCTTTCCCCCGTGTTGTTTTAACCACAAAGGCAATGCCCATCCTTCCAAAGACAACGGAAGTTGAAGCTGTGACCGAAACTTCTGCAACTCCTAAAAGTCCTGATCTTAAGAACAATGTCAAAATGCAGACTAAGGAAGAGGAGCATATGGAATTCACTCCTTCATTAGTTACTGATCCGATTGTCTTAGAGAAAATTACCAAAATCAGGGAGGTGGTCACAACTTCCTTCTTTAGGCCTACTGCTTCTCCACCTGAAGCAGAACATGTGACACTCTCCACTGCTCCCGAAACCTTGGCACTTCCAGTGACTGCACCTATCACAATTTTATCATCATATGTTGTACATGATGCATTTCCCACAAAAGAGTCAAGTATACCTCTGAAACCAGAGCAAAGCAAAGTGTCAGCATACCAGACATTAGACGATATATTTGAGGAGAAGGGCACTAAAGCAGATTCTAAAACTATGGACAGTAAGGCAGAACAGTCAAGCACAACTTCTCCTGAGCAGATGAACACCTTGATACTACCTACAAAACCGGAATCTCAAGAAGAGCCTATCCTATTAGACTCAGAAATTGTGGTTAACGAAACAACCACTAGAATGTTCCAGCTGATATATCCCACTATGACTGACTTAAGTATTCCTGTTGGCACAGTGGAAGTTTTTAAGGATCTCTCAGTTTCAAAGGAGTCATGGAAGCCCACGGTATCTTTAGAAACACCAGCAATAACTGAGCCACCTCAGCAACATGAGGTGATTACTTTGTCCTCCTCCTTCAGCATGACAGAAACTCAGACTTTTCCACTTAGAGAAACACAGAAATCTGTTGCTTCTCAGACTGGGACAAAGCCATCTTCCTCAGATAAAAAGAAAGCTATGTCACGTGAATTTCATCATGATCCCACTTTGCAGACAACTGAAAAGTTTCCAAATACATCCACTGCCTTTATTCCATTTATAAAACTTACCACTCCTCCCCCTTCCATTCCAAGGACTTCACATCCTTCTCTTCATTATACCACTGAGGAAAGTAATGTCTTCAATCAAGAAAGTTTCCCAGAAGTAAAACAAGTTGTAGCAGATGGTGACAAAATGGTAGTAAGCTCAAAATGGAATGTACACCATACTCCTTCCTCTAGCCAAAACAGGATTAGTGTACAGTTGAAAGAGGAGCAATTCAAAGAGTTGTATAGTAGCAAGTCAAACAACAGTTTGCTGCTAAATCCAAACCTTCCCCATCCACCTGCTGGAATGATACCAAGCCTAAACCAAAGACTGCCCATTGTGCCTCCAAAGCATGGTCCAGTAAGAGGCACAGTGAAGACTCCATATATTGTAACACAAGGCTCATTTCACTATTTTATAACACACCAGCCTCCTCATTATACAAACAAACCAGAGATAACAGCATATGCAGCACATACCATCCAGGACAGAAAATCTTTTGCCTCTCACAGAGAAACAACTACCCCAACACAAGCCTCTCCATTTCACAAAACAAATCCATTCACTGCAAGCAAGTTCAGTAATCAAGGTCAAAACAGATACAATGTTAACTCAAGGTTCTTTGGAAATAACTATGTTCCTGATAACAGAGGCACAGCAGGGAGACTACCAAGTCAGGGGATCCTCTATTATCCCAGTTCCAGAATGCCATTCCATTTCAACAGAACAAGGATATTCCCTCACATAAGTACACATCCTAAACCAGTGGTGCCTAGTCAACTAGTCCCAAAAGACACAAATGAGAAGGTTGCACATGTCTCCCCTACTAGGATTCCAGTGCAGAAAGCTACAGCTATTCCAGTGTCTCCAATGCCACATGCCACAGCCACCACATCACCACCAGCAGTTTTGAAGGTTACCCTTCCAGCCTTTCAGCGCACAAAATCACAAATATCTACTACAATCCTTCCTTTTAAAAATGTCCATCATCATCATCATCAAAAAGTTCCATCTGTGCCTTATGTGGGAGGCATTATGCCACACAATTCAACTGTAATTCAGTCTTCCACTAATTTCAAGATACATGGAGAAAGACCTAAAATTATCACAAAAGGATCTCAGCATATGTCCATCCTTGCTGAAGCAGATGCTTTTATCCCTTGTGATGCAGTAGGGGAACCCAAGCCTTTTATTACTTGGACAAAAGTCTCTACAGGTAAGACAGAGAAAAATGTGTTCTTTCACATATTTTTTTAAGGGTACAAATAATTGGGTTATTGCAATCCAACATGCAACATGATTGAAGGAATAGTCCAAAACATTGAAGAATAATTTCTGTCTTAATCATTATAGATAAAATGTGACTAATTGCAACTAATCATTACACATAAAAACAACTTTGCAGTATTTCTTGTAGTAAAAGAAAACTTCTACCATTTAATGAGTTTATTTTTGAAGAGCAGCCAGCTCTGTTTATTCACAGCAGTTAGAATTTCTGATGACAACACTTGTGAGTATGGGTTTGTTAACACTGTTGCCTTAAATATTGGTGTGTGTGTCGATCTCCTTAAGAAAAAGAGAAATTACATAAAGATTTAAGAGGAATCCTGAACCATAAAGCCCTTAAAAGTTCCCATGCTCTACACGCTTGTAAGCTAGTATGGTTAGTTCTGCAGTAGAAACAAAGATTAATTTGAGCTATGTCTGTAGATGTCATGTGATCCATCTGAAATTTTCCATGCAACGGTGTATGTCTTCAACCCTTGGACTTTCCATTTCTTTCTTTCCCTTCACCTTCCTAGGAGCTCTAATGACAGCCAACACCAAGTTACAACGGTTTGAAGTCTGGAAAAATGGTACCCTCCTTATCCGAAATGTTCAGCTTCAGGATCGTGGACAGTATTTGTGTACAGCTCAGAACCTGCATGGCACAGATAAAATTATCATTGTGCTTACAGTTGTAGCCCACCAGCCCAAAATTCTACTTTCCCGCTATCGAGATGTCACGGTCTATTTTGGAGAGACCATAGCAATGGAATGTCAGGCTAGTGGGACTCCAAGCCCACATATTTCATGGATTTTCCCAGATAGGAAGATTTTGCAGTCAGTCACCACCATAGAAAGCAGGATAATGCTCCATGAAAATCGAACCTTGTCTATCAAGCAAGCAACTTTTTCAGACCGAGGAGTTTACAAATGTGTAGCAAGCAATGCTGCAGGAGCTGACAGCATTGCAGTGAGGCTGCACATTGCAGCCTTACCCCCCATCATCCAGCAGGATAAGCAAGAGAACATTTCCTTGCCCCTTGGTAGCAGTATTAACATCCACTGCACTGCCAAAGCAGCACCACCTCCCAGCATCCGCTGGGTAGTCTTTGATGGCACACAAATCCGACCTTCTCAGTTTGTCAATGGGAATTTATTTGTTTTTCCCAATGGAACTCTTTATATTCGCAACGTCTCTCCCAAGGACAGTGGGACCTATGAGTGCATTGCTGCTAACATGGTGGGAGCTGCCAGGAGAACAATACAACTCCATGTGAAGAAGCATGCGTCTAATGCCAAGATCACGGGGAGCTCTCCTCAGAGAACAGATGTAACATACGGCAGCATCCTGCATTTGGACTGCAGTGCTTCTGGTGACCCCTGGCCTCGGATATTATGGAGGTTGCCTTCCAAAAGGATGATTGATTCCCTACACAGGTAAATTACTATTTGAGGTGTCACAGCTAAATTACAGTTTAGATGAATTGAGAGAAAAGACCATTCATATCTGGACAATTTTTATTCTTGACTGCTGTGAGTTTTGAATGAGGCCCCCAGTTTTAAGGAAGAATTTTTAATTATATCAAAAGGTAGCCAAGTCATAACTTAGCATAATTTTCTTGAAAACAATAGTACTCTTGAAAAATCAGCCTCAAGTATTTAGGATAAGCTGCCACTATTTGTCTTTTACAGCCACTTGTAGTAAAAAGTCTAATGGCAGAAGTTAAGACATACAGCTTGTGTACTGCTTGTTTCAATGTGCTTAGTCTGCATAGGGTTGCATAGGTGCCTGCTTTTCCACAGGAGAGATGGGATCACTGAATTTTATCTGTTGTACAAATCATTATACACAGTAAATATGGGACAAAGAAATCATGTTATTATTATTTAAGTAAGTATGATAATTTTAATATTGTTGTATAAAGAAATGTTACCTTGCAATAGGGCCTGTGCAAACCCAGTTACATATAAATGCCTAAAACAAAACCTTCTCCAATGTTTACAATATCGAGTAAAATATCACTTCTCCAAACCTACACTAACTGTCCTAAGACTTTGCTGAAAACACAATTTCTGCTTTATAAGTTATTCTTTACTCACTCTGAGCTCTATAGACAGATGGGACTGAAACTAAAATGCACAATTGTCAAAAACTTTCTTTATAGCTGAATTTAGTCATCATTTTTTTCATACTGACAAAAAATATATTTAGGTAGCCTGTAGATAGCACAAAATCCAGAATTCTTTTAATGCCTTATAGTGACAGCAGGAAAATACTGGTATTTTATTTTCCCTCATGTGAGCTGTTTTTCAAATACAGGAGATCTTTGGGGAGAAAACTGGGGCTACTGAGGAAATGAGTGTTGACCACAATACACCAATCCCATAGTGAAGTGGAAAGAAAAATAGCTTTTTAGCACACCGAAAATCTTTTTTTCCGTATTGCAAAGCTTAGCAATATTTTGCTTCTTTATGATTGTTCTAAAGGTTTAAAATGTTATACCTGATGCAAGAGGAAGTTGCTCATCTTGATTCATTTTTTGCTGAGGACCCAAGTGCAAGACTTGATAGTTATGGCCCATGTAGGTCTGTGTGGAGTATATTAGAGATGGCATATTTGAATGTTACAGAATACTGTATATGCAGTCATAAGAGTCAAAAATACTATCATTTGGTATTTAGTAGTTGCTTTATGATCAAAACCACTGTTAAAGCCATTGATTGAATGGAACAGAGTTGCTTGGTTACAAACGAGTAGAATTATTTTTTTCCATTTTCCTTTTGGTGGTGAATATCTTTGACATTTCAGACTATCTAATTATCTAACGATGCTCCTCTCCTTTTTTTTCAGTATTGTTGAGTTGTTTTTTTCCCCAGGTTTCACTCAGTAGTTAATAAACATGATTTTGCAGCTCATGTTCTGTTCTGTTTTCTTCCCTTACAGTAGCTTGGAGACTAGAATCAAAGTATTCAGCAACGGGACTTTGGTTGTCCATTCAGTTACAGATAAAGATGCAGGAGATTATTTGTGTGTGGCCCGCAATAAGATCGGGGATGACTACGTGGTCCTCAAAGTGAATGTGATGATGAAACCAGCAAAAATAGAACATAAGAATGAGAATAACCACAAGGTCAAGTATGGAGGGGACCTGAAAGTTGACTGTGTAGCAACAGGTTTGCCAAATCCTGAGATCTCCTGGGGTCTCCCAGATGGCAGCATGATCAATACCTTCATGCAGTCAGACGACAGCGGCAGCCGGACAAAGCGATATGTGGTCTTCAATAATGGAACCCTGTATTTCAATGATGTTGGACTGAGAGAGGAAGGGGACTACACCTGCTATGCTGAGAACCAGATTGGGAAGGATGAGATGAAAGTACGGGTCAAAGTAGTGGCTGAGCCTGCAACTATCAGGAACAAAACATACGTCATTATTAATGTACCCTATGGTGATGTTGTCACAGTAGCATGTGAAGCCAAAGGAGAACCCACTCCCAAAGTGATCTGGCTCTCCCCAACCAATAGGCCCATTCCTGCCATATCTGACAAATACCAGGTATATAGGGATGGCACCCTCCTTATCCAAAAGGCCCAAAGATCTGACAGTGGTAACTATACTTGCGTAGTACGGAACAGTGCTGGAGAAGATCGGAAAATCGTCTGGATCCACGTTAACGTTCAGCCTCCCAGAATCAATGGCCATCTCAGTGCAATAACATCTGTGAGGGAGACAGCCATCAGGGACAGCCGGAAACTTATTGACTGCAAAGCTGAAGGCATCCCTGCTCCTCGGGTCTTATGGGCTTTTCCAGAAGGAGTAATCCTGCCGGCTCCCTACTATGGGAACAGGATTACTGTGCATCGCAATGGCACATTGGATATTAGAGGGGTGAGGCAGACAGATGCAGTGCAGCTCGTATGCATCGGACGGAATGAAGGAGGGGAAGCGAGACTGATTGTGCAGCTCCTTATCACAGACCATTTGGAGAAGCCCTCCTTCAGAGACCCTGTCAGTGAAAGGATCACTGCTATTGCTGGGCACAGCATCAATCTGAACTGCTCAGTCCAGGGGAACCCAAAGCCCAGCACAAGCTGGATCCTTCCCAATGGCACTGAAGTGCTAAGTGGCAGCCGTCTGCACAGATTTTACCACAAGAGGGATGGGATCTTACACATCAGCAGCCTCTCTGCTGGGGATGCTGGGACTTACCGCTGTGCAGCCAGAAACCCAGGAGGTTATGTGGAACGAGTAGTCTTCCTGAAGGTGGGACTCAGGCCAGAAATCAGCAACCAGTACAACAACCTGGTGAGCATCATCAACGGAGAAACTCTGCAGCTCCATTGCATCACTCAGCCAAACCAGCGGGCACAGATCTCCTGGACACTGCCCAATGGGATGGTTTTGGATGCCCCCCAAGCTGTAGGTCGCTTTTCCCTGCAGGAGAATGGCTCACTGACGGTGCGCGAGGCTTCTGTGTTTGATAGGGGCACTTACCTGTGCAAGGTGTCCACAGAGTATGGCACTTCTGTTATGAATGTGCCTGTTATTGTGATAGCCTATCCTCCCCGAATCACCAGTGAGCCAGCACCCGTCATTTATGCCCGGCCTGGAAATTCAGTAAAACTGAACTGCATGGCCATTGGGATTCCTAAAGCAGAAATAACATGGGAGCTTCCAGACAAATCCCATCTGACAACAGGAGCTCAATCCCGTCTGTATGGAAACAAATTTCTCCACCCTCAGGGGTCATTAGTCATCCAGCAGTCTACTCAAAGGGATGCGGGCTTCTATAAATGCACTGCTAAAAATATACTAGGCAGTGATTCAAAAACAACCTACATACACATATTCTAACACTAAAACAAATGCCTTTTGGCTGGATAATAGTGTTCCAAGTCACTGCCAAGCGAGTGCAACAAGGAAAGTACTGCTTGCAACAAAGCCAGGAAGGCTGAAGGCAGAAGAAAAAAAAGAAATTAGTCCTATTTTCATGCAAAGGGCATTGCTATTGTACTCAATATGGTAGTAAGTCCCTGCAGTAAAAGGAGGCAGTAGACATACTGAAACTGAGGAGACTAACACGTTGGAAAAGGTCTTTAAATTGTTAAGACAGTGTAATGTGGTTTTTTGTGCTATCCAATAGCATCTGAGACCTGAAGTACTCTATTCTTGTCAATAGTCCAAAGGTATTCCTTGTTCTAACAAGCACCTTAAAAGTACCAAAGAAGTATTAACTGTTAATAAATGAGCTGCAGTGATAGAAATGCTTTAGTAAAACATAATTTTTATACCCTGCAGCGCTTTTGCATAATCTAGACTTATAGAATATGATTACTAACCTTTCTGTTCATTCTTCTATCAGCTCTTCAAAATCAAAGACTAACTTAGCAAATAAGAGTGATCTATTTTAATAAAAATATGTGCAGACATTAATTACCTTAACATATGAACAAACCTTTTCCAGCTACTAAGGACACTACAGTCAAAACATTCATTATATATTTTATATATATTTTTAAATCAGACTATGAGACTAGAAAGAGTAACAATGAAACTGGTCTCATTTTATAAATTATTGGTCTTTACAAGACTCTGATACATTACAGTGTTTTATAATACTAAGGTCAATATACTGTACATTTTATAATAAAAAATATTTTCCAAAAAATATATTCACTGTGGTTTTCATTTTGTTTTGAGAAAATAGGGAACTCCAAACAGTGGTATATGAAGTTAAGTCAAAAAACAGGAGTCACTCTTTATCTTTCTAAGTGTGTTTCCTAATAAACATTTAACACTTCTGTTATGTATATTTCAGGATACATTTACAATTTGAATACTTTTTCTGCAATCAAGGATGGTTTATTGGATAATACAGAATTTTGATAAGATTTATCAATTATGCTATAGAAATAATTGCTACAAGTTGATGAATATGCCCATGTTTCAGCAAACTACTTGAGTCAGAATTTTGCAAATGTTAATTCACATTTAAAACATACATATTCTATGAGATATTCCTGAATTCTTAAAGTTCTGATAGTTCATAAAACTTATGCTCACGTTTTAGTATATGATGAGAATAAAAGCTTTCTTTTTCTTTCCTCTATTGATCAAAAGATAGAAAGTAATGTAAAGTGTTATTCTAATATTTGAATTTTGTAAGAAATGTAGACAAAGGTTTCCTCACCCCACAAACTTACCGAGTTTAGGAAAATTGTAAGCTGTTGCAAAATGTGTATTTATCATCATGGTAAAGAGAACTGAGCTACCTGAATTAAAAAGTATTTGATTAGAACATGGATGTTGAATTAAATGACAAAGACACTGCTGAAGATACAAGGGAAATAATTTATGTGATAGAATATTTTATGAAACTTTTTAAAAATTCAGTGTAAGCTAAAAGTTGTATGCAAGCATTTATTAAAGTTGCAGTTATGTTAATGACATAATTAATAGCATTTAATTAGGTCTTAGTTTCTTTTTTTTTTTCAGTTTAAAACCTTGGGCCCTAAACCAGCAAATCGGTGCTCAAGGTGAAGCATATGCCAAATATCTGGCAGGGATGTAGCTGCTTATGAGAGCATTTAATGAAGAAGGGAACAAATATTCAAGATTTTTAACTTGATTGCTCATGTGGTCTTTTCTAATATGGCTATTGTCTGTGAACATGTAACAGATTAGATATGTCTTTAGTTCCTTTACTTAATTTTAGCACTTTTTCAATTTTATCTTAGTTCTTAGAAAATGGTAATACTTTTTAAAAATAAAAATACATCTTTTAAAAGAATCTGAAGTCAACATTTTAGCACTGGAGTAGGAGTCAAGTACTTTTATTCATTTGTCTGTCTAGTTTTCAGTTAACAGATTAATTTAGAGGTATTCTTGGATGCTGAATGTCTTCTCTGTATTTGCATTAAGCAGAATTTTTTACATTAAGGGAAGAAAATAGAATCAAAAACCAAACATTTGATCTCTTGGGATCAAACAAAGCATCTGATAATTTTTTGTTAATCAATCCAGAATTTCCACTGCTGCCAATGGAAGTTTTAGAGGCAGAAGGAATGAAAGATTTAGCTCAAGACCTTTTCTTAAGTCAAGACTTGCATGCTTGCAAAATTCTGTCAAAATCCAACTTTTTTTTTTTTTTAATGTATTGTAATTTCCATGATGTTTGCCTTTACCCCTTTTATGAAAACATACTCCCAAAGAGAGACCTATAAAATATAATTTACTCCCAAAATAAGTATAGCTACAACTTAACAAATACCATATGAACACTTTTTGCACTCAAGCAGTGTTTGGCCATAGGTCCTCTCTGTCATGTTTTTCCTTTGCTGAGATACCAGTTGTCCAGGACATCCATTTTGAGTTCCTTCTGTAGAAGTAAAGAAGTTCATGGGGAAACCAAGTATGTTGCAGAACTCATCTTAGGCCTGAATCTGCATGTCACTCCATGTGCTGAATCATCAAACAAATGAAGGCTGTCATAGGACACTGAATTTAAATCATAACTTATTCCTTTATTCCCATGTAATTTTCTGCAAATTGTGTTAAATAAATCAATGACAAATTCACATTACTTCGGAGACACAACACTTCATTAAGTTGTTTTTTTTTCAGAAGTCTTCATCTTTCAGACCAAGCAGGAGCCACACATTCAAAGACAATGGGACTTACTCCTGATTCTGAGATATGCTGGGAAGTAAAGTGCTTGCTCTTGGTTTGAGAAGGTTTCACAAATTTTACTTAATCATTCAAAGCAGGTTCTAGGTAGTTTCCATGGAAAGGAAAACTTGCCATTTCTTGCTTTTTGTTTTGAAAATGGAGAAAAAATATTTTCTTAATGTCTTTTTTTGAAGAGCAACAAGATGGCTGTGGTAGTTTTAAGCCCTGCCAGGACCAGAGACCACGTTGCCGTTGTCCCTCCCCCACCCTCGGACACAAGTAGGGCACAAACCCCGGGTTAAAATAAGAAGAAATTTACTACAACAGTGTAACAAAACAATCAGAACAACAACAATAGCAATAATAACAACAAAAACCAGTAATAGCAGTAAACAAGACAAAAGATATACAGAGAAATACCGCAAGGATACACCCAGCCCGCCGCTCGTGCTTCCTGCGACCAAAGCCACAAAGGAAAGCTTCCTGTGCTCCTGCACCCGGACCTGACGTCAGCATGGTATGAATAACCCACCTGGAGATCCCTTCCCCCTTCTCTGCTGGAGAAACTTAACCCTATCCTAGCTGAACCAGGACAATGGCTCATTACAACTGTGAAGATTGAAAATGACTGGAGTTGTGTGTACATTTTTTTTCTTTGGCCTTCACAAAAAGAGTTTTACTGTGAGCATATCTGTAACACAACTAAAAGCTAGTAACAGAAATGAAGGTAGGAATACAGGCCAGAAAAGCAAAAAATGGGGAATTAAACAGGGTATGCATGTCATCAAGATCTGATAAAATTCCTAAAACACTAGCCAGTTCACTTAACACGTTTTAGTGATTAACTTCAAAAGCTCATGAAAGCCAAGTGAGGTGCGAGAAGACTGAAAAAATGCTAAAGCTGTAGTTGAGGAAACATAAGCCAGCCAAACCCTCGTATCAAGAGAGGTACTTTGTTTAATTCATTACTAAACAATCAATCTAGGAACATCTGTAGAATAACACTGTGATAAGAAGCAGCTGCTCTGGAAGTTTCCGCAACAAAACCTTCTCACAATAGTAATTAGTCCAGAGTATAGGAAGAGAGAACTGGTATGGTATATACTTTAGCAGAATTTTTTATAGTCACACGGGATGTTCTCATGTCCAAATTAAGCAAATGTGAATGGTCTATTACAAAGTGGGAGAGCAGATGGTTTCAAAACATTTAAAGAGAAGTCATGAGTAACTGGTTGTCAGTTAGGAACACATGTCAACTGAATCCAATTTAGGTCTGCTACCTTTCCACATTTTCATTAAAGGCTATCAGGTATAGAGAACACACTTTGAAAATATGTGAATAATATGAAAGAGATTAAAGCACATAGAACCAAATTGCAATTCAGAGTAATCTTTCTAGATTGATGAAATGATAGAAAAAAAAATCAGTAAATACAAATGCAAGAATTATATTCAAAAGGAATAAATTGGATACACGTACAGCAATTAATGAAGAAGGAGTAGGAGTTGTACAAGTTAACAATATGATGCCATTTCAAACAAAATGTTACTTTGAAATCTATTCATGAGGGCTGTGTGAAGTGACATAATGGAGATAATTACTCTTTGCAACCAGGCTCAAATACAAAGAAATGGAAAAGAATGCAATAAAGTGCTTTAGGAAAGATAACCTGAAATAAGATGATAATGGATAAACTGAAATAAGATGAGTTTGTTCTGCCTAAGAAAAAAAAAGGCCAAGTATTAAATACAACAGTTATCAAATGTGTAGGAAGTTCTTATAGAGACAGCAGTCAGTTGTTTTTCAGATTCACAGAAGTTGGTACGAGAAATAATAGTGTTAACTCACTGCAAACAAGCTCTAGGCTAGATACTAAGAAAACTTTGTAAAAACAGCTGAACAATGTTTATTGAGGACATTTTGAAATTCCCATCGTGGGAGACAGTTAAAAACAGTTTGGTCTGACAACTGTCACAGGTAGTTAAGATTTTTGTCCAAGAAACTGAGAAATCTTGGGGTTCCTTCAACGTCTACATTTCTCTTTCCTAGATTTTCCTACTATGGTAGACATTAATTCTATACACCAGTAAAAGAAAGATATGTTTGCTAATTTTAGTCTATGCTTGTGATTTTTATCTATGTAATCTTCATGATAACCTGTGAGAGATACTTAACTGTTTAGTACATGACAGATATGGACACCTGACAGATATGGGAACATCACAAATATGTCTACTGTGACCACATCTTTGATGGAAATCTTGTGGAGGGATTTCTAGAAGCGGCAGGATCTCTTTGCCATTCAAAGAGTTTAGTTTACAAAAGCATCTCATACCAGACCATCCACAGAGTAGCACAAAGAACTACAAGGACTTTAGGTATTTATTTTACCCAACCTGGATTTTATTTATCCATGTGATTTCAAATAAGCATTCACTGTCTTTCAGTGTAGCCAGCTAATGTGAAAATATCCTAAAAGCTGTACAAGTATATGTATAGCTTGTACCATCATTCCTTCTCTATTATTGTTTGCAACTTGACTGTAGTGTATTTTCAGTGATGAAATGCAGTGTAAATCCTCACAGAGAACACTTAACACTCCATTAATCATTCCTCAAATGTGTTACCTGAAAAAGATAAACAGTAAGACAGAAGCCACCGCCCACAGTGGGGAAACATGAAGTAGATCATGGAGGATTATCATCTTGTGGGACAAATAGCGGCTTGTTAGAGGTGTTGCTATTTCCTGATGTACAAAGTTGAAGATTGGTTTGTGTGCCCTAAAGACTTGTCTAATTTTTGGAGCTATTCCTGTTGGCCTGACAAAAGGTATTGTTTTTCCATGCAAACCTTTTCTTGCTGGTTTAGTCCAGTAACACCAGCACTGAACAGTTAGTTATCATAAACATTAGTAACATTGGTATATATCTGGGTTAGAATCTCACCTGCCATAAATTGTCTGAGCTTGGCTGAAGAGCCACCCAAAATATTCACATTCTGTGAACATCCCCACCTCTTTCTTTTGAAGGAAGTTGAGTTTCATAGGTAATGTAATAGTGCGAGAAAGAGAATGTGATCAATAGAGAGACAGTGTGGTGGCAACTGAGGACATTCCTATTTTTCATCAGGAAGTTCTCACCCTCAACTTTCTCTTTCTTTTGAATAAGCAAACTTTTCTTTGCCTGGGAGGTAGCACTCTCATTTTTCTTTCCTTCCCATAGGCAAGACCCACTGTTGCAATTAAAACGGTGAGAGTGATGCATCTGACACCTGGGGTAATGTGACAGGGAAGATGCTATGACATCTGACTGCAGATGCTATGACATTGGACTGCAGCTATGTACCACCTACTAAGCACTTCTTTGAATGTGGGGCCCCAGTAAAGGGAAATGCTTGTTGGCAGCAGTACCGCACTATGGCTTCTTCCCTACTCCATGACCCCATTCATCAAGCACAGCTGGCCATAATATCAAAGAATTCATGGAATGACCACCTCTGATGGGCCAGATCACTAAGTCGGAAAAAGGCATAAGTATGTGATGCATCCCAGCTGCTGGGCACTGGAGATGGCAGCCAGCAGTATGAGTCTTGACAGGTGTAGGGGTGGAATGACATGAGATGGATAGTCAGATTATAAAGTTAAAACAATAAGTGGTGCTGTCACACTTAATTACCTCCTGTGGTGTTCTGTATCACTCAAAGCACACCTGACATCATATGCACATTCCATAACACCAGAATTAACAACACATGCATGGGCTTCATGGTTACTTTTACTCCCAGTGTTAGTTCAAAAATCATTAAGGCTCTAACTCAGAAGTAGGTTTTCTTTCTTTTTTCTACCACAAATGGTCAATGGACTAAAACACTCGTCTATTAAGAACTGCTCTATATTTTTATGAACTTCTCTGGAATATTATGACGACAAAACAAATGAGCAACATTTCCGTAAACCCCTTTTTACTAACCTGGGGAAAGAGAAGTGGTATTCAAGAATGATGACCATCCTGTAGAGCTAGCAAGCAAAACATTCTACTGAAATCAGTATGAAACTACTTGGACCCCAAATTGTCTATAAAAATAAATTTTTAACAGTTTCTTAACTGAATAATTTTTTTCAACAACGTGGGCCAGAGAAACATAGAATGGTTTGGGTTGGAATGGACCTTAAAGATCATCCAATTCAAACCCTGCTGCCATGGGCAGGGACACCTTCCACCAGACCAGGTTGCTCAAAGCCCTGTCCGACCTGGCCTTGAACCCTGCCAGGGACGGGGCAGCCACAGCTGCTCTGGGCAACCTGTGCCAGTGTCTCACCATCCTCACAGTAAAGAATTTCTTCCTTATATCTGATCTAAATCTAACCTGTTTCAGTTTAAAAACATTACCCCTCATCCTTTCACTACATTCCCAGATAAAGAGTCCCTCCTCATCTTTCCTCTAGGCCCCTTTTAAGTACTGGAAGGCAGCTATTAAGTCTTCCCAGAGCCTTTTCTTCTCCAGGATGAGCAACCCCAACTCTCAGTCTGTCTTCATAAGGGAGGTGCTCCATCCCCCTGATAATCATTTTGGCCCTCCTCTGTACCCTCTTCAACAGGTCCATGTCCTTTTTATGTTGGGGGCCCCAGACACAGTACACCAGGTGGAGTCCCATGAGAGCAGAGTAGAGGGGGAGAATCACCTCCATTGACCTGCTGGCCACACTTGCTGCAGCCCAGGATATGGTTGACTTTCTGGGCTGCGAGCACATGTTGATGGCTTATAGTCAGTTTTGTATCCACCAATACCCCCAAGTCTTTCTCTGCAGGTCTGCTCTCAATCCACTCACCACCCAGCCTGTGTTTGTGCTTAGGATTGCCCTGACCCATGTGCAGGACCTTGCTCTTGGCCTTGTTGAAATTTATGAGGTTTGCATGGGTCCACCTTTGAAGTCTCTCAAGAAATTGTTAAGGAAATTTAAAAATCTGAGTACTTTGAAAACAAAGGAAAATTATGGCAATTGGGACTTGATTATTTGATACAAGAGACCTTTCTTATGTAAAACAAAGGATACCATCTAACTGTATTTTTTAAAAAAAGCTAACACATTTTCAAAGTTTCTTCACACTGTATATGACAGGTCCTAGCCTGTTCAGATGTTTTTAAAAAACCTGCTAGCTGTCTTGCTTAAAATCTGAATAAAAGTCTTACTAGGCTGTCATAGTGACAATATCCCTGTGCCATTATTAAAGCCTTCATGGAATGTTGTGTAAATAAATAAATGTATATAGTATAAAAAAACTATAACAGCCATCTTATCATGATACATTCTTAGTAAAGATTGTGACCTGCAACACTGATATGATTAAAATGTATTTCTAATTATCTTTAGGTCTCACATCTGTAATACAATAAGGTGTGTGTGTGGAGAAGATTACTTACAATGCAGTCAGGCATAGTGGGGTGAGCTGAACTATGAAGTTGCTGCTACAAAAAAAAACCAAACCAACAAAACAAAAAAAAAACCCAAACCACCAGATATTGCTTTCCCTGTTCCAGCAATAAATTTCCTCTAGATCCCTTGCACCAGCTCCTTTGTTAATGTGGGCTCCTTCTCAGCCAGTTCAACTCATTAATTTGCTAAAAAACTAATCAGAGGGGTGGGGTGGGGGTATGTAGTGTATAGTTTTCTGCCTTCTTAGTGAGCTGAACTGGCTCATCCAGGTAACAAGGAAAGGCCCACAAGGGAGAAGCAAATACTCAGTGATCTGAAAAGAAGCAAGGGGCTTGCCCTGACAATTCATCTGACTTTGCCCTGTGAGAAGCTGGGGAAAAAAAACCTCTTAGAATATAATGGAATTTTTGTATTATACCTAAATTGATCAATATACATGCTTTTGTGTAGTCTTGCGAATGCTTTCCTGAAGCTATGTAAGGGTACATTTATAAGCATAGGTAGTGATGCTGACCAGAAGACCACTGTAGGTGGAGGAGTCACTGACCCACATCACAGCTAACCTGAGCAGGTGCAGGTGCATGTACAGCGAGGCCTTCAGACCCATCTTGTGCTGCTCACATCCTTCAGCTGCAGGATAAAATCGACCAGTAGCAGAGGAGTCTGCAGGCAGCTCCCACTTAGTACCAGCAATTACACCACTTGCATGGCCTTGCCTTTATCTAACAGTGCAGCAACAAGATCACACATGCATTATCTTCTTGGTCTGATAGCAGAAATGATGAATAGAGTTGTTTTCTTTTAAAATACAGCTCAAATGGCCAAACTGGGGCAAACCTACCACAGATGAGCACTGCACAGCATGCTGCATCCTGATTAGAGGCCTGTTTGATATTGCAGTACTCAGGGTTTCCAGCACCTGGAGGGAAGCAAGGTTATCTATACCACCCTCCCTTTCTTTATAGTGCTAGCTCTAATAAATGCCATTTTAGATATACTTTACAGAGTGTCTTTCTTACTGGGATCATAATGAATCAGTACCTCCTGGTGCAAAGAACAATGTATTCATTCCTCTTGATAGCATGAAAGATGTACAGTCTAATAATCATTCTAGTGAGCAAGTGTTACCTTTATAAAAGACAGAGTTAGTAAGAAAGAGAATACTCGGGCAAATTCTCTTTAACAATAGTTTTCATTGGTTTTTACAAACTATGACTTAATTGACATTCTCTAGACTATGGACAAGGACCTCTTTGTAGCAGCTTTCTAAGGCCAGAGGAATTTATGCCAATTTTTCCCTGTATTATGGATGACTTGAAGACTTGCCCTCCAACAGACCATATCCCAATATTTCTCATAACCTTACACAACAAAAAAAACATTAACCTACATCTGAGTCACCTCAGCACACTGAACGCACACAAATATGCTTAATAACAGCGAAGAAGCTAACAATAATGAGAAAAGCAAGTATCTCAAGAAAATTCCTTTTCCCCTCATTAATGAACATTTCACATACTCTGGGAAGCACTGTAAGACACGCACTTACAACAAAGGTCTGCCTGGCTCCATGAACTTGTGTAAGTTAGTCATAGTGTTTTGACTCATAAATGGCTTCTTGCTCTGTCGAGAGACAGCCATGTAAAGGGTTAAATGGAGAGAAGGCATGAGGTGAGACTCTACATACATGACCCCATAGCATCAAAGTTATCTTCAGTAAAAGGTTTGGGGGACTGTTTTGAGTTTTCTTCATTGTGACCTTCGTTGGCATCTCAGACTTCATTTTGAATGTATTTGGGCTAAGTGGTGCCAAGCCTCTAAAACAAAGTGTATCCTGTTACAGTTTCCTCTTACAGTTCCATTCTTAAACTGCTGGACAACCTTTAAAAGCTTTCAGCTTATCCAGTTCAATTTTTAGTAAAGAACTCTTATTAGAATAAAAATAATCCTGGTGATTCATGCAACATGTCAGTGAATCTGAGGGAGATTCCCAGCTCATAAAAAACCCAAACCAAATAAGAAGCAGGCTCTTTTTGAATAATTACACAGAGTAAATGCTGAAATGCTCAATATTTGTTAGTTACTGGGATCAGAAAACTTTTTTTTTCTCTCTGATTAACCTCACATAAAAGAGGGTAGCACATGCATGCATATCATACAAAAATAGAGGAGGCAAAACTAGTTGATCATGGGAGACTTACTCAGCAAAGACTGGCCTGAGCCCTTCCTCATTAGAGATTTCTTCTCACTGGCTGATATAGCGCATCAGCCAAATTCAGTTACTGAAGACTAGAATTGTACTTCCTGACACTGTATGGGTTTCCACCAAACTGAGGAAAACAAAAAGTTAGCAGTAATTAGAGATGTCAGACCATCTCTAAGAGCAAAATGTAGCTCAGAGTAATTTCTTATACTGAGTCATACTGACACTGTCCTAGCTTTTGCCACCCTTACTGCAACCTTTCTATAACATTGAATTTAAGTTGATAAACATACATACACAGCAAGATATTACTAAATATAGACTGAAATGTGGAAATCTGGTCCTGGGTATGGGAAAACAAAGTGGTTAAGGTCTGTCCCCCATTCAACAAGATCCAAATGCATTTTGTCAAACCCACTGTTATAGCTCTTCTGTGAGTCTCAGTACCCTCGGAAAAAAAAAAAAAAAAAAAAAAAAAAAAAAAAAGGAGGTGAGAAGTTGTTGCTTATGGCCAGTTTCTAATAGCTCAGGTGATAGTGACTTACTCCCAAAGTAATCCTATGTCATGCTATTCAGCATGACTGTCTGTATGTAATGGTTTAACCCCAGTCAGCAACTAAACACCACACAGCTGCTCACTCACTACCCCCTGGTAGGATGGGGGAGAGAATCAGATGATAGTATCATAGAATCACAGAATACCATGTTAGAAGGGACCTCAAGAATCATCCAGTCCAATATTTTCTGGCAGAAGCATGGTCTAGACAAAATGGCCCATCACCCTGTCCAGCCAAATCTTAAAAGTTTCCAGTGTTGGGGACTCCACTACTTTTCTGGGGAGTTTATTCCAGTGGCTGGTTGTTCTCATTGATAAATTTTCCTCTTGTGTCCAGTTGGAATCTCCCCAGGAGTAACTTGTACCCATTAGCCCTTGTCTTTTCCATGTGACTCCTTGTAAAAAAAGGAACCTTCATCTTCTTTGTAGCCACCCTCTAAATACTGAAACATGGTGATAAGGACTCCCCTAAGCATTCTTTTCTCAAGGCTGAAGAAACCCAGTTCTCTCAGGCTCTCCTCACATGGCAGGCTTCCCAGTCCCTTGATTAGATTTGTGGTTCTTCTCTGGAACATCTGTCCACATCTTTTTTGTATAGAAGGGACCAAAACTGAACACAGTATTCCAGGTGTGGCCTGACAAGTGCTGAGTAAAGTGGGATAATGACTTTCTCTCTGCTGGTGATGCCCTTGTCGATGCAACCCAGCAAACTGTTGTTTTTCCTTGCCACTGCAGCACACTGTTCACTCGTGTTGAGCTTGTTGTCCACCAGGACCCCCAGGTCCCTTCCCACAGAGCTGCTCCCCAGGCAGGCACATCCCAGTCTGTGTTGCACTTCTGGACTATGTTTTCCCAGGTGCAAGACCTTACACTTGTCCTCACTGAACTTCATGAGGTTCTTGTTAACCCACTCTTCCAGCCTATCCAGGTTTTCCTGCAGGGTGGATCTCCCTTCCCAAGTGTTCACCTCCCCACTCAGTTTGGTATCAGCAGCAAACTTCATCAGGCTACACTTGATTCCATCATCCAGATCACTTATGAAAATATTAAAAAGTGTTGGGAACAATATTGATCCCTGGAGGACCCCAGGGTTGTGACAGGTTGCCAGTTTGAAAAGGAGCTATTTACCACCACCCTCTGGGTGCAGCCTGTTGGCCAGTTTCCCCCACACCACACAGACCACTTGTCTAGACCATAAAGTATCAGTTTCTCTAGGAGCAGGCGGTGGGGAAACATATCAAAAGCCTTGGAGAAATCCAGGTAGACAATGTCCAATGCCCCACATCAAATGGGTGGGTTGCGTTGTTGTAGAAAGTAATCAGATTTGTCAAGCACATTTTTCCCTTGGTGAATCTGTGCTGGCTTTTCCCAGTCATGTGCTTCATTTGATAGCCCCCAGGAGGATTTATTTCCATAACTTTCCCAGGGATTGAAGTAAGACTGATGAGCCTATAAGTTCCTGGATCTTCCTTTAAGCCCTTCTTGTAGGTAGGGGTGACATTAGCCTTATTCCAGTCTTCTGGGACAACCCATGATCTCCACCACTTCTCAAATGTTATGGAGAGCAGCCTGGCAATGACGTCAGCCAGCTCTCTTAACGCCCTCGGGTGGATAACATCAGGGCTCATTGATCTGTAAGAGTCAAGCTCCTGCAATGGTTTGCATACCAACTCTTCCTTCACTGACGGTGGGTCTGTGTTTGCATCAACCTGGATTTTTGTTCCCAAGGCCTGGGGCCCAACAGTGTTGGTAAAGACAAGGTGAGAACATCTGCCTTTTCAGCATTGTTGGTGACTAATTCACTTCTCCTGTTTAACAGTGGGCCAATATGTTCCTTCTGTTTCTGCTTGTTGTTTATGTGCCTGAAGAACCCTCTCTTGTAGTTTTTGACATCTCTGGCCAATTTCAATTCAACTGAACTTTTGCTTTTCTAACTGCATCTCTGCATGCCCTGGTGATGCCCTTGTAGTATGGGTATTAGTCTGCTTTTCCATCTCTTGTATGCTTCACTTGGTTTTGAGCAGACTCAGAAGCTTGCAGTTAAGCCAGGGGGATCTCTTGGTCCACCTACTTCCTTTACCTTTAAAGGGGATGAACTGTTTTTTTGCTTCCAGGAGAACATACTTTAAAAACTTGCAGCACTCGCTAGCTCCTTTATCCTCTATGGAACGTTCCCACTGAATCCCTCCCAGGAAAGCTGTGAGTGAGCTGAAGTTTGCTCTTCTAAAATCTAAAACCTTTGTTTTAGTACTAACTTTCAGTGTGTGCAGCAGGATACCAAACTCCACAATATTGTGATCACTGCAGCCAAGGCTATCACTAACCAAGATACTACAAAACAGGTTTTCTTGTTTTGTAGGTAACAAGTCCAGCAGTGCTTCATTCCTGGTTGGCAAATCTAGCATTTGTATGAGTGAGAAAACTCATGGGTTGAGATAAATACAGTTGAATAGGTAAAGGAAAAGCTGCACAAGCAAGCAAAGCAAACCAAGGAATTCATTCACCACTTCCCATCGGCAGGCAGGTGCTCAGCCATCTCCAGGAAAGCAGGGCTCCATCATGTGTAATGGTGATTTGGGAATAAAAATGCCATCACTCAAGATGTCCCCCTCTTCTGCCTTCTACCCCTAGCTTTATTTGCTGACCATGACATCATAGGATGTGGAACATGCTTTTGATCAGTTGGGTTCAGCTGTTCCTTCTGTGTCCCCTCACAGCTCCCCAGCCTCCTCCCTGGTGGGGAGGTGTGAGGAGCAGAAAAAGCCCTAAGTGTAAGCACTGCTCAGCAGTAACGAAAATGTCCCTGAATTATCAACACTGTTTCCAGCACAAATCCAAAACATATGCCCATACAAGCTGCTATGGAGAAAATTTACTCTGTTCCAGCCAAAACCAGCACACTGTATCATAACCTGCTTTCAATCTTCACCCAGACCAAATGCCCAGATAGAAACCTCAGGAATAAACCATTATATCAAGTTAATTGTAAATTAAGGGTAACATTCTGCACTTATATCTGATTTCTCCAAAGGTGCAGATCCTGGTATGTGTACATGTATTTATATGACTCTCTCTTTAGATAGATGTGTGTGTGTTTGTATCTTTGTGTGTATTTTCTGTGATTTTATATATAAATTCACATTGCATATACATGTATCCATAGATGTGCAATGTGCATACATAGATTTTATATATGTATACTCTGCCCTTTCTGTGTTAATAGATGAGGAAGATCAACTGTAGATGTACACTGAAGAAATTAAAATTTGTCCAAACTTATTTGGCCTGATAAGAAAAAAAACATGTCCCTTTCCTTGACTGCAAATCATGAGGTACTGTATAGTCCTGCAGAATAAAATTTCAGATTTGAGGAAGACCAGCCAGTGCTCCAACACGCTGGAATACCCACATGCCTCAGGCTAGTTGATATGATTTTGGAAATACCTAGATATTCCACCTCACTTAGGGACTCAGTTATTACTTTTCCTGGCAAAGGAGTACCTTCCAGCACATATTTGAATAACCTCTTTATTCCTCTCAGCCAGCATGAGATGCTTTGGAAATTGATGACCCAGCTGCAGGTGGTACAGTGAAACAGCAAATTTTGCAATGCTTTGATCATCTCAGGAAAGCTCTCGGTTCTGGAAGTCTTTTGTCTTACATTCTGTCAGCACAATCCAGAAAAGGTACTAGCAGTAGCTAGCAGTAACTAGCATCTGCTAATGTTACTTGAATGAGTTTTACAATCTACGTAAAGAAAATAGATTTTTAAAAAATCCGTCTTGATTTTCCTTGGATCAGTAATCATACAAATAAGCTAGGGAAGATCACACTCTACATTTAAAAATACATATTTTAAAAGGGTATTGATGAAGTTTTTAATTGATTGTTTTCTTGATCTCACTCCATTTCTCTTAGAAATACAAAGCTCCCCATTTTAAAGACTGCCAAAATCTATATCTAGCACAGCAAGGGAGAAACAGTGTCTGTTGAACTCAAGCCTGCTTGGCTGGTGGTGGATATTTATACAGCACTTCCTATTTAACCTTTCCCTCTACTTTTGTACTAATCTGCAAGACATGCTGAGAAAGATAATAAGCAAGATTGCAAGATACTACAGACAAGACATGCAGAAGTCATCAAAAGAATTATTGCTGTTGTAACAGGTAGATGGAGAATAGAGGCAAGTGAATCAATACTGCTTTGCTTCATGTTGGTGTAATCCTGTTGATTTTGGTGAGATTAGATGGTTAAAAATTAGGAAAGATTTTAGCCTATTGTCTCATCTGATGCATAAATGTGCCACACTTGAACCTTGACAATGACTGCAGTGAAGAATAATTGAGAGGACACAGAAACCTAAGGACTATCAGATATAAGGTAGAAAGATACCAATTTTTTGGAGGTTAATTTTTATTGTGATTATTATAGCATCAAGACTATCCTCCTAGTTTTTAGTTCAGGAAATGTATAAAACAGTCATTATGTTTGGCACCCATATTCAAATCACAGGACAGTAGCTGGCAGATACTTGTGTAAGAACAGTACATTAAAAACAAGCACTGAGAACGCTGGAAAGAATTATAATAAGATAATTGAACATACAAGATGAACAAGAATAGCACCAGAAACCAGTGGATTAAGTCAAGTTAAACTTTGAAAGATTTATTTGCACAGTAGTTCAAAAGTAAACTGCCTGAACTTGCTAGTGTCTTTTTTTTAATGTGTTCATTAGATTAGAACAAGACTCAGACACTGAATTTTATTTCTACATTAGCTGCATAAAGACGCTGAAATAGTTTCAGTATGAAACCATCAACTAAGTAATCCAGTAATTGTGGCCTTTGCATTTGGGGGGGGGGGGGGGGGGGCACGTGGAGGAGATTGTGTTATAGGCACAGCAAACTCTAATGCCTACATTAAGATTGCCTAACTCAGTGGAAACACTAAACCCCTCAATTTACAGATATTTATAACTTTGCTAAACTAATTGTTTTTATTGAAATTTTCCATGCTTGCCCTTTGCTTCTGATTCAGAATTTATGTTTTTATTTTGTTTCTTTGTCATTCTTAAAGGGTATTGCTGAAAATTACTTGGTCGTATCCAAAACTGAAGTTAAGGAAAAAAATTTTCTGCCAATATTGCAAACATTTTCCAATCATTTCAGTGAAGACTTTTGTGAAGACTACGATGTTTGGAAGAAAATAATTCTAGGATCAAAGAGGTACATGTGTGTGTTCTGCTTTACATCCCATCTCATTTGGCTCCTTCTTACACCAAGTGATGTGTATAAGGGTTGAACAACACATTGGCTAATATGACTCCCAGCAAGAAACTGCTGTGAACTAAATTCTTAGTGGTGCCCCCACATCCTGTAAGGATTACAGATTCCAACTTGGGAAACAAGAACCTAAAATTAAGTTGCCACATGTACAGATGTTCAGCATCTTTCAGAATAGGCTAGGCATTTTCATTGTGCTCAAATAAACCTCAAGTTAAATTGAATAATGATTTGATCTGCTCGCAAAGTATTGCAAACTTTGAAAATGCTGAACTAGATTATAAGGAAAGGAAAACAACAACAACAACAAAATCCACATGGGAAATCGAGATGAATCCATGATACCACAGGAATGTAGTTTCTAAATTACTCGATTTTGATTGAAAGCAACATCCAGTACATTGCAGGTTAAGAGTTCACCATATAAAAAAATGAAACAAATATCTAAGTAAAACATAAAGATAAGCAAGTGTCAGAAGACCATAACCTTACAGATGTCCCACATCTATATGGAAATGAAGATACACGCAATTCAATAATTTTACTTACAGCTGTTCTGGGAACCTCAACCTGGATCAGCAAGAAGATGTAATGGAGGCCTTAGGTCCCCAAATAGTATGCTAATTAATTTCAAACCCATATTGCTGTGTTGTAAGATTCTGGGTAAGCATGATATGCCTAGAGACCTTACTAAATTTTTTTGGGCATTTGAGAAATAATTATCTTAGCAGAATAGCTCTTTTAGATTATTTTATGTCTCCTTCAGGAAAATGCAACCAAATACATGGCAATTGAGATCTCCGCCTCTGACTCAGTTTGATTTCCAGTGAGAAACTCAGTTTGAGTTCCACTGAGGGCTTGGAAATGAAGCAGAACTGGTAGAGTGATCAAATCCCTCCTGTTTTATAATACAATGTGCAATTGAAAAATAAATGCATTGTCTAGACTTACCTGCTGGGATTCACTGCAGTGAAAATTGAGGTTCGGGTCTCCTGGTCTTCCAGTTCAGACATCTGTCAGAGCATGTCAGGGATCCCTGCAAGCTCACATGTCTAGGCCTCCTTTCTATTAAAAAAACTTGAATATGAAGGAGAAAGGTGGCTGATATGCCAATATCTTGCATCAGTATGAATACAGGATACTGGGAATTTGGAACCCTTCCTGTGTTAGTAATGTAAATAACTGTTTTTTGTCAAACAGACTAAGAATAAAATGCTGTTGCTTTAGAAACTTTCTGTTTTGTTTTGTGTTTTTTTTTTTTTCTTGATCTAAGATAGGACCTGCTTGGCTGACAGGCAAACACAATCAGGCAGGAAGGATATCTGCTTCAAAAGATTAAGTTTACAAGGTGATGACTGCAATAGTAGCCATACATTTGATTTCCTTTCTTTCAGGATTGTCTGCAGTGAAACCTAGATGGAATTTAGCTGCCGTTTATCTGAAGTGTAAAAGATAGATTGTAGGCCCAGAACAATATCTAAATAAGAAGATGGACATACCAGTGGGTGAAAACTGAAAAGAAAATTATCACATAATTGTGTCTTTACTCTTTGGGTGTTTTACATAGTGGCATTGAATAAAAGTGCAATGAAGTGTCAGTGAATATACCCTTTATGTTAAAAAAATTTTCAGATTTCATATTGTTTAAAGATTCTTTGGAATAAAAGATGTATTACATGTATTTACCAAAATAAAACAGCTCTAAACCAAAACAAGCTAGTATTTGGTAGTAATGAGATCAAAGTTGGAAAATAACTCACAAGTCTATTAGCAGAGTACATAAGTAATCACTGCCTTTGATTTTTTTTTTTTTTGGTCTAATTTAGACTTTTTATTTAGTTGTGGTTAGTCAGTTAGTTAGTTAGTTAGTTGAAGTTAGTGCTTCCTGTTTCTAACCACGCTGCATTTCCTTATGTCTCAAAATCTGGTTTTGCAAGGTAGTAATTATGGGCAAGATGTTACACCAGTTTATACTGACATTACACTGGCATTAGATCAGCTCACTGTCTTGGAAGGTATTTTGCTACCTCTTTTAAACAAAAATGACCTCAAGCACTATGGAGCTGCTAAGTGTTCACCTTGTAGGGATTCTTTCTTCAACTGTGTTCTGATGCAGTCAAAATCTGGGTGCCTACATGTGTCTCCTTGCCGTTTATTCTCTCTTTTCAATTTGGGATATTTTTACAGTACTTCATATTGTTAACCTAAGTAGTGGTTCTTAAATTACTGTGACATTTAAAATATGTTAAGATATATCTTGCAACATAAGACTCTTTCCAACCTTGCTTTCTTCAGTCCTTGCATTTCTAGGATTTAGGGTTTCCTGTCATCCCAGTCAGTTAAATTACACTTTTGCTAGGATTCATGATGACATATTTCTAATGTAGATCTTCAGTTTGATACTTTAGCCACACAGTAATAATATCCTTCTGAATGGGGCCAGTAATTACTGAATTTGGGCCTGCATTCTCACCAATTGATTTAAAAAGTATATTCAATAGAAGAAATATTGCTGATCAAGTTCTTAATGTAAGCCACTTGTATTATACTTTGAGGTCTTAGTGTGTTTGGGACTTGAATGTAACTGATCAGTTTACCGCCACTGAGACAATACTAGACACAGTCATCCAGAGGTTGAAATGACATGATGTTGCTCTCAAAGTGTGGTCTTACTTGGATACTTAAAACATGTGTTTGTTTATATTGTATAGCTTCCTGAGCATTCGTCACCTTAGCAGTCCAGCCCTGCTGTCAGCAGTTCTGAAGTATTTGTTATTTTATACACTGTGGAGTCCTCTGTGGTCGTCCTCCATTTATTTTCAGTTGAAAGAATCTTTGGAGCTTTCATTTAAACTTGTTTTGATTTCATCTACTCTATCTGCTGAAACTGGCATCACATTTGGTGGAGAGTGTTTTTGTTTACTGTTATAAAACTGACCCTGACATTATATGTTATTATGTATATTATTTTACAAAACTTTTATCTCCTTTCACAAGATAAGAAAGTTTTTTAATAATGAGTATGTTTTCCTCTGCTATGAACAAGAATGATTTGTATAAAATTTGTATTAAATTTATATAAAATCATATTAGGGTTTAAAATGCTACCACAAAGTAAGGTAATTAGAACACATTCAGCCACAACAATAAGGAAGGGTGTCCATTCTTCAGTTGTCTGGGGTTTTGTCTTCAGTCTAGTTCTGGGGAAAATTTTCAGGTTATTGTCCTTGGGAGAAACATTCGAGTTATTGACTCATAACTTTGAGTAGGTGTCGAGTCTACCATTGTCAAAGAGGGTACCCACACACTTAAGGGCCTTGCTGGATTGGGGCCTTAGGCATTTCTCAAATCATCTGCCAGGACTGTGTTTAGTACACTACAACCGAGCTATTCTTTCCTGACTTGGAAAAAATCCCTCCCTTTCCAGCTTTTCTTGGCAGAGAGACAACTTTTTGGTTCCTAGCTCTGTGAATCACTCCCAGGAAAACTAATACACTCTCCAGAACTTTTTTTCTTGGTTGGTGTCAGGTTTTGTTATAATTTTACCAATCAATCAGTCCAATAATTTTAACAAGCCTGCAGTACTTCTTTGAGCTTTGTTTCCTATCACTTGAAATTAAAAAGCATTTTGGTGAAGGAAGTCAGACATTCTTTCTTTAAAAGAGAAAAGACATGTAAAGTAAACCCAGGAAAATCAGAGGTAGCTTAATTCTCAATTAACAGATATAGCTTTACCTATAAAGACAATCTTTTTCATAATTCAAACTAGTTCAATTGAAGGATTTAGCACATAGTCCTGACTCATATTTTACATTACTTCAGTGCTAGACCTCAGCTGGGAGGATGAAAAATTTTATCCCGAAATTCATATCTGATTTATGTTTGAGTTTTCCCCAGCTGACTGAAATTCTGTCCAGAGAAAATTCAACATGAGCAATGCTATGCAGTCCGAGTCTGTCTCAATCCTAGTCCCAAATTCAAGTTCAATGTGCTTGCTCTGAGGACAAATACTTGTTGATGTCTACACAGAAAAAGAGACAGATGGATAAACACGGTCTTCTTGCATCTGTCTTTCCTGCTCTCCCTCTCCTCCTTCTACTGCCCAACCAAAACATCTGTAATTAATACTTTCATGGAGGGAATTCTCCATCTCACAAATACAATGCTTGGTTCAGTTGCCCTCTCTTCCAAAAAAGGATTAAAACTATATCTTATGGAAGTGCTCTGATTCATGTGGATTCATTCCCTCTTATGGCTACTCCAAATTAAAAAAAAAAAAAAATTAGATATTTATGGAATCACAGATAGACCCAAGTCCAAGTGCTATACCCTATAACCTGTCGCACTCTCCATTTTCAACTGGGTTTTACTTCTGTTGTCCTATGGGGAGGTTGTTTCAGCATCTCAACCCTCTGATGGTTAGATGGCTGCTAACATCTGTCCTAACACATATTATTCATCAGTTTATACACTATTTTCTCTTTACAAGATTATCCTTTACAAAATTATTGTTAGGGAGATTTATTTCCTAAAAAGAAGCTTTATTTCCTGAGCAGTTTTCTTTTTTTTTTTCTCTGCAGTTTAGCAGGATCCTCTCTTATTCCAAAATTCTTTCCTCCTTTAACTTCTAAGCCAGTTCTGTCAAGAGCTCTTCCCTACCAGTTTACCTGTGATTTAAATACAAGTTCAAATAGACCAGTTTGGGGATTCTTTATTTTTAAGTCACTGGTACACAAGCTGTGACTTATCCCATACAGTTCCCTGATTTTTATATTCTAGTTGATTCCATTAACTAGTTCTCAGTTTACCAAGGCTTTTTTTTTTTTTTTTTAAAAAAAAGCTATATTATTTATACTAAATTGTTTTAAATATTGAATGTTAAATATTTAAATACTGACTGTTGAACCTTGAATCTTAGATACTTTTGTATTGGGAGGTGGGTTGTTTTGTTTAATTACTTCTGATTTTTCTTTTTATTTAAACTCAGTTGGCTTGTTAGGCCTCCATTCAAAATTATTTTGTATATACATTTTCCATATAGTATCTCCACTACTTTCCAACAAATCTTTAATAGCCTTATTTCTTCCCAGCTGTATAACTGATGTATAAACAAATTATGTCTTCCTTCACAAACATCCTACCATAGTTAGTATAATTTGCTTCTGATAAATTAGTATTTTCCATAATTGCACAATTCTCAAAAGTACTTCTCTAATAATAGCTGACAATCATACTGATTTCCAACCCAGGGGAGCTGAAGAAAATTCCCATATCAAGCTTTGGTTTTACACAGCTTTGAGACAATTAGCTCACTTTTCCATGTTATCCCTTAATATCCCCATTTGAGAATGTCATGACATAAATGTAATTTTTTGCATTTTTTATCTTTTTTGAGAAGTTTTGTGGCTTTTATAAAGACTGAACCTACACTGACTGTTAATTTTGTTGGGTTTAGTTTTATATCCTGAAGTATCTAAGACAGTATCTACTCTTAGATTTTTCTATAAATAACCCTTCATCAAAAGCCCTGACAATTTTTCTGTAAAAGGAGGTAGCTCCCATAAAGTGAATAACCTTTTCCTGGCTTTGGTATAAATTTCACATCCTTTCTCTCTTCCAGTTCCTCCTTCTAGATATAGATTATGCTTTCTCCTGTTCTTGCTCAAGATACCCTAAATATCAGCCTCTCTCTCCTTGGGGTACACTCTCTAGTATCTTCATACTGCAGCTCTTCCTGCTTTCTTATGGCAGTAGATGCCCTCTTTTTCTGCTTTACCTCTACATCTTCCGTTTCCTTTCTGTATCCTCTAGTGTACCATATCTTGTCTGCTACTCAGCTCCCCACCATGAGTTCCTGTGCCCTCATGGTCCCATGCTTACATATGTCAATATGCTTGTTCAGATAACATGACTTACTGCTCATCTTATTCATGAGATGTCTGCAAATCCTCCTGGCCATATCATTCATCAGACATCTTTCAATTCTGTCTCATTCTTCAGATGTCTTTATTCCATATGTTCTGTCAATGAGGCAAAACATGCAAATGTTGCTCACAAGGTTTACACACGTGCTCAGCACCAGCATTGAGTCACTTTTGCTGTCTCTTTATTCTTCAGAATCTCTCACTGCTGCTCTTGGTTGTCACCTTTCAAAGAGTGGGAAAAGGTCATATGACTGTTTCCTGCTCTCAGAATACTGTCAGTTTAGTTATTTGAGCCTTTACCTTTTCATACTCCTGCTGTCTGAATAGCTTTGGAATTAATTACAGAGCAGTAGTGAAACCAGAGGGCTTCACTCACATGCTGAGCTGCAGGATCTCTGTTCTCTAGGTAACACACAGACCCCAAGCAGATGACAAACCAATAAACTGCTTGCAAACTGCATGCCTTGTAAACTGTATCATACAAAACATCTTTGGATAGACAATTCATTTACCACCAAAATAACAACACTGTAATCTTTCCCCTTCAAAAGCAGATATTACATAAAATTTTACTATTTTCTCTTCTCTGTGTGCGGGAGAGAAATACCTATGAATGTTGCTTATGCAAATGTTTTACAGACTGATACTTAAGCTGGACAACAGTACTTCCGTCTTGTCTTGCCTTGAACTAAATGTTCTAACTTCTATGCCAACATCATGAATGGGCATACTTTCTCTGGGACCTTGTGATTATGTGACCAGTCTTTGATCGGAGGAGTAAGTTTGGGTCACACAGCATGGTCACAGAGCACAGAGCACTAATCCAAGGCAAGGATGTCCAGGAGGTTTGGATTTGTTCAGGCTAACGTTGCATTCAGAGTCTTGAAGCTGTATCAGGGACCATCTGCTCATGCACAGCTAGAGCCAAGTTGGGACAAAAGCACACAGCCAGCCTGAGCTCCATATCATGTGCTCTAGCTCAATTGACAGGACAGAAATGTGCTTATAGCATGATCTGGATCATGTTTGTACCCGTGGGTGATGCAGGGGGGAAAAGACTTCCTGGAAGCCCAAGCCTATTTATGCAAGGAGGAACAGCTTCAATGGGAGAGAAACAGACCAGTCTCTCTGTTCCTCAACATATTGGCTAGATTCAACAGTCTTCCCAGGGTGATTTGTCACAACACATTTTTCTCTCAGTGCTTGTGGGAACCAGAAGATGCTGTCTCCCAAGAAGCATGACAGCAGCAGTCAGCAGCTGGAAACAGCTGGCTCTCACAGATGCCTCTCAGTGATGTACCAGTTGCTGGCTCTACTGAAAGTCACTCAAAAATTGCTCTGTATTTGGCCCCAGGGCCTTCATTGTTGACTCTGCTCTATGTCAGAGTTAGTGCACTTTGCAGAACAAGGTATATATCAGTAGAGATGCAATGAGAACTGGACCAAGTATTTCATACCTTACTTCATGTGTTTTGTAAGGAGGGACAGAACATTATAGCTCTCCAATACTTAAGCCTCTAACTGCAAATGGCAGGTCAAGACGAATCCCAGGGGGAGGCAAGATAGAGAAAACAAGAAACAACCAAGTTTCCTTGAGCTACAGTGAATTCTGAAATGAAGCAATGGTCCAAGGCAGTAGATCAAAACCCCTTATCCCAGCTCCCTGTGGGAATTAGGTTGTACCCAGCCCAAGACAAGGCCCCAGCTGTGCCTCCCTGCTCCCTCAGACAGGAAACTCAGAAATCTCAGTTAATCTATCTTAACCACAAAAATTTCCTAGCTGTATATTAAAAGCTTTCTCTTTGCAGAGACGGACTTTATCAATCAAACAAGATCAGTTTATCTCATATGAACAATTTTCCTATTGTCTATCAAGTGTCTGTTTCTCTGCAGAGCTGAGAGTAAGCACAAGAACACAGGCTCTCCTTGAAGTTGTACTATGTAAAGGAACACTTGTAATATCTTTAAGGTAAATTACCTGTTAATCTTCTCTTTGGCTTGCTGCACCTTTTTTGTGTAAACAGAAAAGGGAACCTCTGTAACTGTGCACAGTGGCTAAGAAAATCTTTCTCTTGTTCTAAAATTATCTTGGGCCATACCCAAGTATTGCATCTGTAGGAGGTAACATCAACCACAGCAGTGCCAGCCAGAGCCAATACAACGATGTCTGAGGCAGGGTGGTTTTTTGACAGATGAACCAAAGCATGAAAAGAAGAGGCAGGGAATTAAACACTGTGGGAGAGGCTGTTCTAGCAGTAACCACATCTGGCAGGAAGCACATATGTCTTGCAAGTAAACTTTACTAATGGCAAAATTTAACAGAAAAAAAGGACACCTGGATACTACAGATAAACAACAAAAGCAAACTTTATGATCCTTGGAAGTTTCCTTGTCGCAAGACTCCAAGGACACAGTCCTATTCCTATTTTCAAATGAACAACAGCCCTTCCACCTTAGAAAAGCTGTAGAGTATGCACCCTGCCACCTACAGCAGCTACCTGCTGGATGCTTGCAACGGAGCAATTGTTGCTTTACATGTGTGGCAGTGAAACACCATGTGGTTCCCAATGGCTTTATATACAATATATTCCATTGGTGCATCTTCCTCCATTATCAAAGCTATGATCCCTCTGTTTCCAGCTGTTCTGCATTTCCACCCCTGTTTTCAGGGCTTAATAACTCTGTCTCAAAAAAAGTTGCCACAGGCTCAGTTTTAGCAAATAAAATCTCAACCGAAGTAAACACTGCAACATGAACTTTAAATTATCATCACGTTTATCTTCCATTATTTGTATGAAGTTTTTCTTGCTTCTACTTTCTTAAAGAAGCAATTTGCACAGTAAGTCAGAATTTTAAAATATGAGCTTTACTTTTACAGAATGACAAATGGTGAATATATAAAAAAATATGAGCTCTTCTCATTTAGTTTTGCAACCTCCTATTTACTATGGGAATTACTATGTACCTCACTATCTGAACAAAGAGTTTTCTCTTATTCCAAAGTTCAGTTTTGTTAGAGCCAGTCACTTGCAATGGCAGAGAAACAGGAAAACACATAATAATGCATGTAGATTTGGTTTTATGTACATATTTAATCCCAATTTCCAAAATTCCTTTTGTTGCCCTAATTATCATCAAACTGTGTATAGTGCGGTATTACCATGGATATCGTGGCCATGCCCCTATTGTCCTTTACCCCTTGAAGCTCTATCTGAAAAAAAATTATAAGTGCATTTTACAGGTCAGACTAGTAAATGTTTCATAAAACTCATGTTTTAGACCTTATATAATAGCTATTCTTTTTTGAATCATCTCTTACAAGTATTTTCAAATACAGATCTTATCTTCCCACATAACCCAAGAAGATACCTATGTGTTGTTCAACACAAATCTTGCCAAACGAAGAAATAAATTGCAGGGAAGTATTTCTGACTTTTCGTGATTTATAAAGAATGAATGTCTGATCCAAATATTTAACAGAGAGTCTTAGCTAGTGTTATTAGGCCGACTAGTAGGTTTATGTGTCTTGACAATTACCATGTGTCTGTTTCTTTTCTCAGCTTTTACTCCCACTTCCTTTTTCTTTTCTTTTTTTCGGGAGTACTTCAAGTACCATGTCACTGACCACTTAGAAAGTAAGATATTCTTAAATCAGAGAGAAGGAAAGTTCCCCTCTAGACCTATATTCCTGGCCAGACAAGTTGAATTCTGATCTTCACTGAGTTCTCCAATGGGATAAGAAAAAAATCTGTTTTCTCAGGAATGAAGGGAACCACAAATCTAGACATCAAAAGCAACAAAAAAAGAGCAAATACTGGAATAGAAAACACTTCAAAAGAGAGAGTGAGCAGAAAACCCTCCTCCCCATACCAGCTGAATGGTTTGAATTGAAAAATCCTGGTTTTAATAGAACATTTACAAAACAGAGATCCTCAATTTAAGTTCCTCAGACAATCCTAATTTTGGCCCTGAATCCCAGTCTATAGAGACCAGCACTGCAGCAGACATTTCATGCACCACCAGTTCTGTTATATACTGCAAGAGAAGTTTACCCTTGAGGATGAAGGAGAGATTAAAAATCTCTATTCATTAAACTATCTGCAAGTTGAAGTGCCAGATGTAGTGGATTTCTTTTATTTTCTCTTTTTGTTGTTGTTGTTTTTTGTTTTCCCATGTTTTTTATTTGCTTTTAATATAAACATTATCCTCCTAACATTGTGCTAGTTCTCCTAAGTTATATTTCCATGTAAGAACGCTGTTTGATAGTCATTGTTTCAGGGCTACAAAAGGCATTGAGTGATCAGCATTGCAGGTCACATATTTAAACATTTAAATTTAGATTTAACTCTAAAAAATTTAGATGGTTTTATCTATCTATGTCTGTATACATACACTGGTATTCTTTTTCAATTCTGTTTTGTTTAAATAACAAACGTATTTACATTTTCTAGTTTTTGTTAACAGTATTGTGATTATGGTCTCAAAAACCTCTAAAGTGAATGTGCTGGTTTTGGCTAGTATAGAGTTAATTTAGTTCCTGGTGGCTTGTATGTGACTATGTTTTGGGTTTGTGCTGGAAACAGTGTTGATAATGCAGAGATGTTTTAGCTATTGTTGAGCAGGGCTCACACAGTCAAGGCCTTTTCTGCTTCTCACCCCACCCCACCAGTGAGGAGGCTGGGACTGAACAAGGAGTTGGGAGGGGTCACAGCTGGGACAGCTGACCCCAACTGACCAGAGGGATACCCCATACCATATGGTGTCACGTTCAGCATATAAAGCTGAGGGAACAAGAAGGAAGAGGGGGACATTTGGAGTGATGGCATTTGTCTTCCCAAGTCACTGTTATGTGTGATGGACCCTGCTTCCCTGAAGATGGCTGAACACCTGCCTGCTGATAGGAAGTGCTGAATGAATTCCTTGTTTTGCTTCGCTTGTGCACACAGCTTTTGCTTTACCTGTTGAACTGTCTTTATCTCAACCCATGAGTTTTCTCACTTCTACCTTTCCAATTCTCTTCTCTATCCCACCAGGGTAGAGTGAGTGAGTGGCTGGGTGGGGTATTTGCTGGCTGGGATTAAACCACAACAGGGAAGTAGAATAGGTATGTTTCTAAGTGCAGGCATATGGATTTTAATATACAGGGTAAGCAGTCAGGTCAATGATTGCATTATGCTTTTGGTAGGCTTGAAATGACTGGACATTAAGAGAAAAGAAAAATAAGAAGTGTTGTCTGCATTTAAAATTTATTTATTAATAACCAGAAATTATTATTACAAACAAGTTAGGCAATTAAAACTAATGAGCAATTGTTGTCTTTGCTGGTCTGTTTGAATTTACAACTTCATTATGTACATGTAGACCTCCTTTGAGTAAGGCCCTTGATATTTGCTTTCCAAGTGCTATGCCACAGGATTTTGGTTCTGCTCCGACTGGAAGAGCCAAGCTCTACAGCTGCTCCACCCACAGCAAATTTTGGTTCCCTGTTTATTGGAACATATTTTGAGACAAAACCGTGACTTATGGATCTGGAATCTGCTGTCTGAAAACATTCATAGGAACAAAAGTTTTCTCAGATTATTCACAAATGTTACCGAACAATAAAACTCTCTGCACAGGCTGAAGCCACACCCAGCATCTAATTTGTTTGAAATGGTTTTTAAAAATTTTTTATACTGCTTCACCACTTCTAATCCGGCACATTGTGTTTTTCTCTCTTTTTGATGTACTTCCTTAATCCGTGTGTTCTATTAAAATGGTTCATCTTAAAATTATTTCTCCCTTTGAGCCATTTTGGAGTTTATTTTTTATTTCTGCCAAGTTTAAATTAAAAAATAAATCACTGAGCTTGGCTAAAGCAAATGCAAGGAGGAGAAGAGATGTGATTCTTAGACTCATAGATTTATAAGATAAATCAGGTTTAAAGGGAATCACATATATTTTTCCCAGATAGTCTCCTAGCTATATGGATTATTTCATCACCTAGTTTACATTCTGGAAGTGATATAACAAAAGATGCAAATATCTCCTGCATTTCATAGAGGTAGCATTGCATTTCATAGATTATACCTCCACTATCACCAAGGAACATTTAAAATAAAATAAATTTAAATAAAATTAAAGTAATAACAACATATAAGAGCTTATTTAATCAACATCTGGATGCCACCAAGATGAGAGGAAGTTTTTTCCTGTAAAAAAATTAATATCAACAGTAAATAGAAAAAATAGATTCAGGTTTTCTGGAATTGTTATTAAGATTGTAGATTTCTCTATAAGATACATTCTATGCTCCATGTTTCTGTTTAGTTTTCAATGCTTCTCCTTGGTGTGGAATATAGAAAGCATTTAAGAATCAGAATTCTCAAATATTTAAAGAATATTGTAAATATATATAACAATGAAATACCCTTTGTCTCCTCAAGATGTCTTTCAACTCAATCATTTTTTTGGAATCCATTTTATTTCCAGAATATCTGCTTTAAACAAGACATACTCAGAGCTGAGTACATCCAGAATAATCCCCTTGGCATAAAGTATATATCACAGCTACAGGCATAGATGCTTGGGTTTTTGACAGGTTGAGAATCATGTTTAAAAAAGATCTTTTCCCTTTTTTTTTTTTTTTTTTTTATTTCGGTCCCTCAGGAGAAGTTATGGAGGTTTGCGGGTTTTTTTCTGTGTTCAACAGAATGCTTCAGTTAATTTATTTTACACTTCATTTCTCATGTATCTTTGCTCAATTAATATGCATATATCCAAATTCCAATGCTTGAGAGAAGGCTAGTAATAAGAAGATGAATTCCATATTTGGTTCTGGCTGGCTAAGCATCTAAGGGTGGATAAGGGCCAGGTACTAAACGGAAGATCCTTAGGGGCATATTCAAAGCATAATCATATATTGTATACAGCATCTTCCATAACACAGTCCTTGCCTGGGTGTTTTTTATGTGCCACAAAAGTAAAACTATTCAACAAGTTTCATTTTCATGCAGTCACAGAGCTACATGGAAGCTCATATGTGGTGTCCAGGGTATTGGACATGACAATGTTCATTCACAGATGATAATCGAAGGTTATTGCCAGCTTCTCTGTTAGGGGAATAGGTGGGTTAGAAAGTATTATTTCAAACCAGATGTCATGGCTATTCATCTTGAGAACTTATATTACTCTGCCAAAATGGAAGAAATTAAAATAGATTAATCAGCGATCACATGGATATTAGGCTTCCAAGCAATAGCCTTCAAGACCTGGAATTTACTTGTGAAATTTGCCTGCACTGTAATTTGCCTCTGCTGAAATTGAAAGTGAGGGAACCACAGAATTGCTATGTCTGAGATGACAGACTGTGGAGTTGTCCTGGCTTAACATCAGCTGGCAACTAAACACCACCCAGCTGCTTGGTCACTCCTCCCTCCCCTTGATGGCGTGGGGCGGAAATCAAATAAAAAAAAGGTAAAACTTGTGAGTTAAGAACAATTTAATAATTGTTCACCACCCACTGACCAATTCCCAGCCAGTTCCCCAGCAGTGATTAGCCCCTCCTGGCCAGTTCCACCCAGTTTATGTACTGATCATGACGTGCTATGGTATGGAATATCCCTTTGCTAGTTCAGGTCAGCTGTCCTGGCCATGGTCCCCCCCCAGATTCTTGTGCACCTTCTTGCTGGCAGAGTATGTGAAACTGAAAAGTCCTTGACTTAGGATAAACACTACTTAGCAACAACTAAAACACCAGTTTTAGGGAAGCTATATTTGAAGGATGTTTATATTTAATGAGTGCATACCTACCAATGTGTTAAAGCCGAATTATGTGTGACCAGGACTAAAAAGAGAAAGGAGGTGTGCACAAGATGTTAATGTAAGAGAATGAAAATATTATTGAGCTTCTTTTAACTTGTTAAAGCAACTTTCTTCACATCCCTGGTATCATTATAGAACATCTGACAGATTTTGTTAATAATTTTCAACAATAAGAGAGCAATACCTGCGGGAAGGGAAGGGAAGGGAAGGGAAGGGAAGGGAAGGGAAGGGAAGGGAAGGGAAGGGAAGGGAAGGGAAGGGAAGGGAAGGGAAGGGAAGGGAAGGGAAGGGAAGGGAAGGGAAGGGAAGGGAAGGGAAGGGAAAGACTTTCAGTCTGAATAAGGCACCATTCTACAAAACAGAAATATTGTCATTGGAGAAGCATGGGCTTACTGTTATTAACTTTATCCAAGCATTTGTATTGGCAAAACTATCCTGAAAATTTCACAGCCTATGGGCTTGAGGAGGATGGTGTCTAGGCATTTCTTGCTCCAGTTGGTCTGGTAGTACTGGCAGATATATGGTCATCTTGTGTTTCTGTTTCTACATTAAAACTGATCCACCAGAATTGCACTAGAAGAAAGAAAAAGAGGAAGCACATGACATGCAGATGCAGACTTGATCATTTTACTTAACATTCATGTGAGTGTTATCTTTGGAGTGAAGAATAAATTCTTATTAATCATCTTCCTCCTTCTTTTGGTCTAAAACACATCTTCAGGATTAGTTATTATTTTCTAATAAAAGGTTAACAGGAAAGTTATTGTCTTATGTAAGCAATGTGAGATCAGACGTGAAAGATAAATGAGTATACAAGAGTCCAAGAAGTATAAACTATACTTTTCGAAATAAGTAGAAATCCTGTAAGCAATACTAGTGGTAATAATAAAAAATTTCTAAAGCAACAGTTTGTTTCTAAACAGTTTATTTGTCTTGAGCCAAATTCATTCCTTGTGTATGTGTACTCAGATGGATTTGTTCCAAAGACTAATAAAGCCAATGGTAGGAAAACTCCAACAGCAGACTCCTGATCAGGACCATTACTCAGGATAGTTTTGATCCCATATGCTAACTGGTAGACTAGAGTCATGATCGTTATTTTTTTTCACAAAAGAGTCTTCAAAGCAAATGTTCTATGCTATCAATTCACAAATGCTAGCAAGGTCACTCTGAAAAAAAATGACGAAGTAAGTTTTTTAATTTAGTGATGAATAGTGATTAATCTAGATGAATCACTATGCCACTGTATGGCAATATGTTATATGGCAAGCCAGAAATTTTAATTACTTTTCAGATAATATTTCAGTATTCCAAGATGTAGGATTTAATCATAGCATACAAAAAACACACACATGAAGTAAAAATATGTGTATGGATCCTATTCACATGCCTATTTAGCCATAATCTTTTAAAGACATGGTGTTATGGTTCTAGCTTCCACACAAATTTCCTGGACCTGGTCCTCACAGCTGTGCTAACATCAGTGGTACCTACTCTAATTGTACACAATAGCAGTTAGCCTAACCATGACATAAAGAAGACCCATCAAATTCACTGTATACAAAAAAAAAAATAAATCTGGATCTTCAGCTATGGTGGGTGAATTCATCTCCCTGAAGATAGCTGCAAAACATTTCTTTTAATTCTATGCCAAATAAAGGCTGTTATTATGACAATGCTAAAAATGTAATGAAGTTGCTGCTCTAGTGAAAGCAGAAGTAGAATTTCTGTGATCTATAGAACTATACAATACATATGCCTATGCCTAAAATAATGGGTGACAGATTGGAAACCTGTGAATTTACAGCTGTAACCGACGTCCTCTTTGTACGAGAATAAGGAATTCTCGTACAAGAGAAAGGGGAGAAGAGAAATGATCTAGCATTAGATGGGGAAAAGGACTGTTTTCTCACTAACAAGACTAACTGAGCTGCCTGTAGACATGACAGAAAAACTCTCTTTGATATAAGCAAAGACTGGCCTCCAGAGAAAAAATGAAGTTAATAATTATTCATTGTTTGGAGGTTAAAGCAAGTGATTTAGTCAAATGGAATTCTTTTAAAATAAGCTAGTTAAAACAAGCAGTGTCACAGCAGCAAGTGTTTGCATAGTGTGATTTTGGAGACACATATGGTGTAGGGCCAGGACTGCAAAGGCAACTGGTGGAAAACAAAGGTCCAGTCACCACCTTTGGGACTCTGTTGAAAATGCAGATACTGAAATTTCCCCTGAAATGATTGCCTGGCCTAGGATATGATTAAGGCCTACAGACTGCCATAGTGCCATCTACTGACTGCCATATTATTCTTCGGAATGGTTGAGTGTCTGATGTGGGGCATGTCCATAAATGCTCAGTAAATAGGCCTAAGCACTACCAGGACTTTCAGATGATGCATTTCTTCATCTTCCTTAACTGCGAGACTAGATTTGATAAGCATGATAAGACAGAGTGTGATGAATGAAAATATGCCTGAGTTAGTCGTGTCTCTGTTCAGGGGAGAAGGGATGGAAACATTACTGTATCCCTGCTGGGTGACAACCCTCACAACAGGTTCATCCATTCACTCCTCCTCGTCCTCTGAGCCCAGAGAACATGTGTGTAACCCATGATAATGAGAAGCAATCCAGGAGGAGATGGGGAGAGTAAACATTTTTACTCATACATTACTTTTGTTGCCAGGATGCCTCCAGAAAGAGGGGTAGGTACTCATCTGGATCTACCATATTCTCACCTCCAAGATGTGAAATAAAAACTCAGTTCTGCGGTCAGCCCTTGCATTCTTGTGAGTTTGCGAGGAAGGACTAGGCAGGTACACAGACACTTGGACAAAATCTGGAGATGTGAATCCCAACCAGAAGATGACATTTTTTACAACCCAAAATATCTTCTCTGCTCTGAAGCATTGGGTATCAGCAAACACCCCCAAGATCAGCAGCTCTGCCTTTCTCTGGTGCCACCATTACCTTAGCACCACAATGCTGTCCAGAGGCCCTGTGGTCCACCCACTTCTTGAAATACTTTAGGACCCAAGATGCCCCTAAAAACCTGATCCTTGGCACCTACCCCAGAGCCATGAACTGCACTTTCTGGCCAGAACATAACAGTCCCCAAAGCAGAAAGACAAGCTGTCCAAGTTCTTCCTAGGTCCATTCCTATTTCTCTGTTGGATAAAATACTTGAAGGCAGCTATGCACAGTCTAAAAGTAGCATGGGAAGCATTTTTAGTGATATCAAACAGCTGCCTTGCTAGACTTCACAGAGATGGTCAAATAAGTAGAATATTCACCTGAAAACTAGCCATTATTTCTATCTTCCTATTATTTCTTAATGTAAGCCAGTCGTCTGGGGTTGTGGAAAAATAAAATAAAATATCCAGATCTAAATGGCCTTAATATCCTCAGGGTGAGAATCTATCCTATTGTGAGGAATCATACCTTGCTTTCAACTTCATACAGTTTTTAACCAAAAGTACCACATTTAGTCCTTATCCATCACCAACAAAATGCTTTAACAAACAAAAATGTCCCATGAAATGATAGGCATCCATAACCTACATAAGGAGACCACAAAGCTGTGCAGGTATTCCCATTGTCTCATGACAGAGTATATGCTTTAATAGGCAGGGATAGAATAATGGACCCCTTTGCTGGCCCATTAAATCCACTTCTTTAATAACAACATAAAAAAGAGAGCTAAGATGACTACAGTTTACATATTATATGAATAAAATTAATTATTTTTTCTAATTAGGTCATTGGACAAAACTACATTTAAGTTGGGTTTCCTCATTAATAGTGCTTGAATTTGGTCAAGGAAGGCCCAAATCCATAGTAGAAATACTATCACCAGAACTCTGGTACGTGTGAAGAAAAGAGTGCGGGTAAAAGCAGAAAGGTACTAAAAAATGCACTCTAACCTTTTCCTTATCTCCACAATTTAAAACCCTGTTCTGTAATGTTTGCTACACAGAGCAATCTAAGAACCTCACTATAGGGTCTTCAGAAGTGCCTAAAGAGACTTAGTGGGTAATAGAGGCAGTAGCACAGTGGAATGTCAATGAGGATTTAAGTTAATGCAGAGCATTACGCCCCTCTGCTCTACACACTGTTCCCAGACTAAGCCTATTACTGTGATGTATCTGGCTTCAAAAAAACAGGGACACAAAACATTCCATCAGCTTTTTTCATTATGGAAAACAGCTGAAAGATTATATGTACATGTATGAAAACAGAAATGTCCTAATTTTGATGAAACTTTTGAAAGGTGAAATTTAAATCTCCTTTTTACCACTTCATTTTTGTGGGAGGAAAAAGAACTCTTTCTCTCTCAGTCTCTTTCTGCCAGACATTTTAATCCACTGGAAATCAGGTATGAGGGGAAATGTTTTAAATTTTTGTTTTAATGCTAAAATGAAACCTTGTAAACATTTTGAAACTTTTATCAATAAACAATTTTTGAAATTAATTTCCCTAATGTTTTTTAAAGCTCTTATGGATTGTTTAACTTCTGGTTTTAATTCAATCTGCTCTGCCCTGCAAGCACAGAATAACGGATGGATTTTCTTTCAAAATTCCAGAGGACAGATTTTTCTCCTTTAAAATAAAAGCAAGAAATCCTAGGCTCTCTCGTTCTTTCTCCAGTATGGTTTTACATTTGTTAATACTGACCAGTGGAAATGCTCATGTAAAAGTCCATGTGCTATTTATATTCCATGTTCTACATAATCAGACCTCTGTTGAGTTACCATTCTACAACCATAGTGAGAATAAAAAGGAGAGCTGAAAGGCACTTTGCTTTCCAAACTTTTCTGAAAAGGGTCATCTGACTAGATTCACTTCAACCAGATAGACTCCAAAACATTACTCTTCCTTTTCAGTCAATACAGGAATTTCTTCCCACCAGATCTTGACTGGGCATTAATTCCCTTCAGATGAAGGAGACAGCAAAGGGTAATTCAGTTCATAACATCTGTGGTTCAGTTAGGTACCCACATGTGAATGAGACGAACCCAGACCTCAGCAAATAATATGCTGGAGACATGCTCCTTTAGAGCAGATCCGTAGCCATTAGATACTGAAAAATGAAACACCTTTAAGTTAACTTTAAGTTATGTACTAGCTCATTTTAATCAGCAGCTTTTTTAAACTCTTAATTTAGCCCCTTTTCTCTTTTTTTTTTTTTTTTTTTAATAATTTTTCAGTGGTACAAACTCTTAATATTTGTGTATGTGGGTTTGTTGTCAATGTCAATGTGTATATAGTCTTGTTGGGATTTGAAGGGTTTTACTTAGTTGGTTTTGCTTTTGGGGGGTGGATGAGGGAGACAAGAGAAGGAGAGAAGACCTGGTAGAATATACAATAGATCTGAAGACTTAAAAATTGTAAGCAATTGATAAAGAAAAAGATTCTAAATTCTGAACATATGTTGGAGATAGAACAACACCTTCCCATCTGCTCTTCCCTGTACATAACCAAGTAGAGAAGTGTAATAAAGGCAACATCTGGGTTAGAAAAAATTTCCAAATTAGATCACCACAAATCAGTAGTTAATGAAACACTAGGCTCTCCTCAGTGTTGGAATGAATTATTCATTTCCAGCTAAAATTGTTGGGTAATCTTTTCTCATCTGATTGGAATGTTTTGCAACAACTATTTGTTTCATTTGCGTTTTTTCCCTTTTTCTATCTAAACTCTTAGTCCAGATTGAATTAAATAGTAAATGCCAGTAAATTAATTTCACAGTGTGCTTCACTTGAACAACTATAGATAATAAGATTTTATTTTAAAAGAATGTATGTGGGACTCAAATGTTAATATTTATGCAATTGTACATGCTTCATAAATTCTAGATCATGGTGCTGAGAGTGCACGTTAATTCCTTACCTGTCTGTTTAGGAGAGCTGCATCTGACATGAAAATTCCTGTTGCAGTCTAGTCTTTATCTCCTGGAAACTTTAAGAACCACAGTGCACTGACTTACATGAACAGGAATATTTCCAGTTCGGAAACAACGTACCAGACCAACTTTAATTTGGTTAATTTGAGCACATTTGGTTCAAATGAGCACAGTATTCCAACCTGGTTAAACACAGATTATTCAAGCATCAGTGAGATAGAAAACAAATTAGTAACTGGCATGAACGGCATAAATGGCACTCAAAATATTAAAAACAAAACCAAAAAATCGCAGCAGCAGTTGTTCTTAAATAGTTGTCCCAAATTCTTCATATGAGTTTTATATTTTGTTTGCTGATGATTGCTGAGCTTTTAATTACACTTAACTAGAATAATCAGTGCATTAAAAAAGTAGCACACTAGTAAATTTACCATAGCAGTGGATACCTCCCTTCTGTGCATTTTCACAGAATAAATAGTAAATTACTTTACCATAGAAACTTTCTCATACAGGTTTTAATTTAATTTATACCTCATTGCACAGAAAGGACGTATTTTTTTGTGACTTCAGTGAATTGCAGAGGCTGTACAAAAACTGTTCCATCACTCATACCTTCTAAAACATCACACAGATCTCATTGAATCTCTTTTCATTTGTCTCTAAGGCAGGGAATCAGTGTTGATCTGGGATCAAGGTATTCCCTTTCTGCCCCTCTGGAGTGGCCAGTCAGTGAGTGACTAGATGAGACTTTTAATGTCCAGTGTAGCTCTTGCTCAAGATCTCTGTTTATAAGTACTGAAAGGAAAATTGCAAGGGTGGTAATTGTAGCAGTCATCCTGGGAGCATATACCTGCTGGAAACTTTGCTCAATTACGGAACTGGTCTATTGTTCCTATAATTAAGAGATTGTTGCTTTAAAGACACTAAGGTAAGGTCTCTTTTTTTGCCCTAAAGCATTTAACCCCAGATGTTATTGGGATGAAATAGATGGTGTTGGCATCTGGAAAATTCCATATGTGAATTAATTAATGGCAGAGTGGTTTGGGTTTTTTTCTTTAAGATTTGGGGAAGTACTTCTGTAGGTTATGTTGAAGCTGCAACGTGAGGGGATCTTGTAAAAGTAAAGAGATCTGATAATGAGCAAATTAATCAAGGAAATTACAAAAGAACGCTGCAAACTGCTTTAAAAAATCATGAAGTATTACAAATATATCCCATACAAACTGTTAAACATTTCTGCATATAATAATCCATTTTATATAAATAATAATAGAAGTTACCATATGCTTAGGCTTTTAAGATTCCATATCTTGAAACCAAGTACCCCACAACTAGGCAAATACTCTGTCTGTGCACCTGACTTGTATATAATAATTAAGTAAGCAGACACAAAAACACCAATATGTGCACATAGGCCCATATGCCTTTCCTCCCTTTGTGGGTCCTCTAGATGTTTTGACTGCATAAAATGAAGTTTATATTAAGCTTTTTGGAATAAATGAATTAAAGCTGAAACTGACTGTGATCTGTGGAATGAATTATCTAACATTAGATATGTCATTATTTTTTCATCATATAGGCACATTCTTAATTACATGTTTACCCTGTGTTTTTGTAATAGATGGAATGTCAATGAGAATTAACATTTGTTCCATTAATTCATTTTTCTTCACTCGGATTTTTTTCTTTCTCCTGCCTTACAAGATCAGACATCTTTTCAGGAGACTTTTATTAGAGAAAATTTCTTTCTTAAAAGAAATTCAGGGGCAGGAAACGTTTGCTGGAGAAGGCAGCTAAAGGACAGTTCTTTTTTTTTTATTCTCTAAAAACCACTTTTGCATATTCTCATGCTGCACTTGGTGTTTCTAATCAAGATCAAGGGGTGTTTCCTACTGTTTTGGGCTTGTATTAATTATTCTGCACATCTGTTCCTCCCAAACAGAGAGCACAGATGTGAATGCTTGTACAAAAGTCAAAAGTGGGGTGGTCTACAAGTATTTTAGATGTCTACTTGCCCTGCTCTCAGTAGGTAGACTACTTCAGGCTTCTCCATAACTCTTCCTAAGCTAAAGGCAATAGGGATCTGGCTAAGACTGGTTTTCTTCCACCATCCTGAAACTATGACCTCTGAACTTTGTATTTTTCTTAGAATGACAGCATTCGCAGTGAGCAATAACACAGATTACTTTCACTGAACTGTTATAAAAGCACTTTCTAATCTCAGCCCTACAGTGAGTTGTGCTGTAGGTGACAAAAGCCTTCTCATAATATTACAATCAAGTATACTGACTTGGTACACAAAGGAAATGAATAGAAACATATGCCTTTTGTAATGATTTCACATGTAATTAGTTTTCCATAGATTGGATTTCAGCCACAATTCCATCATTTTCTCCATTTTGTTGAATCCCTGTTGACATTTCAATAACTTTCTTCCATCACGAACAAACACTTTTACTCTGGCTGGCTGCTTTAGCTCTATTAGTTTTCACAGGAGTTGCTGGATAGAAAAACATGTGTACAGTTGACCACAAAAACAAGTAAAAAGAAATTTTATTCAAAACCAGAGATGTGTCAGAATCAATTTGTGAAGCACTGTATGAGTCGAATTCTCCCAGAGTGGAATGACTCTGCTGCTCAACAGCAGAGAGGAGAAGATGTATTTCCCGGACCAGCAAATGGCCCACCAGTGACAGCACCCACATGCAACAGGGGCAGATGAGATTCAGTTTCCCTTTCTGCTTGGTCTATGCCAGCAATTTCAGTTTAACTGAGCTACAAGACACTGATTTCATGACCACAGAACAACTTGGTATTCCTTAGGAAAATGGGTTTCTCTCCTCTTATCCCATTTTCCTCTTTTTCTCTCACCAATTTCAAGCTTTTTTTTCATGATACAGATAAAGAAAGAAGAGAAACTCTCTTAACATTTCATCTTGCAAAAAAATTCCAATTATAAAGAGGTTGCTCATAATTTTTGAAAGTCTAAAGATTTTGCTGCCAAACAATTGACACTAAAATCTGAAGAAAAAGGAGAGGCTGATCTGAAAAGCTCATATTCAATCCATCTTTAAATTATTTTTTGTTAATTCCACCATACAGGCCTAAGTGAGTTTTAAAGATTTAAGGCAGAAAGGCTGCCAATTAATCAGGTTCAAGGTTTTCTACACTGTACCCCACTGATGATTGAGACAGTACCAAACCGTATCTGTTGTCCTGGACAGCAGAGGAGATATTGCCACAGGTTCAGACACATCAAAGCTAAGTCAAATAGCATCTACTCAAGGTAATTTGTTAGGACACATCACCACATTAACACAAAAGCACTTTGAGTACCTGAAATAGGTTAGGCACCTCTTACAATGTTAGCCAGTATGGGAGTCATGATCCTAGAGCCCTATGAATTTTGTTTTCAGTGGAAGAGAAAAGAAGAAAGGTTGACACATAAAAAAGGTAATATAACCTGACCCACAGAAAAAGTTGAAAGAATCAGCTAAGAACTTTCCTGTTTCCATGTTATGAAATAAAATACTATAAGCATGAGAAACAGACCACCTACCAAAATGGTGAATATTTACACATCAGCCAGAGACTGCAGTCTGACTGTGTTACAATTTACTGGGAGGAACTACTCCTGTCATCTCTAAGTTAGTGAAATATTTCAACCAGCTTTCAGTACTTAAATAAGTTCAATGTGTAAAGTGAGTTTAAAAGTGGTTCATGACTTCACATCAGCTCATTCTCAGAAATCTATTTTTTTTGGCGATATTCTTGCTTTTTGAAAGCACTGTATGATATCAGTTTGGCACAATGAAGGGGATATTTTTTTTGGTACAGTTCCTGTTACCAATAACAGGATGAGAAGCAGTGATGCAGCCAAGGGATTAAGAAAATCAATTCTGCTTACAATTAAGTATCAGCAGTTTGTTCAGTGTTTTTCCTATTTTCAGTAGCAAAAAAAAAAAAAAAAAAAAAAAAAAAAAAGACATGATGTTCTTTTTTAGACAAACACTTTACAGATTAGATTACAACCCCAAACCTGCAGTAAGAATGCTGTCTCCCATAGAATAAAAGATATCTTGGGCCTCCATGTCATGCAAGAACTGCGTAGCAAAAAGTCTAGTAACAGTCCTGGATTTTAACCTGCTGAAGAGTGAACTGGGTATATGCCATGATCATAGTGAGCAGTCAGGCTCCTCTTACTACTTCCATACTCATTCCCTTTCCTGTCAGTTTTACCAGAGCCTACTTTGGAAAGAACATGACACATTTTTTTTTTCTTTTAAGATGGTCTCTGCCACTGGATTCAGTCAGAACAAACCCACTATAATTTACAAAAAGAGAAGCAGCACTGAGGACAACTTTTTCCTTGACAAGAACCTTTCCTGTACATCAGAGCCCACTTTCTGTATGTGCTTCAAAAGTGATCAAGCAAGCAAATAGTGTGATAGAATCTGAATAATGAGACCTGACCAGCCAACACTGCTCTGCTAACTATCTTACTTCTAAAAATCAATTTCAGGAGTTACTTCCTCCTCTACTCTTGATATGCAAGCATCAGAACAGAGACCGTATGTTTGTTTTTTTCTTACATGACTCAGTTCTATTTTACCTGTGAATAAAATATAAAGATCATCACTATAGCTGGAGAAATATTTTACTTTGTGCTCTGGAGCATGTGCTCATTTCCTTTCTGTTACATGTATAAATTTAAAACACATGTTGTAAAAGTCAGAGTAAGTAACTGGAAGATCATTTCGTAGTTTTAAGTATGAGTGGTGCTAACTGAATTGTGTTGTTTATTCAACGTACTACTTGAACTGATAATATTAACTGATTTATGATCAATAAAACCATCACAGTATTCCCCTGAATATTAAAAGTATAAAACAAAAATATTTTTTTTTCTCATTGACAATTTCTGAGATGACCTAAAGCAGCTAATCTATAAGCATAAAATCCTAGCATGAAAAAGCTTACTCTAATAATGCAAAAAAGGCATAACTGATGTAGGTTATTTAACTCTTACTGGGCCAAGAATTAACATTTTATTTCTATCCCCTTCCCTTTCTTCTGCCAGACCTTTTTGCTCTATTTGAACATTTTCTGTTTTTCTGAAACTTTTTCCAATCTTCCTAAGTAGGATTTAGGACATGTGCCATCTGCATATAAACAAGAGGCGTACCTGAGGTTGCTCCCCAGTGTCTGAGAAGTATTTTTTAAGATAACACAAGTATGAAATGGAGGGTTTAAGCTAAAGAGCATGTTTGAAAATTAAGGCTATAAGTATTTAGAATCATAGAATCATGGAACCATAGAATAACAGAATGGTTTGGGTTGGAAGATTCTTTAAAAAAGATCTTTAAAGATCATCTAGCCCAACACACCTGCCATGGTCAGGGACATCTTTCATAGATCAGGTTGCTCAAAGCCCTGTCCAACCTGACCTCAAACACTCCAGGGATGGGGCATCCACAACTTCTCTGGGCAACTTGTTCCCATGTCTTACAACCCTCATCATAAGAAATGTCTTCCTTATGTCCAATCTAAATCTCTAAATGTCATTTTAAAACCATTGCTCTGTGTCTTGTCAGTAGTGGCCTTGGTAAAAAAATCTCTCCCCATCTTTCTTATAAGCCCCCTTTTATATACTGAAAGTATGTAATAAGGTCTCCACAGAGCTTTCTCTTCTCCAGGCTGAACAACCCCAGCTCTCACAGCCTGTCCTCATAAGGGAGATGCTCCAGTCCCTTGATCACCTTCGTGGCTTCCTCTGGACCTGCTTCAACAGGTCCATGTCCTTCTCATGCTGGGAGCCCCAATGCTGGACACAGTACTGCAGGTGGGTCTCAAGAGAGCGGAGTAGAGAGGAGGATCACTTCCCTTGACCTGCTGGTCATGCCTCTTCTGATGCAGCCTAGGATACAGTTGGCTTTCCGGGCTGTGAGTGCACACTGCCAGCTCATGTCCAGCTTTTCATCCACTACTACCCCAAGTCCTTCTCTGAAGGGATGCTGTAAATCCACTCATTGCCCAGTCTGTATCTGTGCATGAGATTGCCTTGACCCATGTGCAGAACCTTGCACTTGGCCTTGTTGAACTTCATCAGGTTCGCGCAGTCCCACTCCTCAAGCCTGTCCAGGTCCCTCTGGATGGCATCCCCTCCCTCTAGCAAATCAGCTGCACCACTCAGCTTGGTGTCATCTGCAAACTTGCTGAGGGTGCACTCAATCCAGCTGCCTATGTCATTGATGAAGAAATAAAATAATACTGGTCCCAGTACAGACCCTTGAAGGACTTTTTACTGGTTTGCACTTGAACATTGACTATAACTCTTTGAATGGGACCATCCAGCCAATTTCTTATCCATCTAACAGTCGTTCTGTCAGACACATATCTCTCCAATTTAGTGTCCAGAATGTTGTGGGAAACTGTATGAAAGGCCTTACAGAAATCTAGGTAGATGACTTCAGTACCTGTTCCCTTGCCCACTGATGCAGTCACTCCATTGTAGAAGGCCTCTCAGTCAGACACAATTTGCCCTTTGTGATGCCATGTACTTCTAGAGCTTATTAACAGTATTAGTGAAGATTCTTGTAAGATGGAAATAAACATTACTGATGCAGCTATGTACTAAGAATGAGCAGAAACAACATTCCTTTCCATATTTAATTTTATATTTATTTAAAGAACTCATGTAAATCTTGTAGCAATTTAGAGAGTTAAATGTAATACAGTTACTGTATGTCAGACATGATCACAGAATGAACCATGTAGGAATATGCACGATTTTTGGAACTTGCTACTCCAAGACAGAGCACTTTAAATAAATAGAGTACTCCTTCACAGCAAAACGTTACAGATAAGTACCATTAATAATATATCTGTTTCCTTTATACTGTCTGCATTCCAAAATTATTTTTGTGACTGAAACATGTTGCAGATTTGGAAGGTGATAAATCAAAAGCAGCAAGAGCACTTTAAGCTTAGGTAAGAGGTCAGGAAATCAAAGGTGAAACTAGTGTCTTGTCATGCTGTCTTAGGAAATGCACATCCTGCAGTTATCATCCTGCAGATTTTACATATGCGAATTGTTCTACTAAATAAGGTTGAGATAAATAAATACTGTAGGATCAGAATTTGTATGTGTAATGCTCATCTTTTTAGATTGTCAAATATATGCACTTTTGACCAAAACCACATTCATTTTACATCCTCATAGTAACTATTCCTTCCAGATAGCTGGCTTGAATCATCTTGAGCCAGACTTTGATGCTGTATTCAGAGATTTATATCTGAATTTCTGCATAGATTTCATCTGTGTTTACAGAGTGTGAATTACTAGTTTCCTAATAGGCCATACTTTCTCTTTTGAGTCTCTCCCATAAGAACAATTGTCCTGTCTACTTCTGTAAATACTCTGAAATACTATAACTGGAAAATCTGAAAAGGTCGCAGAATATGTCTAAAATTTAATTAGAACTTTGGAGGTCTTCCACGTAATTTTACTTCTCTGTGGTACAGAACAAGTTTAATAATTGTCTCCTGTTACAGACAAATGCATCAACATGAACTTCCAGTAGCCTTTTAATACCTGATTTTGATAAAGTGTTGCTTGCTTCTTTTGCATTAAAGTGTCTGGAGATTAATAGGTTGGTTTTTTTAATATGAACATTTATTTTAAATTTTCAAAAATTAAAAAAAATGCATGCACTTTATTGGAAAGAGTAGAAATAAATATTGCAAAATGTTTCTGGCCTGTATGTATAATGTCTGAAATTTTGACCACATTTAATTTACTTTAAACATGTATAATTTCAAGGGACTGCATTACAATGTATTTATCCTCCGTGCAAAATAGTTTTCCAAGTCTGAAAAAAAAATCAAGCCTTTTTTTTTTTTTTCATAATAGACACTAGAAAGCAAAAATTAGGAAGGAAATAACTTGGTTTCTCACTTAGATTCCCCCTGTCTATCTAAATGTACATATATAATATTAAGTAAAGATACCTATAGACTGGGAAGCACAAATAATTATTTCTATATAGGAAATTGCTAGAAACACATTTACTACATTTCCATTATGATTCAGTCCTGGTGGGTGCTTTAGTTGTTTGTTTTTAAAATAGATGTTCTGTAAACAGTTAAAGTTACCTCTTTGGACTTCAAATTTTCCTCTTTTATCTGGGATTGTAGTGATAAAACAAGAGGTAACAGGTTTAAACTGAAAGAGGGTAGATTTAGATTAGAGACTAGGAAGAAATTCTTTACTGTGAGGGTGGTGAGTCAGACTGGAACAGGTTGCCCAGAGAAGTTGTGAATGCCCTGGCAGTGTTCCAGGCCAGGTTGGACGGGGCTTTGAGCCGCCTGGTCTAGTGGAAGGTGTCCCTGCCCATGGCAGGGGGGGTGGAACTAGATGATCTTTAAGGTCCCTTTCAACACAAACCATTCTATGATTCTATGATTTCATGACTGTTAGCTCTTTTACAGAGTAACTAAATATGATAGCATCCCTCCTAATAGTCTGAAGTCTCCAGGGATTTTAAAATATATCACACACTCCAGCTAAAGTAACACACACACACACACACAAAAAAAAAAAAAAAAAAAAAAAAATTCCTTATTGATTAAATGTGGCCCACAGTAGAATACATTTTTCTTGTTTTCAACTGGAATATCAGGTGTTTCAGTTTGTGCCCATTGCCTCTTGTCCTGTTACTGAGCACAACTGACAAAAGCCTGGCTCTGACTACTCTGTTTTTCCTAGTAAAAACAAATATTTCTGACACTGAATATTTTTTGCTTCATAATTACTTCCTGAGAATCAGACGACTTGGTAACACTTCAAAATATTTATTCTCACCTGACTTAGGACATCTGAGGGACAACTAACTCAGACTTGGAAGCTTAGCTTCTGTAGAAAATGAAGGAAAACTGGGAACCTTTGGAAGGAGATTTGTCACACCAGAGCATGGCAGGCAAGCCTGGACATACCTTATTTTTCCCACTGACCACATGGAATCTCCTGTGTGGTACCTGGCTGACATCTGTTCTCGACTGAATTGCAGAAAATGGATTCATAAATCAATGCATATTTTAAACTTTCAACTGTATTGGTCTTATAGGTGAGTAGAACCTAACAACTAATTTCGAAATACAATTTTCTGTAACTCTGTTGATCTCCTTTGGTCTAAAAATTGTATGTTAAAATGAAGGCAAATTACAAGTGCCATTGCTATGAAGCAAAGTGATTTGCACAACACATAATTCAATTGCACAATATGATTTTAAGACTTAGAGAAGACATGCTACCACCAGAAATAGAGATATCACAAAGATTCAACTTGCAACGGGTTGGTTATACCTGTCACATTTAGTTTTTCCACAAAAGCTAAAGAGTAAACCTGAACTGACCTGACAGTAATCCTCTAATCCATTTGATTTATTTCCTATAGATTAAATTCATTTGAAGAAATGTTATATTTATTCATTTAAAGGCTAGACTGAGAAATTATTTTGAGACAGGAGAAAAATTGCCCTCATAGCTTGCTTTCCTTCAGGGTAGTTTTATTCAATTAAACAGGACACATTTAGAGAGGAAATAAGGCAGAAATTAACAGATTAGTCTGTAGTTTCTTTCAGATGTACAATAGCGTGGATTGTGTAGTCACATTCAAAAATCTCTACTTTTCAAAAATCTTTAGGGACAGATGTGGTTATGTTTTATAATTTATGTGTAGAGCGTGTTGTTTCAGAGAGTAGATTTCCTGAACAATTTATATATAAATAATAAGCAAAAAACACAGGAAAGAAGGGTCATTGTCTTTATTTCCTGTGTGTTTTCTAGCAGAGCTTACAATTCATCACAAGAAGAGGAAAAGACTGTTAAAGGGAAAACTTGCAGGTTAAAGAAAATCCTGGGAGAGCCATATTTTAAATTGACTTTTCACTCAGCCTGTCAAATTAATTTAAAAATGTAGGGACTTGGAGAACTAATGACCCAGGTCAGATAAACAGTCTCTCTCTCCTTCCAGGAGGAAGGCTTTCAGAATGGTATACAATGGTCCCTGCTGGAGCGGTCTACAGAATTTGGGCATGCCTTCCTTTCCAACACAGCATGGGCAGACAGTAATGTGAAATGCATATATGCGGACTTTTTGAAAGGCCCAGATTTTTGCTGTGCTTTGTTCTTTCAGCTAAGATGAATAAAACAAAGACATGTAGGAAATAGCAATAGAAGGAAATTTGAGATGTCATTTATTCCATTACCTGTAGATAATGTCATTCTCATCAGTGCCTGTTTAATGTGTTTATACATACATTTATTTGAAGACTTTACACATTTACATACAGACTTATGACTGTTGGCAATGAGAATCTTTTTGGTTTTGTCTCAAGTAATCTCACTTTCTGCAATACAGACCTGTTATTTCTTACAGGTAGCACATAAAAACTTTTTTTATTCCCTTCTGTATTTGACTGATACACTGAAGACAGTTATCATGTTCTACTTAGTTTTCTTGCTTTCTAGGCTAAGCCACCCCTGTTCAGTCACCCTCCTGAAAGCCCTTTTTTTTCCAAGATCTGAACATTCTCAGTGTTCTTCTCTGGTCTCTGTCCAACTGGTTCACATCCTTTCCTAATTACAGTACCTCAAATAATACTTAGTGCTCCAGCTGAGGCTTCAAGAGCTTCAATGAGACTTGAAGGACCACTTAATGTGTTGTGCAGACAATATGCCTCCTAAAGTGCCTTTTTCGTAACACTATTGGCTCACATTCAGCTTTTACTCCACAATAGCACAGATCCTTTTTTGTTTCTGTTGTTAGAAAGCTTTTTCTTGGCCAGCCCTTCCCCACTCTGTGTTTGTGCAGATGGCAATTCCTAATAAATAGCTTGCCTGAAGAAAGCTGCCACTGGCTCCCAAGAGAAACCCACGAACTGCTGTGCAGACCCAGAAAACCAAGACTGACTAAAATATTTAGAGAATCAGGCTTTTTTACACTGAGAGAGGTAAAGGCTTGAGATCCAGTGTCTTGAAGGATGCCGTTCCTGCAGACCATGGAGGGCAGCCAGTCCAGGTTATCTGGAGGCATGGCAGGATTAGAAAGAACACAACTGAATTCACAGCAGTGAAAAGGAACATGGAATTGATCCCTGTATTGGGAAACTTTATATAATGAAGTAGCATTTCTGGATAAAACGGGGATGACGGACTTTGGGAATAGAGAGGAAACTGCCTTCTCTGGAGTTGCCCTTTCACCCATTCATTTCCATTTCACTTAGTGGTGAGAGATATGCTAGGAGAGGCTAACGGAGCTGTACCCCACCTTTTCAACCCCCCTTACACATACACACACATGCAGACACATGGACATTGGCATAGGACACACACCTCTTCATGGAAGACAAAAACTTTCCTCCATTTACAGTTGCTTCCTAATCATCCTGTGGCCCTGTCATCAACCCTGTCCCTCCCATTAGCTCCTCTGATTGAAGTTATTGTTTGCTAAAAGCGGTTTTGACAACCTGGCCTTCAGAAGGGTAAAGCACATAATTTAAGCAATGATCTTTCCTATCAGCTTTTGTAATGATAATCATGGCCAAGAGAATATTCAAACAGATGTAATTGTTACCAACATTTTAATTTCCTTTACCACTTATTTCTCCCCCCCCCCCCCCATCTAGATGTAATAACTTCACGCTGAAACTTCATTATCTGTGGAGCAGATAGGCAGAGGTGAACTTAGAATCCACTGAAGAACAGAATCTATATTTCCTGTATGTGTAATGACATTTTTTAAATACAGATTAAAGTGGGGAGGAACAATTGCTGCCAAATAGTGAAGGCTGCAACTGGTAAAGGAAGAATTATTTTCATGCATTTAAGAGAAAGTGCTGAAGTGCTGAAGAGTTTTATAATATGTTTTATAAAACTCTTGACTATGTCCTTCTAGCATAAACCTGGCCAGAGTAATTACTAGATTTCTTGGCTATTCTCAGCAAGTTAAAATAAAAACTCCTCCTTTCCCTGTATGAAGAATTGTGATTTCTTCCCCTTCAGAGGGAATGAACTCATTCTCCTCCTGCTCATTCCACTGTATGTCCTCCTTCAAGCAGCTAAGTGCTAAATAAATGCAAGTGTTTTCTGTTTGTGGTTCTTTTTCCCAGAGCATGAAAGGGCTGCTGGGCCCTTGCTCTCCTGCCTTAAATTTGTAACGATCCTCTGCTGAGGCACAGGTCAGCAGTTTGCCCAAGTTCTTTTCTTTGACTTAATCCTCCTGACAGGCAGAGGTCCAGTGCCTCATGAAGATCCTCATTAAATATGCCTGCCCTGTTTCAGTCAGGTGAACACTGTCATGTTGATGAAATAGCCCAGGGGACCTGCCCAGGCACAGTTTTATCACTTGCACTGAAATACTGCATCTACTAGTCTTGGCAGTGAAAGATGGTGTTTCTCTGAAACTCCCCACTCACCAGATGGATGGCAGCAGCTCCAGCAACATTTCAGCCATCTTCTTTTGTAAAACAGCACTGACAACTGGGTCAATAAACAGCTATGAGGCATCTGAGCACATACTCTACTTCTATTGCTCCATTAATGCTGTCTCTGTAAAAGATGCTTGTATTTTAATGAATAGCAGGCAAGACACTGTAGAAGTACTCTGACTACCAAATGCATGAACTAACTTTTACATCCCTGGGACTGTTCTTTCAGCTGTGGGCAGCCAACACATGCATGTAGTACTGTCTGTGAAATCCTTAAAGGATGCAGAAATATCACATCAGAAGTGTCCTCTCTGACGTGGCAGAAAGCTGTGTGGTGTACCAGGACAGCTTATACAATAAGAAGGGGTGGAGTGCACATGCATCTTTTTTCTTCAGCTAGTTTCTCATGTGAGTGTGAGAGAGGGAAGTCTTGCAGTTTTACCCATTGCGCCCTTACTGGCATGGTCAAAGGTAATGGCCAGGTGCAGGTTTTTATTTTTCCAGAGCATGTTTATACTGTTTTCTGCAAAACATGGATCATGTTTCAAAGCCTCTTTGTTAAACACTCTGGTAGAAACTTACAGGTATACAGCAGGTACAGAATCTCAAATGGACTATTGCAGTTATTTTAGTTGTGGAGGCAATAGAAATGCCACTTTCTGATCTCCCAGCATTTTCTGCAAATTTATTGTAGGTAGGCTACAGCGTATCTAACTGGGACTAAAGTACAAAGCATCAGTAACTGGGAATGGGGAAAAACATTTAATAGTGGTCATAGATGTAGCAAGAGCCAAAAAGATGTCACTGATGTCAGGCTGGTTAAATACTTGCAACTTACCAATTTCTTCAGGAAATAAAGTTTTCTCAAAAATACTTAAATGTGTAACCCTACAGGAATAAACTAGATTTGCCCAAAGCAGTTGAGTCCTTTGATCACCTCTCTTCAGCCCTCCTATCCCCCACCAACAGGATAACACTACTTGAACTCTGCCTTAATTTTCAAAAGCCCATAATTACACCCTGTTATGTTATTTACTTCTTAATACACCTTGACAAAGCTATACATGATCAAGAACAAGACTTTCCCAAGCATGCAAAAGTAATTTCTACTCAAACATCCGTGGAATAAAATCCCCTAGAAATAACTAAGGTCCAGGATACAGCAAATAAAACCAGGCAAAAACAGGTCCTTCTTTCTCATGGCTAGAGGTCCCTTCATGTTGACTGAATGTTGGAGAACATGTTTTATTTCTTTTTCTAGATTTCCTGCCTATTAAGACACCCTCATTAGTGAGAGAAACCTACTGAGCTATGAAACCACTCCAAAAAAGAGTGTTTACTGAAAAAACTGGCCAAGAAATCATGGGTAGAAACTGCAGGGTGGCCTTCTGCACTCACTCTGCCCTTCCCAGCAGGGGAGCTCGGTAAGCTCCTTTTTCATTCTGCTAATGAAACCTGGTGAACTGTATCTTTTCATAAGTCTGAGAGTCGACACCTAAGCAAAAAGGTCTTGAGCATCCCAGCTTTTTTTTGCATTCACTAAAGAAAACAGCGGAAGGGTGGTCAGAATGGATCATCCTTTGACTCACAGCTCTACACCATACCGAGCTATTTCCAGCAACGTCAGGAACAGTAGTTTGCATCTCCTGGCATAACTCCTACTCTCTAACCTCACGCTGATACTTTCCAAGAAAGAACCATGCATTTAAAAATTAAACAGGCCTGACTAACTATCCAGTGAAGTGAAGATGGGTCATCTTATTCAAGGAAACACTGGATGCTGAAGATCCTGAGGCCTATGTATCTGTTTCTGCTACAGACTTCTTCCTCGACTATTGTTATTTATACCCCAGTAAAACCCCCAGTCAGGAGTTAATTTAAGTACAGCACATTCAACAAAAAATGGCTCATGCACTAAAGAGGCAAAGTTCATCATGACAAGAATGTTCTTGTGGTTAATCACGAATATTTCACTTTATCTTTCATAAAAAATAGAGACAATAACACTGACTCCTAGTATGTGTTTTGAGGCTAGGAAATGTAGTTCATAAATGTTTGGCAAGTGCTTGATTTTTAAGGTGAAGGGTACTGGAGAAGTATAAATTAATACATAGACTTTCCCTCCAGAGCAAAATAAGCATTGTAAAGAAATTATATAGCACATGTAGCTGTTGCAGAATAAGCAAGTGTAATATTTAGACTTTTTTCCACACAAATATTGAATAATACCGTGTTCTTTGAACGACTCCAGGGTGTTATGGTAACTAAGAATACATTCCTTCACAAGTCATCACGGTGCTTTGTTTTATTAATAGTTATACTACTATGTTCGGTAAGTTACTGTAATGCTGGAAATCTCTGTCTCTTGTACACCCTCACTGTTAGATCATCAGTTTGACAGTGAAATACCCCAAATCCCAAACCAGCTCAGAAATATGTGTCTTTCAGCAGACATTAAAATTACTTGGTCCTTAACCAGGTCTCTTTGGCTTATCAACAGCCAAAATTTTCACAGCAGATGTGTCTGCTATTTAAGACTTCTGTTTGCCAAAGTGTTCTTCTGGCTGGGATCAACCCCTTGGGTGCTGTGCTGGAAAACTTGCCAAAAACGAGGGGGCTTGTACTATATTTAGATCTTTCTGTCTTTTCCTCAGTTTTCATTTTTAGCTTGATCTTCTCTCCTGGAAAAGGTCAAGGAAATTACAATGGAGTTAAACAATTGTAACACAGTGTTCATGTGACATATTTACATAATAAATATATCTTCTCACAAGTTCAAAGTTTTCCATACCCTATATGTAATTATGCAGGAGAAGAAATGTGGAAGCAAACTTGTCCTCTGTTATGTTAAGCTATTACACATCCAGTGACTAAATGTAACAATACAGAAAGCAACTGCTATAACATTTTCTCTCTTTTTCTTTCTTTCTTTTTTTTTTTTTTTTTTTTTTTATTTGGGTACTACTGCAAAACTAGATTCTCTGCTAATTTTCCTCACAAAGTATTTCCACATCAATATCCTCCACATGGTAGCAAAGTGATTGCAGGCCTGTGCAACAGAAATAAATTGATAGTGAATTGTACAGCTAATCCAAAGTTTAGTAAGGTTGATGAGATTCTTTCCTTTGGCTTCTGTTGGTTCCAGGATCAGAGTCTACAGCAGTGCTTGAGAAATCTTAGAAGTTTATTTTAAATAGGAAAGGATGAATTGCAAGCCAAAAAAATTTTTTCAAAAGAGAGAGAAAAGAGCAAGGCAAAGATTATTCTTCTCTCCATGCTTTGTACTGTGGAGGAACAGTTCTGTTCATAGTGTTGATTTATAAATAACTTCATTGCCTATCTGAAAAATCTAAGAAAAAAAACCAAAACAAACAAACAAAAAACCCCACAGAATAAAATATTCACAAGAAGCAATACTAAAACCATGAAGGAATCTCATACCTTCTGAGGCAATAGGCAATAAACGCCATAAAGTCTTAAACACATGATATTGTGGTTTTAGAATTTAGAATTTCTCCCATTTTGGTAATTCCCATGAAATTAGAAATTTTGGACACCCAAAACCACTTTAGATATCACGCGTATTTTGAGATCCTAATTTTGATTGTGTACTTAATTTATACTGACATCCCTTGTTGAAAGCAACAAAATAACTGGGTCCTATTATCTGTTCAGCCCATCTCAGTGATTCTGTTTTTCGTTTGCTTTATCTGGCCGTATTTTCCAATACAGCCTGAACCTGTTTCATATTAAGTGGATAACTCCTGCCTTTGGAACAGCTACTGAACGGCTTAAAAGTTCATTCTGGCAAAAAGTGATTCAAAAGCAGATTCCTGAGTGTTAATGGACTCTTTCTTCCTCTTAAGAAAACAGTGAAGCATAGATTTTATCATCCCACGTAAAACCAGTGTTACTGAATCCTGTCTCTAACAGCAGCCAGCTATGGGTGCATCTGACAAAAACACGACAGAAAATCGAAGACGCATGAATCCATTGAGAACTTTCCCCTGGCTCTGGCCACCAAGGATTTGACTTACATTTTAAAGCTTGAAGGTCTTATGCTCTTAACGTTGTGGCTCACATTTCTGTGGGTTGATTATATATTTTAAAATTATTTTAATCCGATTGTTCTTAGAATCATTGGAAGTCCCTTACTGCTGTAATACAAGAGGGAATAAATATTTTAGTTACCTCTTCCAGAAGGTTCCATGTGGTTTTCTTCAGCCTTACCTTATGTATCTATGCTAACAGGAAACAGGTCCAACCTCTTTGATATTTCCTTCACCTAGAAAAGTCTAAGGAAACCACTTTGGACTTTCACAGCAACTTCACATGGTTTTGTATAATTTTATCTCTGTCGGTATTACCCAAAATATCGTGACTAGAACTAAGAATATTATTCCAGCTAGGAAAATCTTATTTATTTGTTCAGTGGCACTGTAATCTCTTTCACAAACTCATTTTATTTCTCACCAGGTTTGTCTGGCATTAGACAAATTTTATTGCGAGTCAGTTCACTTTCCAGGCTGAACTTTCTCACTACTTTGAGAGGGTTTTCAACCATCCTGAGTTTTGATTAATTTTGAATGATTTGTGTCACCACTTCATTATTCCATGAGCTTTGCCAGTTCTGAAAAGCAAACAAACAAAACACAAAATCAGCTGTAGGATTCTGGAGGCACTCTGCTGTTAATTATTGTGTAGCACTTTTCTCCTCAAGAAAACAATGTTTATATTATATTAATTATATCATACCATATCATATCACATATCACATCATATTTCTTCGAAATCTAGATTTTTTCCAAAAACATACTCTTTGACAAAATTAAAACTGTAACTCCTACATGTGACTTAATGCATTAACAAAAAGGGGAAAAAAATTCTGCTGTTCAATAAAATAATTCTGCCAGAGGAAAACCATAGCTAACGTAAGATTAGTGTCAAAGCCTCTCTGTGCTATCATACTTGTGCCTTGCCTTTCCTTGAGGCTACCTTTCGCAGAGGGATGGTGGGCTCTCACCAGCAGCCTCTCTCCCGCTTTAACTCCTCATATTTGAACAATGCTTCTTCTCCTTGCCTGTAGAAACTCAGTGACAGACAGATCAATGCATAAATCATGTGGAGTAGGAATCTTTACTATTCTGAGTAATTGCGCTGAGAAGCTAATGTGTAAGCCAAGTGCAGGACATCTCTCATGGCATCCCCTGCCAGCAGTGCAGATATATCAAATTCCAAAGAAAATACCTGCCTTTTGTTCAAATGTGAATATTAATCAGTTTTACAGTCTATAAAGTGTATACTAATAAATGCAACGATGTCATCGCCGTCAACAAATCCATGCAAAAATTATTTACCAAGGATTATTTATACATCAAAAGTTGTTGCAGGAAAATTCACCTGTTTAGATTTACCAAGACGAAAGGCAAACCAACATTAAGACAGAGGATGTAACAATATCAACCATGGTTATTGAGCAATAGCACCATATGACAAGATGCAAGCTTTTCTAATCCTAACACAGGATTGGAAGAAGCCATTCTCTCAAGAGGACAACTGACACTGATGTTTAACAGCTATGCAATTAGATATTTACATGTAACTGCTCCCAGCTACCCATTAAAAATATATAGATTTCCCTTTGTTTGTTACTCTTGAGCATATGTTTTTAAGCATGTGCATGTATGTGTCCAGAAAAAATAAACACAACTTACTTGAATCCAAAATTTCAAGTAGAGCTCCTTGGGACATTACAGCTATCATTATCAAGTGTTGATGCTTGAAATCTGGAAAACTGCATTCAACAACTATTAAAACTACATCCAACTTTCAGTAGTGGATTCAGAGACCTAATGTTCTTATTCAAAGGAAAATCGTTCTTGATATCTTATAGACTTTATTTCTCTATAATCTGTACTTAAAAGCTGAATGGAAAAACAAACTTTTGGTGAGCTCTAAACCGTAACATACATTTTAATTTGTTGAAATTAAATTTTATTATGAAATCATGACAGAACAGTTATTTTTGTAGATATATTTATTTTCTTGTAAAATAGAAGCTGACTGCATTTTCCATGCTTGAACTCTGAAAAGGGCCACAGTCGAACTGCACATCAACCTAAATCTGAAACAAGAATTCAGTTATGCACTGGCCAACTTGGTTTCACGACAAATTGCATTGCTTTCTGACAAAAGCTGCCAAAGCAAAATTAAAATAACAGAAATGGGGATTATTTTAGCAATACTGCCTTTACAATCAAAATTTCTACAATCTTGGTAGAGATTAATATAATATAATGTGGTTGGCTTTATATTAGAAGGGTCATATCTTGGACCATAATTCTTTTGAAGAAAATCCTGACTTTCAGAAACCAAATATATAATAACTATAACTTTCTATCTGACTTTTCATCCCATCATTCCAGAGCTGATATAATGTCTGCTCTTTCTATTCTAAGAAATATCTAAATATTTCAGATTTTGTGGTTCTTTTGAGCAAAAGTGAAATGAAAGGAGTTACACTTCATTTCAAAAGTTCTCATGCTGAGAAATAGTAAAGAATACAGTGAATTTACTGTTGTCCAAAATTTGTAACCAAGGTTAATTAGCTAAACTGAACCATAGGTTTCATGCAGAGTTCATAGGTAATGTAGTAAAGTTCTTTTTTATGGCTTACATCTTTTCTGCAGCAGATTGGACTATAGCAAGGAACTTGTCCAGCTTTATCATTCACTGTAATTTTTGTCTTCCAAAACTGAATTCCACAACTGTCAAGAAAGTACTGTGCATTTAGCAAAGGTCTGACTTTTAGAAGTAGTGGATCCAATGAAATACAAAATCCAGGTCTACACAGCACCTCACAATGCTGGTTATGCATTTTAGCAGAGCTGAACTCTCATTCCAAGTCACATCCATCAAAAGCCATTGTATTGGGAGTATGCCTGGATAAACACACATTTTTTGTTGTTTGAGACCACCAAGTCCTACACACTGAAAGTGAGAATTGGTCCATTGCCTAGCACTGCAAATCCTTGCCCCAGTACCTGCATCTCCCTGTGGTGTGCTGCCTCCACCTCCGTCCTCTTCCTTGTGACCTTCCCATCTGCCTGCCAAAACCCACTGTGGCCACAGCCATGGCAGCCTGTTCACTTAAAGTCTCTGTCCCTGTGCATTTGGCACAATCCCCAAAATATCTGTCTCATGAGTTAACATTTAAGTTGCTTAAGGTGTCCGTGTTTTTTCGGTGTATGTGCAAAGCTGAATGTCTTCAGTGTTTAAACTATTAGGCCTGCAGCATGCTGCATTGCTAGTGTATGTGCTGCTATTTTTAGTGAGATCAGATTATATGCTATTCAGTTTAATAATAAACACTAGTACTTGTTTAATGGAATAAAAACACTGGAATTCTGTTGTCTTTTTAACTAATTTATTGGTTGGCTCCCTGCAATATGGCGAGTGATGGAAAATCATAGCACATCAATAGTACAGTAGCAATTTCCTCTACAGCAATGGGCTTCTACATGACACCCTACTGTGGAAGCAATGATATTTTTCAACCAAAATATTATCTGAAAAGCAAAACCTGCAGTGCAGATTTAACTCAGAAGTTACAAAACTTACTGTTTTCCTAACTTCATTCCTAGTCTTATGAAATATTATTTGAATAAAGGACATAAATGGCAAGAGAGAAACGATGTGCAAGATTCTGTAAAATAGTTTGATGTTGACATAACATCAACATCTGAGCAGAGAAGGACCACAACTGAGAGTGCGAATCCTATCTAAAGAAAATATAGGCCCAGTTCAAAATCTGTATCTTTAAATATATCCACAGTGATATTGAAATAATAAAAACCCTTAAAATCTCCAGTCCTCTCTTGATACGTTTTTCTTTCTCTATTATTTTGATTTAAATAATATAAAAATTGTAGGATAAAATTTACATTGCTTTTAGAGAAATTGTTGTGTTCATCAAAGATCCCCAAAATAAAGCATGATTATGGAGGTGGAAAAGTAAGAGATGTGCAACAGGTTAAAAGAAGCAATTGAAATTCAGAGAAGGAAAATAAGGGCAGGAAACACCTTGATAAATTTAGTGCTCATCAAATAATATAAAGAAATGAGAGGGTGTTGAACAGCCATAATGCAAAAAAATAATGCAACTGTGAGGGCTAAAGAAGATGAATTAAAAGAAGTCAACAACAACCTGTGTGCAAAGAGTACAGTATAATGGCTACTGAAATCTGCAGACCAAACAAAAAATTATCTACTTGTACCATACACTGCTCATTTTAATAAATGAGAAAAAATATGAGCTAATTAAACAATCAGGAAAAAGGAATATGTAATAAACTGCATACAAAATCTAAAAATTTTCAGAGGACAATATTCAGTCTAGATGTTACTGTCCTGCCAATCTAACTATTAAATAAATATCCATGAGCAGCATATATTTATAAAGAACAGATATATAATGATAAACCATATATGCATAATGGCACACAGAGGAAAAATCTCTTCAAGTTATAAGAGCAAGGTAATTCTGGGAACACAAAAAGGCATGATGCTGAATAATTCCCCAAAGTTAAAGCAAAATGAAAAAACAAAATTAGAAAAATGAAGTTGGGGTATCTCCAGCCTGGATGAGCAATTGAGTGTGATTTTTTTAATTCTGGGTCTATATGTCTGAAATCTATTTAAGGTCAGCATCTAATATTTGAGTCTTTCATTGGGTCAGGTTGTTTCACTCAGCTCTCAACATCTGCCAGAAATCTTTGTATATTATATGTTTTGCCTTGGTTTTTTGCTTTACTTTTTTTACAGATTTGTAGGTGTTTATTAGAAATTCCTCCTATGTCTCCAGTCTGCTGCACTGGTACACCAGCAATGAGTGAACTCAAAACAGTAGGGTGTTTTAGGGAATTGCATAAATCAAATATTTTGCACATAATTAGTTTTTTTTTTTTATAACACAAGATGTTGCATCTCCTGTCTGTATGTTCCTATTTCAAAAGCAGTCAACAGCACGTATAGCACACTGTAGAGCCTTAGAGCTTTTCAGTCTGAGGCATCTAGAAATCTGAGCCTTAGCTGGCTCAGTGAAAGGTCCAGGCTGTGAAATCCACTGGAAAGTGCCAAAATGAAGTATATGCTGTTTGAGCTACCTCAAAGGAACAGGGGATATCAGGAACATGTCTGCATCATACAGTGGGGATCCCAGGGGCTACTTGACAGAGCTATGAGCAGGTGTGGTGAGAACCCTCCAGTAGCCACTTACATGATTCCCAGCTCCCTTGCAGAAGTAGTTTCCCCCACTTGGGGCTGGGAGCCATAGCTGAGGTAATGCACAAAGAATTCCAGTGTCTCTCTTGCTTTTTGGATGCTCTCTAATGGCTTTGTCTAGCTGATGTCTTTCTTAAGAACTTGATGGAACAAGAAGTTAAGTCAGATCTAGGATTCTATGGAAATGCACATATTGAACAAACAGCTAAATGGACCATTATCGTGGTTTAAGCCCAGAGAGAAACTGAACATCATGCAGACACTCAGTCACCCCTTCCCCCTCAGGAATGCGAAGGAGGAAATAAAACAAAAGGCTCAGGAATCCAGATGACAGGGAGAGATTACTCACCCATTATGGTCATGGGAAAAGACAGACTCATCAGGGAAAGAAAAAGAACATCAATTTAATTCAGACACTAAAGACAACAACACTTAACAGGCAGAGTGGGACAGTGAGAAGCATTACCACATCTTAAAAACACCTTCCCCCACACCTCCCTTCTTTCTGAACTAAGCTTTGCTCCCCATTTCTCTACCTCCTTCCCCCCAGTAGCATGGGAGGTGTGATTAGTCCACTATTCCTTCCTCCTTAGGGGGAGGACTCCTCACTTTCTTCCCCTGCTTCAGAGTGATGTCCCTCTCACAAAAGACAGTCCTGCATGAACTTTCTCTGAGGTGAGTCCCTCTCATGGGCAGCAGCATTTCCTGTGCTGCTCTGGTGTAGGCCCCTCACACGTCTTGCAATCCTCTCACAGTGCCAAACTACATCAGCGGTTCCCACAGAATCCCGGCCTTCTCTGGGTGCAGCCACCTGCTCTGGTGTGGGGTCCTCCATGGGCTGCAGGTGGGCATCTGCTCCACTGTGGGCTTCCATGGGTTGCAGGAGCCCAGCCTGCCCTCTCACCACGTGCTGCTAGGGAGTCTCTGCACCTACGCATCTCCCCTGCTTTCTCCTCTCTCCACTGACCTTGGTGTTCACATAGGCGTCTTCCTCATAACTCCTCCTCATTACTTCCAGGTCCTCCTTTCTAAATACATTATTACAGAGGCACAGCCACCATTGTTAATTGTACTGGCTTTGGTCAGAGGTGGGTCCAACGTGGAGCCAGGGGAGCTTCAGGATGCTTCTTAGAGGAGGCTATCTTTGTAGCCCCCTCCCCTGCTACCAAAAACCCTGGCACACATGCAAACCCAGCACAGACATGCTAACAGCTCTCCTGAGTAGTCTGACCACAGCCTGATCCCTTGTTAACTACTGGTGCTCCCTACACCTCCCAGGAAATCTGTAAGAGGTTTAGGTCTAACTCTATCAACTAAAAGGGCTGTTATGTATAGAATCATACAATCATAGTACCATTTAGGTTGGAAAAGACCTTTAAGATCATTGACTCCAACAATTAACCTAACACTGCCAAGTCCATCTCTAAACCACATCCCTAAGTGCCACATCCTCAGAGCTTTTAAACACCTCCAGGGATGGCAACTCAACCACTTCCCTGGACAGCCTGTTCCAGGGCTTGACAACCCTTTTGGTGAAGAAATTTTTCCTAATAGTCAATCTAAACCTCTCCTGGTGCAACTTGAGGCCATTTCCTCTTCTTTCACTTACTACTTGGGAGAATAGACTGACACTGACGTTGGTACAACCTCCTTTCAGGTAGCTGTAGAGGGCGATGAGGTCTCCCCTCAGTCTCCTTTTCTCCAGACTAAATAACCCCAGTTCCCCCAGCAGCTCCTCATGAGACTTGCTCTCTAGACCCTTCACCAGCTTTGCTGCTCTTCTTTGGACACGCTCCAGCACCTCAATATCCCTTTTGTGGTGAGGGGCCCAAAACTGAACACAGTATTTGAGGTGCAACCTCACCAATGTCAAGTACAGAGGGACAATCGCTTCCCTAGTCCTGCTGGCCATACTATTTCTGACACAAGCCAGGATGCTGTTGGCCTTCTTGGCCACCTGGGCACACTCACAGCAGCCAGCTGCCAACCAATATCCCCCAGGTCCTTTTCCACCAGGCAGCTTTCCAGATACTCTTCACCAAGCCTGTAGCGCTCCATGGGGCTGTTGTGACCCAAGGGCAGGACCCAGCACTGACCCTTGTTGAACCTGATACAATTGGCCTCGGCCCATTGATCCAGCCTGTTCAGATCCCTCTGCATAGTCTTTCTTCTCTCAAGCAGATCAACGCTCCTGCCCAACTTGGTCTTATCTGCAAACTTAAGTGAGGGTGCACTCGATGCCTTTGCCCAGAGCATCGATAAAGACATTGAACAGAACTGGCTCCAGTACTGAGTTCCTGGGGGACAGCACTTGTGACCAGTCATCAGCTGGATTTAACTCCATTCACCAACTCTTTGGGCCCAGCCATCCAGACGGTTTTTTACCCAGCAAAGCGTGTGCCCATCCAAGGCGCGAGCAGCCAGTTTCGCCAGGAGAATGATGTGGGAAATGGTGTCAAAGGCCTTGCTAAAGTCAAGGTAAACAACATCCACAGCCTTTCCCTCATCCAATAAGCAGGTCGCCCTGTCGTAGAAGGAGATCAGGTTTGTCAGGCAGGACCTGCCTTTCATAACCCCATGCTGACTGGGCTGATCATCTGGTTGTCCCACACGTGTTGTGTGATGGTACTCAGGATGAGCTGCTCCATCAGCTTCCTGGGCACCGAAGTCAAGCTAACAGGCCTGTAATTTCCCGGATCATCCTTCTGACCCTTCTTATATATGGGCATCACATTGGCCAATTTCCAATCTGTCGGGACCTCCCCGGTCAGCCAGGACTGCTCGTAAATGATGGAAAGCATCTTGGTGAGCACCCCATCCAGCTCCTTCAGCACCCTCGGGTGTATCCCATCTGGTCCCATAGACTTGTGTGTGTCTGTGTGATGCAGCAGGTCACTGAGTGTCTCTTCCTGTATTGCAAGGCATTCGTTCTCCCAGTCTCTATCTTCTGGCTGAGGAGGCTGGATTCCCTCAGTACAACTAGTCTTGTTATTAAAGACTGGGGCAAAGAAGGCATTAAGCACCTCAGCCTTCTCCCCATCACTTGTTACCATGTTTCCTCCTGCGTCTAGTGGGGGATGGAGACTCTCCCTGATCTTTCTTTTGCTACTGACATACTTATAGAAACATTTCTTGTTGTCCTTGATTGCTGAAGCCAAATTAATTTCCAGATGGGCTTTAGACCTCCTGATTTCCACCCTGCATAGCCTCACAGCCTCTTTGTAATCATTGTGAGCTGCTAGCCCCTTCTTCCAAAGGCTGTAAACTCTCCTTTTCTCCCTGAGTTGCAGCCAAAGCTCCCTGTTCAGCCAGAGTGGTCTTCTCTGGTACCAGCTTCTCTTACAGCACCTGGGGACCGCCTGCTCCTGAGCCATTAACACTTCCTTCTTAAAGGGCACCCAGCCTTCCTGGACCCCTATACCCTTCAAGATTGTCTCCCAAGGGATCCTGTCAAGAGGGTGCCTAAACAAGACAAAGTCAGTCCTTTTGAAGCACAGGATATCAGTTCTCTTTAGTCCTCTCCTGGCATCTCTAAGAATAGAAAACACTATTATTTCATGATTGCTGTGCCCTAATTGTCCTCCAGCCGCCACATCATCCACCAGTCATTCTCTGTTCACGAAGAGGAGATCCAGCAAGGCACCTTCTCTGGTCAGTTCACTCACCAGCTATGTCAGGAAGTTATCTGCCACACACTCCAGGAATCTCTGGGACTGGTCCCCCTCTGCTGTGTTGCATTTCCAGCAGATATCTGAGAAGTTAAAGTCTCCCACAAGAACAAGGGCAAGCCATCGTGAGATTTCTCCTAAATGCCTATAGAATATTTCATCCACCTCTCTGTCCTGGGTGGGTGGCCTATAGTAGACTCCCACTACAACATCTGCCCTGTTGGCCTTCCCCCAGATTCTAACACAAAGACACTCCACCCTCTCTTCACTACACTTGCACTCAAAGCAATCGTAACAGTCCCTAACATACAGCACCACCCCACCGCCTCTCCTTCCTTGTCTGTCCTTCCTAAAGAGCTTGTAGCCATCAGTTGGCACACTCCAGTCATGGGAGACATCCCACCATGTTTCTGTAATAGCCACAACATCATAATTTTCCTGTTTCATCATGGCTTCAAGCTCCTCCTGTTTGTTACCCATGCTGTGTGCACTGGTATATATGCATTTCAGATGGGCTGATGCTTTTCCCCCTTCCCCCCTTCAAAACTAGTTTAAAGCTCTGCCAGTGAGCCCAGCTAACTCCTGCCCCAAGATCCTCTTCCCCCTCTAGGACAGGTGCATCCCATCCAACGCCAAAATGTCTGGTGCCCTGTATATCAACCCATAATTGAAAAATCCAAAGCCCTGACGGTAACACCAGTCTTTGAGACATAAGTTCATCTGCTGAGATCTCCGGTATTCTTCTTCATCCATCCCCACAACTGAAGGGATGGAGGAGAGCATGTGGAATGGCTGGAAAACAATGGGCACATTATGAGAGATCCAGACCAACTGGCCTCACTGTAACAACAGGCTGTAGCTGTTGTGAAAAACACCTGCAAGGCCAAGGGGCTGAGAAACTGCGTGCATAGCAAAAAGATGAGGAAACTGGACTGTGGAAAACAAGATGTTTGCCTAGTAGGAGAATGGCTCGTGGACACCACACCGGGACCAATCATAGAGGGAAAAAAGGGCGTGTGGACAAGTAGCTTTAGCCTATTAGCAATCAAGTAGCTGCGTGTGTGCTTTATGGTAGTTTATAAATTGCTCTGTATCCTTTAATAAAGTGGCATTAACTTGATCACATTGATCGTATAAGTTATATCTGGAACTTCCACGTCAGCAAGAACACAATTTGTGCCCCCAACCCCTTAATCAGTTTCCCCAAGGACCTGAAATCTCTCTTCTTTGCTTTAGGACTTCTGGTAATGTCGTCACTACCTACCTGGAAAACCAGGAGAGGGTAGTAGTCCTTGGGTCTCACTAGAGTGGGGCGTTTAGCCGTGAGGTCCTTGATGTGAGCCCCAGGGAGGCAGCAGACTTCCCTATGAAGTGGGTCTGGTCTGCATATGGGGCCTTCGACACCCCTCAGAATGGAGTCACCCACCACAATGACTCTTCTGGGGTTCTTTTGAGAACTGGTTTTAATACCTGGTCTAGAATGACCCAGTCTTGGTGGACCTTGGTCTTCCTCCTTGTTTGTCTCATTCTCTTCCTCCTTCTCTTCTTCATTCAAAAGTTCCAGGGCCCCGAATCTATTGTGAAAGGACACCATGGAGGGTGAGGGAGGTCGGGAGAGGATTTTCCTGCCTCCCTGAGCAGACACCTGTTTCCAGCCTCCCCCATCTCTTAGGTCCCCTCCTTCTGCCTGGTAGCAAGAGGATGAGGGATTCCCTGCCTCGTTTGGAGCCTCCATTTGCTCCTGTTGCTTTAGGGGTTCTAGGGTGTTACTCCACCAATTTCCCTTTCACACTCCCTAATACTTCTTAATCTTTTAACCTCTTCTTTGAGTTCTGCTGCCAAGCCTAGCAGGTCATCCAGCTGATCACAGCACACACAGGTGCTGTCACTGCTGCCCTCCTAGTTGAAGCTCATCCTGTTAACGTTGGCCCACTGATCCAATCTCTCCAAGTCTCTCTGTAGAGCCTCCCTATCCTCATCCAGATCGACACTCCCTCTTAACTGGGTGTCAGCTGCAAATTTACTGAAGATACACTCTATGTCCTTATCAAGATCATCAATAAAGGTGTTGAACAGAAATGGTGCCAACACCGAGCCCTGAGGAACACCACTTGTGACCGGCCTCCAGCTGGATTTAGCTCCACTGACCACCACTCTCTGGGACCGTCCATCCAGCCAGTGCTTGACCCAGCAGACCGTTTGCTCATCCAGGCCATGAGCAGCCAGTTTTTCTGTGAGAATCCTACGGGGAACTGTGTCAAATGTTTTTCGAAAATCCAGGTAGATAATATCCACAGCTTTTTCCTCAGTCAATAGTCGGGTCATTTTGTCATAGGAGATCAAGTTTGTCAGGCAGGACCTGTCTTTCGTAAACCCATGCTGACTGGGCCTGAGCCCTTGGTTGTCCATTATATGACTTTTAATGGCACCTGAGATGACCTGCTCCATGACCTGCCCTGGCACCGAGGTCAGACTGACAGGTCTATAGTTTCATGTTTGCTGAGCACATGCAGTTAAACTTTATTACACAGCAGCTCAGTCAGACTGTTCTATTCAAATTGAACTGCAAGTGTGCAGTCAGTTCAGCATATTTTAACATGACAAGAATTGCAAGTAATGTACAGATCACCTGCAAGGTGCTGAGCAGCATATCCAAAATGTCCTTCATGTGGCTTGCTCCACACATATAGTTAATCTACAGGTGTTCAGGGGGTCAAGGCTGTGTCTGAGTACCACCACCCTGGCTGCTCAACTGGGCATCTTTCACCAACAGTCCATACTCCCAGCCAGAGGAGTATGAGCCCAAGAAAATAGAGAGAAGAAATTCTTAGGCAAATTGTGTGCTCCATTTAGTTTGTTGAATCTTACAAGGGAGGTAAATTATTAAACCTCTGATCAGATCTTGCTTGTCTCCTCATTTTACTTCTATGTGTTTATACTCTTGAACTCATACCAATGCATACATGGCCAACCTCCATCCCCACACAACACTCCTTGGGTCACCTTAGCACTTCTGTCCTCTCCACCTCTGTTACTCATAGTAAATGCTTTGTAGATGCTTAATTTGTTTTGTGTATCTTCTCTTTACAGAGCACAGACTGCAGGCAAAGGCAGTGCTGCAGAAGAAATGCAGGCTTAGCTACAGCTAAACAAACAAGACTGTGTGAACAGAGTCCTGAAAAGCACACAAAATGCATACTGAAATGAAAGCAGCTGTTGTAAGGCAACAATTACAACTTGGGGATGTGTGGTGTGTGTCAAGAATTTAGGGGTGAGCAGTTGGAATAAAGTTAAATCAGACTAGTAATCTATGGGAGAGAAGGCTTTCTGAACCTTGGATTGGGAAAGTAGGTGTAGTGCCAGTGAAGAAAGCAATGACTAGTCAAAGTACAGCTTTTTTTTATTAAAGACTTGCAGTCCATGGGACCAAAGTACTTGACATGAGAAAATGGTAGGGAATGGGGCAGAAAATGTCTGAATTTGAGACTGAAAAGAGACTGTATTGGGATGGAACAGGAAAGAGGCACAGTGAAGTTTAAAGGAACAAAGTCAAAAGTAAAATTTAGTTTCTCTCCTGGAGATTGTTGACTTTTACTGAAAAATCAAATGCTTTGAAAATCAAGAGGTTTCCTGCTTTTAGACTGAGATTTTTTTTAAAAAAGGCAGAACATCTTTATTTAACGATACTATTTCTGTGTCTCAGCTACTTCATTATCTTTTGTGGTCCAGCTTGACTGTACCATCTCATATGCACAATAGGCATTCACCAAAAAGCTCATAAACCCATTAGGCTTGAAATGAGAGGGAAAGTGGAAGTCTTGAATAACTTTCCACTTTGAGAACTGAAGGCAAGCACCCTAGTGAGTTTTAAGAGGTGCTTGATGCCTCTGGTTTGTGAATGTGAGCTTACAACATTTTCATTTCAATAGATTCAATGAGTGTTTTCCTGGATGCAGTAAGTACTTTCAGGCTCAGGTGCTAATGATCCATGAGAGCACCATGCATCAAACCGAAATGCTGTCAGGCCCATAGAAGAACTAAAGGTCATGAGAAGCTGGAAATACAAATCAGCTGCTCTTATGGGTTATATCTAAATAGAATAAAAATTTAGTCTTTAAAAACCTTTTGGGTTTTGCACTTTTGTAGGAAATTAATGAGATTTTTCACAAAAAAATTATATTTCTACATGTGCTTATGTTGCCTTCTGAGTAATAAGGTACACGAGAAGGAAAGAATCTTCCTATCTCATCTCCTTATTTCTGAATGAGTGTTATTTTTCATTTCAGGAAAAGGAAGCGAGAATGGGGATACTGCACTGAACACAGCAGACATCAGGTAAATGTAACATTATTCTGGAATTTGCCAACAGCAACATGCTTTACTACTTGAATGACTGATGTCACTCCCATGTAGCTGAGCCTTGTAAAGACTCCTTTACAGCCCATATATGTGATTTTGTGCTGACATCACTGAAACAAACCAAATTCCAAGGCAAACCGGTGAAGGCCAACACAAAATCTAAATCAACCATATCTTACACAGAAATGTACCACTGAAAGAGTTTACCCAAGCTGTTTAAGTTTAGCTTCAGCTAAATCACCACAATATGTCCTTGCAAGAAAAGCAGCCTAGGATATCTTGCAAGCTACAGTTAGGTGCAAAATTACACCTACTCAGGAAATTAAGAGAGTTTTCTTGGAAAAGGCAACCTTTCTGAACAAGTGGTATTTGTTAAGCACAATATCCTCAAGAATGGTGGAGTAACAGGCTCAAAATTTACAACAGTAATCCATTGTTAGTGACAATTTACGATTTTTAAACATTTTCTGGGCTTCATGGTGGAAACACAGGTGATTTTCTTAGCTATAACTTGTAACAAGCAAACAGATGAAAGTTAGATTCTTGTTGCTCCCTTAATCTACGAGTATTCATCTACAAGTGTTCAACACTTTCAAAAATGTTAATGGTAGTGATAGGTTCAGTTCTGAAGTGTGGGCTCTGCTAGTAGGACTGCCTCTGTACAGACCTTTTGCATGGGAAAAATTTCTATAGAAATACCTTAGATCTGACTTTGCAAAATATGAGCACATTTCAGTTACTAGACTATAGTCTGGCCAAAAGCACTGTCACAAACCTTAAATACTTCCAGTTCTTCTAAGTGACTTTTTTTCAGCATGTAGCCAAAAGATTTTTTTAAACACCTGTGTCTGAGCATATATGAGACAACATACAGTTAAGCTCATGTTGCTCAATGTTCCAATTCATTTACCATGTGATAAAACATGCCAAAGATATTCAAAGGGATTCATTATTTCAAAATTCCCATCAAAGGAAATAGAAAAACATTAGTCTTACATATAAGGAAGAACTTCAGTGTGAATTATGAATGATGAAATCTAGATACTGGCATTGTGTTGTGTTAGCACAGTCAAATAAGCAAGCATAAGAAATAAAAATGTAAGTGGAATAGTCTTTTCCAGTATTTCTCAATATTTCTCTCCTTCTGCAGTTTAGTTCTTTCAAATTCATATTAGCTTGTCCTTTCAAAACCATTCCTAACCACTACATAAGTATTTTTTTCTCCAGATAAAATTAATTTGACCTGAATGGCATTTCAACAGCCTTCGAGCAGATGTTTTTAGTTTTAAATAGAGCCTCCAGACTCAAAACTAATTTAATGAATTTTTTTCGCCATAGAAGGCACTCCTTTTACCTTCAGTCAGCTTACTGTCTACATTGTTTGTAGCCTCCACGTAACAGTAGTCTCATATTTTTAAAATATCAAAATTTAGTAACCATACACTTTGATGTATTGCATGTATTGCTTGTCTTTTTTTTTTTTTTTTTCCTGGAACATGATAAACTATTTATGATGTCATTTTATGTGGATGACTGACCAAAAATATTGGCATAAAATTTATTTAAGCTTGGTTTTGCTTTAAAATAACTGAAAGAGACCTATGCCATGATAAGCCACTGGAAGTCATATTATTTGTTGCATCAGTAATGACGCCTAATAATTGGACTACTGTGTGTAAAAATGACCTTTTAAAATAATCCTAGAAAAGGCATTAGTCCTTCTAATACAGTTACTCTAACAATTAATTCTTCATTTAATATCTTTTGTGTGCTTGAAGTGAAGCATCACGGAACTGCTTGGAATCAACAATAATAATTAATGGGGTTTTTTTCTGAGATCTTGCTAGCTCTTTGTCTATATCACAACTTCCAAACCACCCTGTTCAGCAATAAAATAGCATCTCCTGATTTATAGGCATACATTTCATTTTGTGTATAGTTGTAGCACCACTAGATTGCCCTTGTGTGTAAAGCATATGATAAGCAATGTTCAGTGTTTCCAGCTTCGCTGAAATGGAAGACTGTCGCGGTCGAGACGGTCATGCGACAATTGACAATTAATTAAGAAGCAAAAGAAGTGGAATCCTTTATTGCTCTTTTACATCCTTTTTTATATCTTCTACAACTACTGCAAGCTCTAACATAATTGGCTAAGCCCATAGCAACGGTACACCCATAGCAACGGTACATGATTAGATAGCTTTCTTAAAGTTTTTACTTCTGAACATGATTCACGCAGTTCCTTATCTATGTTCAACAGTTTCACGTTTCTTGTTGCAGATGTTCACTATCCTTGCTCCTTATCTGTGGTATGCTCTCCCGCATGCAGACTTCTCACGGGTACGGGATGATCTGGCCGAGGTCAAATTCCTTCTGCTCTGCCAGGCGTTCAGCAGACCCGCTGCCTACCCCGACAATTCCCCCTTTTTGTATTTGTGCTACAAATATTGCATGAGCAGCCTTCTGCAGGGCCCTTTGCAGAAGACTGATGATACATGGCAACATTAGGAGCACAGTTATGACGACTAACAGGATCATTCCAGTAGTTCTGATTAAAGAGATTAGCCAGCCCGATAACCCCCATCCTTTAAACAACTTTGTTAGCCAGTCAAGACCATCATCTTCTGTTAAGCGATGCACTCCATCTTTCAGCTGCTGAATACTGTTGAAAATAGATTCAGAATGATCAGACAAGTTCATACAACACATCCCTTCAAATTCGTCACAACCATGTCCTTGTGCTAAAAGCAAAAAGTCAATCGCAGCCCTGTTCTGTAAGGTAGCATGCCTAACACTATCAACATCAGTTAAAAGACCACTTAAAGCTATAGAGGTAGCATTGGTTTGCTTGCTAAGCCAACAGCCTAATTTATTCAAAGTTCTTAAAGCATGTGCAACACCAACAATTGGGGCTAAGAGAGCAGTTGCTATGATTTCGCCTGAATTCCAAATTTCAACATTATCGTTGCACTGACTGTCAAATGAATGAACAGCTCTCCGGGCCCGGTTATGCTTCCGAGTCATGTTTACAAGCTGTGACAAACTTGGTGTCAGCAGGGTAAGGCGACCAAGACTACAAGGTCCGCCGTGCAGTGCTGATGGGATACCACTCCAAGCTCTGTCTCCACAAATCAGAAACACACCAGGGGGTAGTGCTAAAGGTATGTTAAAGGATAGAGAAGCTTCGGGTGCAATATAATTGCACCATGCTGTTGCATTGCGATAGAGAGTGCTGATTGCATTAACATTGTGGCCTCGACGAGCAGGATTAGCATAAGAATAATTAAAAAACACACATGCATCCATCATAACAGATCCCAACAATTCTAACTCCTGAGGCTCCTGAGTAACTTGCGGGAGGTATGCATACACACCATCCCAATTGTTTGCACAGGTTTTTGGAGAGTCACAAAGAGACGCAACCGGCACTGGGTTCGGCCATGTGTCTACAGGTATTCCTACCAAGCATGTGGAAAATGGATTTTCAGGGGTTGCAGTGGCAAGACACAGGGTATCCTGTTGTGTCATGTTTGCCAAAGTTATTCATACATTTTGCTTTGGTTGCGGCACTACCTAGTCTTCACCTTGATGTAGACTCTAGTACAGGCCGAACACATCGAGCAGGAACCCAGCGAGGACCAGCATCTGTGGAGACACAAGCGTAACCCCTACCCCAGGTTAATAATTCACATGGTCCACTCCATTGACCAGAAACTAAATCCTTTACATGTACTTTAACACCCTCTTTCACATTCTGTTTCGAAAAAAGAGAGGAAAAATGTTGCAATATAGGAGGTGTGGAAGCAACATCTCCATAATGAAGAATATTAAGAACATAAACTGCTTTATCTAAACATGCCTGAGGTGGTTCCCCAACCATTCCCCCTTTTTGTTTTTGAAGCTGCCGTTTCAGCGTGCCATGTGCACGCTCGACAATTGCTTGTCCTGTTGGGGAATGGGGAATCCCCGTAACATGAGTAACACCCCATAAATTAAAGAATGTTTGAACCTTCTGTGAAACATATGCTGGACCATTATCTGTTTTAATTTGACGTGGCACCCCAAGGACAGAAAAAGCTTTCTGTAAATGTCGGATTACATCCTTACTTGTTTCTCCATTATGTGCTGTTGCCACCAAAGCATGTGAATAAGTATCAACAGAAACATGAACATATTTCTGTCGACCAAACTCAGGTATATGAGTAACATCAGTTTGCCAAATCTGTAAAGCTTGAATACCTCTGGGATTAGTACCGAAATACGCTGGAGTATGAGTTCCTTGACAATCAGGACAAGCAGCAACAATAGACCGAGCCTCAGAATGAGACAAACCAAACTGCCGTCGCAAAGCTCGAAAACCTTGATGAAAAAATTGATGTGATAGAACAGCTTGTTGTTTCATATTAGGAACAGTGCTCAAAGTCATTGCAGAGACAAGAGCATCCGCTCTGGCATTACCTTCTGTGTAAAACCCAGGTAAGGTGGTATGGCTGCGGATGTGCATGATAAAATAGGGTTCTGTGCGCGACTGAATGTTTTTCCAGAGTTCTCTCAAAACCTCAAATAACATTTGATTGCTTGACGAAGTTAAGACTACTTTGTCCAGTCGGGAAACTAAGTTAGCCACATAAGCTGAATCAGTTACAATATTAATAGGAACAGAAAAGGTAGAAAAAACAAGGGTCATCGCACGTAATTCAACAATTTGTGGAGAACCCTCTTGGTAAACAACCTTGTTATTCCAGACATCATTCTCATACCACACCACTGCTGCTTTACCAGTCTTTCCTGATCCATCCGTAAATACGGTAAGGCCTTTGACAGGTTCTGGCTGGCTCAAGTGCTTCTGACCGAATGGTATTTCTTGAGCAAATTTTAGTAGCGGGTGTGATGGAAGATGATAAGACACTTGTCCCTGAAAGTCCGCTAAGGCCGCTTGTAACTCATACTTGTTTGCAAGGCACCACTCAAAATACCAGTTCTGAACAGGTAAAACAATCGTACCTGGATCACGGCCTGTTAATTCCAAACAGCGTTTTCTAGCTTTTATAATCACATCAGCAATTAACTCAAACAATCCAGGAGCAGTTTTCCGTGGTCTAAATGGTAAAAACATCCATTCTAAAATGTGTAAGGGGTCACTCCACTCAGGATTCCACTGCACCAGGGCACCAAATGGCACAGTTTTGTCAATTAGTACAAAGAATTGTACTAATTGAGACAGATCTATTCGAGAAACAAATTTTTTGTGTATAGATTGCTCCACAATATGAATTGCACTTAGTGCTTCCTTATTTAATGTTCTGGGTTCTGTTGGATCACTGGAATTACTTAACAATTCCAACAATGGTTGCAGCTGTGAATTGGTCAGCCCGAGGTAAGGCCTGATCCAATTCAAAGATCCCATTAATTTCTGCACATCATTGAGTGTCTTAACCTCGAGGTCAAGTTTCACAGGTTGGGGAATAACCTGATTGTTAGTAACTGTCATCCCCAAATATTTCCAGGGCTCTGTCTTTTGCACTTTTTCAGGGGCAATAATCAATCCATACTGTTGCAATGATTCTCTAGTCAAATTTTCCATGTCACACAACAGCTCCTCGCTGTTTGATGCCAACAAAATGTCATCCATATAATGATAACAATAACTGGTGGGAAATTTCTCCCGTACAGGTGACAATGCTTGTGCCACAAACCATTGGCATATTGTTGGAGAATTTTTCATGCCCTGCGGCAACACCTTCCAGTGGTATCTTTGTACAGGTTCTGCATGATTAACAGAAGGCACAGAGAATGCAAATTTTTCTTTGTCCTGAGAAGCTAATGGTATTGTAAAAAAACAGTCTTTCAGATCTATAACTATGATTTCCCAATTGTGAGGGATCATGGCAGGTGAGGGCATACCTGGCTGCAGAGCCCCCATTGTGGCCATAACAGCATTAACTTGCCGCAGGTCATGTAAAAACCTCCATTTACCTGATTTCTTTTTGATTACAAATACAGGAGTGTTCCAAGGGCTCTGAGAGGGTTCAATGTGTCCAGCAACCAACTGTTCTTGTACCAATTCTTGCAGGGCCTTTAACTTTTCAATTGGCAGGGGCCACTGATCTACCCACACAGGGTCAGTTGTTAACCAGGTTAATTCCAGTGTAGGTCGTTTAACGCCCTGCAGAACAGTGACCCCTGTTAAAAATCCGTAGTAATCTTTACCCCCCATTGTGACAAGCAATCCCGCCCCCATAAATTGAGAGGGGCAGCTGTCACATACGGTTTGACAGTTGCCTGTTGGCCCTCAGGATTGGTAACAAGAATTGGCATGGTTGCCATTCTAGCTCATGTGGACCCTCCCAGCCCTAGTACCCCTGCTCCTGCATCTTCCGTTGGCCAGGTCGGTGGCCACAGGTAATCGGCAATGATAGTCACATCAGCTCCAGTATCCAGGAGCCCAGCAAGCCTTACTGTGGTCGGCGATCGGTCACGATTTGATAGTGTACACACCATGTGTGGTCGGGATGATGACAAAGTCTGTGACCAGCAGATCTGCGGAGGTCCTGTAGATCCGAAGCTGCCGTCTCCACGCAGGCGCTGTTCTGCTTTTGAAACACAACTCAAAAATGGAACAAGTTGAGCAATGCGAGTACCTTTTGGTATTGTTATTGGTGGAAAAAGAGTTGAAACCATGGCACAAATCTGTCCTGTAAAATCTGCATCAATAACTCCAACATGTACTATGAGTCCATTTAAAGTGCTACTGGATCTTCCAATTAACAATGCACTTAGTCCTTGCCCTATGGGCCCAACAGCCTCAAGGGGTACTTTAACGATCTCTTTAGTAGTTATTGTTACTGTGTCGGAGGTGGATACATCCAGTCCTGCGGAGCCTGCCATGGCTGCCGACAGGCGTTCACAGCAATAGCAGCTTTAAAAACAGGGAAAGCCTGCGTTTGTAGTTGAACTGAACGGGAGGAGGACAGGAGGGAAGAACCAGGAGTGATTCGCTCTACTAAGTCCCAGTTACCACTCTCAGCTGCATATTTACGAACACCCTCCCAAAACTGCTCTGGGGATCTAGGAAGGACAGTCACAGTGGCTGGAGGAAGTGTCCATGGCGAAGCTTTTTGTTCTGTCTGTTTATCAGTCAGATTCAACGCTCGCAAACTGTCAGTAAGTTCTTTAGTGCCAGATTCATCACCCTCAGAGTCTCTGTCAGACTCACTATATACTGCTGGCTCCTCCGGGGGAGCTGATGGTGTCACGTTTATCGTATCAGAATCCTGCGAGGGGGAAGCCCCTCCAGGGTCTTCCTGTATCGGCACAGGGGGAGGTGGACGAGAATGCCCCCTGCTTTTTCCTGTCAATGGTTTTCGACCCGCTACTGCAGACAGTGTGGGATCACCATAACTGAGACCAGGACCAAATGAACTAGAAGCAGGAGTGGATTCTTTCTTTCCTTCAGCATCATGTTCCTTTTTCCACTCCTTCAGCGTCTCAGTTAGCACGCGCCATGTAGTTGCTAGCTCACACGCCTCTTTCTGTCCTTTTGAAACTTCATCCCACAGCTTTTCGCCTATTCTCTGCCACACAGTCACACTAAATGCAGTGGTTACGTTAGCTTCAAAGCCTTGCGTCTTACTCCATATCAACATTTTCTTCAGGCTTTGTTCTGGGGTTTTAACCCCTTTTCTTTTTAAAAGGGCTTTCCAGGCAGACAAAATTGTCTCCTCCTCTTTAGTTAATTGCTGCCCCATATTATATCTTAATAAGTTTTCCCCGGTGGCTCACCTTGTACGAATGTGTCAAAATGTCAGGTCCGGACCAGGCAGAATCTCCTCTGCTCTCAGCTTCACCGGTCTCCGTCTCCGCTGCACCTCGCCCTGCAGCTCATAAAAAATCCCCTATGTTCCACTTGTATCATATCACGTCGGGGTCACCAATTGTCGCGGTCGAGACGGTCATGCGACAATTGACAATTAATTAAGAAGCAAAAGAAGTGGAATCCTTTATTGCTCTTTTACATCCTTTTTTATATCTTCTACAACTACTGCAAGCTCTAACATAATTGGCTAAGCCCATAGCAACGGTACACCCATAGCAACGGTACATGATTAGATAGCTTTCTTAAAGTTTTTACTTCTGAACATGATTCACACAGTTCCTTATCTATGTTCAACAGTTTCACGTTTCTTGTTGCAGATGTTCACTATCCTTGCTCCTTATCTGTGGTATGCTCTCCCGCATGCAGACTTCTCACGGGTACAGGATGATCTGGCCGAGGTCAAATTCCTTCTGCTCTGCCAGGCGTTCAGCAGACCCGCTGCCTACCCCGACAGAAGACAAATCTCCAAATCTGAGGGGCTGAATTTTGGACCAGAATGAGAATCTTTCCTACATTCAGAGCCTCCACCATGGGAAAAAAAAAAAAACAAACCCAAAACAAAACCAAAAAAACCCACAACCCACACCAAAAACCAAACCAAAACAAAACAAACAAAAAAACCCCAACCAATTTTCATCTGACTTTTAGCTACAGATATGATTTAGTTTGGCTCTTCTCTGGCCAAAGTGTGGAGACTGCTGCCCTCTGATGCCTCACTGGTATGTATGACGGAGATGATGATCTGTCACATTTCTAGTGAATAAATGATAGACTGCTCATGGTTCTATGCCTTGTAGATTTACCTACAGCAGATAATAAAATTCAGATGTGTTTACAAAGCATTAGCCTAACTGGTAAAAAACAGTCTGCTGGTAATGGCCACCCACAGTATGAGGCAATGGAGACACAGGCTTCTGTCAGGATTAGCACAACACTTTGGCCAAAGTATCAGGCACTGAGAGGAAGGTCTAAGGAACTGAGCAGAACTTTTCCAGTATAGGTCATTCTTGAAGAACAGAAAAGCAGTAACTGGTACTCTAGTTAATACTAATGCTACACATAGGCAGTATATTAGATAGACAAATTCTGCTATTGTGTTTAGCAGCATGTGGCACTTGCTTTCTTCTACCCCTGTATGGTTATTACATTAATTAACAAGATCAGCACTGAAGAACTGGGTCTGGATATACCCAATCTGTAACAAATAAGGCTATAAATCTGATATTTTAAAAAAGCAGGATCATGGAACAAAAGCTTTTAAAGTATGTGCTACAAATACAAACAAACAAACAAACAAACCAAAACAAAACAAAACCACAAAAAATACCCCACCAACAACCAAACAACAAGAACAACAACAACAAAGTAAATGTTTTTAGATAGCTATGGTACTTGGAAGATGTTTGATCATATCTATTTTGGCGTGCAGGTTACATAAGGAACTACCCTACATCTATGTTCTTCCTAAGTCTCAGAGATTTTTTTTTAAGAATGTTTCTCCAGTTTCCATAATTCAAACAGAGATCATGACTATGTACTTAAAGCTTGGGCCTGTATTCTGGCGAGTTTACTCAAGTTGGATCCTGTCTTACTCTTCAGTTAACTTTTAGTAATTTCAATGGGACTGCTCATAAGGTAAAGTTGACTTGATCTGGACCTCTAAAACGAAGCCATACCTTCCACATGGGTAGGCAGGTCTTGCTCTTCTATGAGATCAGTGTCTGTTAAGGCAGTATCAAGTACATGTTGCAGCTATTCATCAGGTCGCACAGGTTTTCAGGCAGGGTTTTTTTAAAAACTTTTATATATTATTAAGGAAAGATCTGGGTTTTTTTCTTGTGAGTTGGCCAAAGCTCAGCAGCACTTCTGCGAGCTCCAGATGTGCTATGCCCAAAATTTCAGTGCACTGGATTCCCGTAACTAGGACCAGCTCAGACATGAGTAACATACTCCCCAATAGCTTTCTAGTCCATAAGCTTAAAGAAACAACTGCCTCACCTAAGAGGACTGCATACTTTGGTCCAAATATTACTTTTAAAAAAATATATAAAGGGGCATGGTAATTTTTGGCAAGCTTTTGGAGACTTATTACTCCCGTCAATTGCAGACCGTGGGAGTTTTCAAAGTAAGAATTAGGCAGCTCAAGAGATACATGGCAAAACTCCTAACGATGCTCTGCAGTCCTCCACCGTTTTAAGAAAGGAGGGTTTTTTTCTGTCTCTCAAAGTTGGAATTAAACCAGATGCAATTAATTCATGCACTGGGAAATATATTTGAACTTCAGTTCACTTAATTTCAGAAGAAAGGACTAAAATAGTAAAAAAAAAAAGCTATCAGTAATAGAAATGAGTGAGCCAGATTCTTTATTCTGTTACATTTTAGAGTATGCATCTGACGCATCTGTGTTAAACCAGGCCATGTTTGCTTCCTTGTCTTCACTGCAATCTGGCACAACACAGAGCATCTCACAGGAAAATCTCACAGGACCAAAGGGAATCATCCCTGCGCTGAGTGCCAGAAGCATTACAGCTGTATAAAGATCAGCTTTAAGACAGCTGAGCATGTAACTTAAGATAGCAGCATGGGGCTTAACTGCAGTGCAAGACCTTGCCAGAAACCCATAGGCTTGAAGACTGCACAGTCTTCCTGGGGTCATAAATGTAATTGTAGCAGCCACATTAATACCAGCAACTGCAGTACTGACACCTGTCATTAATGTGCAGCTTTATTCAGGCATGGATGTTCAGGTGTGTTAATGGAGATTCAGGGTTGTTTGTGTGATGATCATTTGTTTTGTTTTAAACTTTGTTTAACTTTCTCAGAGTTTATTGGTGGGAGATGAGTTTTCTTTGTCTTGCAACTCGTAATATAAATATGCCTTAAAAATTATATCATTGGCAATATGCCTGACTGGAAATACCATGAATTATATAAAACAAGATCTTGCTGATGTAATCTTTGTCCTTTCATTCTCTGCTTAAGGAGTAATCTCATCATGTCATTACTGTCATATCAAAACAATGCAGCAGGTTTTCCCATTTGATTTTCATTGTAGAGTTGTGATTACAGATAAAAGGTAGGGGCTTTAAAATGTTTAATATAAAATATATGGGTTCTAGTTATTTGTTTTAAAAAGATGAGGGAATGCTATTATAGAGCAAATGTTGACTCAATTTTGGTATTAAACCCCAGGTGAGTTTCTTATATACAGTTAAATCCCCAAATGTGCAAAGTTGATGCAGTACAGGGGTATTTAGGGGACAGAGACAGTTACGTTCACTGCTGTTTTACTGTGAAGAGTGGGATCAAAAGTCCATAGTTAATAACTGTATATTTCAGTTGTTCTTTGACTTGAAAATTGTAGTCCAAACTTTTGTAATGAATTATAACAGAAACACTCAGTAGACATGCATGGGATTCATGGTTTCTACATCTGAGAGCTGAGAATAAGGTGTTTTGTAACAGACTACTTTTATCTCCAAATGACTACACAAAATAGAAATAAATATATGTTGAAGAAAACAAGATGATTGAATAATTTGTTTGGCTTTTTTTTAAAAAAAAAAAAAAAGGAAGCAGCACAGTAAGATTTATCTATGCGTTCAGTTTTATCCCTATTTAAGATCCTTATTAAGATCCCTATTTAAGACAAACAGCATACTACTGTTTGAATTCACATACATTGTTCAGAATGCCATGGGGCTTACTGACCCATGGCTCACTTAGAGAGGCTATATGCTTGGATCTGGCTGTTAGCCTTCATATAAAAATATATCACAGTCTGCATATACCCCACCAATTTAACTAATGGGATGGAAGGGACAGATTTTTTTTTGAGAGGAGGAGTCAGTAGATTTGGATCTGTCATGATGTAAGCCTGGAAAGGAAAATTATTCTGTAAAGATTCAGTGTACTCTGCCATCTTCGGTAGTTTAGCAAGAAGTTCATGGTTTAGTACTTCACTAAGGAGGGAAGATGTGTAAAAGTCGGTGGATGCATCACTTAATGGAGGGAACATTTTTGTATGTCCACAACAGACCCTGAGGGTCACAGCAGACCCTGCGTCTTTCACAGCTTCAGACTCACTATTTAGGGAGATCATGTCAAGAGGGGACATGCCCCTCTGGAGCTGGCATGAATTTCATGGCCTGCCTTCACTTATCACTGACCTGGCCACTCCAAGGCACTTTCCATTACATCAGTCTCACACCTGAGCTTGTTATTTTCCTTTTTGTCCCTCACTAGGAGCAGAGACAACACTTTTAGAGTCAGTCATTCAGGTCTTTAAAGCTGGGGTTCTGTCCCTAGTAAGGCTTTCAAAAGCATTTGAGTAAGCTTGGCACCTTGATTCCAAATCAGAATGTTTCAATGAGCTGTTGAAAATCCTTGACTATTTGACTGTGTTCAGCTGCTAAATACTTGAGAAAAACTACATCTACATGTGTATTTGCAGCTGCATGTTATTTCACTTGTGACACAGACTTCAAGCCATCCTCCACTGTGCAACCAATATCTATATGCTACATAAGTATGGTAATGATGAAAAAATTGCTAGAAGTGATAAAAAATACTCCAGTGAAAGCTTGCAGCCTTTTATTTCTTCAGGGATTTCTCAGAAAGTCTCCCAGTTTAAAACATGGCTCCCAGGTTTGTTAGGCAGCCTGTTCCTGGCTCTGTAAAACTCCTCAGGCTGCCTCTGATCCCACAGGGCTCCCACACACAGTGTCCTGACTCTAGGACACTGCTTCAGTAATGAAATATCTGGCTACTTGCTAGTTTTCTGTTGTAAAATAAAGGAACCAAAAAAATTTTCCAAACCTTTTTCAAAAAAATGTAATTACTTTATAAAATTACACAATTTTGATTTTTGGTTCATACTTCAAACTTTCAGCAACACAGAATTTGAGGCTCTAGTCAGCTGTGAATGGAATACTTTGAGTGGAATATTTCAACATTTTATATTGAAAGTCACTTGGGTAATCACCCAATCTACGGCAAAAATACTAATTAAAAAGATATATTTTGTAGTTCACTCTTCTTGTAGTCAGAAGAGTCTCATTTATTGCTTATATTCTTATTTTGCCTGGGTCTTTGACCATTACTTTTTCTTGAATGTACTTCACTTGAAAAATTTTGGTCTGTGTTTTTGGCAGTACTAAACACTTGAGTCTTCCATGCCTTTCATTCTTCAGTGCCAATTATCAGAAAGACATCTCTTGAATTTGAATCCTGAGGAACCACAAAGTTAGATCAAAGTCCATGCATGCAATAAGCATATTTTATCTCTGGTAAATAGCTATGTTGAAATGACATTTATATCTCTGAGATTTATATGGTCATAAAGTCAACCGTAGTACTGTAGATCTTTACTTAATTGCTTTTGCAACTTGCTTTACTATGGGTCTTAAGTCAGCCCAAAACCGGCCTCATCTTCTTAATAAAGTTACAGTGTTTTTTCCAGGCAAATCTGTTCTGAAAATCTGCACCTTTCTTCTTTATTTATTTTACTGTCACTCAGAGAATGAAAATGTATATGAACCAGTCATCCATGAAATTCCATGCATTAGTGTCATAACTCTGAGACTTGAATCTTCACATTTGAACAGTTCACAGCTCTGACTTGATTGAGCACAGATGTCTATGATATCACTAAGTTCTTTGGAAGCCAGGGTATATTATTGCAGTATCAACATTGAACATGTTTCTATTCAATATGTGCTCCTGAGACCAAATTCCCTGTGTCATCTGGGATGCTTTCTGCAGATAAGAACAAATTAATACAGTTCTGCTAGCAGTTAAAGTCACACTCAGCCCCCAAACCAACAAGTGAAACTAATATTATTAGATAGTTTGTTGTGGATGCTAACAATTTACATGAATTCAAAAACAGATCAGAAAAAATCACAGAAGAAGAACCTATTCAGGGCTATTAACTATAATGCTCAGGAAATCCCTGATGGAGGTGAAAAAGTACAGTTGCTATTCATTCCCATTCATACACGTTTTCCTATACAGCTGTTACTATCACTTACGTAAACAGGAAAAATAGATCATCTTTAGTCTGATTCATTATGGCTGTTTATATGTTCTTGTCTATATTTTGAAGAAAGAAATAGCAATTAATAGAAAATATTTTGTTCATGTCAGTAAATGAATGGACCTTCCAATCTAATGAAAACCCCATAAGCAATTTTAGGAGAGTGTAATACTCAATAGCACATGCTTTCAATACAACAGGACTAATACTAAAATCAATAGTAAAATTCCTTTGGATTTCAGTGAAAACTCAAGTGAGTGCTGATCAATAATACAAATGAAAAACAAAATCCCAAATTGTCACTATTAGAGAGATAATGTAAGTCTATAGTAGCATAAAATTTGCGAATTCCAAATATATGATATTTCTTGCATTGGGTAAGCCCTTTAGTTCTTCATCACCATTTCTGGTATATGAAAATACTCCATTGACAGCATTCATAGCTGTCATGAACAATGTTTAATCTGTTGAAATTCCACTCTGTCCTGTTCCCAAGCTGTTTGGAAGGTTCCTTGCTCACTGCTGTGAAAAATGTCACTACAAAAATCAGAGCTCACTGTCTCTTGTTTACAGTTTTGTCACAGCTCCTCATATATTGGCACTTCCTGAATTAACAACAAAAACAGATCCAGAGTTTCCTGTTAAAGTAACTAGGGAAGCACTCCTGAATTATTCGCTCTCCCTCTCCCTCTGCTGTATTACCTGAACAGATGTGCACTTTATTTTGGGGCAGCCATGTTCCTTACCACATCCTGTGACTACAGTTTATATTAAATTCCCTCCTTATCTCTCTAATGTTCATTCTAGCTTTATGCCACAGTCTCTTTACAGAAAGAGAGTGAGTGTTGATTAAAGCAATACAGTCAATCATTTCTAACCCCTGTACAATCCGATGTTTCAAACGCTGATGTTTCAAAATACACCTTAGCAAATGTATTTAAATCAAAGCACAGTCAAGGTTAATTTAAGGCTAGAAATATATAATAATGTATAAAACCAACCATCATTAGATTGCTGTTCTGCAGAACCCACAGAGTTTTCAAAGGTAATTAGTTTCCAGGAGTTTAATAATGCAGCTGCAATTTATTTATGTTAGCCAACCTCTCAGGCTTTTAAATTCAACATTCTTTGAAATCAGATCCTAAATTTCTCCTGAAACTCCTGCTAAATAATCACTTCCTTAAAGTGATGCAATTATGCACCTCAGTGTTCATAAAACATAACAGTTCATTTCTCCTTCCCATGACTGAAGAAGAGTCTGGAAATACAAATTCTAGTGCTCAAAAACTAAAGGGCAGGGAAAAGAGGCCATAATGTCTTATCTTTAGAACTGATTATATTTAAAGGAATCTCATCATTTTGGGAGCTTGACTCATATTCATGAATAGTTGGGATGAATAAAATCACAGGTCTTCCTGGGATTTGTATATTAATATTATATCTATAAAAGGAAGGTACAATATTAGTGTACACCAGCATAATATATCTTGTTCAGTAGGTAATAGCTATGATGCTGGAGAGGTTTTAGCTGAAACTAGGGAGTAGAATATGCATTTGTAGAGTTTGAAACCAGATTGCTAATACACGCCAAAGATATGTGGGTTATTACTACTGCTCCCTATTGATTACATTTACACAAGGATGCTGGTACGCGCTGTCATCATATCTTTGTTTTGTTGTAGAGAATGTAAATTAATTAAGTGCTTCTACTTCTTGTCCAGCCTAGACAAGGGAGAAAAGGACTCTGCACGTATGCATGCAAACATCTGGAAGGGACTGGGGAGGAATCTTTCTGAAACAAAAATTACATATATACGAGAGTGAAATTTCATTCTGATTTTTACTATAAAGTAGCTTTGGATTTTAATTCTAAATAAAAAGTATGTAATGATATTTACAAAATCATTCAACAGAGCTCGGGAAAATATGAGACAGTACAATGCAACTACATTTTTCTTCACAGAAATCTAGAGAGATTTTAATAACATGTATTTATGAATCAGAATATCAAAACAGAACTTGGTTCTTTTCATTTCTTGTAATGTTTTACACCACTCTATTCATAACCCTCAATATGAAATTAATTACTTTCTTCATCGGTCCTTTTTCCTGAGATAAACACAAACAGATGGATACATGTAAGCCAGGAAAAGAGATTAGTTCTATGGAAGAGACATTAAAAAGATGCAAGTTACATCAGTGCCTTTACACTGTGCTTCAACTAACTTTAGCCTTTTCACCTACCCTCCAAAACAGGCTCCAGGAGACAGAGATCTCTTCTCTCTGAGGATTTGCATCCAACACAGAGGGGATGACTCATAGCAGAAAGGAGCATTTCTCTCACCACTGACCACAGTGGAGGCTGGGTGCCTTATTTTCTTATAGATAAAGTTAAATGAAATTAAACATTCCTTTACTTCATATACCATATACAAATATACTAATACTTTAACAATAACAACCCCCCAAAAAAATCCAAACATGTCCTCAGTCTACCATATGGATTAGATATACTAGTCCATAGCAAATATCATAAATCTAGGGCTAACTAATTATCCTTTCCTGTGCACTTTAATTCACTTTGGAAGTTCCATAGTTTGAGGGTTTTTGTGATTTATAGCTCAAATCAGAGCTTGTTTCTCAGTGATAAACACAGATGTCTCTCATAAACAGTTACAGTAATTAACATTTGAGTACAGATCAGATTTTTCTATGAAGCTAAAAGCAATTCAAAAGTACTTCACTGTATTTTGAAGGGTTGCAGAGCCCCAGTCCAACACCTGCTGTCAACGCCTACCCAGCCAGCTGTGTGAGATCCATTGCACAGGGCATCGGTTATCTGAAACTGCTCTCTCCAGCACAGCAAGTGGCAGCACTGGCTCATACGTGGCCTCTCAAGCTCTCTCCTTAGGTGAAATTAGACTTGGAAGAATTGCTCACCATCTCTACCAAGCTGTTTCTGTTTGAGATGCAAAGAAGGCTTGTGGGCTAAAAACTTAACGGCTTTTTCAAAATACATGTTAGCTAAATAGAAGCCATGATTCACCTTCCAGAGTTGCCTTGATTGTAACCTCAGAAAGTCAGTTCTACAACATCACTACTCCTACTCGTCCAGTCTCACATTTTTCATGGAAAACAGATTCTGTCTATCACTTCCTCACATAAGTACAACTTTTTGGCTTAACTACCCATAGCTTAAATAAGCCTTTTCCAGAGGTCTGATGTTAGGGACAACTTGGGGTTTATGATTTACTTAGTTACTTACAGTAATTTCAGAAAGTAGATCTGCAGGCTTCACAAGGTTTCCAAATCTATTCACTTGCTTTAGGTAATGCAAGAAACTAAGTAAGTATAACATTAAATACCTGCAATGACTTCCTTGCATCATCTTTTCACTTGGTTGAGCAGGCTTTGGGTTTAGGTGCAAATCCAGTAAGGATTTTTCTTCCATGCATCCTGCCTCTTGACTGCTATCGTGTGGTGGATTGGTTTGGTTTCCCAACATTTACACTGTACCATTCTGATCAGCTATAATAGAGGTTAACAATTCATCTGCGCTTACAAAGAAGACTCTCAGCATAGATTTTTCAGGAATTACTTCAGGTCTGAATAAAGAGGACCTTCAGGAGTGGGATCAGGACTCTGTATCACAGAAATTACAGAGCGTGGGGAAAGTACCTAAAGTACCTGTACTGGTTCTGATGGGGATGGAGTTAGCTATTGTTATAGCAGCCCATTTGGTGCTGTGTTTTGGATTTGTGATCAAAACAGTGTTGATAACACAGAAGTGTTTTTTAACTATTGTTGAGCAGTGCTTGTACAGTGTCAAAGTCTTCTCCATTTCCCATTCTACTCGACCAGTCAGTAGGCTGGGGGTGGACAATAGGCTGGGAGGCAACAGAGCTGGAACAGCTGACCCAAATTGGCCAGTGAGATATTAGACAACACATGACATAATTCTCAGCAATAAAAGTGGGGTGTGGGGTTTGTAGTTATTCCAAGGTAGCCATTGCTCAGACACTGGCTGGGTATTGGTCAGCTGGTGGGAGGTGGTAAGTGATTGTCTTTGCATTATTTAGGGGTTTTTTGCTTTGTTTTGATTTTCTTTCTTCATTTATTAAACTGCCTTAATCTTGATCCGCGAGTTTTTCTTGCTTTTGCCCTTTCAGTTCTCTCCCCCATCTCACTGAGGGGGAGTGAGCAAACGACTGGGTGGGAGCTTAGCTGCCAGTCAGGGTCATCCCACCACAACACCTAATAAATATAATATTGAAGACTCATTCCCCCTAAGTGCTTTAATTTCTGTCAAATTTTGTGGATTCTTCTGCTCTCCATTTTCCCGCCTGTGCTATAAGGGGTGTCAAAGTATTTTACTGCAGCTCTCATGTTCTATGGTGAATCAAAAAATTTGCTTTTGTTCTAATGACTAAATCCATTGGGGCATCAAGCACCATCTGCATACGCTACATTTAAAGATGGGAATTAAGTGTTCAAATTGTTTACTCAAGTTTCCCCTGCCAATATGTTGACAATGAGGACATCATTATATTACATCAGTGATACGTGTACAGTAGTCTATAATCTTCTATTTTCTTTCTGCATAAATATTTACTGATGATACTAATGTTGCTATAGTAACATTTCATTACAAATCGTATTATTGTAAAAAACAGTGTGTATGGAATATTTCCATTAGCCTGAATTAGGAATACAGTTGCAACATGCCTACAATTCTCCAGATATGCATCTGAAAAAACCCTCTGATTTGTAATACCATAAACTGCATTTTTTCATTTTAACAACTCTTGATGTACAGGCTGATACTTACAGGACAGTGACTCATCAGAGTAACAAAATCCTTGTTCTTGGTTCGTGCTCCACATGGCACAGAGAAGACACACATGGGAGAAGCGGCTCATGGCTCGGTTCTTTGCACAGATTAAAAGCCTGGAATGGACTTTTTTACTTCTTGTATGCATAGATTGAAATGTTGGTATCTCTCCCTGAAATTTTCAGTGCTGTAAGACATCCACTAGAGCCTGACCTCTTATCAAGCAGATATATTTCTGCTGTTTTGAGAGCCACTCAAACGTGCCTGGGCTTCTTTTACAGGGTGGCCACATATTGCAATTGACAGTGGATCTTTGCAACACTTTGTGGCTGTACTTGAGGTCATAACTAGCATTAAAGCGAGGTTAGCAATTCTGAAAGAAAGTACCCAAAAGGAACCAAAATTATTTCTAAGCTACAATTAACAAGACTATAAAGAAATACTTACAGTGGAATTAACTTCCTGAAATATACTTTGCTTTCTTCAGTAATTTGAGGTCAGTTATAACAATAAAAAAGCAGCACTGGAACTACCACAAGTATCCCTGAAGGAAAATCTCCAAATAAGTTGAACTTTTCAACTGATAAGCATTATTTTCAAATAAAATTGTCTAATTCTAACCAGTTGGAAGACAGCTATTCAAGTGCATCTTTTGTTAATACTGTTCACTAAGGTTTTGTGGTTTTTTTCCTGTGTGGCATTCAACTTTAATCATATTTTCCATAAAAGGTATTTTAAACCCTACTCTTAAAGACATAGAGAAGATGGGTTAAAAAAAAGTCCTTCCAGGACTTGCAAAATGGGACCTTGTAAAATCATATAGAAATCAGATGTATCTGATTGATAGGAAAACAAATAGCTCAGAATTGCCTAGGTACTGTCACAGAACTCTGCTGAAAGGGTGCTTAGGATCAGATTTATTTAGCTAATCACTGATGTAGTCTCGGGATCGGAGAGAAGCTGGACAACATTTAAGACTACATTCAAAAAACAGTAGATCCCAAACCAGAGCAGAATGAATCAGAAAGACTCTTTTTTTTTTTTTTTTCCTGCTGCCAGAGAGTGGGATGGAGGCAGGAGGGCCAGTCTTATACCCTGCAAAGCCTCAGTGAATGGGGCCCCTTGATGCTACCTTTGCAACAGCACATGGCTCCATTTATTAAGTAGGAGGTCTGTGCTCATAATACTGAGATTAATGCATGGAAGAGTTTCTTAAAAGTAGAAACATGTTCTAAACATGGACTCATTTCAAACAAAGAAACTGCATATTAAAACACTAAGAAAATACATGGTCAAATAACACTTTAGGCAGAAGGGCCTGTGCTGCTCCAACAAAACCATGGAAAATCAGAATGAAATGGAAGTGACCTTTTAGATATGAAACCCATCATCCTCTGATTGCATGATACCTACAGTTTGGATGTCAAACTCAGGAGATCTTCATTCCTCTCAGCTTAAGCTCGGGGGGGGGGGGGGGGGGGGGGGGGGTGCGGGGGGAGAAAAGAAGAACTAAAAAGCAGTGAAATTTAAGTTCATTTTGATCAATATGCCCATCTGGGTTTATTTATTTAGACCAAACTGCTATATCACTTCAGTACTTGTCTGCTTTTCTTCATCCCTTCTGTCCTGTGTTAGGCTCCCCATTCCTCTCTTCCTTTCTGTCACACTCATTTCATTGAACTCCAGTGCTTGCTCTCTTCCTCAAATGCTTTGCTGTCAGTGGACTGGGACCATTTATGTACTTGCCATTTCAAGACCATGTCATATGCTTACTACCATTTTTCAACAACACATGACTTCCAGTTTCTCTTCATGACTATTCTTATTACTGCTTCTTTGTGGGCTTTTGTAAAGCAGTATTTCCCCACCTTAACATTGTTAGCTAAACAAAACAAGCAAAAGAAATTAATGCAAGAACTGAGTGTCATTTGCAAACAAGAGTGAGCCAAGACAAAGCATTCATTACACTACTTTTCCTTAAAAGAAGGTTTAAATGAGCAAGGTTTGAATCTAAAAACAGGAAGACTGAAGAAACAAATTGTGAAATATAAATCTTCCAAGTAATCAGAATAAAATATTTTCAGAATTTTCAGAAAATATTTTAATCAATTCACTTTCCCATGAAGATACTAATTATCACTGACCCTTCTCCCCATATCTCACTTTATATTAGAGTTATCTCAAACACCCAAAGACTCAATTCCTGTGAGATCAAAACCTCAACGTAACATGATGATTTGGCCTATCCTTTTAAGCCACCATTATGGAGAAATTTTTGTGTTTTTTACTTTAAAAAAATTATTGAGAGCAATCAGGCATAAAGGACAGTTTTAGTACTGGCAGAGCAGATGCCACAGTCTCTTCATATGTTTCCAAAGCTTTTATCATGTCATTGCTAATTCATAATTTTCTAGTAAGTAATTCTTACTAGTTTGTCTGACCCAATTAACTTTAAATTTAAAGAGTTGCATAACAGTACTGAATTTGGGAATGTGTATGTGTGCATGTCATTACTTAGCATGCCCTTTCAGCTCATGCCCATAACCATTTCCCAGTAGTGCTCATGTTGTCAGAGAAAGCTGAAAAATAAACTTGTGAAAACATGTGCAGAATTTTAAAAAGAGATGAAGTCTAAAAAGTGCCAGCTAATTCAAACTTTTAAAAAGAGTGTCATTACACTGATACATAGAGCTACCTCCAAAAATAACACTTCATGTGACAAATATACATGTGGGATAGAAAACTGGGCAAGAGAACTGAGTTTAAATGTCTAATGCATCACAGCTTGGCAGGTAGCACATGCCAGTTCTACAGGCTATTCAGAGTCTTCTGTCTTGTGCCTGAGATGTGTTTCCTCACAATTCTCTTTTTATGGACAAAATGACCTTGTCCTACTTTCAGTCTTTTCCACTACCATAAATAGATATTCATACTCATCACTTTTACATTCTATTTTAACAACACCCAGGTCAGATCTTTCTGACAGTTAGAATGGGATATATTAACAACAACAACATACTAGTTAAGTCTGGCTCTGTCCTGCAGGTCTTTGATATAATATTCAGAGCTGAGAGATTTTTATGGACAGAATATTCATCATAGTTATGGGTATTCCACTACTGACATGAAAACTGCCATTGTTTTTACATAAAATAATGATAGCCATCTGGAATAATAAGGAAATGGACAGAAAGCACTTCAGATGGAATAAATATGTTTTTCTAATTACCAGGTTTATATCTGAAAGCATGGTGGGTGCGGGAGGGGCAGGACTTATAGTTTTTCTGTTGGAAAGGTAGATATGAGAGGGAGTTTTAAACTATTTGATTTATCCTATAGCTTTAGCTGTCAATGGAAGTCTGGTATGAAAGTTTTTGATTTGTAAAATTTACTCCCAATGATTTGCTTAAAATATGCTTATCTCATTTTTTTAAAGGTTGCTAAAGACTGCCCTGATAGAAAACTGAATATTAGTATTTAATTTACATTTTAAAGTAGGCAATTGATTTATTGCAACACAATCATCAAAACATCGTTTCATTCATTGCACAGGTTTTCAAACTCTGCAGTGATCACTACACAAATCAGCAAACGGATGAAGAAATAAATCTTTAAAGAATGTTTCTTTCTAGCTGTATAATTCCGCATTTTATTGTAATAAATCATACTGAATTCTCTGAGGTGTCTCAATTTTTTTAGTTAATACTGGTTTTTATGCAAGTACTTGCTAGGATTTTGAGTGATATGCCAAATGAAGTGTTTCCATTTTCCTTGAAAAAACGCTCATTTATTGAAAAGCTAGAGAATGTTAAAGTTTTGGGCTAAATCACTAAATATTTAATGTTCCTGTGACAATTCTAAATTTATATTTTTACATTTTTTCTGTATTTATACTGCAATGGCTTGTGTGGGTGTACTCTTCACTGGGTAAAAAATGGTTGGATTGCCAGGCCAAAAGAGTTGTGGTGAATGGAGTTAAATCCAGTTGATGACTGGTCACAAGTGCTGTCCCCCAGGGCTCAGTACTGGAGCCAGTTCTGTTCAATGTCTTTATCAATGCTCTGGGCAAAGGCATTGAGTGCACCCTCACTTAAGTTTGCAGATAAGACCAAGTTGGGCAGGAGCGTTGATCTGCTTGAGAGAAGAAAGACTATGCAGAGGGATCTGAACAGGCTGGATCAATGGGCCGAGGCCAATTGTATCAGGTTCAACAAGGGTCAGTGCTGGGTCCTGCCCTTGGGTCACAACAGCCCCATGGAGCGCTACAGGCTTGGGGAAGAGTATCTGGAAAGCTGCCTGGTGGAAAAGGACCTGGGGGATATTGGTTGGCAGCTGGCTGCTGTGAGTGTGCCCAGGTGGCCAAGAAGGCCAACAGCATCCTGGCTTGTGTCAGAAATAGTATGGCCAGCAGGACTAGGGAAGCGATTGTCCCTCTGTACTTGACATTGGTGAGGTTGCACCTCAAATACTGTGTTCAGTTTTGGGCCACTCACCACAAGAAAGATATTGAGGTGCTGGAGCGTGTCCAAAGAAGAGCAACAAAGCTGGTGGAGGGTCTAGAGAGCAAGTCTCATGAGGAGCGGCTGGGGAAACTGGGGTTATTTAGTCTGGAAAAAAGGAGACTGAGGGGAGACCTCATCGCCCTCTACAGCTACCTGAAAGGAGGTTGTACCAACGTCAGTGTCAGTCTATTCTCCCAAGTAGTAAGTGAAAGAAGAAGAGGAAATGGCCTCAAGTTGCACCAGGAGAGGTTTAGATTGACTATTAGGAAAAATTTCTTCACCAAAAGGGTTGTCAAGCCCTGGAACAGGCTGTCCAGGGAAGTGGTTGAGTTGCCATCCCTGGAGGTGTTTAAAAGCTCTGAGGATGTGGCACTTAGGGATGTGGTTTAGAGATGGACTTGGCAGTGTTAGGTTAATTGTTGGAGTCAATGATCTTAAAGGTCTTTTCCAACCTAAATGATTCCGTGATTCTATTCTGGTTTAATTCAGTACAACTTAACAATCATCATCCATATTTCTTATACTGACACAAGAGTTGTGTTATTGATTATTTATCTAATTAATTGAGTTCAAGCTCTGATTTTTGTTCACCTGAGCAGTTCACATGAGTTGGAGTCATGAAAGTTTATGCATGATTCATAAACAAATTATTTTTAGTTCCTCTAGGACAAAATGCAAGACTTTTGCATCATAGTATTCTTATTTATAATGTTTTAGAAAAGCGAGCAAAACAAACTATGATACATCACAAATAAATGAAACAACATAAAATGTATGTACCTGCCATTAAATACCAGCACAGTCCCACTACACTGAAAATCAGAAGACTTGATTTCTGTTTCAGGCTTTTGCTTCTGAGCCCTGTCTGCAACAGGGACTTAGAAGGTTTGGGGATTCAAGTCAAATACTAGGATAAATATTTTCGTTCACATGAAAGAAATATGCAGCACTGAAAGTGGATATCTGAAGACATTAAGGAATCACCAGCAATGGGGATTTTCAAGATTTGATTAGATAAAGCTACGGCTAACCTCATGTAGTGCTAGTGCTAGATTTGTGGTAGGTTGGGCTAGATGACCTCTAAGGTTTCTTTCCAACTGACTACAGTTAATTGACTTCAGCAAGATCTACTGCTCTTGCTCAAAGGCATGTCAAAAGAACTGCAGGCACACTTACAAGGTCTGATATGACACAACAGTTTAAACTGATTTTCATGCAGATGCAATTTACAGTGACTACGTGCATTTTGTAGAACTATGTCATTCCTCAAAATCCTGACTGACCCCAGGCCTTTAATACCCAGTTCAGTTGATTAGATTCAAATAAGAACAATATTATAGTTTGCCATTCAGTTAGATGAAACACTATACGTGGATATTTGTATTAACTATCCTGCACTCCTTTTTGTATTCTACTCGAATATTTAAATTGAATAAGATTTTTGTATTCTTGGCTAATGCATCTGATTACAAATCCAAGTATACAATACACATATGGCTAAGACGCCAACAATATACGATTAGATCATTAATATGACTGCGGACAACAACAAGGCTTTTCAAAACCAATTACAAAGCACTGCTATAATACAGCACAGATATCAATTATGAGATTTAAACTATAATTAATTCAACACTATTTTACCAAAGAGACAGAAAAAAAATAAGTGAAACTCATCATAACAAAGTTCTATTTTGAAACATACGCTTGTTTCCAGTTTCTTATACAATACAGGTTCAGGAAATTATTTTATGACCTAATTTCCCCCGACAGCATTTGTTCTGAGGCTGAGCAGTAAGGAGCTCAGCAGTACCCCATGTTTTGCTGATTGCAGCCCTGGTGCTCTGCAACTAATGGGGCCCAGATGGGGCCAAGAACAAACAAAATGAGCTGGGTGGGAAGGGACTGATTTATAGTCCTACTCATTTTCCTCCCTGTCCAAAATAAACAAACCTAAGAAAAGGCAAATCCGCTTGGCTGCCAGAGAAATCTCCAGCCCACATGACATGTATACTCTTAGAGGTCTCAAAACAGAGCAAGAAAATGAGACCATCAGATGCGTTCTTCCTGATGGGGCAGGCTAATCTGTAACTACTGTAACTGCTGTATCTTTTTTGGAGTCACTGCTGTGGAGGAACATTGGGCCTAAGAGGAATAGTAAAGAGTCAGATAGGCTATGTGTGATATTCCAACCAAATGGTATGTATTTTCTATGTGTATGGTAGGACTTAGGCTCTTCAAGGATGGTCACAACTGAAAAGTTTAGCATAGCAGAAGGCCAGCTTGTTTGTGAGTGCTTGCCTGCTCATACAAACTATCTACATAAATATGTCATTCTAGGTATATGATGAGTTAACAGATAATGAATAAAATGATGTTTCCTTAAAGTAAATGCAATCTAGAGGTAGAAATAAATCTTTCACTCATGCTCAAAACCTCTAACATATAATTTTTGCCCTTTCCACAACAGCTTGCTTTTTACATTTAAAAAAAAAAAAAAATAATAATAATAATAATAATTTGTCACTGGTGAATAAGACTCTTGTGTAAGTCAATTTTTATAGGTTATGTTTTTCATCTGTCCACCTTCATGTTTGTTGTAAAGTCTAGCAGTGGTCCAAGAGCAATCTTATGCAGATAAAATTGTGTATGAGATAAGAATACAGCATGATTTCTTTACTACACCTCCACCTACAAATTAGGTGGATTAAATGACAATTTTAGGATCAAATGTCATTTTAAAATTGGGCAGGATGGTAAATAAAGAAGGATAGTAAGCTGTATTGAGAAGAATTATATTGTCATACCTTCCGACACCCCTTGATTAATCATAATAATTATTGATCTTCGTTAATGTTTCCAAGTTCTCAAAATTATTTATGAATTGGAAAACAAATGCACATTTTAAATTTTACTTTAGGCTCAAAAGTAGTACTCCTGAAATGGTGGCATCATACCTGCTATCTGCAATTCCAGGAGCACATGGAAAAGACACATGTGATGTTGCTGAAGCTGAGTACGTGGCAAGGTGGCTGTAATTTCACCAATATAACGCCATATGGCTCTCAAGCAGCAATGACTGTGAACCCTCAGCTCTAGGCTGAAGCTGACCTCCTAATTGTTTGCAGAAGCCACTGATATGTTAGACAGGTAAGAAGACCTTGTGAATGCACACCAGATTGCCAACATCAGTGTGTTAACAATGCCTAACTATCTTGCATGTACATTACAGTCTCATGTCATTTAAATAATTTTGTGTACTGTATCCATGTTGTTTTGTTCAACTTCTTAATTTACCCAGAAGTCTTTGCAACAAGCAGCAAGAATCAACCATGGCTTCATGAATTTTCTCTTGGGAAAATACACTCTCTGGTTAGCAAATGCAAGATTTTGGAGGAATATGGTCCCTCACAGTCCAGGAGGTCTGTCTCTGAGCATTACAAGAACAAAAAAGACACATGAGGAAAAAGTCCTTTTTAGTCTTAACAAACTAATAATTGCACATTCTAAAAATAATTAGCTGCTGGTTGAGGAGTTGTTTAATAATGTTGCAGCAAAGAAAAGTAAAGATACCCCAAGGGTATTCATATTGCACTTCTGTGATAGTGAAATGACTGGTAACAAAAGACCCATTCCAGTTCTGGAAGAAAGGAAGGCAAGAGCTGGGTTCCACAAGAATCTCTCCAGCTCCTCAGATTCATCCAGTTGAGGGTAGCAGCTTACATTTCTATATGCATAAAACAACAGTGATTATTTTGTAACTTAACTGTGATTTCTTATCACTAAATTAGAATATGAAATCTTAGGGTTTATATTTCCCTATTTAGAGAAGGGGGAGATATTCATTAAATGAAAGAAAATGCCTCACTGAAGGTAAGCCCTGCACCACTGGTTTCCATCTAAGGTGCTACTAACCTCACCAGCCTGAGACAGCAATGTGGCCAGGTGGCTTCTGCAGAGCCTGAGGAGTGACCTCGGGATTGGGGAAGAGGTTGCTTGTGAGGCTGGGAGGTGGAAGAAAGCCACCCAACCTGGGAAGCACTGTGTTTCAGCCTTAAGTGTGGGCTGATTTACGTGGGGCTTGGGGATGTGCTTTAGGAGTAGACTTGGTAGTGTTAGGTTAATGGTTGGAGTCAGTGATCTTAAGGGCCCTTTCTAGTTGTCATGGCTTGAGTCCAGAGGCAAACTGAGCAACATGAAGCCACTCACCCACCCCTTCCCCTCAGGAATGGGAAGGAGAATATAATGCAAGAGTTTGGGGAATCAAAAAGAGGAAGGGGCCATTATGGTCATGGGCAAAAGACAGACTTATTAGGGGAAGAAAAAGAACATCATTTTAATTCAAACACTAACAACAGCACTTAACAGACAGAGTAGGACAGTGAGAAGCACTACCACATCTTAAAAACACCTTCCCCCTACCCCTCCCTTCTTCTAAGGCCCAGTTTTGTTTCCTATCTCTCTACCTCCTTCCCCCCAGTGGTGCAGGGAATAGGGGTTACAGTCAGTCAGCTGATCCTTCCTTCTCAGGGGGAGGACTCCTTGCATTCTCTCCTGCTCCAGCATGGTGTCCCTCTCATGGGAGACAGTCCTCCACAAACTTTCTCTGGCATGAGTCTTTCCCACAGGATGCAGCCATTCCCATGCTGCGCTGGCTTGGGTCACACCTGTGTGTTGCAGTTCTCCCAGTGCTGAACTACAACAATGGGGGCTTCTCCTTCCCACAGTCCCGGCCTCCTTTGGCCACAGCCGCCTGCTCCAGCATGGGGTCCTCCAGGGGCTGCAGGCAGATGTGTGCTCCACCAGTGACCTCCATGGGTGGCAGGGAGGGGGCAGCCCTGCCCTCTCACCACAGGATACAGGGGAGCTCTCTGCACTTCCCCCACTTCTTCCTGCTTCCTTCCACTGACCTCAGTGTTTGCACAAGCATCCTTCTCATAACTCCTCCTCACAACTCCTGCTCCTCCTCCTAGATTCCCTGCTTACATACAGTATCACAGAGGTGCAGCCACCATCACTAAGTGTCCCGGCCTTGGCCAGAGGCGGGTCCGACTTGGAGCCAGGGAACTTGGAGAAGCTTCTCACAGGGGGACACTGCTGTAGCCCCGTCCCACACTACCAAAATCCCCACCACACAGACCCAGCACACCAACCTGAATGATTCTATGATTCTATGAACAAATTAGATAATAGCGGATGTTTACATCTTATAAAAGAAGAGTGTAACATGTTGCATTTCTACAGACCTCATTTCCTGTATTAGGGATACTCTGTGACAGAAAATCTCAGCTGTCCTCCAAATTTAAACCAGCAAACCACTAGACTGAGGATGAGAAATTATTTTCACTGTGGGAGGAGCAGGGCTTTTAAGCACTTGTCCCATTCTGTGGGGGATCTTTAATAAACTTTAATTTACATTGACTACTTTTCAAATCAGGGTCCGACAGCTTCTCTTTGCCCTTCTACATGGAAGGCCAGCAACAGTCAGTGTAGCATTTCATTTTGCCCCAAGCTGGTTTTGTTTGTGGCACAAATGTGAAACAGTTTTATTAAGGATGAGTGACATAGCATGACACTGTTCATCAAAACATTTTCACACTCTGCAGGCTATAAATCTATTGATGTTCCTGAGTTTTGTGGATGACTGCTGTGAGAGTGAAGAAAGTCCACATAATTTTATTTGACATGTAATCTGCACTATGTGTTCCAAATCTGTCATCTCAGTGCTGAAATCCATCCTTGACACTAATTTGTACAAATCGCAGGTCACTTGAGGAAGAAAATATTTTTTTCCTGGAAAGCAGTGCAGTTTGGTTTTATAGAAGACAAATCTTTGAAGGGCTCTTTGCCAGTCATTAAGCTACGGCTCGCAGACAGATATGTTTCCCATGTAAATAAAATTCTCTCCGCAGTGTAATTTTTCCCTCTGGAAGTTCTTTGTTTAAATACAGAGGAATACAAACAGTGATCACATTTCTCACAAAGAAGAAGCAGCTCATGAAGATTGATGGGGAGGTGGGCTGGCTTTCAAAAATTTTGAAGTTTCAGACAAACTTTTTAAAACCATAAAACTTGGCTTTTTTGTTTTTCTTTTAATGGGGTTTTGGGGTAAAAATGCATTGCTCTATTCATAGCACTCAGAAATAAACAAGCCGTTAAAGACAAAGACAACCCAAAACCTGGATACCTTTTGTATTTTTTTTTTAAACATGAGCTCATGCCATGATTCATTTCCTTAGAAGAGGACCCTAGTGAAAATTAATGCTTTACATGTAGAATATAACAAAGAAAACACTGTACCTTAAATAATTTTTGAAGTACTGCATAACTGCAGGATGCCAAGCATTCTCCACTCTCACTGATTTCAAAACCTCATGGCATTAGTCCCTGTGTATTTTAAAATGGGTCCTAAGCTATCTTTTTCTAACAAAAACCCAGCTCACTTGTAAACCAGCTTAGTGCCAAGGATATCAAAAGCTGAATAAGTTTCTGTAAGATTTTTTGTTCCAAAGTGGAAAGAAATGTCTTTTATCTCATCCACACCAAGATTTGAATGGCAGTCCTTACAGTCTCAACCGTGACAACAGTTGGAAAATCTGATTTCCGTAATTCAAATATCTTTTACTCAGTCCCCAGGCATGCAAAGCGAGTTAATACAGTGGGCACTTCAGCACTGACTGTGTCCTAAATAGTATTTTATTGTAACCGTATAGTGACACTAGACTGGAAAACAGGCCAGATAAGCCAAATTCTGAATCTTGCTTCCCAGCACACACATGCATACTTTAGGCTCCAGAATATCAAACTTTTGTCCCTAATATAGTTTAAAAGGCAAGCTATCCCACCTAGCTCTTTTAATTTTGTTCCTAAATAGAAATATTGCATAGCTGGGTTGTATGTGCAACTGTCTTTCAATTCTGAATTAAAATCATCCTTCATTAGCTATAAAGCTGGGATGTTACTGAGACTGCCATAAATGAAAAGTAACTTATTCTTCCAAGGGCTGTGCCTGTTATTCAGCTCTTCCTGAGTGACTGGGATAACAACAGGCATGGTCACCAGAAATCCTAACTCTCTCACTCCTTGCAAACGGCTCAAGTGCTTCCTCAGTTTGTTGCAAAACCCTCTGCTTTTCATTGTGCTCTCACACCACGAAGTCAATAGGAAAAAGGTTTGAAAAGCAGACGTTGTTTCATCTTCAAAGACTCAGAAAGCTTTTTTTTTTTTTTGATAAATCCAAAACCCCATTATGGGACCCTGGAATCCTGCTATCACGGTGGGTCTGCTTAGGTCAAACATGAAGGGACCACACTTGGCTGACAAAGGCAAGTAACAATAATAGTAAAATATTTGTTTATATACATATTACTTGTTTAATATGTTTATTTGTGTACAGTTCTGCAAGTTGAAAGGTAGTTATCTGTACTGAAGTTGAATCCCAACAATTCCTCTCTGCTTTCTGGCTTATAACTTCCCCAAACAAGTTCCTTTTTGACCTAATTTTTTACACAGTGTCAGTCCAAGGATACTTAGAAAGCAGAAGGAAAATTACTTTAAAAATTGCATTCTTCTTCTGTATACTAAAAAATTGTTACAATAAGTTATAAGTGGCTGCTGCCTTTTGCAGCACCAGAGCCTGGGAGCCCCCTCCTGCCTGGATTCTTGGGGTCCCTGCCCAGGCTGGAGAACATGACTTCCACCTTCCCCTTTGCAGGTTCAACCAGTAGTGAAGCTGAGCATGTGTCCCAAAGACATGGACACAGACACACAGACACCTTCCAGAGTCACAAGGACATTTCACAGATCCCTCAAATAACAGTACTGCTCCTCTGCCCCCCTGGTGCCCCTGCCCAGACCCAGAGCCTCCTGCTCACCAGTGGGTCTTTGCTGCAATTGACACACATATGCACCCCACGAGCACCCAGTTTTGGGGGAGATACAGACACTCACTCCCCAGCAGCCAGCACCAGGCAAATGGTCTGTGACTGCAGCCCCACTCCTGCCACCAGCACGGACACCATCACTTGCCTCATTCATCTGTTCTCCCATAGCTGGCTTTTGGGATGTACACTTCCCCCACAGGGGCTGCAGTCGAGTCCCCCACCTGCTCCAGTTGGTGTCCCTGAGACCCCACAGGTTCCAGCTGCTGACACCACCAGCACAGGGCACCTGCACCCCCATCTGACTCCAATGCCTGACCCCAAATCCACTCACACTCCCCTCAGCATTTGGCACCTCATTCCTACAGCACTCACACTGTCACGGAACAGTGAGTGCAGGGGGAGCTACCACAGGAGGGGTCATGAGCCTCACATACAGGTCAGACCAGCCTGCTGACTGGCCATGGTCTGCACACAGCCAGACCCCCTTAAATACAGCCCTGTCCACCTCCTACCCCTTTGCTCCTCCCCATCCCCTACACACTCCTTGTAAATTTTGCATAGTCCCACTGACACCCCACTCACCCCAAATATCTGGGATGCCCAGCTTTGCATCCTTATCAGTGGCAGAGCCTGCAAACTCTAGATGGCCTATCAGTCAGTGTGACCGAAGAGGCTTGTTTTTCCCACCACCTCCATTATCTTTGTCATACAGATTTGTGTCTTTGTATGATCTCATCACTTCCCCCCCCCCCACCCCGTCCCCCCGTCCCACTACTCGTTATCCCCTTTTTCACTGAAAAGACCCTTGATCAGATCACTTTACTGAAGCAGGGGCTCTTGCCTCTCACGTGCCCTTACAGAACAAACATAGCAGAAACTGCTGAGACTTAGGCAGCGTTGAGTGCTGAAATGGGAAAAGGACCATCCCTGTAAATACTGTTGAGATCTAAAAGTCAAGGGACATTCAAAATCGAATGGTTGGAAAATGCAGTTGATAGGTTCTGGAACTTGAGATGTCTACAGTCAATATTTCAGAGGTAGGGATGAAAGTGTCCTACTCATGTGCTCCACCCAGTCAGAGCTGCTCATCTCTTTTCGATACAAAGTATTTTGTGTTTGTTTCATATCAGAAAGAAATGCTTTGGGAAACAATGTGTCACTGAATTCCTGTGTTTCCCATGATCAATTATTCTAGTACACAGATAATAAAGAAAAAAGTAGCAATTTCTCTTTAGTCCTATATTTGCAAACCAGACCACCATGTACTCTAATGGAAAAGAGATTAGGAGCCTATGATCTTGAACCTTCTGCACCTGTAAAGACAACTAGTTTTTCCCTAAGGAAAAGACAAGAGTCTGTTCTGCTTCCCCCAGACGTATGTTTTATTAATCTCTCCATTCAGTTCCTAACAGTTTAAGTGGTAAGTAACATTTTTTAGCTCATCCAAGCAGATCTAAATCAGGGTTTCACTAATGTACAGCTTTTGGCATCCAGCAAAACCAGAAGGCCTTTTCATTGTGGTGTCAGATTGAGCATAAAGTTATTCATTACAGCGTTAGTTTTGTTACAACTCAATCATCAGTGTTTCTTTATGAAACAACTGTCAGTGTATCCTTCCTGGGCAGATATCTCCTAATGTAAGGAAAGAGAGGTGAGAGTGTACCCAAACTTAAGAAGAAAAGGATGTGGGTGTTTTCATCGCTACCTCAGCCAAAGAAAACCCTCCCTCTCCAATTTTAGAGATGTTACTTCTATACTAGTCTAACAGTAAAGCTTTGGAAAGTGAGCTTTGGAAAGGAAAATGTAACACGTGCCTCAGGTGAAAACCTGTCCAATACTAGGAATAAGAGGTCTTTCACTCACCTAAATAATAATGACAGGAAAAAAAAAAAAAAAAAAAAAAACCAAACCAAAAAAAAACACACCACCAAACCAACAAACAAAAAAACCCCAAACAAAAAAAAAAAAAAAAAAAAAAAAAAAACACCAAAACCCCCACAGATTAATTCTTACAAAATATGATTGTTGAAGTGTGGTGAAATAGGTAGTAACAGATTTCTAGTCTTCCCTTTCTAGTTCCCCACCTTGGAGCATTCTGAACGAAAGCAAACTTACCATTGAACTGACTGTATCTCCTCCATGAAAGAATGGTGATGAGCAGTAGCATTTGAGAGCCATCGACAGCTGGAAAAATCTAACTTAAGGAGTACTATTTCAATCTGTGAAAAAGGCAGGTTTTGTTATCAAGTTTTCTGGCATCAGTACTCTTGGTTAAAATTAAATTTTACAGTTTATTCTTTTTGGTTCATAAAATGTATGTTTTTCTTATCTGTAACTTTAACCAAAAGAATTTTCCCACTGCTGCTACTGCAAGGCTATTTCCAAGTGTCAGGCAACAAGCCCATTCTCTACATATGACCCACACAAATGAAAGTGTTTGCTTTGAAATCCTAGAGCCTTCTAATAAAAGACCAGCAAGGGTCATCTGCCAGACAACAAATGCCATGTTTCTCCTCCAGATGTAAGGGAACTCAGAGCACCAGGGTTTCTTGCAAGGGCCAGACACAGGACTCAGGACCAGAATAACCAAACTTCATAGAGAATTTACTGACATGCTCTCCCTGACCCTAGACTTCTAAGAATTAAAACTAAAGTCTTGACAAATTTCCATTCAGTTACCACAGGGCTGTTTTATGCTGAAATTCAATGGAGCTACTTTATTCTAAACAACAGCATTTAGAGACTGAGCAGAAAAGCAGTAGCACATTACAAGTGAAGTCATCTCACGCTCTATCCCTTTTCATGTCTGCCAAAGACAACTCACTTTCTGTGATACCTTTCCAGAGAAAGGCCCAGCAGCTGAATAAGGCAGCTGAAGGTGTTTCTGCATTCAGACTGCAGCCCCAACAGTTTCTTCATCTGTCTACCTTAGACATTCCTTTATTTCTCTTATCAGAAATGCCTCATAAAATTCTACTAAATAAGATCCATGCCCTTGTGCACTCTGTGGATTATAGGCAAACTGACAGGTAGCTCACAGGCATGGGAGCAGATTGTTGAAAGCTGGAGGTGCAGCAACCCATATTAAGCCTTTTCACTCCTGAGACCTTACAACATAGCCACCTCTCATGTTCCTCTGCCTTTAAGGAATTCCTCTTGAAGGAAATTATAGCGTTGAAAGCTCTAAAATTTGCTCGTATCAACAAGCACTTAGAGGTGTATTTCAACTAAAAGGTGTGAATTTTTTCTTCTAACCTTCACCTTAAAAACCTCAACCAGTTGCATATTCTTTTCCAGTTATTTCAACAGTAGGAGCTACTTGTCCTACAAAAGTTTAACACATACATTACAAAAATGTACTGTAGACTATATATGTTTAATCAGTGCCACATATCCTTCTAATCCCAGATGAAGTATACATTCACATTTTTAAAAAGAATTAGTGAAAAGAAATGAAAATTAATGCACTATGCCAATTACTGGTAAGAAAATGAAACTAATTGGACAGTCAAAAGCCACAATGTTGCAAAGTCCTTTAACAACAATTAGCTGTGGAAATAATGAATATGCTGTTTCTAGGAAAAATCTATCTACAAACAGCCACTGTAAATTAAAATAAGCTTTAGGATACATAAATAACATTCTATAATAAAAATTCCCCCCTTTTGTCAATAAATGAGTCACAAATCCAGAATCATATTAATGAGTCTAATTTAGGTAAACTGAATAGTCATAAAAAAGGTAACTGGTCACAAACCTAAAATTAGTGCTCTGTTTCAACCTTGCTATTAACTTTCTTCTGCTTCTATATATAAATAATATAATTTTTTTTTTTTTTTAACTTCTTCCTCTTTATTAAAGAACTTTCCAAGCAATTTTCTGGGCATGACAAATGCACAAAATACAGTCCCCAATCCAAAAGCCAGCCAACAGAAGTTTATATAACATTCATTCATCATATTGCATTCACGTTCTCTGCTCTCCAGAAAAAAAAAAAAAAAAAAAAAAAAAAAAAGTAGCATTTTGACAGAGTAATCTGAAGTAATCTAAAAAAGGTAGGAGGAAAGAGTCAGATATAAAGAATTTTCTTCATTATCAGATAATCTTCTGTATCTTGGATGTTAATCTTGTTTGTGAAGAATTCCATTGTGAAGGACAGAAGCTTACATAAAATGTAGTCTCATTTTATGGGTTGTTTGGAAATTAATTTTAGTTTTGTAATGTGATTTTCCTTGTATATGTTTCGGGAATAGTACCTTCTCGACTGATGTACTGTTATATGTTTTTGAAAAGCTCACATTATGAACTTCCATGCTGTATAATTAAATTATAATATAAACTGCATTTTCGACAAATATTGGAGGTTTGAAGTTCAGATGTCAAAACAGTAATTTCAACAGATCTACTTCTATGAGTTCAAACTCGGACGTAATGCAGCGCAAGCAGCTCGAAACATCAATGAGGTATATGGCCAGGGAAGCGTTAACGAACGGACAGTGCAACTTTGGTTCCAAAAATTTCGACGTGGCGATTTCGACCTTGAAGATCAAGAAGGTCACTGACATCCTTCTGCTATTGACAACGATTAATTGAAGGCTCTGGTGGAAGCAGATACATGCACAACTGTTCAAGAACTCGCAAAAGAACTTGGGGTAAACATATCAACTGTTTCTGAGCATCTGAAGAAGATTGGAAAGTCGAAGAAGCTCGACAAATGGGTGCCACATGAATTGAATGAGAATCACAGAAATCGCCGTTTTGAAGTGTCGTCGTTGCTTCTTTTTTGCAACCAGAACAACCTGTTTCTCGACCGTATTGTGACGTGTGACGAGAAATGGATGCTCTACGATAACCGGCGATGATCGGCTCAGTGGTTGGACCACGATGAAGCTCCGCAGCACTTCCCAAAGCCGAATCTGCACCAAAAGATGGTCATGCTGACTGTCTGGTGGTCTGCTGCTGGTTTAATCCATCACAGCTTCCTGAATCCGGGTGAAAAGATCACGGCGGCGAAGTACGTCCAGCAAATCAATGAAATGCACCAGAAACTTCAACGGCTGCACCCAGCACTGGTCAACAGAAAGGGTCCAATCCTTCACCACGATAACGCATGGCCACACGTTGCACTTTTGACGCTGCAATGGTTGAACGAGCTGGGCTACGAAACTCTGCCTCATCCACCGTACTCACCTGACCTCTTGCCCACCGACTATCACTGCTTCAAGCATCTCAACAGCTTCCTGTGCGGGAGACGCTTCAGAAACCAAGGGGAGGCTGAAATTGCCTTCGATGACTTCATCGCCTCCAGAAGTCCAGAATTTTATGCAACCAGAACAAATATGCTTGTTTCTCGTTGGCAAAAATGTGTGGATTCTAATGGTTTTTATTTCGATTAATAAATTTTATTCTGAGTTGAGATATGATGCTTCAAACATACAGGTTGAAATCGGCAATTAATTTCCAAACAGCCAATAAAATAACACACACTGAAGTCAAACTGTGTATAATTAAAGAACTTTAAAAAAAACAAATAATCCTTCTTATTCTACACCGTGAATGAAACAAGTATTTCAAAGATTTTCAAACCAGGAAAGACTCTCCTTCTTTTCACCATTTTCTTCTCCCCTCATTCTCATGTTAGTCACCTGTCAAAAAAAAATGCAGGCTTTTATTCAGGATGTAGAATAAGTAAACTAAAAACCTTGTTCTTCCCAAATGGATTTATTGGAAATTGATGTCTCCATGTTCAACTTCACTTTTGTGAATCAAAAAATTAACACTGTAGTGTTGGGCAATTCTGAGAAAGTTATCTGGCCAAATCAGACCTGTTCCACTGCATTTTTGCCTTTGGCTTCTAGTCCTGTGTGAAATACTGTAAACTCTTCTTTTTCTGGGACATTCACATGCTTCCACTATAATTATTACAATGCCAGAAGCGGAAAAATATTGTAAATTTGTTCTGAAAATAAGATTCATAAAGAAGGTTGTTGGTTTGCGTTATTTTTTTTTGAACTTGTAGGTAGAATAGGCATTTAGATCTCTAATTTCCTTGGTGTATGATCATTTACTCTCACTGGAGATCTGTCATTTTGCTTTTGATTTCCCCAGGGATGCAATAAATAGTATAGCATCTCTGAGAAAAATAAAGATCAAACCTGTAGTCCTCCTAGCTTACTGGAAGCAATAATAATAAATCTTCAGTGACTTTAACATGTCTTATAGTAAGATAGTAAAATCCTATGGTTCCCTATAGGAAAGTGGAAAACAGGTTAATGGAACTGGAAGATAAAGAAGTGACTGGTTGAGTGGACAGTTGCACAATGACTGTAGGTAGGTTATTAAAGAAATGAAGGCTTTTGTTCTGAAAGATATTGAAATGCTCAGCATGAGACAGTTCCTCTCAAGTAATAAAAGATACCCCAGAACTGCTGTAGAAGATGCTTCGTATGTCTTCTTAGCTGCTTTACTGTTTCTGCTCTGGAAAATATTACTTGGAAAACCCAATCTCTAGACAGTTTGAAAACAGAAAAATATTAGAAGGGAGGCAGAGAAGCAGGTCAGCTTTATGTGCTGAGTACGTACTGGAGTTTAATTATGCTCTGAGGTTTTGCCTCTGCCAACTGCAAGCAGCTGACTCTTTGGCAGCTTTTCTTTGAAAAGGGTCTTTGGTACTGTAGCACCAGCAACAGAGTTGCTCATGATCAAAACAGCAATAGCAAAACTTTTGCTGATGGTCACAAAGGAGACAAGTGCAGATCCTCTGTGCTGTCTAAGGAAAATGGAGGGGGAAGTAAGTTTGCTGGCACCTCTGTGTAATTCAGTCAGAAAGTATTAAGTGACTTATCTCTGGCTTTACCTCCTGCATCTCTGTTGTAAATTGTTATGTTTTGTAAAACTAATTTCAATATAATACTACACTGGCAGTATCACGACATAGCTAGGATTTAGTCGAGTTTTCCACTGTTAGGATCTGTTTTCAGATGTCTAAACTAGAACTTAGTGGGGAGAAAAAACTTTCTGGGACATAAAGGGATAAGAGTCAATTTACAAAATTTTCGGTGCAGGAAAGCCTATTTTTTCTTTTTTTCTTAAATGTAGATACAGAAAAAAATGAAAGACAATATATACAGTCAATTTATTATTGCACAGTCTCAACTGTGTTAACTCCTCCTGTCAAGCAAAACCAAGAGATTTTGGTATGATCAATAAGCATGGTTATTTGGCATATAAAGCATTTTTAATGTATTTTGGGCTCATGTTTTTGAGGTAATGGAATTTGGGTTTCCCAGAGACCTGGACTGGGATCTGATCCAACACATTCAGATTCATTAGCCATGATTTTGTATCCCAAGGTAACTCTTTGGAAGAAAATAAATACATCTGGATTTCACATGGATTGTAATGGAAAGCTTCAAAAGGAAATGCTAAAGTAACTGTTTCTTTGCAAATGCAATAGACCCAAAGCCTAACCAAAGTCTAACAGAGTCTAATGTAACTTGGGGAATTTAGGTAACAACCAGACTGTCCACAATATATTACAGTGAAGAGTTTATTAATCTTCTCTAAACTAATGCTACAGGTCATGAGATAATAAGAACCACATAGCCTTTTCCAGACACTATCTTTAAAAATAGCTTGAGGTGCTTTTTTTTTTTTTTTTTTTTTTTTTCCCACAGAACCACAGAGGAATCAAATGGAACAAAAAATGCTCATTTCTTAACCAGAATTGCTCTAGTCACAGTTGAAAGTCAAAGTCTGCAACCCACAAAACAGTTAGTAGCATCTCTGTGTGAAAAGGCCATGAAGTTGTGCAGCTACACATGAAATACAAGCTTTTCAATAATTATCCAAATCTATAAATTTTTCTGAGCAGACATCAGATGAAAAATAACTACGTTAATTTCTCCTTAGTGCCATCTTGTAAATATGTGGCCTCTAAAGTCTGTCTCCAAGGGATGCAGTTTGAAGTTATTTCCCTTCAAATTAGTGGTGGTAAAATAGTCTTTTAATTCTGGGGCAGGGGTGGAAGTCCCTCTTTCACTGTATAGTATGCATTGGAATACAGTTTTGGTAGTCAAAGTCTTCAGTTGCTTTGGAGCAGGGGTAACACAGCCCATTTTTAATTTGGAGAATATATAGGCGGTATAGAGTCCAGCAACAACAGCTGCTACACTGGTGTGATAGGCGAGGAGCCTGCCCAGTTAGTCATCTCATTGTCACCTGTGTCCTACAGGAGCAGGACTGATTTGGACCTGACAGAGGAGGTGCCTTTCCAGGACCTGGCAAAACTAGCACACTGGCTCCCTGGGCTTGGCAAGAAATGTGCCATAGCCCCTAGGCATTTATACACGTGTCAATGTGCAAGAACCACAAGTTCTGCTGGCACACATTCTTGTGTTTTGGATCTTTTCCCTCCAAATAGGCAGTATAACCTAATTCCTCATCTTTGCCTGGCTGCAGTTCTATCATACAAGTGCATGGATAAAGAACAATACAGCACACTCAAGCAAACACAAGGTTAAACTCTCATTATAAAGTTGGAAATAGTTTAGAAAAATAACATAAATTCTCTTAAAAACAGATTTATTTATGAAAATCCCATTTTTGTCTGTGTATCTCTCACTTAGGATATTTAAGAAATGTCTCAGCTGCTAGACCTGCAGAAAGAGCTCATAGGGCAGCATCCCCTTTCTGCTCAACACACTTGAAACTTTTCAATGTCTAGATCAAAAGTTATCTTTGGGAGGCAGAGACTTGGTGTCACTCTTTCACACTCAATCATTTTTCTGATCCACTGTCTCCATTTTTCACTGTAACACAACATCTGTAACTATGACTGATGCCATCTCTGCATCGTTTCTACACCGGCTGTTTATCAGCATCAGAGATCAGCCAAGACTAACATTGGATTGTTTGTGGTCTCATTTTACACAAGGACCGGTGAGCATGGGCATTCCTTTATCCCTTTTATTATTACATTTCCATTAATTTGCATTCTGTTAATAGGCAGAAGACATTAATTTTCATCATTATAATATCAACAATTAATATTATTACACTGCAAGTATAGAAAGCTTCACTACTTGTCTCCATAGTATTTAACAATATGAAATAAATTTCTGTTACTTCTTTGATGTATGTAGACTACTATTTACCATACTGGTTTGTCTATTGTGTAAAAGAGCCTCTTATTTTTCTTGGGTTCTTATTCTACACGATCTTGAAAGTAAGTTCTTATTGTGGAAAAGTAAATCTTCCCCAAAATAGTAATGAAACAAATGAAGTCAAGTCATATACTACAAACTCACAGAATGGTTCGGGGGACCTTTAAAGGTCTGACCTGCAGTCTGACCCTGCAGCCATGGGCAGGGACATCTTTCACTAGATTAGGTTGCTCAAAGCTCTACCTAACCTCACCTTGAACAATTCCAGGGATGGAGCACCACAGCTTCTCTGGGCAACCTCTTCCAGTGTCTCACCATCCTCACTATAAAAACTGTTTTAAGTCCAATCTAAACCTGCCGTCCTTCGGTTTAAAACCGTTTCCCCTTGTCCTGTCATTACAGACCCTTATCTCTCTCTGTCTTTCTTATAATCCCCTTTCACATAAAGAAAGGATGCAATAAGGTCTCCCCAAAGCCTTCTCTTCTCCAGGCTTAACAACCCCAACACTCTCAGTCTTTCTTCAGAGGAGAGGCGTTCCACCACTCTGACCATTTTTGTGGCCCTTCTCTGGACATGCTCCAACAGGTCCATGCCTTTCTTGTGCGGGGGACCTCAGAGCTGCACACAGTACTCAAGGTAAGGTCTCAAAAGAGCAGAGTAGAGGGGGAGAATCACTTCCATTGACCTGCTGGCCACACTTCTCTTGATGCAGCCCAGGATACAGTTGGCTTTCTGGGCTGTGAGTGCACACTGCCAGCTCATGTCCAGTTTTTCACAGATCGGTACCACCAAGTCCTTCTCTGCAGGGCTGCTCTCATTCCCTTTATCCCTCAGACTGTACTGATATTGGGGATTGCCCTGACCCAGGTGCAGGACCTTATATTTGACCTTGTTGAACCTCATGAGGTTCTCAAGGTCCACTCCCCAATCCTATTAATGTCATGCTCCTTGCTCTTATTGTTTCTTATCTGAATCTCAGATGCTTCACTGATATTCACAGGTACAGCATTCACTGGGCACTCTTAAAATAAAGCAAAATAATGAATAATTTGACTGACATCCGACAGTGTTAAAGCACATAAAACAGCAGGGAAAGACAAACCATAAATACATAAGTTCTCAAAATTATAGGATTTCTCTTTTGAGTCTGATTTTTCCTCAGCCACAAGAGATTACTAATTTGCTCCAGTACTGCGATGAGCAATTGTAGCCGCCTTTAGGACACGTAGTGTCCTTCAACAACAGTCCCTCTGCACGCAGAGGAGCTTCCTCTTGTCTGGGTTGAAGCCGACTCACTCTCCAGGCCAAGGCACAGGCTTTCAGAGCTCACTGTTTCCCTGCAACAACTCTTCTCCAACAGCAACACTATCTTCCAAACAGAAGAAAGCCAACAGGAGGGAGAGAGAATGTTTTCTACAAGGGAAATCCTTAATCATTCTCTGTATGCTTTGTTTTGGAGAGACAAAGAAAAAAGGAAAAGTGGTGCTCAAGCTCTGTGCCCAAAAGCATATTAAGAGCTGTTAAATTGATTTGAAATCTATGGTAAAGCATGAAAATTTCCAATTGACTGTGCATTTTTAGAGGTATCAAAAACCTTTTTTTTTTTTTTTTTTTTTCTGGCCAGTTGCATAGATTTGTAAAAACTAAGGGCACAAATTGCAAATATATTTTTTTCATGTGCCCTTCAGCAAAGCAAGATCCCCAAATAGCTCCTTTAGGCACCTCTGGTGACAGCTGTCATAATGGCAAGAGTTTCCTTTTGTTATTTCATGCTGCAGAAACAGGACACTGCAGAGAGATAAATCTTCTCCCTTAAGTATTTCATTACTTCTTCCTTCCGTGGCACACACTCACACATACCCTAGAGAAATTAATGTAAATTTTTGCTGCTAGACGGTATTCACAACTGACTTAATTTTTTGGCTCTGAGTTTTTGATAGCTCTGAATACAACTTTAAAATATATGATAGTCTTAATAATATATTAGCTAACTTCACACAATGAGAATGGAAAGAACTTGCTGTGTCCTGGAGCCTGATTCTCTGCTTTTATGGGCATATATGTCATATATTTTTATTTTTTTTAAATAAATAAAATTATCTAAAGATATCTTTAAAGTTCTTACAGGTCTCATTACTCTGGGAAGGTTGTTCCAGAAGCTAACCTCCTAAAGCCAGCTTGTAACCATTTGATCCTGGGACATTATTGTCTTTAAAAAAGAAATTCTTCTTCCATCTTTACCTACCCAAAATATATATAGACAGAATTTAGGAATGATGCCACTCTGTTTCATTATCTTTGTTTTAAATTCTAGAAATTCAGCTGACCTAGCAAAGGATACACCTTCTATCTTATATAATTTTCTGCCAATGTGTAGATGGGAAGAGAAATTGTCTCTTCTGGACAAAGGAAACACAAAGTGCTGGTCTGTCATGCATGGCATCACAGAATACAGTGCCTTCCACTGATGAAATTTAACAAACACAGAACCATAGAACAGCCTGAGTTCAGAGGGGACACTCCTTTGCCCTCTGTGGATGCTTCTCATAGAAACCCTCACAGCTGGACTCTAGGCATATTGAAGCTGGCTCTTCTAAAATCCTGGGTCTTTGTCCTAGTACTGATCTTCAGTGTGCTCAGAAGGATCTTAAACTCCCTAACATTGTGATCACTGTATCCAAAGCTAACACTGGTGGTTATATTGTCAAGTAAGTCTTCTCAGTTTGTGAGCAGTAAATTGAGCAATGCATTATTCCTTGTCAGCACATCCAACATCTGTAGTAGGAAATGATCCTCAATGTGTTCTAGGACCCTGATGGATGATTTGCACACCACCGTGTTGTTTTCCCAACAAGTGTCTGGGTAACTGAAATCGCCCATAAGGACCAAGTTCTGTTGGCCCAAGATTTCCCTGAGCAATCAATATAAGGTTTTGTCAGCCTTATCATCCTGATCCTGAACAAAAATATTTTCATTTAAAACTTCAACCACACTTTACCAGTGGACAAATGTTACTCAGATACAAGCACTTTCAGTTCTGAATAAATATTAAAATTACTTATCTCCCACTTTCATTATGTTCAGATATCTTGCAGAGAAACAGAAAACTGCGTCTTGTTCAACTTGTTTGTATTTTTGTATAGTTGCACAGAGATTCTGCACATGTCTAACTGCTCTATGAAATAACTTGCTGTAAACGAGATTTTTGATGCATTGACTCTAGAGTTACTGATCATTTTATACATTTTTTTAAGAGCTTAATGAAGACAGATGTAGAAATAATGAATTACAGGAATTTAAATTTAAAAAATAGAAGAATGCATAGAGATACTATCTGTAAATTCAAATAATCAACGTGAACTGCTTATCTAGTTACTTAACAACACAGACTGGTTTAATTCTCCTTAGGTAATTAATCTTGATTAGGTAATCTACTTTAATTATCATAAAATCTTTTTGTTGACAACGTTGCACAGACTAGGACAATGGGTTTCCTTTCAAGAAGCAAATTATGGATGAGTTAAAACAGATTTCATTCAAATATCCTTTTCCACTCTAAAGGATCCCAAAGATATTTACAAATATTGTGTATGCAGGAAATACTTCATCATCAGTGCATATCCTTCTGGGAATAAGGGAGGCCAGGAGCATCGTAAAACAGGTTAAGACTTGAAGCAAAACAAGACAGCTGAGGTTAGAGGAGGAACTGGGGGACAGTGAAAGGATTGAAGGCAGGATTACCAGAACTAACACAAATCCCCTTCCAAAAGCGGATTACAGTGTGCATTTGTAGCATGCAAGTGAAATGGGGAAGCATACTGCCCTTGCTTTCCTGCACTTTGGTTTCACCGCAGCCCAAATTCTAGTTTAGGAACTTCAGGAAAACAAACTGATTTGACTCCTACAGCCACTGTAAATACGTATCTCAGTGTACCGTCATTTACAGTTATTAGTCAAGATTCAAAGAGAACAACACGCAGCTTGTGAATAAAGCATTAAATTCACATAGGAGACACTTTAAGAATACTAAGAAATATAGTCAATATTATGCATACTTGTCACCAGAACCTATTGGCCTATTATTGTCCATTAGATATTTCTGTATTTTGTTGCTGTTGTATATTTGCCTGCAAGAGCCCAACAACAGATTTACAGTGTCATATTTAGGTGTTGCGCACACACACACAGATATATATATCTCTATCTCCTCCCCTGACCTTCGTTTGGAATAGTTGGGTCCATGGTCACAACACAAGGTACTACATTGCCTGGGCTCTCCTCAGCTTTAGGAAAAATGGCAGCATCTCAACCCTGTTCAAACTTCATCACCACGTTAGCAATGCTCGCCTGGGGTGAAAGGGTGACCATTTCCTTAGTCCATCATTATATCACCAGTCGCAGCACCCAAAATTCAGAAAGCACACGTCCGGGCCATATTTGCATTAACCAGGTTGGTTTTGGGCCCTCCAGCCTTGTTCGCTGAACAGTTAAGTTCATGGGGAGGACCTTGAGCTGCCTGAAACTAAACCTACTTCTGAACCATTGAAAGGAAAGACTTTATATGCCTGAGGTCTTGCATACTCTATTTTCTGTTTATTTCTGATTTATTTATTTTAGAGTTGCCATCTGGCTCCACACTCTGCACGCCTGCAGACTTGGGACACATGCAAGCCTATGGCCCTTTCCTATTATTTCTTTACGTTTCGATGAATTGAAGGACAGTATTTAATATCTATTTAAAGTCTGTGATTTTAAAAGACTATCCAGAACTACAGCTCATTTTACAACCCAGTGGGGGCCAGAGGCTCCCTGAGAGCAGTGAGGGCTCCCCGTGGGGCTCCGGGCCCGTCCCAGCCGCGGGCCGGCGCAGGGCCCCGGGGGCCCCGGGGCAGCCCCAGCCCCGGCATCGGGCCCGTCCCTGGGGCCGGGGCCGGGCGGCGGCCGGGCTGGGCCGTGGGGCCGCGGGTGGGCCCGGCTCGGCGGGGGCCATGGCCGGGCAGGGCAGGGGAGCCCCGGGGGGCTGAAACGGTGTCCTGAGCCCCGGGCAGGCTGGGGGCTGGGCAGTGGGACACGCAGGGACATGGCAACCACAGCACAGCCTTTGTTCAGAAAAATAAAAAAAATCTAATCTACCAACAGTGCTGTCTTTGCAAACTATTTTTTTTGCTGGCAGTTCGGGGAATCCGTATTCGGTGGCTAGGCATGCCCATGCCTAGGAGCATACCTACCCACTGGGTGCAGGTATGCCCTAACACACCCGCCTACCCCCTGCTCCGAGGCTGCTGCACCTGGGCCAGTTTTGACCCAAGGGCTGTGAAGTGCAGCAGGGGTTTGTAACCTGCCAGACTACTCATGTTGAAGGAACGTGGCTCTGCCAGAGCCCAGCACTGGGCTGAGGAATCTGTTTACCTCTGAGGTGGGTGTGCAGCAGCCTGAAGGGCAAGCAGGACAAGCTGGAGTTTGTCAAGCCCCACCTAAGCACACCTGCCATAAATTATGGCCTGAAGTTGGATAGCTCAGCATTTAGTTGGTTTGTCTGAACTAATATATTTAGGAGACAAGCTCATTGCACTCCTTGTTTTAATTAGCATTACAAAAAGCAATTCTGTAACAGACAGAAGAACTGACAATTCTTAACAAGTCTTTGTTCCACATAGCCCCAGCCCACGGAATGAACATATCAGAATTTGTATGTTTGGTGTAGCTATAAAATCATAATGTTTGGTCTCGATTTAGAAATGCCTCCTGCACATTAAAGGATATAGGGTTTTGCTACTTGCAAGCACTACATTCCCCCATATTGTAGTCATAAATGGATCAAGTCATGCTTTTAATGGATACATCTACTCTTTTAAAGAAGTTCTCCCTGTAACTTCATGTACACGGCACGTTTGTATGGTGGACTTAGTGGAGCTAGCACGCACAAACTGAATTTCTTTCATGTGAAACTAAACTGAAAGATGAACTGCAGGACCACACCTAATGTACTCCAGCAGCTCCACCATTCAACTCTCTGGGACCAGTCAGAAGTTAGTCTGAAGTAAAAAAAAAAAAAATCCCTCAAGTGTGTTGTGAAGTTGTAGCACTAACTTTCACGCTGCAGATCCAGCAAGAAGTGTGTGTATTGGTCCCTGCTCCTTGCTAATGTAGACAGAGTCTATACTACTACAGTTGGGGTTTTGACCAAATTTCACCCTTTAGTGACGCAAAGATGCTTTTCATACAGAAGCATGTAACATGATATATTTAAAATCCATATTTCCACACAGAATATGGCAGCTGGTAATTTTTCCTCTTGTAAAATAGCCTTACACCATGCTATATTCTACTGCCTTGCCATCTCATATGACTGTTTTAAAGAGCACAATTCATGTCCTCTTATTTCCCATTTTAGGTTCCTCTCTACATTTGTCTTGTATCTCTATTCCTCATAGTATTTCTAGAATTAAAAACAAAGAAATACCAAGCAAATTAGTATATTACTTTCATCAATAAGGCAGCGTTTAAAATTTGGTAGATAACTTTCTGAAGAAGGTGGGATGAATGTTCTTGTAAACCCTTTGGCACTGCAGACTAGCTGAGTTGAGAGGTTAGAGTGACATAATACATTTTTCCATGTAAATGCAAGGAAGAAAAAAAACACAAAGGAATCTAGGTTTCATCCATGTTGTCACAACGTCTGGTAAATGCATTAGCTAAGGGCAGTGACTAATTCAGCACTCATGTAAATGAAATGTGCTGTCAAAATAATTTTTAGTCTTAGTCCAAGTATAACTTCATCATCATCTGTCACTTCCTAACTTTGGTTATTTCTCATCCATATTCTCACTAACATATTAACTACTTTGCATTATCACAATAATGCATCTTTTAATACAAATGCATCGGTGTTTTCATAACACCACCAGGAGATTTTCCAGTGGCAATGTACTTCTCTTCAGATATGATCTCATAACTAAATTATTTCTGACTTGTTGCCACATACACCCCTAGGTCTTATATGTATTTTTCTTAATGGATGAACATAAATTCTGCTGTATGGAGAGAAGTAAAATATGCCTAATACAGAGGAAAACACATCCCTTGATGGGACTGAGGCAGGAAAAGATATGTTGCTCAATTACTGCCCTCTCTCCTCTGCCCCTCATTTATCTTTCTTTTTTCATATAATTATATGTGACATACAAATGAAATACAACATTTCTAAATAAAGCATATTGTACCAGAATACAGGAGGAACAAAATAAGAGACACTATTTTCATGATACTTAAGAACAAGTTCTCAAAAATGAGAACTAGTGTCATAGAACATGGAAAGAGAGCCATTCCAGGTCTAACTTTCCTGAAAATAAGGAAAAGACAGTACACCCAAGTAAGGTTATCTTTGCAAATCACAGAGGGCTCATCATGTTATTTGTCTTCATCAGCTTGGCTGAAACTGGTGACCACCTCCCTCCACCTTGTGCCCATTGGCAGTCTTCAAGCATCCTTGCAGAATGCACCTATTTGATTTTTAGGCAGCAAAGGCATTTTGAAAACTTCAAATTCAGTCAGCAGGAGTTTCCAAACTGTAAGATAGCTCTCTGCGTGCCTGGTCCCAGCAAGAATTCTGCTAATGCAGTGTAAGTACTTAAATGCCAAGAACAGCCTTGCCATTTAATACCTCCCCCTTACTTTGCTGCTAAGAACTCCTCTGGAGTTTGAAATTTTCCTTAGGGGAAAAGAAAAAGGCTAACAAAACAACACAGGGATAGGAGAGCTACAGCTCAGTAGTGTTAATAAATAGCAAAGCACCTGGCAAAACATTGGCTGGAACAGCAGAATCTGGTGTGTGTGTGTGGGGGGAGCATTATGATTATTTTCTCACCAAGCCTTATTTCAAGACAATGTTTAAATCAGTCAAACTGCTTATGTGATTTCCCAGCTAACTAGATCATTGGCTGAGATTTCTGTGTCAAATTTGCTTCATAGCATCATTGCTGTTATAGAAATTGCTGCTTCAAAAAGGGGAAGGACCAGCATTGCTTCTATAAACAGCATGGCAAAGGAACTGAAGGCTTGTTTTGAAACCACGCAAAGCTTGTTTTGACACATTAACACTAACTGGAAGTGCAAAAGCTCCTGACCTCTGACAACTGAACTGTTTATTCAGTCACGTGCCTAAAAAGAATCAGACAGTAAAATATGCAAGCATTTAAATTTGAGGATTGTTTGGGGTCTCTAATACCAACCCACCAGATACTTGCAGTCATTTGAAATGGCTCAGCCATGTCAGACAGACCATAATGGCTTACTGGCCTCAATCTGCATTTCTGTTTGTGCATTCAGATTTGCCTAAAGAATATACTGCGTGAAACTTGCAGAAAGGAGTGCTGGTTAAAGGAATCAAAATCTGGAGGAAAACCAAGGAATTATTTTATCCACAGAAAGTTAGATTCCTAAGTAAAGTTGCAAAATCTGGGCAAATATGGATTAGTATAAGAACTGGATTAGCATAAAAACTGGATTAACATAAGAAATATGCAGTCCCTTTGTATGATGTCTTTACACCAGCACAATACATAAAGCTGTAACTGTGCTTGCATTTTATATCTGCAGATGGTTGAAAGGCAGAAAGGTTATGTCACTTTCTCTATTTACATATACAAGTCTAGTACTTACATTGAAAATAAATGGAGGATTTAGACTTATAACCCCTGAAAAAAATTGCATTCCATTAGAAGATCTTATTAAGAAAGTCCTAGGCCCTCAGAATTTGGGTATTCGGCAGTGCTGACTGCATCTTGTAAAACCTAAGGCAGAAGTGCTCACTATAAAGACAGTATATCCTGTTCTGGAGCATCCTCTTAACACTATGGCCAAAATTATTTTAAAATTATAACTAATGTAACAGGATTTATAGTTCACATAAAGTCACACATGTATAGTTACAGGAGCCACTTGAAAGAAAAGATTCACTATGATTTTTCTACACTAGATTATTAGAAGTCATATATTAATATAAAAGAAAGAGCAAGAAAAAATGATAAATTTGTTTGAAACCAAAACTGCAGATGCTTGTATTAATCTGCAGAATCAATCATGGGAAAGGGGTAGATTTTATGAATGGAGAACAAAATATACACTGTTTTAATAGTGAACATTTTGTATTGGCATGAAAAATATGGCATAATTGTTTTCTCATATGCTTAGGAACAAGCCACAATTGACTTGACTAAAAAAAGTACAAAATGAAAGCTATTTCAGAAGAGCAGCAGTAGCTTTCAATTGCTCCCTGACTAGACAACACCTTACTTGTTATTTAGGCGTTATTATTAGCCTGCCAAGGACAAACGGTCCAAGAGGGTCATTCCTTCTTTAAGGCCAGTTTGGCTTTTCTCCTGTACTGAACCAGTGGGTTTTATTTTATAATGAAAAAGAATCCTGCAAAACTGCTTAAAAGCACTGGTTCCTGGTGTGTGCTTCAGTCTAGACTGTCTTGTCTACACTGAGCTGCTAGAACACGTTGGTAACAGCATTTTCAGAGAGTTGTATGTCAGTAGGGACCATTACATCATCTAATCTGACCTGCAAAATATCAAAAGACCTTACGTTCATCCACTTATTTCTGTATTAAGCCAAATAATCTACCCGGCTAAAACTTTTCTTCCAGAAAGGCATCCAAGATTGAGCTGAACATGTTAAGAGACAAGTCTATGCCTTGTTCAATAGTTTGTTCCAATCTGAGATCAAAAATGGTGGCTTGTTTCCTGTTTTCAGGAGTCTATCCAGATTCAGCTGCCAGCCACGTATTCATGAAGTCTTTCACCATTAATATATTAGTGACTAGTATTCATTATCCTCCCCTCTTGCCCAGAGAAACCTTCATATTCATGAGGAACCACCTCTTAATCAAGTCTTTTTACACCTCCCACTCTAAATTGTGTTCTGTGATTCTAATATTATTTTTCTGTACCTCTTCCATTGTTTCAAAAGTCCTTTTGAGAAAGTAAGCATCAGAGCAGCTTTCTAGCACTCTGCTACTCCTTTGTATGTATAAACTCAACGATCACATAGTCTTTCCTCTATACTATCATGTTGGCAATTCATGACAAGTTAAAAGAATACCATCACCAGTCTCTTTTCTCAGCTACTCTTTCCAGGATATGCTCCCTACCTGATAGCTTGTCTTTCACAGCCCCACATGTGAATGCCCTCCCTTTGTGGAAAGGACCCACCTTATCAACTAATCCAAATTACAGTGTAGGACTGTCTTTCTTGATGATTACTTAGTCTTCTTCAGTCCTTGAAGCAAATGCCTTCAGCAGTAATTTTTTGCTCCAAGTCACACAATCAATGTTGATTGCAGTAGATCTAAGGCAGATATTTATAAACACAAATCTTAGAACATTTCCTCATCAACAACTGCCATATTCATAATACACCACTTAGTCTGTTCTTAACCCATTAAATACCTGCTTCACTGGTATTGTAGAGTACTAACTTTTAAAATTAGAATTCATTCTATGTTACACAAATTCTTTCAAAGCCACAGGTAAATCACAATCCTGTAATTACCGTCACCTTCCAAACTAGTAATTGTAAGAGAAAACATCAGATTTGTTTGACAGGTAATGTTAGTGCAGCTAGCCTAGGCTCGCTCAGGTCAATCTTCCTGTGCATTTTAAGTATCACCATCACATCACCACTCCTACTTTTTTGAAACTTCCCTACTATTATCAGTATTTATTTTAAAAGCATGGTATTAGACCAAAGATTTTCTTTGCTACCTATTCAAGTATGATCAATGCAGCATTCAGTTCAAGACAGACAGAAAGTATGATGTCTCTGCATAATTATCTCATCCAGTTTGGATAATAACTAAGATGCCCAACTTGTAAAAAAGGTCATAGATGATCCATGCTTGAGAGCAGTTGGTCCTCCAGCATCTCCCATAGTTTCTGTGTATGCTCAGAAAAGGTCACTTCCCCCACTACCACCATTCACAACTCACATGGATCAGTTCATCAGCTGCAGTACAGAGAATTAGAGGATGTGTCTTCTAAAGGCCTAAGCCCACAAGAAGGATGATGCCAAGAACATACCACTAATGAGGAAACAGTAATTGGAGCAAAGCCTAATGTGCACTCTCTGAGCTAGATGCCAATCACTCAAATGGTGCCTGCAGCTGACACACACCCTCAACAAGCACAGCATAGACCAAAAACTCAGCTTTCTCTGGGTCCATCTCCTTCTCAACAGGCTCAGACTGAAAGGAAGCCAAAAAGGCTCTTGCCTCCTCTCCCAAATAACTTGTGTCATTCTCCTTTGCTTTATTTCTATCATCATTAACACACCCAGCACATGACAACTGCTTTCCTCTGACTACTTCAGGAACAAGACTGCTATCAGTGCAGCTAACCAGACCCAACAGGTGGAAATAAACCTCTCCCCACAGCTGCAGCCGTTCAAAGCCACCCTTTCTTCTCCAGAGCACCTAGAGCCAGGGATAAAAGTGCTTAGGCTGTAGGTGGTGCCTTAGCTCTGGGTGATGCTCAACACACAGAGGGGACTGCTAGACTTGCCCCCCCCCCCCCCCCCCCCCCCCCCAATCAGACAGCCTGTACTAAGGAGCAGGTTTAGATTGGATATTAGGAAAAATTTCTTCACTGAAAGGGTTGTCAATCATTGGAAGAGTCTGTCTAGGAAAGTGGCTGAGTCACCATTCCTGAAGGTATTTAAAATACATGTAGACATGGTACTTAGAGACATGGTTTAGTGGTGGACTTGGCATTGTTAGGTTAATGGTTGGACTCCATGATCTTGCCTTTTCCAGCCTAAATGAATGTATGATAAGAAGTGAGGAATAAAGAGGGTTTGGGCCATTCATTCACACTGGGCCTGTGTCTGTTGCTATTTTGTTTTTCTTTGCCTCAGCCTGAGCTATAGGGAAGCCATTGATGTGTATGGCAGCAGGCAAAAAGTGACTGTTTCAAGAAGGAATTCTTTACAGCAGATGTTTTTTAAATAAAGAGGGTTTTTTTTCATCTAATGCCTTTACCAAACTCTAAGGAAGTCAAAATCTGTTCTAAATGAATAAAAACTGTTTTGTGAAAAGATGTGTTTATCTTCTGATTCTCTTTTTCTTTACATATAATTTGGGAATTTTTTTTTTCCTATATTTTAACTACAAGGCTGCTTCCAAAACAGGATTCACTGGCTTCTAACATTGCTTACCTAAGAAATCAGATAGCAGTTAATGACTTGGAAGAGGAAAATGTTATTTTCTGAGAAGGGTTTTACTCCAAGGAAGAAAACAAATTAATGGGAGAAAACAGAAAAGAAAAAATCTCTCCAGTAATTGTCTTATTGAGAGCTAATAGATTTCTCTTGACGGTCTAATCATTGATATCTATTCTTAATTTTTAGAGTAGGTTCTAATATCTGAGATAGGTTGAGCTCCTTTGGAGTCCCTAAATCCCCTGCAGTGGGACCAGAGCATCCTACTACAAATTCTGTCTGAGGAGCACAGTGCTAAGAAACTCCAGTGATTATGACAAGTGTTCTAGCACCAGACGGCTGCAAGTGGTGTCACTGAGAAATGTAAAACAAAGCCCATGGAACGTCTAAAATCTTTCTTTTGCAAGTGGTATAGCATTTCAAACTGTTTTAGGAAAGTGAAATAATTTAGCCAGAAAGCCAGAAAGTTAAGGAACCCACTAGAAAGTATCTGAGGTATCTGCAACAAAATTTTTTGACCTGTAGTTTTTGTCAGTAGATGAAAAATTTTATTGGGTTATATTAGAAAGGTTTTCTGAGTTGCAAAGCATATACATAACCATCTTCCATTTCATGCATTTTGTTTCTGCTTTATACATTCAAAATAAATTGTCTTAGAATGTAATTGCCCAGCTTGTAACTTGCAGATTCTTTAATTACAGCGCATAAAGCTTCAGATAAGTTTAACCAAGAAACTGAGTTTAACCTTGAGACACTGCAGTGATATACTACTCCACATACCATATTTTAATTATATCACCAGATGGTTAGAAACCAGCCTAACTGTATTTTAAATACCTGCCTATTCCCAGATGCTGCATTCTTGCATATAGATAAATCCTGTCAAAAGGTTTTAAAACACAACACAAAAATGGCTACTGCGATACAGAGTTTTGGATTGCAAAGCAGAGGTACAGAGTACTCTGTACTCATCAAAAATCCCACCAGCCTCATGAAAGTAGGCTTATTAAAGTACTTGTGCACTATTAAAGTACTTTAATAAGTAGTTTAGGCTACCTAACGCATAAGTAAGCTTAGGGTTTCCAGCCTTAGGGAATATCTGAGCTCATTGTTGCAGACTTAATACTCAGGTTGAAGTGAACCCTGATATTCAAATACATTGGCAGAAGACTATTTGCAAGCAATCAAGGCAATTATCTGGTTTTGATCCACCTCTTGCCTGAGATATGTATTCTGTTAACTTTACTCCATCTGAACAGTCGTGTTGAAAAGAGCCTCTGGATCCTAAATTAACAAAGCAGTTCTTTTCCATGAAGATAACGGCATTTTTACTTGCTGGCCAATGCTGTATTTCTCTACCCTCTAGTGGTGAAATCACACTCCGAAAACAGCTTCAGTAAGTTTTGAAAACATCACCAAGATTTTAGCCAGATGATATTTAAGCATTTAGAAGTTCTCAATGAAAGATAAAATTTTTTTTTATGTTAAAATAGGATACCGAAGCACTTAAGGCACTAAAATGTAATAGGATTCCACAAGTACCACAGTGTCTACGTTAACAAACCCCCACTGGAATGAGGGCTGTGGAGAGTGAGAGTGCGCATTAGTAGTAGAAAATGGGGCATGACTCAAATAGCTGCTTGTTAATTATTTCGTAGAGTATTTTAACTAAGAATCAGGGGTTAAAACTGCATATGTAACATGTTAGCAGAGGTAGAAGTTAAGGTTTATGTAAGGCATGTGACTTCTACTCAGATCTTTTGAGTGTATGTTAATAGTTCAATCCAATAAATGCAAACTTGATTTTTATATTAAAAATATTGTTTTCCTGAAGATTATGTACAAGGCCTTTGTCCATTCGTCAGACTGAAGAGTACTAGATGTGATGTACTCAGTATATTCTAGTTGGATTTATTACATATTTTGCACAATTTAAATCCCTATTGGACCTTCTGCCTAAATTAAGCCAACAAGCTGGGATAACTGAAATAACTGCCATGCACATGCTGTATATCTGCAATGTGTTAAAATGTATAGGAGTACACAAATAATTTTATCTTAATTACTTCTCTCTTATTTCACCTTATTCAGGGTGTTGGCTGTTGCCCTTTTAGATTATTTCTGTCTTAGAGTTTACAGTACGTTGCAGTAAATACAATAAAGTTTAGCTGATTGTCAATATCAGAGCCTAAATAATTACTAATAAGACTTCTTTATTGGTCTGGACATATGGAAGCTGTCAATACACTTTAGATCACAGTTGCTACATTAATGAATGCCCGAAACTTGCACATAAAAGTAATACCAAACACTGTTCATATAATCTTCTCTTCAGTATAGGAAATTGTTTGCCCATGGTAATTAGCATTTCTTCAGATACACTTTCCATACCTATTAACAAACTAGTTAGCTCTGTAGCATAACAAATATCCTCCTAATTACTGCATCTGGACCTGTTTTCACTGATAATATTCTGCTTTTCATTTTCTTGTGTGCATAGATAGATTGATAGATACACATACTTGCTGTGCATATGCATATGTACCATAATGGAATATATATGAAAAATAATTCACTCTCATAAGTGTGTAAGAAATGTAAATCAGTTTAGAGTTGCTAAGATGGAACCTCCCTAATGCAGAGTCTGGAGGGACAGAAGTGAATACTTGTGTCATTCAAAATCCCATCTCTGCTTTTAACAGTGAGGGCAGCCTCCTGGGCTGTCTCCAGAAACGACATGGGGAACTGCAGATGTCAGAGCTGAGTCTGCTGAAGTCAGAGTGACATTTCCAGTATTTTTATGTCTGTCTAAAAGAAGATGAGCTTCAAACCCCAGCACAATTCTCTTCCCTCTTAACCAGACTAGATGAGAATGGATGAAGGCAGAGAAAGAAAAGAGAGATGTAACACAGCCCCAGTGCCAGCAGAGACAGAAGCCCACGTCAGGAGACATAGCGTGGTCAGGTTACAGACATTTCAGCGAATGGGACAGGGACAGCAGCTGAGTGGGCAGCCCAGGCTCTCTGCAACACAAAAGGGTGATCCCACACAGGGGTGTCTGTAGGAAGGGAGAGCTGCAGAAAAGTCGAGACTCTGCTCAGGGACCACATGAATTTACAGCTGTTCTGCAGTGAAGCGAGCATTTAGGACTACTAAAGACTCTGAAGCAAGGTGGCTTAGGTCAGGGTGTGCTGTGGGGCTTCAGTGGGGCAGGAGGGGAAAGGCTTTGCAGGGAAAAGAAATCTGGGAATGAATGAAGAGCCTGGAGCCTCTCTGGGTTGTTGGCAAACCTGGATGTAGATGTAGCCCATATTGCTGATGATCAAAAGCTAGGAGAGCCCCTAGAGAACACACATTGACTTTGGCAGCATAGCAGAAATAAAGTACCTGGTATTGCTGTGCACTTATGGCTGGAGACCAGTTAAGTTATAAAACTGCAGGGGAAACTCTTGGTGTGTTTAATATTTTGAAACTGGCCAGTGCCTGTAACACAATATGGGAAGGAAGGAAGTCTGCAGTTTGTGGGAAATCTGATCTCCTCCACTGGTAAACCCAAGCTGGTAAATTTCAGGATAAAACTAAAACTAAAGAGACTTCTAAATGAGTGCTATAGTTAGTAAATATGTGGCATGTAAAGCACAAGGAAATTTTACTTGTTTTCTCTAGAAGTATTTTGCCAAATATTAGAGAATTGTTCATTTAAAAATGAAAAAAAGGAATGCTAGTTCTGCTTCTGAAAATCTGCTTAATACAATGCCAGCTGTAAGGTCACTACTCAAAGTTCTGTAACAAGAAAATGAAAGAGAATTCGCAATTTCAAAGACATTTCTTAATGACTCAATAGATAGATATAAAAATCAAAAGATAAATCTTCCTAATTATATTTGTGGGTATATTCTGTAGTGGTGACCTTCCCCAAGCAACACTATCAGTAGAATTTAATCCCCTGGCCCTTAAAAAGGGGGGTTTACAGTACTTAATTACAAACCACAAAAATCCAAGAGGGAGGGAATGGGTAGGAAAATCAGACATATTAAAATAAAATGTACACATGGGGAAAAAGGAATTAAATCTATAACTCCATAAACTGATAGGTAATTGGTGTAGAGAGAGCGAAATATAGTACTCCACATTTTTATAAGGCTACAGATGTTATACTATTTGGATTCCAGATCACAACATGTAAGGTACAAGCAAAAATTCCAAGGATATTTTGATATGTTTGTCTACTTACCTCCCTCCAAACCTACAGATGTTGAAGTGAGATGTTAGAAGAAGATACAGCACATTCATAAGTGAAAAACATCCATTTTTGGAGCACTTATATGTCACAGTGGAATATGGTGTCAGCCAATCTGTTCTGCTGAAGATGCATTTTGTACCGAAAAGAAGCCACTTTAGCATTTTAGTGTGGTTTAGCCATTTCTTTCCCTCAATATACTGGCGAGAATACATTTCACACCCTTGGCCAACATAGCTATGCCAGCAGAAGTCTGTAGTACAGTCTTGGCTTAAGAATGCCATTGATATAAAAACATTTCAGGCCTCCTAATCCATGTTTTTGTTCTGTTTTTGCAGACCATCACAGCAAAGCTGTTTCTTTGTGGTTTCATTAGGAATGTTCCCACCATTGATTTCTGGAGCAAAGTTGCATTCCCTAAGCGTGCAAACAATATCCCTGTGATGCGACCTGCACCTCTCCATTCCACAGAGCTGGAGCCATTCAGGTACTCAACTGTTACGATTGCAATGGATGATTTATGTGACTTGTGATTTTAAAAAGGCAAGAGGATCTACTCAGAAGTCGACTCTCAGCTCTGAAAGATAAGTGCTCTTCAAGCTTGTAATACAGGAATACTATTTAAAAGGACTTTGATTTAATAAGAACTATTTTTAATGCTCTGTATTTACAGGTCAGTGTTCTCCTTTTTCCTCTCCATTGTTTTTTTTTTTGGTAGTGATGATTACAATTAGTAGGCTTGAAATCACAATGTGTCGTGACTTTTGAAATTCTGAACTCAGAAACTGCAGCTTGTGGCAGTTGCCAGAAAAATATCGCAGATAGTTTTAAGCTGACTTGCGAACAGTAGTAACAAGGAGCAACATGTCTGTAAATCTAGAATAGTAACCATGACCAAAATGTACTTTCTGATTTTGCCATTGGGTCAGTTTGCGGACAAACGTAAGTGTTGTTCTGTCCCCTGCAAGTGAAATCAGCATACAACACTTGCTCTATGGCACGGCTCCCAGCTTTTTAAAGTCTCAAGACAATTTACCTTTTAAGATTCCATACCTGTGTGGATTCTAAGTTAAAGATTTCCTCAATCATGAGTTTAAATGATCACTTTCCAGTAGACAGTGACATATTTATTTCCCTGAATATTAAATACTCAAATTTGTTAGGCTGTTTATTTTACTATAATTTTATATGAGCCAATTATTACTACCTGTTACTATTAATTGCTAATTAATAAGCAATAGGAACTAAAGCCTCCTATACTGCATCTTGAAAATCTTCAATAAAGTATATTAGCACAAAGACATTCCTGATTTCATACTATTCAAGTTTATAAAAACATTGAAAATCTGTGACACCCTGTGAGTGCTTTAACTAGTCGTTACTTAATGACACTGGTAACTTGTGGCTTTTCACCTTTATCTTATAAATTATCATGCTAGTAAAAATATTTTTCAAAATTCTCATAGGAATTCTAGATAGTCTCTACCTATGTGAATGTATTTACTCACAGCATCAGAAAACAATCTGAAACAAAACACTGTAGATTTTTAACCATCCCCTGCAGCTGGAATAGCACCCCACTGAGACTATAGCTCTTGGTATCTGCAAGAACAGCTGCAGTGCTGGAAAATTCATAAAACAGCAGAACATGGGATCAGGTAATACTTTCAGATCTTTGTGCACTATTGTGCTTTATCCCAGCCTCTTACAGATTTAAGCAGTTTTAAATGGCAGGGGGTTTAAGAACATGCTAGATATGTACCTTGCGTCCACCAGTTATCAAACTAAAAATCTGTTTTGTGTATTTTATATCTTGTCGGAAAAAAATCCATGGGGCGGAGTTTTTTTCAGATCTCTCCACTCTGTATCAATCTTATTACTTGTGAAACTCTTGGTTTGGTTTAGGTTTTAGTATTTTAGTATTTTAGTATTTTTGGTGTAAATTTTAGTCTAGCAGCCTCAGCTGCCTAAAAACTGTTCTAAATCTGTTTTGGCTTTCTTTCCAATGAGAAAAAACAGAAATATTTTAAATAAGCTCTGTAAATTCTGGTCTGTACGTATGTATTCACACATATTAAGCTATCACTATCTTCAATGCAGTGGTAGGAAGAGTAGTCAAGAAATCACCTGCCTGTTAAGTATTTAACTGACATGTGACTGTTCCTCAAAAAGCAGTATCCATGCAGACTGCCATGGATGCATACATGGCCTGCATTTAGACAGGAGTTGGGGCATCTGAATTACTGCTTTACCGCAGACCAGGAGTGTACTTTTGGAGTGACTCTCCCACTCGCCCCCACTGACTGCACTCTGGCTAACATTACAGAGCAGTCCTGGAGTGCACGAACCAGGTTCCTTCCTGGTGTCACAAAGCTGGATTACGTGCTCCAGGACAACAGGTAAGGCTCTGCAACTGCTCCTGGGCATTCAGGCCTTAAAGACCTAGTATAAATCAGAGTTCAAAGAAATAACACCATTTTACATCACTGTGCAATGACTTTTAGAAAGGTAGAGTGTGAATCAAATGTTCTCTGAAACACAGCAAGATTTCAAAAATAAATTAGTCGCTAGAGGGAGCCTCTTAATCATCATATCCTAGTATCAAACAGCTAACTTGGGCCGTCAACTCTTAGATGTGGAAGTACTTTAACATTAGAGTCAGTGTGTGCTACTTCCTAGAGTACTCAGTTTAAAGAAAATGAGGGAAAAGACAAGAGTGTGCAAGGCTTCTGCAAAATTCCACATTCAATCCATATTCTGCACACATACAGACTTTCTAAAGATTTCCCCAGAGAGAAAAACAGGTAGACTCAGTTAGTACAGTGGCTGAGGACGGAATTAGCTTTGCCTAGTCCTTTTAAAAATGCCACCTTTAAGTGGCACCCGTAAGAGGGCATTGACCTTTCCCTCCTTCAAAGATCGAACACCAAAATAAGCGTAAGCTGTCACAGTGAGAGGAAAGCCCTTAGGCCACAAGCACTACCCTCTCTCCTTTATCTTCATTACACCATAGGTGTGCCCAGGCAGTAATTCCCAGCAGCCAGATTTCAACCAGTGCTACTTACAGCAGTGATCTGGTCTAGCTCTCTCTGTCAGAAGGCAGATACACATACTAAACAATTAAGTTGCGTTCCTGCAGTGTAACTGCAGACATGTATTTGATTTTCTGCTATACTCTAAATCTAGTAAATAACTTATCAGTTATAGTTTGTGATTCTCTGTTACAAATACTATAGAATTTGCAAGAACTCCTGGAAAAACACAAGGAGGATAGGAGAGCTGTGGAGGAGACCCCAGCTGCAAGAGGGTCTCTCCTAGTCTGCAGGGATTGATTGCAAGCTGGACAGAAAAACCCAACACCTCAGAAGGTGCTTTCTTTTTAGAAAATATACAGCAGCAGAGGGCATCAGACAACAAGAAATTCTATATGTTAATAAATCCTGAAGCGCTAAAGGCACCGTGAAGGGGGATGGGAACTGGAAAGGTACAGATTGAGAGGCTGTAACATGGGTAACATAAGGAAGCAGGCACTGAGAGAAGAAAAACCAGACACATCACTTCTCCTGTGTATGTTGGCTGTAACCACTCCAGCATGGAAATATTGGTGGGAGAAAGCAGGGGAGGGATCACCGATGGTGCTGTAACTTGTCTCAGAGGTGCTCCACTAGCAAACGAACCTGAGCACTGCAACTGGTGATGAACCACCAACTCATATCAACATTTTCCTTCTCTTTAAGATATGAAAATACAGGAAATTCTTTGTCAGTAAATCAAGATTGCTGTTTGATAGTATCTCATGCTTTCCCGAAACACTCGGTACAACAGGACTCAAACAAAAAAAATCAAGAAAGCAAACATTAGCCCACATGTAACCTTAATCTGTCCCTTTGAGTGACAACTAGAAAATAGGCAACAGTCAAAAGTGAAGCCAAATAACTCATTTACTGAAAAAAAAAAAAAAGAATTCAGGTCTGTTGCCAGCATTTCCTCCCCACACCCTAAAACTTTCTCACTGCATGTATAGAGATGACCTTGACACTGCTGCAGGCACTTGGGGATGCCATAAATTGAAGATATTCATTCAGTTTCTATTTCTACAAAGAATTATGCTTCACAAGTACATCAATTTTCTATTTTCCTTGGTGGAAACAAGATATTTATGGGGAACTGTTATTTATAGTGCCTTTCATGGGAGTGTCTCAGAGTCAAAGGACATCCTTCCCTGCCCTCGAGAAGTTGGTGGTTGGGCAGAAAGCATTTTATCTGTGGTGTTCCCCAGCCCGACCCACACATGTTGTATGAATGTCACTGTTGTGCAAACGGCAGTGGGACGTGCAGCTTAAGGGACTCCAGGATCAGTTAGACCATCCAGCTGCTTGCAAGATCTGGAATAACACAGCTTTCCTGTGGCGAAGTACGCATGAGCAGCTAGGGCAGATTTAAGGACTGCCTTCAGAAACAGATGTTAGACGCTCGGCTGTGGCAGCAGTTGCTGTGCTGCAAAATTTGGAAATAGTTTTAAGTCAACTGAAAATAAAATCACGCTCCAGTCTGTCAGCTGCATGCTTTGAGCATAACTTGACCAGGTACCGTATTCCTCCCTTACTATGTTGGGAAATGCACAGGAAAAATTTTAATGGGCATTTGGGAAATGTTTTTTGCTTCTGTAGATAAAAATATCTCGAGGAAGTTTTTCAAAGGCATTTCCCTTTATGACAACTTTATTCTCATACAAGCCTGTGTATAAACTGAGAGCTGTAGGCAAATTGTTATCATGAGTCTGGCTTTTATTTTATATATATCAAGTCTACAGAATAGGAATGTTTAAAAGACATTTTGAAAGACTGAACAGTACTAAACTGAATGGAATTACTTGTAAGACCTATCACTGAGTGTTGCCAAACTGATGCCATAAATGGTTACTGTTCTTATGAAAAGTGTATCTGAGTGCATCTAAAAATACAAATATTTTCTCTTATGTAAACTGACTTGACTTGGGATTTCAGTGTCTCGTAAGTATATTAGTAGAAAAGTAAAAATGGATTAAAACAGTTCAATCAGTAAAGGAAAACAGTAAAATATGCAGGATGTGCATGCTGTATCCCCGGGATTATTAAAATGGATGAAGAAAGGGATAAAATCTAAATTACTTTGGGGAGATTAAATAATGGGAGAGGGAGGAAAGAGCTTTGCTTTAAGCCAAATTCAATTCAGATAGCAAAGGGGACTGTTTGCTTGCAGTGTGGTTTAAGTGCCACTTCGGCAAAAGTGGTCCCAAAGAGGTCCTCAAAAAGGCACCCTCCAAACTGCTTGGCTGAACCAGGCAGATGCTTGCTGCTTCCCCAGCTGCCAGGGGCCAAGCAAGGAGCTGCACTGCCATGTGGGGACCTGGGGTCCCTCCCTGACTTCTCAGAAGAGGGGCAAACAGGACAAGCTGCTTTCACTGTCCCTCTTGTTCCAGCCAGAGCTGCTAAAGTTTCTCTTACTGGACTCTCCTCACCTTTCACTAAGGAAATGGCTTGACAGGGGTAATATTTGTCAGTGCAGTAACTGTTTTCTGTAGATTACCTGCTATTTTACAGGTCCCTTCTAGGAAAGGTCTTGAGCTTCAGGCTGTGCTTTGAATTGGTGTGTCTCTATTGCGAAGTACAGGCAGTTAGTGACAACCAAGTACACAATTAAATTTTAACATTTTTCAACTCCTTTTTATTTCAGCTGTTTTGGAGGCACATAGTATGTACGTGTAAAAGATGGCTGAAGTGCCCCCCAGTATCTTTCCTATATGTACGTGGGATGCAGCAAAGGCACAAATCCAAATGCAGAAAACTGTGTGTCTGTAGATAGTGATGCTGCATCAGCATTGGTGCTTGTAAGTAAGTGTTTAGAGCTGTTTGGATGCCAATTTTCTAAGCATAGAAATTTAAATTTTCTCATCAAGGCTTGTAGTGTTGATGAATAAAATGTAAGAACTATGGATATTACTCAGCTGCTAAATACTATCATTTCTGGAAAACAAAATGTGAAAACAACATAATTTATAAAATTAAGATGCTTGGGATAGTTCAACCAGACATGGGATAAATTTGACAGAAGTTTATTTTAAAGCCTTTGAACCAAGGTCATTTGGCCCTTACCTCAAAGCCTTTAAACAGTTTGTCTCGTCCTCGCAGTGAAAGAGAAAACCCCAGAGGAACCTTTGCAGAAAGCTTTGCAGAGAAGGGGGAAAAGAGCATTACACTCCAGAATCTGACACATACAAAGAAGGAAAAGGCTCGGGACAGAGTCAGACAACAAGGGGTCACAAATTCAGTGTCTTCTTAAGAAAATGTCATTGTTGGAAGAGGATGAGTAGAATTTCTACAACTAAAAATATCTTACAAGCCTGAAAGGAATCTTGGCACATTTTGTGAAGAAGCAGCAGGCTGCTACTGTCTCTGTGATTACAGAAAATGAATTACATTGAGGACAGGGTTTTCAAAAGCTCTTCTCTTCCTTTCTGAACAGTAACTATTTTTCATACAGCTGAGGCATGTAACAAAGGAGAATTATTTTCCTCTTTTAAGATAATCTTGACACAAAAAGAAAAATCCCTCTAAGAAATGAAGAAGCACTATCAATAAAAATAACAATAATGCCTTTACTCTTCTTCATTTAGTGTCTGATCTGAAGTGCACTGAAGAAAGTACAACAGAGAATGTTGATAGGCTTTGATTAAGTTTTTTATCTATTTTTGTTGCAGTGAGTACTAGGAAGATGCAAACATGACAAGGTGCTCTCTTCTGGTTTTGCAGGATCTGAACACTCGAAATGCAGAAATTATTTGGCAACTAACATCTTATTGGTAAGAAAAAAGTTCATGAATTATTGTTTTATCATACTTAAATCTAAAGTGAGCCAAGTTTAATAATGACATATTATAAAAGAGTAGCGTTGTTTATCTATAAAGCATACTTACAATGTGATTTTGTTTGTTTCTTTCTTTGTTTTCCTTTTTGTTTACTTTTTCATAACACAAAGGTTCCAGTCTGGGTGAGAAGGATGTCAGAGGAAGTTGACCCCATTCTCAGTTTCCCAGATCAACTTCTGAAAAACATCCCAAGCCGCTAAAGCAAAATCACTTAAAAGTCATCTGCCACATGTAAATTCCCAAGTGAGACTGTTCATAGGAAATTTGGAAACAATCAGAAAAGGAGATTTTTAAAGTTATAGTCATGACATTTTCCTTTTCGTGACATCTGTTCGGGTCAATGATCAAAATTTGACACACCTTCTACATCTGGGCAGACAGTGGTCTGGTCTGCAGCCAAGCACACACGGGAGGGAAGGTCTTCAGCTACTTGTAGTGGGAGTGATGAATGGCCAGGTCATTGGTTTCTTTCCTTCTTCCGTGTTTCAGGATTTCTCTGGTCACACCCCTGATTTTTGGTCTGCTTCTGCAGCCACCACTGACGCAGCTTTCCGTCGTCACACAGCCAAACATTGTCCTGTTGATGGCCGATGACCTTGGCATAGGGGACATAGGTTGCTACGGGAATGATACTATCAGGTAAGGAAACTGAGCACAACAGTGAACAGTGCTGGTGTGTTATTTAATATGAGACTGCAATCCTCTGCCCATCGTCAGCTATTCGAGCTCTCTTCAAGTTCACTTCCTGGAGAACTGGGAAGATTTCCCATACCGTTAATGGTAAATGTAAAGCACTACTGGGATTATCTCACAGCCTACAGGGCATTCCCAGGGCCAGCTCTTCTATCCTGAGCTGCTTTACTGTGGGAATATGTCAACAGTTCTCGTGTATTCCTTCATTGCCTGACATCAAGAAACACTAAGCTCTTACACATACCTGAAGATATAAATGTTGTCCCATCTTTCAACATATCAGGCCATTACTTCATTTAACTCTGTTTTGCTATTCTTTCCCAGTCTCACATCAAAATATGGTATAAATCACTGCAGCAAGCTATGTTACTAGGAAATACTTTCCTTTCAGACCCAAGGACATAGAATTTGCCTTCTCTTTGAAAATCATGCCAGGGTATTTCCTGCTGGCCTCCAGCTTGTCACTTCTTGAACAAAACCAAATTTGATACAATCACTGCCCTCATCCATCAAAGTCCTCATAATCTCACCCTGGCTGGCACTGGCCAGCAAGTTTCTGATAGGTAACAGTCATAGGTAGCTGAAGGGGCTCTGCATGGCTGGGCCTCCTCTTCAGCATAGCAGCATCCCCAAGGCATGAGTTTTCATTTCAAGAGCAGTGGCATACATTTCTGCTAAGCCCTTCATAGGTATTGGGAAACAAAAAGTAATGATTGGCTTGAAATTTATCCAGATAGAAATTGTTAATAAAGAAAGGAAAAAAAGGGTATTTCCCCATTATTTAAAAAAAAAAAAAAAAAAAATAAATTTCCTGGTCATCTTGAAATAGAAGAAACTTCCCAAAATAAAGATAAGTATATTATTCCTCATCCCCCTTCTCTTGAAGACTCTCTGAATGATATCTGATAGCCTTGGTTGCATTTTTAGGACCCCAAACATTGATCGCCTATCAAAGGAAGGAGTGAGACTGACCCAACACATCTCTGCGGCTCCACTTTGCACCCCCAGCAGAGCAGCCTTCCTCACTGGCAGATATCCCCTCCGATCAGGTTTGCCTTGCAAAACCAAGCATCCTTTAAACATTGTTTTATTGCTGAAGGGAACATCATCATACAATGGGCACAAAAGAAATGAGAGCAGGCAAAGAGAAGGGGTACCACAGACATGTCATCTCTCACTGAGGCACACAAAGACGCACTAGCTAGGCCTATTACCTTCGAGGTGGCATCTGTATTTATGAGGTTCAATGAACCAACCTGGGGGGAAATGGAGCAGAGAAGAACAAGCTCTGGAGAGCAGCTTGACCTTTGTCCAGCTCACAACTTCAGTTACCTTTTGGTGCTCTATTGCACAGACTCCAGCCAGAACGGAGGTAGTACAAATTGTTACATTCAAAAAATTCATTACACAGAACATGAATAATAACAACAATATATTTCTAAAGCACGAGTTACATTAATTCCTGTCATGGGTGACTCCTCATCAGATACCAGAAACAGCTCAGCCCTGCAGGGAGCAGAGTAGATCTATGCAGATGTGTGTCCATTCCCTCTAGTCGAAGTGCAGAACAAGTCATTTAGGGGAAAGCTTTGTTACCTATGTGTCAGAATTCATCTGTCCTATGAAGTAACAGCTTGACAGCTGTATTATTTTCCCGGTTCTGTTTCTGAAGAAAAAATACTATCCTGTCATACTTCATCCCTGAGATGAAGAGGTATGAAAAACAAATAGCTCTACATCGTTCTAACAGGAACTCTCTAACGCTTGTTCTATTGCAAATGATCTTTAGTGCCTTCATTCCTGAGGCATTTTGAAGCTGACATGTCATCCTACTTTTATCATGACAGCTCCCACTGAGATAGATAGCTTGAAAATGCACATGAGCTTGTATAGACTCTCTCCCACTATAACAGGGCCAGAGACATTCAACGTTACCATGACAGACTGTACTTCATAACATTGTGTGATGGGGTTATGCCAGTTTATAATGCTAAGTAACAGGGTGTAAACCTGCAGGTAAGGAGAAGATTGTCGTGCTAGATAGCTACTCCATGAGTTTCAGAAGCTGGATACCAGCCATGCCGCTGTGCAGGGAAATCTTGAGTTCCCAAGCAGCCTTATGCAAACTGGAGTTAGAGGCTGACAGAGGGCTAAAGTCTCCCTACCCTCCTCCATGCCCTCACAGTCACAGTAAGTGCACTTCATACAGCCTGGATACTACTGTGACATATAAAAGCTCCTATACAACTGTGCCATTCTGAATAAAATAAAATAAAATGTTTCAGTATGAGATACAAAGAAGAAAAGTGATTATATAATGAAGAGACTTAAATCTTTTTTAATCTTGTCCAGAGTCCTAGATTCATTTCCCCAAACAAACAGCATTAGGATAAACATTTAAGACTGTAATATCAATGAAACCAGAAAACAAGAAAGTATGTCTGATAAAAGTACTCTACTGCTTATAGTTACTAAGATTGTTTACTACTGTATTTTTTAGGAATGGATGCTATAAACAATTACCGTGTTATTTTTTGGAATGGCGGCTCAGGAGGGCTTCCTCCAAATGAAACCACTTTTGCCAAAATACTGCAGCAGCAAGGCTACAGCACAGGACTGATAGGTATGGGGCACTCCTGAAGATGGCCTAGAATGTGTTTTACCTGCACGTCTCACTCAAACCATTTGTTTTAGTTAACAAGTGCTCATATCTCAGTTGTAGTATTTTTATTTTCTGATTTAAGAATATCTTGTAAGATGAAATCCTGACCAAAAAGAATCTCTCTTAAAAGAACAGGCATCTGATAAAGAGAACAATCTTTACTGTTGATCTGCTTTCAAGCACAGCTGTGGTTATTAAAGAATATAATGGCAAATATGTTAATCTTTCTTGAGTACTATTCTACCAGGTATATGATAATTATTTCAATGCTATTTCATAAAAAACAAAAGTATGAGTGCCATTTAAATATGCACAAAAATGTTTTACGCATCTCAGAGCAGAGTCACAACAAAAGGGAACAGCTGCTATTTAAAACAATAGAGACAGTTCATAATATCACAGGATTTGGCCTTTCAAAAACAGAAAAAAAGCTATTTTTTTCTATAATTACAGAGTGCCACTACAGTTCACCAAGATTTCAGTACAGCCCACAAAACGTTGCCTCCTTCAGCATTAATACAAATTCCCTTTTACTTCATATTTTATAAGACTTTTTTTTTTTTTTTTTTTTTTTTTAATACAGTTGTAGCTTTTGGTCATGATCCAGTTTCAAATAATTATTTATCTTAGGTATGTCACATAATTCCACAGACTGGAAAAACACAAATGTTCCTGAGCTGAATTTTCAGCTATTTGCCCTACCTCATCTGAGCATCTAAATGTCAATATCCAAAATCTATGTCCGACACATAAAAATACTGGCTACAGAAATAAACTGAAATATTAATAAAAGTGTCTGCTGAAATGGATTTTTATTCATTCAGCAGAATAAATCTAAACCATACAGGACAATACAACCTTAAGCCCTCCAAACAGTAAGTTCTATATTACTGAATCTTCTTCTACTGTTAGTTTTGTAGCCACATTTTAGTTGTTTTAATCAGCTCATTAAAAAGCCCTTGTCTATTAGACACGTGCTCCAGCTTGGTTTCAACATGTAATCACTAAAAAAAAAAATCAGATTTGTCTCCACTTTGCTAAAGGATTTGCCCTGCAGGGAGGCTGTGCTGCATACCTCCCAGAAGCTGGCTCTCAAAAGGAGCTGACATTTTCTCTGTGGGCATCTCAGCTAAAATCATACTATAAACACTAAAAGCATCATTTAGTTTAACCAAATTGACAAATTCTGATTAATTGCACCATAGGAGATGATGGAAAGCACTGGTAATAAGTGACACAAAAAAAACCATAAGAGCCCCTTTACATTCAAGACGTGAAGCAAGTAATCTTACACAACATCTATCCACATCACCACAGCTGAACAAGCACTAAATAGTCTTACCTGAATAGTTTGTGATTGTTTTGCTCTGAGCACAACCAGTTTAATTGCAAAGATAAATCCTATTAATAACCTGCAGCTTTGATGTGATAATGAGGCTTTTTGTTTGGAAACCCTTTGCAGATTCTTTGCAGTCAGAAAGCCAATGTTGTATAACATATGCCCTCAAAGATTAATTTATCTTAATTATACATTTAGTTTATCTTCTGGAGATTTGAGTCTTTTGTAGCTTGTTAGAAGCATTTATCGACCTCAGCTGGACATTTAGGTGTTGGAGTGCATCTGAAGTCCAAGGATACTTAAGCTTCACCTGTGTTTATGACCAATGTGTCTATGTATTGATTACAAACCTGTTTCGTTCTATAGCTGGCTCTAAATATGTCAAGTAAACTGAGTAGAGATTTTAGCTGAAAGCAATTCATCAACTTAGAATAGAGCTTTCACGCTTTCTTTATATTTATACCCAAAAAGCAGCATTTTTTTTTCCTTTGAAGCAGTTTTTTCTGCTCCTGTTGTAATGCACAGTAACTCTATTGAAACCTACTGAGGGTTGGCTACTAGTATATGTGTTGGTAAAATATTGAGCCATTTGTTTAGGATAATATCCTTCTGTAAGTACACAGTTCCTTACTCCACAATAAGAATTAGTTGCAAATTAGTTTTCAAGTAAAATTTTAAAAGTTCAGGTTTATCTATAATTCTTGTATCCAAGGCCTGCATTGCATCGAAGATCACACAATGCAACTAAACTGCATCTCTCCAATGAGAGGTAGATTCTGGTTGCTTGGTTCAGATATTCACAAGCCTCAGTGTTTAAGCCAAATGCGCCAACTTTTTACATCTCCATGTAAGTGCCTAATCAATCTGTTTGAATAGACTGGACTATTCAGGAGGAGAAGCAAAAGCATGGTTTTGATGTGCCATTCATCATAATAGTGGACATATGTCCATAGTAAAGAACAAATTTTATTACAAAAGATCAGAAGATATTCTTTTGATACACAAAGACTCCAGAATTTAGAAGAAGAAGGCTTTGACTTTTTAAACTTGATTAAATACAAATAAATGGCAAAAATACTTCTAAAACAAGGCCTTTAATTCTCACCCGGTATACAGAGATATTATTATCAGCAAAGTTACTTACATATGTACAGCTTCATGAGAATTCCTGAGCATAAGCTCTTCTGGATCTGGTGTTTTGCCTGTCAAACCCACTGCTGAGCTGCAATCTCAGCTATGCTATCCATAGCTTCCTTTATCAGTCTGGCTCCAGCATTTCCCTGAGTGTTGCCATCGTCCTGACATCAAGCCTTACAAAATTTTCCAGAAACAAGTCTGCATAGCACCTTGAAGGTAAAGAGACAACAGGACAACAGAACAATGTTATTTTGCCTTGTGATTACAAAAGGACTTCTTTCTACTATTTCATACTTGACAGGTCTGAGAAAGGCCACGCATTTTTGGTCATTTCTGAAAAATTGAATTTTTCTCAGTTTCTAGTTCCCTTCATAGTCCAGTATTTTATATTTGACCAAAGCTACAGGCCTTGAATATGTATACAGAGAACCAATAACTGTTGCAAATTTATAATCTGTAGAGGTTTACTTTCATCAGTTGTAACATATATCCCATTATATCAGTATATACTTGGTATATATGTGTAGGATGAAGAAGTTATCACAAGTAGGAAAAAAAAACTGCTTTTTGAGAAATATTTTGTATGAGGAAAAGCCCATTTTGAAATACTATCTCTTTACATTTTAATAATCTGTATTTTCAGGAAAGTGGCATCTAGGTGTTAACTGTGAATCCCGCAATGACCATTGTCATCACCCTTTAAACCATGGGTTTGACTATTTTTATGGGATGCCTTTTACGCTAATAAGTGACTGCCAACCAACAGAAACACCAGAGATGGACAGAGCCTTTAGAAGGAAACTCTGGCTTTCCACTCAGATGATTGGTCTCGTTACCCTCACTGCTGCCCTGGGAAGACTGACCGGCTTGATTTCAGTCAGATGGAAAACACTGGCCTGCCTTGCTGGGTTTAGTTTCCTGTTCTTTGTATCCTGGTTCTCAAGTTATGGGTTTGTACGATACTGGAACTGCATTATGATGAGAAACCATGAAGTTACTGAGCAGCCGATGGTGACAGACAGGACTACGTCCTTCATCTTGAGAGAGTCCATTTCCTTTATTGAAAGGTAAAGTGTGTTTCCTTTGATCATGATATTTTTGGTTCTTGCATGTCATGCTTTTAAATAGCACTTTCCCACATGAATTTTCAAATATTTTTTATAACATTATATAGGATTATAAGTACTATTATGTCCATTAATTATTGATAATATTAATTAAAATATCATATTAGCTTAAGAGTATTCCTAGCTTCACTAAAGCTTGTATTGTTTCCACACTTCCATGGGTTGGATTGAATATTTCTAGGCTATTTTGAGAAAATATGTATTTCTATCAATGAGATCAATATTACAGTGTTAAGGGATAGCAGCTGATGGCAGAAATGTGTGTGGGGCTGGGGAAGGAGAAGTAGAGCTGTGAGGAGATCCTTACCTATGGACTGACACATGGGCAACAGCTGGCAGGAGATGAGCCTTCTGCCTTTGTTTCAGTAGCACAGTGGTAGTTAGCAATAGCAGAAAGTGCAGCTTCATCCTGGAGCTTTTCTATGTATGATTCAGGAAATAAAAAGTGTTATTTTATATAAGCCAAACATTATATCATCAAACAGATCCTAATCACTGGGTTTTAATACCTTACAATGTAAGATGTTTCTGAAGTGATTGCTGAAATATGTATATATGCAAACTATACCATTTTCCATTATGACTGGCCTCTGTATGTGTTGAGTACCTTCCTCTCTAATAACAAAGTGTTGATTTCTGTTTTTTAGAAATAAGCAAAAACCATTCCTCCTCTTTCTTTCCTTTTTACACTCCCACACTCCTCTCATCACCACAGAGAAGTTTGTCGGGAGGAGCCGTCATGGTTTATACGGAGACAATGTGGAAGAGATGGACTGGATGGTGGGTAAGTCACCATAGCAAATAACAATGTCTCCTAGATAATACCTAGGTCTGAATATATAATAAAAATGCAGTTTTTATTAAAAGAACAAGGAAGAATTTTAACAACAAGAAGGAAAAAAGTCCTAAGCTTTTCACGAAGATCTGTCAATCTTGTATGAGGACTGTTGGCTTATAGTGTTGCCTTTTTATTTTCTCCAGTCTTGGACTCAGATTCTTTGGTCTAGTGTTTACAAGTTTTAACTATGTCCCCTTGGCTGCTGTCAAGGAGCTCTCCTACTCTTCTTACTAAATAACTGAGAATTATTTAGTTTTCTGAGGTTATTAAAGATCAGGTAATTTCAGCCTCTTATGGCCATGTCTTGTCTATTTCTGGGTAGGACACATCAGAAGGTGATAAAACTGATAAGCAAATTAATTCCAGGTGTAAATCAGCAGGATATTTCTCTATGACCACTACATTCAGCAGAGTACCAAATATTTTTCAGCCCCATTCATAAATCCAGAAATGTTCATAAATGTTAATTTGTATGCCCTCAGAAATTAGATTCACGTTATTTTTCAGCCTCATTTTTGAATGCGAGGGACAATTATTTTTCACCCAGTCACAGCAAGGGAAAAGTAGCCACATTTGCAAAAGAGATAAGAATCAGGTACATGTACAGAAATAATTGTTTTTCAAACCTATCTGTCAAACACACAAACAACTCAAGAATGACTTTTAAATTAAAAAATAGCTACAATATTAATGCATATTATATTCACAGCCAGTAATTTAATGCAAATATTATGTGTGGTCTAGACAATGTAAGATAAGAGTATGTGACATTTTTTCCTCATTTCTCATGATGGCCAACACTGATGCAGAATTTAACTTCTGGGGGCCTTGGATCATGCTTCCTTTCCATATTTTTACAGCACACAGTACTGCCCTTTACAATACAGGCTTCTGGTCTGTGACTGTGGTTCTTGCATTCTTTGTTATAGTACCAATAATAAAGAGGTTACAGTCATTACAAATGTTCTGTGCTTTTACAGACAGTACAATCACAACTACAAATCTCAAACCTAAAAATCTGTTTTTTAAAACAATGAGCAGCCCTACACAGGTGACAAATTACATTGATGAATGTTTACAAGTCAGAGGCTAAAATTTACGTAGTATAAGCGATAGTTTGGCTTTTTAATAGACATATGCTCCTGTGTTTACAGGCCAGGTTCTAGATGTTATTGACAAGGAAGGCTTGAAAAATACTACACTAATTTACTTTGCCTCTGATCATGGTGGATGGCTGGAAAGACAAGAAGGCAAAAGACAGCTGGGTGGCTGGAATGGAATATACAGAGGTAAGAGCTGTCAGGGACGGTGACAACTCAGCAACAACTAGTAATGTTGTCAGGACACCCCGAAAGCTTAGATAAGATTGTACATTCAAGGAGTAACTGTTTTATTATTGAGAAGCAACTTCATATCGTTCTAATTAAGTATTTTAAAATGTAGACAATTCTAGCCTGTGCAGGTGTTCTTTATAAACTTAAATTCTCAAACTGGCATTTCCTCATGAAAAACTGATCACACATTAATTTTTATTAAGACTGTGTAACTTCTCACTAAATATTAGTTGCATCTTACATCAGAACCCTTGCTTTAACTACAACAGGTATATTATAGGATTGTAAAAGAAAGAGGAGAACTAGGCTGGGAAATCACTTTATTCCTGAAAATTTTACCCACACTGAGTTCTGATGGGGCAATGTGTTTGTAAAACAACAGAAGGGAGTAAGTGTGTAAGGTCACTTGAGGAGTCTGATATAGAACATAATTTCACTGATGCTGAGGAGAAGGAGCTTAGTGGTAAAAACAAAAGGGTAAGGAAGGCTCATAAAGGTAACAGTAGCTTATGACAATACAATAACATTTATCTAAAATTTCTCTTTATTTTAAATCACTTTTTTTTTTTTTTTTTTTTTTTTTTTAAAATGAAAGGTGGAAAAGCTATGGGAGGCTGGGAAGGAGGAATCCGTGTTCCAGGGATATTTAGATGGCCAGGAGTATTACCTGCAGGCACAGTTATCGATGAACCTACAAGCCTTATGGACATTTTTCCTACAGTAGTTCATCTGGCTGGAGGGCTACTACCCCAGGACAGGTACAAAGACAAGTCTCTTTATTCCTCATTCTCTCCCAAAACAATGGAAAATCTAGTTTGGAAACTCATTCTAAGAGTCTGGCATTTTCTTTTTCACTCCTGCTCCTTTTCTAGACACAAAATATTACCACAGCTATGTCACCTCTTCTCTACGTTTGAGATTCACCATCTACCTGCAATCTTCTACAAGCATCTTCCTTGTTCAGAGCTGACAGTTCCAGAAAGAGGTGTGCAGAAGAAACGTAGTCCTGTACAGCTTACCCCAGTCTGACAGTCTCCATTTTTTCTGCTAGGATAATTGATGGCCGGGATCTGATGCCTTTACTTCAAGGAACAGTTGATCACTCAGAGCACAAGTTCCTGTTCCATTACTGTGGCATTCACTTACATGCTGTGCGGTGGCACCAGAAGGACAGTGAGTACAGAACTTCTTTCCCAAGAATAAGGTTCAATCTATGGGAGGGCACATTTGTCTAACACCTTTTTTCTAGGACTGCAGCTTTCAAAGTAGTTCCAGGGGTAAGATGGTACAGAACTTACTAGCATTGCCTGTATTGCATAGCACAAAGAATTTGTTCATGGCTTCAAGGCACGTGGCATGCCAAGCAGGCTACTGGAGTTCAGGATGGGTCTCACCTACCTCTCCATCTGAATGCAAGGCCTGGGGAGTCCATGCCCTTCTTGTCTGCTGAAGCCCTTGCCTCAGGCCTTTGTCTGTCCTTCTGCTACCCTAACAAGGAAGCAAGCCATGGAAACCCCAAATCTTTTTTTCATGTCTTCATAAAAACCAAAGTGAGAGATAGCTGATACTTGCTGAAAATTTTGCAAAAATTTCAAAACATCAGAAATCATTTTACATTATTGGTTTAATTCTGTGGCACTTCATTTTAAATGAAATTACAGTAATCTCAACTAGTAAGTGTGGAGCTGAAGTGCAACCAGAAATGAACTCAAGAAAAACATTCACTCTTCTAATGCCTTGTGATAACCACCAGTATCACTGCAAGGTTTTTTTCTTTCCTGCCAGGTGGAGCCATCTGGAAGGCTCATTATGTGACCCCTGTCTTCCATCCACCTGGGGCTGGGGCTTGTTATGATAGAGGATTTTGCCCATGTTTTGGGGAAGGCGTGACCCATCATGACCCTCCGTTGTTGTTTGATCTCTCGCGAGACCCTTCTGAAGCCAAACCTCTGTCAGCTGACACCGAGCCTCTCTTTGACATTGTAATAAGGAAGATTGGAAGAGCCATAGAAGAGCATCAGAGGACACTGACTCCTGTCCCAGAGCAGCTCTCTGTGTATAACGTCATGTGGAAGCCGTGGCTGCAGCCATGCTGTGGGACATTCCCACTCTGTTGGTGTGATAAGGAAGGTGAAAATAAACTTGCCAACCTATAAAGGAGAGGACCAGTTATTTCCTCAAAAGTGTTTTTAGATCATGAGTGTTTTCTTTGAGGGTGCTGATTGGTGGGTTGGTTGGTTGTTCTAACGGAGCCTTTATATGAGAATTGTTCCAGTGAACAGCACAGTATTTGGTAAAGGTGGCTTTAAGCTGGACACCCTCAGGAGGGATCAAGACAGAATGATCCGAAGAGCATGTTTTAACTTGCATGTGCTGACAACTGAATGAATAGTTCAAATGCACTGAAGCAGGCCAAGATTAGAGCTGTACAAGTGATGATATAACTTATGTTTTGTTGTTTATGAATGTATATTTAGAAGGTTTGCTTTGATTTTCATTCTGAATTTCTAAGTGATTCCTGGACTGATCTCCCTTAATTTTGTTATCCTTACAGGTGATGCATAAGATGCCCCTATAATAAATTCTTGCAGACTACTGCTTCCAAAATAATTCAAAAATCATTTTGCCCACAGATCCGCAAAGAACCTCCTTTAAAAGTAGCTTCCTTCTTTCCTTGTATCTAGTCCCTCCAGCAGCAGTGATGATGGCAGCTTATTAGATCAGGGATTCCGGATCAGGAGAAATTGCCAGGGCTCGGCATAAAGCTTGGAAACATGACAAACTCGGTAATGGCTGTTTGTGCTTTCTGAGGAGGACAGGACTCCTCTGATTGGAGTCAGCCTGTTTTGATGGAAAGAACGCAAGAGAGAAAGGATTTTCCCTTTCCAAAGCTCGCATTGCACTCAGCTGCCTCAGCAGCACTGGCAAGGGCAGAGTGACATTGATGGCCACAGAAGTGCCACACCAATAACCAATTCAGTCATTTGGGCACAGGATGGCACAAGTCATCTTGCTGCCTGTGTCTCAGTCATAACAGGTTCCTGCTAACAAGTACTAGGTTCAGAAGAGACTCTTTGATAGATGCTCAATACTAATTATGAAAACAAACTCTAATTTACAATGAAAAAAAGAAATGCAGAATTGAGGTATTTCTTGCTTCACAAGTTACATAGTCATCCCACCAAACAGCTAGAGTTACTAGATCTATCTCTTTGCTGGTGTTCTTTCCTTTGCTTCAGTTCTTTCCTTCTTTGTGTTAAAATAGTTTTTCCTGTTAAAGTGGCCTTGCAGATAATGCTTTTTATTGTTGGATACAAGATCTATCTGTTCACATAGACAAGTTTACAGTAGTATATCTGAATATGTAGGCATCAGAGCATAATTTGCCCATTTCCTTTATTTCACCTTTTTTACTATTTTTCTAACTATTGTGCTAGGACCCGTTTCTCTGTTTGCCTTATTTGGGTTTTATTTCCTCCCTTGTTTCCCACAATTCAGCCACCAGGAAATCTCCAGGTAAACAAAGCCCTACAGCTTAAAAGCAAAGTTTTATTTTATGTTGTGACTTCATGTATTTCACAGACTGTTATAATTCACCCAGATACTCCATCAGTGCTATTGATGAGAAAGGCACTCAGTCTTACTGTGAAAACTTCAAGAGATTAAGTGACTCCATCACTTCACATGTACTAGATTGTTGCTCAATTTCCTCCATTGTCAGGAGTGTGTGTTTCATTTCTCATTTGTATGTATTCTATTTCACTGGTTCTTTCTCAGTTAGATTTAAAGGCCTTTTCATATTCAGTATGCAGTGTTTTCTTTACCTGAAATTACTGTAATCAGTCTGGCATTTTTCAATTTTCTCAGTCATTTTCCAAGATCTCACTTCCATTCTCAAGTCAGTTTAGTATCCGGGATTTTACATCCTCTCAATTTTTCAACACCTTTAAAAATATGTGGGTATAATACCTGTTCATATGATTGAACCAGTTTTTCTTTAACTGAAATACTTCACAGCACTGTAGGATATATCCATTTGAAGAGAGAGAGTGCAGGAAGACACCTGAGCTAGAATTTGTCCCAGGCACTGGTGTTTGCCCATGACAGCACAGTCATCAGGCCCTGCTGATATGCAAAGTGCCATGGGACCAGCAAATGTTCAGGGCTTGGGAACACAGATATTACATGTGGAACGATCATGGGCAATAATAAAGGCTGTCTTGACAAACCTATACTGTCGTTCTTTTTCTGTTTGGGTGATAATAGTATTCTGCTTTCTTACACAGCTGCAGCAGAAAAACAAAATTTTAAATTCATTTAATTTCCTTTTTCTTTGGGAATTCTAACCTTACATTCATCTATGTTAATTAACGCTAGGAGTACGGCCACCTCCTCCAGCCTGGAGACTCTCCTGGAGCCCAGCCTGGTGCCTGGGGGCCCAGTGTCTCTGCCCAGGCTGGGGGACACAGCTGCTGCTTCTCCCTTTGCAGGTTCAACCAGTGATGAAGCTGAGTGCGCATCCCAGAGACACACACACAGACACACAGGTGACACTGGCTCGGCCAGTCACTGTCTCCATGTGTTGTGTTGACATGTATTGTGTAGTCTGAGGAACATGGCATAGGCTTACAAGCAGTTTTGATAGACTCAGAATGGTATTTTTTAGATAAAAATAAAGTAGTGCATCAAAATAGTCTCCTTGACAGTAAGTATAATGAACACCTATAAATATTTGTCACTGATAGGAGTCCTTCAGGCTGTTTTCCAGTTGAACATGTGTATGATTAAGGCAGATATTTCTTTATAGTCTTATTCACTTACAAAGAATGTACTATCTCCTGTACATCCCATAAATCCCACAGGAACCGGTTTCTCTTTTTGCTCTTCTTAACCTCTTCTCACCATCAATTTGTTTGAAAGTCTTTTTTTTTCAGAGTAATTTTTCATCTTCAGGCTATTCCCCTTATTCCATTTATCATATTGCCATTGTGGCAGTGAGAGTTGCAGTTTCTCGCAGCTGGGCTACCAGCTTTTCCCCATGTCGAGAGAATATCCAGGTTTGTTTTGCAAACTGAAAGATCTAACAGTTAACATTTGCAAACATATTGCAACCGGTGCTTTGAGCTTTTTTTTCTTTTTTTTGTTTTCCCATTGTTTATCATTTTCAGCTTTTTGGAAGCTCATTTAAATTAGTGAAAAATGCCATTCTCAGGAGAATTTAGACTAGGATTTTTACACATTGTTGATTTATTTATTGTTGTCACACCTGACAGGAAGTTGCAAAAATGAACGAGGCTATTCCTCGTTGCTTTGCAGGATCCTGAGATTTTAAACTCAGAAAGTACATAGCAAATAAAATGTGTATAAGAAAAAAGTCTCCTAGGAAAAAAATAAAATTCAATCATATTTGGAAGTAGTCTGCTATTAGTTATATTAACATACTAGTATGATAGAAGTAGTCATTTTATGTATCTCATAAATCATTACATTAAGTTACTAATAAAAATACATCACATATTACGTAAACACTTTAAAACATTGGGTGAATATAAGATCTATAAAACATGAAAGCAATGTGTCTTAGGAGGTAGTTTTTGCTTCCCTTTCTTAGTCTTTTTGTATCACCAGCAGCATAAACTGATGCAAGGAGAACTGAAAGAGGACTTTCTAAGTATCAGTTATAACTCTTCAGCCTAATAATTAAAAAAAGTCAAAGCCAAAGCATAAAGTACTTTCACATTGTTGCATGACAAGTGTCAAGCTTGAGTAAAAGTAGTTCTGAGAAGCTTGAAGGGAGTTAGAAAAAGGCTGAAGGCGGTAGGATTGTAGTTTTCTCTGGGTGACAGCAGTTTGGAGTTAATAATCTAAGAAATTTTGTGCACTCTATTAAATGGAGAACATCAGGGGAATAGTTGGGTTGTAACAGAGTGTCACATCAGGTTCTCAACTCACCCCCCAGGTAAAATTTTGTGCAGAGGAACACTGAGTTTTCTCTTCTCCATGAAGACAGATCTCCTGAATTCAGCAGAGAAGCCAGGAAGGACAAACCAAAGGCCTCCCCCAAGTATCCCTTCCTTGATGGCATTTCAGGTAGGGAACTTAAAGATCATCTAGTTCCAACCCCCCTGCCACGGACAGGAACACCTTCCACTAGATCAGGTTGCTCAAAGCCCCGTCCAACCTGGCCTGGAACACTGCCAGGGAGGGGGCAGACACAGCTTCTCTGGACAATCTGTTCCAGTGTCTTACCAGTTACCAACTGATTTTCTTGGCCAAGTAGTATGAACTCCTTTATTGCTATCCTATTAGAAATAGAATAAGAATTTCTTGTTGCCTTAGAAAGACCAACAATGCTTAACCTCAGGTGGGGCGTTTGAGCTCTTGTCTGTGAGCTAACAAGGTAGCAGAAAGTAATCCAGGTAATAAATAAATAAATAAATAATCCAGGTAGTAAAAAATAAAGAGAGAGAGACTAAAAGCACAAATGCTCTGTTCACTCCTCCATAAATCAAGCTTAACAGACTTTTCATATATGTAACATCAATTATATGATTTCTGCTAGCCTCAGGAGTTTATGGGTTGGGTCCTCATGTACACGACACTTTGCTTCCTTGAGTCAAACCATCCATCATGACATAACAGGGGAAGACAGAGCATCATATGTCTTGTATAAACTAGCAGATTTTCATTAGGTAGAAACACTACCAGTGAATACTACTGCTCCCAAGCTCTATGCTGTTCAAGATTACATTCATTCTTATTAACACTCAATTTTGCTATTAACAACCCTGGATTTGCTATTAATAACCCAAGTCCTCAGAGCAAAGACCCTTTGAAGCTTTGCAAAGTGTATCAACAACATCGGTGGCAGAATGAAATGATCACATGAAAAGAAGGAGGAAAAAACCCATTTATTTTACTCTAGGTGAAACACAGTGGGACTGATAAAAGGTTAACTAAGCAGCCTCCAAGGACAGAGAATGCCTGTAAGTGAGATTTTGCCCCATGATATGAGTGTTGCTCTAGCCTCTAGACTGTGTAACTCCCAGCATTAGTCTATTTATGATAGTTTGGATAAACAGCTTGTGAGAAGCTTTCTTCAGCCTAATAAAAACAGTTCATCGAAAGCTCTGCAGTGTTGCACATTCCGGCACTGACGGGCACACTACTCTGAGAGACTCGCACCTATCAAGATGTCAATTTTTTCCCCATTGCAATAAATGTGCATTCCACTTCCATATCTGCAAACCAGCAGAGAGGTCACGTGTCTTCAGTCTGGTCTGTGTTGCCTCTCCTTTCCTCATTTATTTTGCTTTGAAACTTCATGAAACAGTCCAGGCCCTGCATCTAACTAGTTTTCAAGGAGTCACCAGTAAGTCACTGAAGCTCCTGCTCTTGTTCTAGCTCTAGGAAGCTTCCCATGTCCCTTGTGATGGGCTCCTGCTCTCTCACTGCAGAAGACCCAGTGATGAATCATGAAGGAAGAGAGGATTAATTGTTGTCTTGCTGGCAAACTCAGTCACAGCAAGTGAGGGCCAGATAGCCTACATGTTGAAAACAGTGGTAGTCTCTGTTGATCTGCAGGCTTCAAAAATGCAAACAAATTAAAAGACTGAAGTGTGAATAAACAGGGATATTATTTCCTGTAACAGATTTCTCCCATTCAGAAACATGAAATCACCTAGCTCTACAGGTAACCAAATACACAAAGACTTGCATTCATTCCCTTCAGGCAGAATTACGGCAAGACAGCTGTCTTACAGGACCATTTTTATTAGTTGTGTATCAAATTTTGTTCAACCTATAAAAGAGCCATCAGTTTGAAAACTATACTACTTTCTGCAGTTTCTTCTTTCAAGAAGAGCTATCTTGTCAAACTGAAATCCTCAGAAAGCTCAGAAAAACAGATAACTGTATATGGCACTGTAAGAAGCTCCCCAGTGCCTGGTATTGCAATGCTTTCAGCATGTACCTTCTTGAAGAAGGGAAACAGATACTTCCCTCCACTCCCATGCTGAGAGCTCCCACTGACATCTCCTGAAGATGACAGTGAGAGCCCGGCAGCCAGCCAGTGTCTTCTGTAACCAAACCTCTTGGGTGCTCTTTAAAATACCTGATTTAATAATATCTCACTGCTGTTGAAAGACTCATCTCATCTAGTATTCTTGTGTAAACACATATGCATAAATTATTTTTAAAATATACCTTCAGGTTAGATACACAGAATAAAATCTATGTAACTGTATCAAATTACACCAAGAGTAGATTTAGCCCTTCAGGAAGAGAAATACCACTGGAAGGATCTTCAGAAGTTACAGGACTTTAGATCATACAACAGCAGGATTTGGAAACATCCTAACTGTCAAATACTAAACAGTTTTCTCACGTTTGTTTTTTTCCACCTGACTGATGCACTACTAATGCAGTGCAAACCATTTCTGGTTTTCAAGATCATCTGACAAATCCCCTAAAATCTAAATTTGGATACTGAAACTGTTTTCAAACACAGTAGCAAGCAATATCTGAGCACAAAAATTAAGCTGTTGAAAACCTAATGATCTCTTTTCATTTAAAAATTAGTCATATTTGTCTATTTTACTGAAGATAAGATCTCTGAAGATTAAAGAAAAGAATTATTACCTTTTTTTAAAAATTGTATATATTTTTCCTTTAGAAAAATAGGACTATTTTTAAGCTGGTTTTGAACTCTTCTGAACACACAATGCTTAAGTGCTTCAGCTTGTCTTCAGCACGTAATCACCAAGATCACATAGATTTCAAACTAACTGTTCTTCTGTGGAGACCATGATGCAGCATTTTGAAAATCTGGCTGGCCCCATAGAATAACAGTTTTGTCCCTGAGTATACAAGTTGGAGTCTGTGATGTCTACACTTAAACACTATCTCAAGCAAGACTGGTGGTTTCTGTCAAGTATCATCTCAGGGGCAAAGCAAAGCAAAATATCAGCAATCAATGGCAGTACCTGGAAACATCAAAATCAGGATTATAAGTAAAAAAGCTCACACAGCATCTGTCGTGAAACTGGAATGGACACAACGTTGCCTCATAATTTCTATTAAGTGTCACATCATAACATAGTACTTTAAGCATTTTTATCTTCTCTAAAAATACTAATTTAAAAAATCATTATTATATATTGATAGTAATATGATATAAAGAGAAAATACTTACTGTCCTGCTTTTCAGGATACAGCTTCAGTTATTGTTTTCTCATTGGTGCTTCAGCCTCTTTCTCTTGTACACTTCAGTATCCCTCATAGGAATGTTTTGGTTTTTTTTTTTTCTTATAAAGGATTTTACTAGCCTCAGCAGAATACTGGGTTACTTCCAAAACTCAAACACATGAACTAGTTACAGAGTTGACTTTCTGTCATTAAGCAGTTCCTTTATTTCTCATTAATCATTGCTACAATTAAAAAACTATATATAAACCGGTTACTCATGTTCATTCACTCAGTGAAATCTCATAATCTCTTTCTAACCAATAGGGGTAAGATGAGAATGGTATTTTATCCTTTGCTTACTACATATTTTATTTTCTACTTAAAGCTGGCAAAATTTTTAAAAGGCCAGAAATATTCTGTTTTGTCTTGGAAAGGTGGGCTTTTCTTTTCAAGTTTGAGATTCTGGTTTATACCTCATTCTGCATGTGATCTATGTTGCAGGGCGATGCAGAGGTCCTCCAACTTCTGTAGAACCTTACCAAGGAAAGGAACGGCAATGCTAAGGGCTAGCAGTTTCTAAGCAAGGAAGCTTGACTTTAAATATAATTTCTTAGTAATTAAAACATTCATATTTTCAAGAAGCCACCATCAACGTGTTTACTGTGAATTCACAGTGACCAATGTCATCACCCTTTAAATGATGGGTTTGGTTATTTTCATAAACTTCCTTTTAGCTTAACAAATAGCTGTCAGGCAACTTAGCCTCCAGGACTGATGACAGCCTTCAGTGTGAAGCTCTGGCTTTATAATCAGATGATTGGCCTCATTACACTCACTTTTGACTTCAGGTGATTTACTGGCTTGATTTCAGTAGACTGGAAAACTGTCATCTGCCTTGTTGGGTTTGATCTCTTGTTCTTTGATGCCTGCTTCTCATTATTGATTTGTAAAACACAGAAACGGGGTTATGATGTGAGCCCATGAAATTACAGCACAACCAGTGGTCATGGAAAGGACTTAATTTCTCATCTTGAGGGGTCAGCATCACCTACTGAAACTTAAAGTATTGTAGTGCTAGGGCCTGAATGGCCCTGAAACAAAGTTGACCTCTAGATGAATCTCACAACCAAACGTTATCCATTATTAATATGCTAATTAGTAAAATCTGTATACCATTAGCATTTATTAATTAGTGTCTGATTATTAACAAAATATGTATGCTCACTGGTGAAAGATGTAGCTTAGACAAAATGTAATCAGTAGTGAGGATGAAACGTTGTGAGCATGTGTATCCAACTTCCCTTGTTTAGCCTTGTTCAAGGCTGAGAACCCACGTATTCAGCCTTGTTAGAAACTTCCTCGGTTCTCCCCAGCGAGCCCTGGCCAGGCTTTAGGTGTGTCATGGTTTAGGCCCTGCTGGACCCAAGACCATGTTGCCGTTGTCCCTCCCCCACCCTTGGACCAGATGGGGCAGGGAGTGAGATACAAACCCCAGTGTTGAGATAAGGAAAAATTTAATACAACAGTGCAACAACAAACCGAACAACAGCTATAACAGTAATAACAGTGAACAGAACAAGAGATATACCGCATGGATACAGCAGTAAGGGTACCAACCCAGACAAATGTCGTCCCTGCTCTTCCCTAGCTTGGGCGCCCGGACCTCATGTCAGCATGGTATGTGAATAACCCAGCTAGAGCTCCCTCCTCACTGCTGGGGAAACTTAACCCTATCCTAGCTGAACCAGGACAGGGTGGAATCCAACAGGAGGATGAAACCAGATGTTTTCACTTGAAGAAAAGTGCAAGTCATTATGACTGCTGATTTTTTGGTATATAAGGCTGGACCCTCTTCCCACAACTTTGGATGCCTCACCTAGGGATGGAGGCATCGCATAGGACTTCCCACTCTCCAAACCCTCTCTGTAAGCGGGGGTCCCCAGCAACTGCGGATCTGGATGTTGGTAACGTATGCGAGTGGTGATGGATCTTTCTTAATCACTATTCTCCCCATTGTGTAGTAAAGACTAGGTGCATTACCTTGTTTATTCTTATTTTCTATAATTAACTGTATGTAATAATAATTAAGTGTTCTATTCTGTATTTTTCTTATTGCTTATTTTCTGTGTTACTGACTTATATCTTTAATTATTAACAGTAAAATAAGCCTATTCTTTCCACTCTGGTGTCTGAGTTTATTTGACATCCTTGCTCAGCAGAACAAGTATATTTCCCTATAAATTTACTTTTGTTTCTGGAGCGTCTTGCTTCTCTGTTTGAATATCTGAGAAATGAATTATCAGTAAGTTAATTGTTTTAAGCCAAGATTTTAAAAGTAAGACAAACTCTATGTAAATTATATTATTATATCATCATTCTGAAAGCTAAGGTAGTCCTGAATTTTCCATGATCATTATCTCTTTTCAAGCACTACACATTTCTTAAAACTTCTACTTGTTGGAGCAGAATTGTACAGACTACACTTAAATAAATATTTATTTTTGCTCAGGAGACCAAAACTTTTTAAAGGATTGCAGCCAAAGACAGGAGCAGACTGGCCTTCCAGAACAGCACATCCTTTGGCAAGTACTTCATGCTCACTTTAGTCATGGGCCCAATGGATTAGTCACATCTGACTACTTTACTTGAGCTATGGACTCATGTAAGAGCTACAGGGAGGCTTTTTCTGTTCTCTGCCCACCATTTCCCAGTGGGAAGGATTCATCATAACTTCCAGTCTTCCTATTTCTGCCAGTACTGCTTAGGGCAGGTACTACAATAACAAATGTCACTAATTTCTGTAAGGGATCAAAAGCCAGGGAATCTTACCTGCTGTGCAAATCACATGTGTCTGAAGTTTTAAACTTTTCTCCTTTGTCTTCCAGTCACATGTCAGGAGATGCTATCACAGCATCTGTAATCATAGCTGAAAAACCAACACAGATCTGCTGAAGAGCAGAGACTGATTTGTTATTCTAATGATTCTACGCTTAATAATTTAAACTCTCTCATTGAAGAAGACTGTAAGTCAAATGAACTAATAGGTATGTAAACTAGATTATTCTTTCATTTATTTGGGGTTTTTTCTTAAATTTGGAAACCAGAGCAGCCATTCTTTCCCTTTCAACCCCTTTTATATGTCCACAACCTTCTCTTTACCACTGAGAAATATGTTGAGAGGAGCAGCAGAGGTTTATATGGAGACAGGGCAGACAAGATGGACTGGGTGGTGATTAACAGGTCGAATAGGCATGTCTTCAACTACCTACTACATAGGTTAAAATATACAGGAAAAATGCAGTTACTTATAAAAGAACAAGGAAAAGAAAAAGCAAAGTATTTATTTAATGAATCATCTGTAACTTCAGTCTGTCTACCCTTGTCTGTCTGTTCCTCCTGCTCCATTTCTTCCTGAGAATAATAGATTCTTAGAGCTTCCATTCTTTCCATTTCTGTGGTCTAGTGTTTACCAGATTTTGACTGTAATTAATAAATTCTGTTTAAAGTACCTACTATCTTAAATAACTGTCTTTAAGTGCAATGACTGCTGTTATGATATAATATGCAAGTGTACTAAGCCAAGCATACTCAGGAGGCTCTCATTTTAAATAGTGCTATATGGGACTCTTCAAATATTGACACAACCAATAAACAAACATTATTTTAACCTTATTACTACCTGTAAGTCTTCAATATTCAGAACAACACTGACTGCTGATGAACATTTTCAAATATAAAAAACTGTTTATGAATTTTAATGTTTAACATTTAAGGGTACAGCCCATTCTCTGTCACTGCATTGCATGACAGGGTCTTGGTCTGGAATTGGGTTTCCATATACATCAGCAAAGAAACTGCTAACAAGGAGCTTCCTTCTCGGAGCGATCTTTCTTGCAGGCTTTTTATGCAATTGAAAATGCAGCTCCTGCAAACACGGACTTTTAGGCCCTGTGCAACTGGCCCATCCATTACATTTGGATGACTTGGGGGCTGAATTTAAAGCTGGTCTCTGGTTATTCCTGTATGTCGGGGATCCACATGTCATTTAGAGTGATTATGTCACTCAGATTACCAAATAGATTGGCTTGAAGCACTAACAATAAAACAGCCTTGTCGTAAACCCCAAGCTAAAGGTATTGAAGTCACAAAAATGCCAAAATAACCTATAAAGAAATGACAAATAACACTGAAGAAAAAAGCCAAATAGAATAATGTAGCTAAGGTTAAAAATTGCACTTTTCAGTTCTGTGAGGAAAAATAAAAAATGAGCAGGTATATATAATGTAAGCTAACTAAAACTGTTTAAATCAACAAATTTTAAACCAAAATTAACCTAAAATATTAACCCAAAATTAAAATGTCAAAATAGCAAGTGTTTCCAAAAATTCATATTCAATCTATATGAAAGAATTTGAGAAACCAAGAAAAACATATTCATATTCAGGAGATACTGAAGTTGCTTTATTTCACCATTCACTTTCTCCGGAGGCCAAACTGAAGATGCTGGTGACAAGGAGGGATTTAAAAACATGACATTGCTTTACCCTGCTTCTGATTCTGGCAGGTGGTCAGGGAGAAAAGATAGAAGAACCCTTCTGGCTGGATACAGTGAGATTTCCACAGATGTGAGAGTTGGGAATGGTGTGATCAGATCTGCACCAGAGTAAAAGGGCCAAAACAAAATCCATACTTTCTTCACTGTGTCTTTGCAGGGTGAATCCTTTCCTGTAGTCTTGGTTTATAACCCAGGAACTTTCTGCTGCTTCCCGAATCATACAATTTCCACGGAGTTCTTTCCAAGTCCCTCACAAAAAAGTCTCTTTCTCTTTAGTATTTCTGAAGCTTTAATATCTTATACTTGATGCATGTAAGCATCATTCTTTCCTCAGGAGTGTCCTTGTCCTAATTTGAGCTGAAGGCTCCTTCCTTGCACTCTCATTTCTTTGCCCCACTCCATGAGCCTCTCCCAGCTTCAATTATTTCTACCAATTACTTCTTTGGGCAGAATTTCCTGGTTCTTGAGGAAAAAGTAAAATTGCTACTGCTACATCCAGATAAACATATAAGTCCTCAATGTTCTCCTTGAGATTCATGCACTGCACCCACTGATGATGCTATAAATCTCATTGTATCCATACATTGTATTTATCAAGGTCTAGTTAAAAAGATCTGACTGTTTTCTCCACCTTGCCATGGTATGTTGCATTAATATTTATTTTGTCCTCTGAGCAATAATATATCTACATTAAGAATCTCTATCCTTTTTTCTATTTTTTGAATAAAGCCCTTATTCAGTGGATTACAGCACGACCCATTTGTACCCTCTTTTAAAACCACCATTAAGTGCATGTAGCCAGTAAAAAGAGGGGTCCAGTGCCCCCGTGGGCCTGCAAATTTGCATGGCAGGACAGACTGTGCAACCACATGAGTGTTAGTGCTGGCACAGGAAAGAACTCACAGTCAGAGAAACTATAGTAACATAATGGGGAATTAGCCAGGCTGCCAAGAGTTGGTGTGCATACACCAACCTGACACTATGATGACTGATTTCCTTTGACTTCAAGTGGGCTAGCTGGCTCACCTTCCAGCTGTAGGGTAGTTCTCCACACGACATGATATAGCCTACAGTCTCACTGCCTGTGATTTATGATCTTTCACTCAGTTACCGCTAAAGCTCTTTCTATTGGCCTTGGCTGTTACAGGAGCTGTGTTTCCAGCTTTTACTTTAAAACAGTTCTTCCTTATTCAGCACTCGGTGGCAGGAGCAGGCGGGACGAAATGCCTTTGACCAGATTTTTAAGGGAGACCGACACCCACTGATTACTCCTACAGGAATAAGCAAGTTGTGCTTTTGAAAATCCTTCTTTAGAAGCAAAGACCAGAAAGCCTAGGACAAAAAGGAAAGTGAAAGCAAAGCTCCTCCAGTGTGTGAGCGAGTATGGAGTAAGTAAAAGATCATTTTTTTCATTTTTTAAAAATTAAGATATTAAATTTTTTAAAAATTTAAAATATTAATAATTTTTTTAAAATTGCCTCCCTGTTTCCCTTGGGGAGGACTTTGAGGACTTTTTCCTCCCTCCCTTGCACAGAGGTACCACTTCTTTCGAGGGGAGGGGAATGACTCTGCCTTGGCTCGCCGCTGAGCCCCGATACTGGGGCTGGGAGCGGCCAGCAGCGGGTCCGAAGCTCTCCTGGGTGGTGTTAGGGGGAAGCTGTGCTGAACCAGCTCCGCAGAGCAGTGCGCGCCTTGGACCGTGTCCTGCCGCTGCTCTCACCCACGTCTTCCCCTGGTGCGGCTGAGAGAGCAGCCGGCCCCTGCCTTCCGGCAGAGCTGCTCCGCCAGCTCGTAAATAGCAAAAGCAAAGTGTGAGCAGGGTCAGACTGTGTGTATGTGCGGAGGAGAGGGAGATTACAATGATTAACAATCTCTGTTTCCCTTCACTCTCTAGCGTTTCAAACCAAACTCCAGTTTTTGGAGCTTAGGTGGTGAATGGCAGGTATTCTGCTTTTATTATTATTGCTAGTTACTGCACTTTACAATGGCATACAGAAAGCATAACTGGACTTCAGATTGCTTCCACATGACATTCACTGATTCTCTAGCAGCCAAGCTCCTAGTTGCCACTTTTTATCTCACTTGTCCACCCAGTTTGTCTCCAATTTTCCACCCTTCTGTGTTGCTCATGTCCCAGCTGTAGGGAAAGCTGCATCCTCCTAGATGAGTAGTTTGAAGCCAGAAGGCACAAATAGATCATTTAGACCAGGGAGTGCCAGTCATGATGTGAAAATTCATGAGTTAATTTAAAGCCAAGAGCCAGAGCATCCCCTCCTGCTGTTGCTCTGAAGGCAGGGTGCTGCTGTGTAACAGCAAGGCCAGAATAGTGTAGCCATAATAAATTGAAGATTTGGATTGCTTGCCATGAGAGTTTTGGTTACTGACAAAGCACAACACCAAATGGTAATAAAATACATGCTAACAGATAACAAGTATTGATATTATTTAGGTCAGTAAGAACTAAATCCCCCTGGTGAGCAGTGTTGCAGTAGGTTCCCTGAGAGTGCAGAATGGGTAAGAAAAAAGTCAAACCACTGAGAAACTCCTGATACTTGGCTTTTACCTTTCTTGCAAGGACTTCCCTTGTTTCATGGCTGACGAGCACCATCTGTTTCTGGCTCACCAGCTGCAAGTACTGAGCAAGTGACTGTGTTCACACCAGCTGGGAGCTCTTCCTTCTTTCACTCTTTCCTCACCTGCTGCCTCTCCCCTCCTGAACACCTGGATGCATAGAAGCTATGGAAGAGAGAAAGGGAGGAAAGGGACAAGGTGGAATAATATGTTGCATATGGTATGTTGCAGATGTTTTTTCCAGAGCCATAATGCAAGCTGAAATTAGTATTTTTAATTACATTCTAATACACTGTTGAATGTGGTTAACCTGTTGTGTAGTGTATTTTTGTAGAAGGTAGAAAGAAAGTGTTTATTTTTAGTTAACAGCTATGCAGCAACATACCTCCCCATGTTATTTGAAAATATTTGTTCTAATACTTATAATTCACTTTTGTTATATTTAAGTGATAAAGGGTTTGGGGTTTGTTTTGGTTTCGGTTTTGCATCAGTGTGTGAAGAATTTCTTTCAGTATCTGAAGTTAGACAAAGAAAACAAAAAGCAAATTCTTTTGCTGTGTCCAATTACTGACTTTTAGCTTAACTGACAAGAGTTTATTTGAAAGTTTTCTGTGGGAGCTGTGCCTCTTGACATTTTTAAGAATCAGAAGTTTCTTTCAACTCTACTGAATTCCCAGAGGAAGTGGTGGTGGTGTCAGTCTTCTGGGAACAAGGGTGAAGCAAGAAATGTGCCTGGCTTCAGTAAATATTTTGACTATGGACAGATATTTTTGAAGTGGATTTGAAGTGAATTTTTCCTTCTGTGCAAAACTTCAAGAAGGGCAGACTCTAATCTGGGAATATATTTAGCAAGTAAAATATTTGAAGGATGGGGGTAGAACTGCCTGGAACCAAGCTGCAGTGGGGGAAGAAGGGGCTCATTTTCTGGCAGTTTCAGGTTTGTAGTTTGCTTTCTGTAAAACAGAACTGAAAAAACCTGGGGTCTGCACAGGGTAGCTAGCTAGAAAAAGCCAGATAACGCTACTTGGAGTTGTTACAAATCCATTTGATTTAAGTCCATCTAATTCAACCACTTAATAAACTAAGTAAAAGCTTCTGTTGCTAAATCTCTTCAAGTGACTCTTAAGGCAGCTTCAGGCTTTGTGGCATTCCTGGCAGGCTGAATAAATTGTATTGTAAGTTAATTAAGCCTGCGTTAATGGCTGACAAGTTTGGAGAAAGAAAGTGTAGGGCAGTCATGTGTAGTATTAGCTGCAGAAGTTGGTAAGTTTTGGATAAGCTTTACAGACAATTAAAATTGTTTAAGGGGAATATGTCCACATAAAGTTGTGCTGGCTGTTTTCTGCTGTAGGCCAAATCCTGCACAGCTCTGTAGAATTTGGCCTCATTTTGCAGAAACGTTTTGACTGAATTAATATAGAGTCCTATGCCTTTTTATGTGGAGGCACTAGGCTTAATAACTGATGCTGTATACTTCTGGTTGTAAATGAAGTGATGAGATTTTTAGTTAATAATTACATTTGAAAAACCATCACTTGAAATTAAGTAGTAATAGCCGCGATAAATTGCAAAACTGTACTTGCTATCAGTTTGGAAATAATTCACTTGGACTCTGGGGAATCCACAGTTGCCTCCAGTGATTCTTTGGGGAGGTTTCTGTTGAGAATAACTTAGTATCATTACATACATTCAGAGTAATCAATCTATGGAATTAGTATTTTAAGATTACTTTGTGACTATATGAACCAGAATAATTTATATAGTGGGGAGACATTGGTGTAATTGCTAAGAGCAACTTGTAAATTAAAAAAGAATGTTTTGAGGAGAAGTAGCTTCTTCAAGTTGAGGGCCATTTTCTTCAGCTTATTTGAACTCTTTAGGTAAGAGTCTTAAAATTAGCTTTAACTGAGCTACTTTAGGTAACTTCGAAAAAGATGTCTTGGGAAATGGCTGCAGGGGAAGATACTATGGAGTTTGTATCAGATTGTTGCTCTGCTCATGTTTACTGTGAATTGTTAAATTTCAGCTGAAATTTAACAAGTCCCATAACTTCTGTTTCTTTGCAATACTTTTCTCTCTTTCACTTGAGGTGCACAGTCATGATTATATTGCACTCTGCTTGAAAACATGATTGAATAATAAATCACCTTGCTTGCAGAAAATGTGTGCTCTATTTGTCTGACTTCACCTTCCAAATACTGGCTCTGACTCAGCAAAATTGATGAGCTTCCTAAGACCTGTGTTTTCTTCCCATGAATTTATGCACTAATTAATCTTTTACTGTCTTGTTCTTGTTTGGGCTCTTGCTCTCTCAAACTAAAACATCTTTTCCCATGCTTGAACAGTTTATCTGTGGTTTTCTGCCCTCTTCCAGTTCTTAAACTTCACTTTGAAAACAGTCCAGTTTTGGTCAGTATATGGTGTGAGTCCATCAGTACTCATGTATTTGAGGTGAAATCCTCTCACTAGTCCCTCTTTTTTAAAGAGATATAAGGATTGAGTTCTTTTATTTTCCTCCAACATCACACTGGTGACTGTGCTGAATTTGTTGCTTACTATAAGCTTAACTTATTTTCAGGATTGCTGCCTACCAGCAGATGATTGCACCACTACCTTGCATAGCCATTGCTGCCATTCTATTCAGGTGAACAGAATTGTATATCCCTGCATGTATTTGTTGCTGTCTGGCAGAATTAAAATTGTGTTGCTTGAACTGACCCACCTTTTTTTCCCCCAACAATCCTGGGCTCGCATGAATCACTTCTCCTAATGCTTTGTTTGCATTGTCTGTTGTTCCCTTCCTTACCCCATGTAGGAAATTCAACTCCATTAAAAAATCACGTCATCATTGTTCTCTCCCTCCCCCTTTTTTATTTTTAATTCCTCCCTGATTGTGAGCCCCACACTGTTCTAAAGTTGCGTCTCCATTTATACAAGCCTTTAAAGAGGTAGTCTGAGGTGCCAGGGTTTTACACAGATATAACATCTCAGTGAAATCTTGTAGGAGGAGCAGATTTCTTGAGCAGAAGGATGATATAATCTCACAAAGCTGTAATTCTAGGTATGCCCTAAGCACAGCAGTATCACCTCTGAAAACAATTCTAATGCAAGTACAGGCACCAAATTTTATAGTTCTGTAGGGACTTTTTTTCAACATTTGATTGCCTGTGCCAATGGTTCCTAACCTGTCCTCAGAAAATCATTGTCAATAAAGCTATGGGAGCCCAATTATGGTGTAAATCCATATTAAGTCTTGTAAATAAAAGTTACATAAATAGTGGCCTGCATTTGCCCAATGTTTTGCACTTACCTGATTTACAAGCAGATATTTTAAAATCACTTAGTAATACTGGCTGCCAAATGATTTTTGAGACCATCTTAACTACATACTTATTTAATGTGCTCATGTTTTTAAACAATGAGATCTGTCTCCCAAGTGGAAGTCTCTGGCTATGCCTTTAATATTATCTTTCCAGAAATAGCTTTATAGGTAATTCTGAAAAGGTTTATATATGTATGTATCTATATGCATGTTTTATGTTCTACTTCTTTTCAACCCTATTGCTTTGAAGATTTATGAGTGTTTAGTAACTAAACATTCTTGCGCTCCCTGCATGTATTGCTGAAGGATGATCGTTTTGAGCTCTAAGCATGGTTATTTGATAATGTACAGTAATGCTACATAACAACTTAGGATATGGAGTTGGAACTATAAGGAGTAGGTTACCTGAGATGGAATTTGTCCTTGACCCTATCTTAATCCACAAGCAGGATTACCACAGGGATCAGCAAATATCCAGCACGTAACACCATGAGAAAACAGAGTGTTAGGATGGGGCTGCAGACATCAGTAAGAGCAGATTTCACAATTTGCCTCCTTCTTCTTTTCCTTTTCTTAAATGTAATGGAAAGAGGTCGGGAGCACTACTCTTGTCCCCAGCTTGGAAAGAAGAATGTCCAAGTGACTGAAATAAGCAGTTGGGGGCTGCTTATTTCCAGGGTTCTTTAGAGAGCTTCCCCCTGCAGTTCTAACTAATGTGTTAGTGCTCTGAAAGGATTCGTTCTGCCAGTATAAAGTCCTGTAACTCTTAGGAGATAGAACATTAGCAAATAGAAAATTTTCCTTTCCTCAAAATAAGTAATCCAAGTATAAAAATGGAAATTGTCCACAATGCTTCTAAAGCAAGGTTTCATCACAACTCTGTAAATCACTGTTGTAACTTAGTAGTAGAATGTACAAAAAAAACCAGCTGGAACTTTGCTCTTGGATGATTAAATGCCAATAGCCACTGGTTACTTATTTACAACTGTGAGTTCAGAGTCATGTTTACAGTGTGTTGTGTTTGTCTGTTAGAGATGACGTTTACTTGTTCCTTCAAATATGGTTTTGTATACAAGATCTTCACACCAAAACTGCAAATCCTGGAATGATATGCAGGAACTTTCCCAGTCTGTCCTAGAGAGTTGCTGCTGCTCCATGTCCTGCAAAATTAAGTGGTAACTCTGTCCCAGTGAAAAATCAATCCAGGATTAGGTTTTAGAGCCACCGATCAGTAATACTTGGAGGAACACGTAGCTTCAAATGTTCTAGGTATATTTCTATAAAAAGTATGATATGTGTGTAAAAATGTAAATTCTGTTTTCTGCAGATATTAAATACAGTTGATGCTCATCTGGGGCCTGGCTGACATCTTAGAATGGCAGTAGAGGCTTCAAGCTCAAGTGTTCTTGAGTTGAAGGAGAGAGTTTGGGGTTTTTCACTTCTCTTCCAAATATGATTGACTGCTTTATTCACTGGAGACAAGATATTCAGAAAATGACAGAGTGACTTTGGAACATAACCTGAAATTTCACAGAGTTTATGAAACTTAGAAACACTAATTTTTCTCAGCTCTTTGAAGTTTTTGGTACATTTTGAAATCTATGCAACTGATTCAGATGAAAATTCCTGGGCCGAATTGGTAAGATGACAATATTTGCTGTAGAAGAGCTACTGCAGCCTCTATGACTAGAGTGATCTAGGTGGTAGAGATAGAAAAATGGATCCAGTAAACTCCATCCTCCTTATTCCCACTGAAAGTGGGGCTAGGAAATTATTTTGTGTTTCATGCTTCAGATTTGCTACCAGAGTGCTCCCACCACTCTCCAACCCTTACGAGTCACATACGTAAAATGTTATTTTGTGGTATTTCAGGAGGTACCTCCTAATGGCACTGACTTCATGTTTATTTGGCTTGACTGAAGCTGTGGACTCTAAACCCAACATACTTCTATTTCTGGCTGATGACCTTGGCATCGGAGATATAGGTTGTTATGGAAACAATACCATAAGGTAAAAGATCTCTCAGTACAATATGTTTAACGCTATAGAACACTCATCCTGAGTAATTAAGCCTCCCTATAAAATAAGAAATGCTCTAATCTCTTAATCCAAGGCTCTAGTAACTGTGTATTTAAGTACTTGTATACATGCATATAGGATTGGGGCCTAGGTAAACATTGTGCAGTGAAAAAGGGGGGAAAAAAAAAAAAAGGTTTTATTTTGTTTTTTAAGTTCTTTCTGGGAATTCTTCCCAAGCCATCCTCCATGTGCTAACTCTCCAGCCACTTTTTTTAGTACTACAGTTACTGTTTTCTCTTCTTCTTATGCATTAATTTCTTCATTCTTTTTCACACATAGTTAAAACTTACTCTGTCCACCCAGTGCTTTTCCAGAATCCCTCATCCATTTGCTTGCCATCTCCTCCAAAACACTCCACTCCAGACTCACATGGACTGACACACATAATTTATTATGTGACTATGTGGCTTTAAAACTAGTGATTGCATTCCTTCAGAACTAAACAGGCAAAGCAGAACTAAATGGGCATTGGGAGCACATCTTACAAGCCTCAACTCATGTCCCCCAAGTGGAGCACAGACGTTTTATTGGCATGTTCTAGGTGCATCTCCCTCACATGATGTTGGTGGGGCTGTACAGAGAAATGGGAATGTGCTTGTGGAACTCTGTTGTTCTCCTCTGCTGGTAGTGAAGACTGGGGAGGCCTCTTTCACTCTTTGTGGTGTTGTAGTCCATTATTCTGGGAAAGTTAGGCTCCACTATAAATGTAACTATGTAAAGATGTCACTATATTATGAAATAAATAGCATGTCTTAAAACTTGGAACAGAAAGTCTTGGTTCCAAGAGCTTCAGACACCTTGTGAGATTTTCTGACTCAATTAACTTTGAAATTCAGGGTCTAAATGTGATGGCAAAAGTGATCTATTGAAAATATTGGAATAGGAAAAACACCAGTCTTTCTCAGATAAGTTTTTTCAATTCAGTTTTATTTTCTAACTAAATAGTATCAGTGATGCCTAGGTTTACTTTTCAGTGTTGCCAAGAGCACTCTATGTCTGTGTCCTGAGAATGGATTCTCCAGTGGCTACAATCCACTTCACTCGCTGTGTCAAACTTGTTACTATACCAGTCCTGGAGTGTGTAAAGAGAGGTGGTTTTTTTTTTTTTTTTAAAGAACTGTTCAAATGTTCTAGATTTTATTTGCAATTTATTAAAATAAGTTTCAGGTTACCTTGCTTCTCTTAAACGTTAATGTGTTTTTTAGGACCCCGAACATTGATCGCCTGGCAAGAGAAGGAGTGAAACTTACTCAGCACATTGCTGCAGCTCCACTTTGCACTCCGAGCAGAGCAGCTTTCCTCACTGGCAGATACCCCATTAGATCAGGTTGGGCCCATTTTGAATTACAAATTTCTGTGCATGGTGCTGAGGTACTATACAATAGCTGATAAATACTGGAACAGAAGAATTTTCTCAACCTGAGATAGAAAATACACTGCTAGAGGCTCAAACTTTCTAGAAGTAACTTGTGAATGGGGACCACTGCTTCACCAGCTGACAGAGCTTTAGCCTGACTTTAAAGGATGTCAGAGATCTATATGATGAAAATAGATAGGTATGGAGAAATGCGGTCTGGGGCAAACTGATGGAATTCCTCTTGGTGGTGGTGGTTAGAGTTAAGGGGTTGAAACAGGGCTCCCAGGAGAAATGGTCAAGTTCATTGCTAACATAGTGCAGAAAGTCACAAAACTCTGGGGAAAATGGAGGTTTGGAACCATTCCCCACCTATCTAAGGTGCCTTTTGGAGGATTTTATAGAAATCCATCTCTCACCAGGCATTATACAGGAAAATTAGATGCCTAATTTGAGAGCTAAGTGCAAAGTCAGTGTATATGTTGGGTGAACTCTATCTCACCTAACATGATACAACATCCCACTGACATAGGGAAATACAGCTGTCCTCTCATTTTAGATGAAAAGCAGAGAGACTAAATTATTAGTTACTCAAAAAGGCAGAAAACAAAACCTACTATATGCTTTCACCACCAATTTATCAGTTTGATGGTAAAACTGGTGTGCAGCAGTATTTGTTTTGAAAAACAACTCTTGACTACCTAAAGTACTTGGACATGCTCATGTGACTGCTCACAAGATACACTTGTCTTTGTCTTGTGAGGAACTCTGGCTTCAGGCTGAGCTCCTGATGCGGAGGTTGGCAGGAGCAGCACAGCCTCCGCCAGTGGAGAGTAAAAGTCCCGCAGCGATGACCAGAGCTGTTTCTGTCAGGGATGGCATCCAGCAATGGATACCGGGCGCTGCAGTGGAACGCTGGGTCAGGAGGACTCCCTGCTAATGAAACAACATTTGCCAGGCTGCTGCAGAAACAAGGCTATACCACTGGATTGATAGGTAAGAGGAAATGTTTTAACATGACCTTGAAGAAATGAGGTAGTTATATGAAGAGAATTTAGGGACTGAGTTTGCTCAAAATGGTCCACTAGTCATAAATACAAATCTTCTCCAAAAGACTGAAGGTAAGGCAGGGGAAACCCTCATATTTGCAAGATGACTAAAAATATTGCAATCTAAAGAGTTGTACAACAATGGTAATGACTGTACAGGGCACCCAAAACAGGAAGAATTTTAAACTGTCTCATTATTACAATGGATGAGCATTTATTTTACTTGGCCTAAGATTTTTTTCAAAGGTTGGTCCACTGTGAGAGTTTTGTTGATGTAAAGATTGTTCCAAACAAAACAATGTCTTTAAGTATTTAATCTGCTTTTTGGAGGCAAGGGGCAGAGAAATAAAAGAGGATAAGTAAAGAAAGGAACAAAGTTTCTATCCACAGAGGAGAGGACAAGGTACAGGTGTCTCACAGCTGAGGTTGTGAGGTCCCAAAGAGTCATGATATGGTGGCTGTTTCCTCAGATGAAGCCAAAATGCAAAGCTGTCAGGGAAACGCTGCCCCAGAGCACCTTCCCACCTCTGACTTTGATCAGACCTCAACAGTTTCAAGATTCATCATTCTTTTGACAAATGTCTCTAAAATCAACTGGCAAAGTCTCTTTTTTCCCTTCTGTTTGCTTTTATCACTCAAGTGACAGGCACGGCTGCAATGGATCCCTTCACATAAATGGTAGGTAGGGTAAGCACTGTGTCCCTTAAAGCCAGGTCGTTTGGGGCCAGTTGTGCCAAATGCATTGTTATCTCCAAGTGATGGAAACAGATATGGCTGCATTGAATCATGAGCTGATAAAGTGTAGTCTTCCTGGCTGAGTCTGTAATTACCTGGCAATCACATAACCCAGCAAACCTCAGAGTCCTTTGATCCAGCACGTATTCTAAGCAGACATCAGCTTCTGTCTACTTGCTATATTTTGGGCAGGACAGAGTGTGAGGTTGGGTTACAGCCTCTTCTCTTCACATGGAATAGGGAAGTGCCTGAGAAATCATTTTCCTTAGTCAGGTGATCAAGATATCTGTTAACATTGGCCAAAAGTTTACTGGATCTTCCAGTAAATTTGTAATATTATATCAAAATGAAGTTACAAGTAAACAATTGAAAGTTAGGAAGGGAATGTATTAAAGCAGCCAGTGAGTTAAAGTACCTTAATTCCCCCATCCTCATTGAAAGGAAATGAATTCCAACCCTTATGTGACCCTTAGCTGCGTAGCTGAACATCCTACAAATGTATGTTTATTGCAAGATCGTTTGGGGTTCACCTATTCTTGTATGACATTAACCTGATCAGGCAATGTTTTCACTCAGCTTCTTTGTGCACAAAGAGAATGCATTGATACTCTGTTGAAAAACAGAGACTCACCTGATTCCCAAAAGGATGCTCGTGATGTGACCTTAGGTTCCTTTTGAGTTATCCACCTTAATGTTCTAACTTCTTTTATGCTTTAAAACCTTCAGGAAAGTGGCACCAAGGTGTAAACTGTGAATCCTTCAATGATCACTGTCACCATCCTCTCAGTCATGGGTTTGACTACTTTTATGGTATGCCTTTCACACTTCTAAATAACTGTCAAGAAAACAAACCTCCAGAGCTGGATGTAGCCCTTCAAGATAAGCTTTGGCTTTACAGTCAGATAATTATCCTTGCTGTGCTCACTCTCACTGCTGGAAAACTGATTGGTTTGATTTCCATCCACTGGAAGATAATTGCCTGTTTTACTTTGGTGGGCAGCCTTTTCTTCATTTCTTGGTACTCCAGTTACGGCTTTGTGCAGTATTGGAACTGTATCCTGATGAGGAACCACGATGTCACTGAGCAGCCGATGAGGTTAGAGAGGACTGCTTCCCTCATGCTAAAGGAGGCAGTGTCATTTATCAAAAGGTAAATGATTGTCTGTAGTTTTCTTTAAAGGAGCCAGGATGTTCTAGGCAGGCTAGAGTATTCTTCTCGAGTATAGCTGTATAGAACTGCTTTAAAACTCATATCCAAGTCCTCTATTTAGAAACCCAAAGCACTTAAATTGCAACTGTCTCACACTGGAAGCTATAGTAAATGAGATGGATTTTAACCAAATGATATGTGACCATTTCACTATGCCCTGTAATCTGCAATTATTATATTTGCACCAAGATTAACTAGCTAATTTTTACACTTCACTCTACAAACCTTATTTGTGCTCTTTTTTATAAACCCTACAAAACACCTAGATAAAATGTGTGTGATGTATGAAATTATTTCATGTAAAAATCTAAAAACACTTTAAATCTATTTCTATTGGTTGAGAAGGAAGCCAAGTAAGATCATTCATTTTCTTGATTCAAGTTCTGCCTGCACAGCCTTCTATAATATTTCTGTGCATCAAGTGCCTTTCTGTAAAACAGGGGAAGTAGCTATTCTTTTCTTAAAATTTGTGAAAACAAATATACTGAAAATTGTAAGTGACCATCTTAGAAAAGTATATAAATATTAAATATGAGACTGTATCCAGTTTAATTAACTTTTAATTAAACTGTGTTTAATTAAAAAGCCATCAGAGTTAGGCATCTGATTCATTTATGCAGTGTGAAAATGCTATGACTGCTTACACGCTGGAATTTGAGAACAATCTGGCTGAAAAGAACCTTTCTTGCCCACATTTCATGCAATAAAAGCTGTCAGTTGTGATCAGTGGGGATGCACTAGATGTGGGTACAGTCTAGACCCAATGTGTGTGTCTGTGCATGCATGAATAGGAAACCATTCAAATATTCCAAACACACAACAAAAACTATTTTTGTTTTTGGTTTGTTTTCAAGAAACAGGCATGGGCCATTCCTCCTCTTTGTTTCCTTTTTACATGTTCATACCCCACTTTTCACCACAGCAAAATTTATCGGGAAGAGCCATCATGGTTTATATGGAGACAACGTAGAAGAAATGGACTGGATGGTGGGTAAGTATTCTTCAGATGTATACACCTGTGTATTTTGAAGCAGGAAAACTAATAAGGTCAAGACACTTACAGAAATGTAAGCTACTAAAAACTTCTTATAGGGCATTTCAAAATATTATTACTGAAACATAAACGTGGCTTGATCATTCTAACTGGTTAATAGAAACTTTGATGTCTCTATTCTTATATTTAAGGCAAAATTCTGGATTTGCTTGACAAAGAAGGTTTGACAAATCATACATTGACTTACTTTGCCTCTGATCATGGAGGACACTTGGAGGCTCAGGATGGATCTGCCCAGTTAGGTGGCTGGAATGGTGTTTATAAAGGTAGGAAGACTGTTGTGACTTTACATGAAGGTTTGAATCAGAAACACAGTGAGTTTGCCTGGCTGAAGCTGTCAAGGCTGCAATGAATTGCATTTTTAGCTTGAAATATAGGTGATATACAGAGGTACTTTAATCTTAGTTACCTTTTCCTTCAGCAAAGTGCAAGCGTTATTACACATCCCCTTGACAAAGGTATTTTCTAGCTTGATACCTGTAAATTATTTGGTGTTCTCAAGTGAAATGCACTGGAAAAAATGTGATAGTTCCCTATATTGAATATTATCTCTCTTTCTCTGGCTTTTCCCCCTCTCTCCACAATAGGACTGTTTCCTGATTTGTTTATTTCTTTTTCTCATTATGTTCCAGAAATCATTGCTGCCCAGCTAATCAATACAGAATAGAGTAAGGGCACATTATGTCATGACTTGCAGCAACAATTTATTCCCAGTATGCTTTTATCTTTCACCCCAAATCAGTGATTGGCATAAAATCCAAAAGGTCTTGGTGGTCTAAGAACATCTCACTCTTTACCTCCTACTCATCCCTTTCTGCTGTGAATCATTCTTCAACCTGCTGAGCAGTGCAGTGGCTTTTTTCAAGCTGAAAGGATATGCATTCACTGCATTTTCTCCCACTTACCCAAACAGCCCTGTGTAATCATCAGACCATCTGATCCTGTGACCTGTCATCAACACATGACAATGTGTTTGGAGAGGAGTCAGGGTTTAAGTTCTGCTATGACCAATGAACCATCCACCTCTTGCCCATATTTTGATGTTTTTGTTTTCCTAAAACAGGTTTCTTCCAATTCAAACCCTTCTTGAGCTACTCCACAGGGCACAGCAGAGGTCAAAGACATGGAATTTTGGATCCCATGAGTTGGATTCTCTGCTGCTGAGCAATGGAGGTTGCTGCCCCATATGAAAGGGAAGAGCTTTCAGTTAGTCTGTTCATCCTCCATCTCAGTCCTTGCTTGAGAAAGTGCTTTATGGATAATAACACTGATTCATAAGCTTCATGGGATCTCACAAAGACAATGTTTTTTTTCATGTTAAATATAAGAATTAAAACAGGTTTCTGCTTTGGGAGCTAGATAAATATTGTCTTCACACATCTAGCAACAGGATGCTTTATTAGGTTCATTTCTGTTAGTATTAAATTAAGAAAAAGTGTTTTCCTCCTATTTTTTCCAAGTTCAGATTTTTTGCTTCTGAGTTAGGAGATGTTGCATTAAGCATTGGGAGAGTCAGGTCCAAATCTCAATTTCAGAAAAGGAAGAGGCATATGGAAATAGAAGTGTTAAGGACACATATTTTGAAGGGAATCCGTGGCTAGAAAGAGACGTTTTGGTGGGTTTTTTTTTCAGTTTTATTAAAACAGGATACTACTACTAAGTCTTGAGTAGGTTTAAAGAGAATATCAAGTATTTTTTCAGTCTTGTGAGTTCTTCCAATTTTCAGCTCCTCCTCTTTTCTTTTGCTGGGAAGCCCTTCAATAAACAGGTAAATGTAGGCAACCCTTGAAATGGAAGATAACAGGAGGTGGAAGATGTTTCATTGTTGCTGAACATAGGCTTTTCAAAGGTAGATTTAATGTTCTTAGCCTCACCTGTGGCCAGAGTTAAAATAGAGATTGTCCCCCCTCACCTTCCTAGGCTTGGATGTGTTACATGTCACATTTTGAGGCCTTCTGAAGTATGTGAATTCCAACATAAATGAAGAGTTGAATCTGTTGAATAAGCAGTGTATTACTGCATCTTTTTCTGTACATTCAAATGCAACAAGCAACTGAAGAGTTTTGTGTTTGCCTTTGAACTGCTCTATGTTCATTCATTTCACTGCAGGTGGAAAAGGCATGGGAGGCTGGGAAGGAGGGATCCGTGTGCCAGGAGTATTTAGATGGCCAGGAGTGTTGCCTGCAGGCACAGTTATCGATGAACCTACAAGTCTTATGGATATTTATCCCACAGTTGTTCATTTGGCTGGAGGAATATTACCACAGGACAGGTATGGAGATGTATTCAACAGGAGAGATTGATAGGAGAGCTAACTACTAAAAAATTAATGTGCTGCTTATCACCCTTGGGGATCCTACAAATATTCCTTAGTCTCAAGCCTAGTGTGAGATATTAAACTAGTGAGCAAACTCTCCCAAATATGCCCGCAGGTGTGCATGTTGCCAGAGCAGCTGTTCCTGACAAAAAACAGATGTTAGTTTCAAACCTACGTTCAGCCTCATTCAGGAAAAAATTGGTGGCTGAGGTCATTTTGGTATTAACTGACTTGACTTATGGATGCTTATAAATACCTCCTAAAGTCATTGAACCCATCCTTGCTCAAAGGATTTCTTTAAGCTCCTTTTAAAATTACTAAATTTAAACAATTATGAGATTGGTATAGATTTCCTGAATAAATTACTTTTTTCCGCTAGACAAAGCACTAAATATTGTTTACGTATTGCTAAATGGAATGAGTTGACCCAGCTATTAAAAAAAAAAGAAAAAACTTACTAGGGATTTAAATATTGGCTTGGCAGTCTGCTGGCTGCTCTAAATATATGACCAAATTATTCTGTATGTTGTCTCAAGCACCAGTTCAGCCAATGCAAAGGCAATGATAAGTACGCAGTTGACTGTAAGGTTTGCCCCTACCTGAGTACGCTGCTTCCCATTACATTAGGGTGATTGATGGACGAAGCTTGGTGCCTCTACTGCAAGGAAGAGCTCAAAAGTCAGAGCATGAGTTCCTGTTTCACTATTGTGGGTCCTACTTGCATGCAGTGCGGTGGCACCAAAAGGACAGTAAGTATAAATATTGGTTCCGTGGTAACTGTAAAACATGAGTTTTCTCCTCTTGATAGCTATCTTGCTAATTCACAAAATTATTGCATGATGAGTGCTTATCAGAACTGATCTCTGAGATTTCTGAAATTGTTATGCATAACATAGCAGTGACTCTGGCTAGCTGGACATGTCTTACAGCAAAGAAACATTTGTAAGTAACAAACCTATAGGAAGTGGGGTGGGAATACAGGCTGTCTACTACCGCACTGGAAATTTAATGTGGTTTTCTTCATATTTCTAGTGTTTTCCATCTTCAAAGTCAGTACTCCACACAGAGAATCTGATTTATGGTGATGGGAGTGCCAGGGTATGTGAGAAGAGGTCTCCTTAGTAAACAGCTCTACTCCTATTGCTTGAAGGCTTATTCCATTTTTATCTGCTGTCTTGTGGTTGTGCCATAAGATTTCTTTCCTGCCAGGTGGAGCCATCTGGAAAGCTCATTATGTGACCCCTGTCTTCCATCCACCTGGGGCTGGGGCTTGTTATGGAAAAGGAATTTGCCCGTGTTTTGGGGAAGGCGTGACCCATCATGACCCTCCGTTGTTGTTTGATCTCTCGCGAGACCCTTCTGAAGCCAAACCTCTGTCAGCTGACACCGAGCCTCTCTTTGACATTGTAATAAGGAAGATTGGAAGAGCCATAGAAGAGCATCAGAGGACACTGACTCCTGTCCCAGAGCAGCTCTCTGTGTATAACATCATGTGGAAGCCGTGGCTGCAGCCATGCTGTGGGACATTCCCACTCTGTTGGTGTGATAAGGAAGGTGACAGCACACAAAGTTTTTGAGATGGATGCTTACTAGCATGTCCTGTGGCACTGAGTCCTCTGCTGACAAAGCTTTCAGAAAATAACTGTGTCCTTTCTCTCTCTGGAAAGCAAAATGGATGAAAATAAAGAAAAAGAGTCTTGATCAGACATATTTTTTCCCCTTCATTCTTCACCACTATCCAAAAATCTAAGGAAATCCTGTCTTGTGTGGTAAAGGGCTTGAATGGAGACTAGTTTTGCACACTTGATTTTAAGAGAGGGCTATATACACCTAGACTCTGCCTAATTTATGCCGGCTCAAGGAAAACAGTCAGAGAACACTGCAGAGACTGTAGCGTATGGTGCTGAACTGGCAGCAGTAAGAAATACCAGACTTATGCAGAACTCAAGATGTTAACAGTTGTGCTTCTGAAGTCCACAAATCATGTTCATAGTCTATCCAAACATAGTCGTTTCTGTCATTGTTGCTTCCTGTATTTCTCTCTTATTTCTGCAGTAATCTTGTGGAGATGTTGGGCAACACCTGAGACAGAGTGAGTCTGATTTAGTGAGGGATATTGTCCTCAAGTTGTGAATAGCTTTTTGAACAGATCTGCAGCTTTAGCTGGGTAACAATAACACGTCACAGTGCAAAGTACAAAACGTTAAAGTCCAGTATAACTCTGCAACAGTTACAAAAGAGGGAGAAGCATTTTGCTTTTCAGAAAGAGGTACTTGCATGTATTAATTTGGCAAACAGTAATTTTATTGAATATAAGATGCCAATAAAAATGTTTTGGATTAATAGTTTGCACTGTTTCAATGCCAGTTCCAGAAAAATAAGGTTCATTTGAGAGTCATATTGGAATTAATGCTCAAAAATATTTGGTAGCAGTATACATAGGCTTCCAAACTACAACTTGTAAAAAGGGGTCTTGCCAATACTAGTTTAAAAAAAAAAAAAACCTCCCATGACACCAGCCCCCTAAAAAAAAAAAAAGGCAAACTACGAACAACCAAACTAAACAAAAATACTGCAGTGGTGTGGCCCTAGCCAGACTTTCTAAGGAGATGTGAATTTGCACTGAAGTTTGCAGTGAAATTGCAGAGATTTTAGGGCATTGAATTGTATTAACGACTGGGCTTTTTGCAGGATGAAGTCAGAGGTTATTATAAACTGCTGCTAGAACTCTAAAGAAGTTGGGGGTTGAATTGAGTGAATGGAAACAGATTATTTTAGTTTGGTTTTTGTTGCTATTCTGTGTCTGTGTCCCAACCCCACCCCAGCCCTCAAGGAATACCCCTGAAAATGTTTCACTTGCTCAGCCAGTTTATCTGATTAATAACTTTCTTTTTATATCTTAGTCTCTTTTTCATAAGTGTTACACAGAAACAATTTTACAAATTTCTGTTTGTGTCATTTAAATATTTGTGTTCTTGACTACTATAAGTCCACTCTGAAAACTTGTCAAAGGTATAGGGAGTCTATAAATGCCAGTGTTTCTTTTAGTACTTAGATATGTGCAAAAAGCCAGATAGAAAGTGGCAGTACAAAGCACACAATGACTCAAAAATAGAGTTTTTCTGGCAGAGAATTTGCCTGTATGCAGCAGTGAGTAAAAAGCAGCTTCCTGTGCACAGTGGAAAAACAGCGTAAGAGGAGGAAATACTGCAGAGCTCAAAACGCAGAGATAAACATCATCTTCTGTCTGCTTCATTGTTACAAAGATCTTTTTTTTTCTAAAAAAAAAAAAGAAAAGAAAAAGTCTTGGTTTAAAGCTTAGTTCTGTTGAAGATAATAAATAATCACAGCTGTTACCTTTTGTACTAGGTCACTAACTTAGTAGTGAGAAACAGGATGCACGGTCTGTGCTAGCAGAATGCCTCCTCTACTTCCAAATAGAGTTTTGTTATCAGGGAAAAATGTAAAGGTGTGGAGGTTTTGGGTTGATGGTGTTTTTTTTGGTTGGTTGGTTTTCAGGGCATGCCAGCAGCAGCATGGGCACGTCTTCAGTAGCAATCACATGGTGAGAAAGATCTAAAGAGTCTAGAAAAGCTGACAGAAAAGTTTAGTCATCATTTGGATCAAAGACAATTGGAAAGTAATACTTATGTTACTGGCAACTTCTAGAGATCCTTATTTCCCAGGGCATGATGTAATTTTTGAGGAATACAATTTTTTCAAGAAAAATCTTTGCACCATAAGCATTACAAGCTGTTAAGTAATCATACAAAATAGACCAACTTGAAAACTTATATCTTATAAAAATAACTGAGTATAGTCATAAGTGCAAGGAGGTCAACAAATAAAAAATGTTTCCAGTCATGACTGTCCCTGCTGTGTATTATACAAATCTGATAGTTTAAGCTGCTTGATCTTTCTACCTCACTGACTCCTACTGACTTCTCTAGAGCACAGTGTTAAATTCAGCATCCACTGTACTCAGGGAACTCAGAGAACTGAAATGTCAACAAATGAATAGATGAGAGCTCCTCTAAGTAATTGCTTAAGACCTTTTGAAGTGTAAAGTGTATGATAACAGAATTAAATTCTGAAAGAAGTGTTAGTGGAGGGGAGAATATTAAAGCTCCAGTTCTTGGGGGTGGGGGAAGAAAGCGCAGTTAGTATCTTCAGCACAGGTAGGTCTACCTTTACTGAAAATGCATTGAAGAAAAGACAACATCACAGAAGAAAAGAGGGAATACAAGCTAGTCACGTTATCCTGCCTGGAAGGCTGGAAAAGTAGGGTGGGAGAAACAAAACCCCATGGCTCAGGGTGCTGTGTTATTACTTATAGCATCTCTTTTGAGGCACTGAAGTAGAACAGTGCGAGGCTTTCTAACAAATCTGCAGAGAATTAAGTGGATAGAGAATCTAATGAAGGCAGTAGCCATGTTGTGCCAGTATTTCAAGAAGAAGGACTTTGTACTCTGCCTGGAATTCATGTAAAACCTGCGTGGCAGTTCCAGTTTACTGGCGGTTGCTGGCAGGGATCCCAGGCGGTTTTTGAACTGGAGACTGGGGGAAGGGAGAGTAAGAGGAAAAGCAGCAAGTTCCAGCCTGCTTCCTCCATCGCATGTCTTAAAAGATCCGGACTGCTCAGCACACCAAGGAACAATGGGGAGTTCAGAAAAAGAATAATATTTGAGATGAGGGTTTGTTTTTCACATCGTTAAAAGGGGTTGGCCTTTTTTGCTAGTCTTGATCATTTGTTGTGGTGTACTGGCTTACAGAGGGAATTACTATTGGACATTTTCTCAGAATTCTGTAAGTAACTGCTGATTTCTAGAGGCTGATGTTAAATTTATGGATTAAGTAATTTTTTTTTTTTTTTTTCATTCAGCATCTAAGGAAACTGGACAAGCCCTAGGGCCCAGTACTGGATTCATGACACTCCCAGAGATGTCAGTAAGAGCTCTGAATTCAGAAGAAATCAGCCTCTAACAGAAAAAGGTGAATATGCATATTTACATTGTTGTGGTTGGGGTTTTTTTTTTAGTTTGGTATTTCTTCTTGTCATTTAGTAAGGTTAGTGTTCCTAAAATGGCTTGCAGTGAATCAGGAAGCGCTAATTTTAATCATGCCACTGCCAGTGGCATTAAGACCCAAATATCTATTAATAACCACTACTGCAACTCCCTGGTTCGAAATTCACAGCTTTCCTGAGGCGTTGTACAAAGTCTCTGCCTAAATACCAGTGTGTCTGCTGTCACCAGCTGGCTGTGCTGCAGGAACCTGTGGGGAGAAAGTGGAAGCAGCAGAGCTGTTGTACTGGCTTGGAAGCTTACCAACGCTCACTGGAAATCAAGGGGTTTCTTAGATGTCCAGATCTGTCTGGTTTCATTGCTTCACTACAGCTCACAAGGGCCATGATGATCCCCAGCTACTCAGTGTAGGCATTTCAGCAGTTTTCATTGCAATAGTTTTGGTTTAATCATGTACCCCAAGCCCTTTAAACACAGTGCTGCCTACCAGCTGCTGGGAAGGTGGAGCTCTTGCCTCCATTGCTAAAGCACCAGAAAGAAGTTCCCATTACACATAAGGACCAGAGCCATTACTAGTTCTTCCTTCGTGCACGTTAATGCCTTTGTGCACTTGCCTGGTCATCACCTCAGCTCTGTCCTACAGGGCCATAGTTCATCAGGGGTTTGGGGGAACTGCGGCCAGGCTGTGATTCTGAGGCACCGCCATCGTACAGATAAAAGATTCGAGCTTTTAGTAGTGAGTCCTTTGCCTTACAGTAAAACAGCCTGTCTTTTAAAGCATGATATTAGGCTTCTGGCATTTGCTTTCACAGCAAGGTCCTGCTTCAAACAGCCAGTGCATTGGGTAACAGGGATCTTGCTGGTTCCTCGTTAATCTCCAACACAGCCAGTGGGAAAGGAGGATGAGCTTTCAATACTGCCTTTCAGGATCTTGCCAATAGAGAGGGGAAAGTGTCATCAATCCTATGGAAAATTCCACATTTAATGAAGATCAAGCTTTTTTTTAAAAAAAAATATTCTTTCTTTTTTTTTTTTTTTTTTATTTTCCCATATTGTCTCAGCCATAGCCAAACAAGCACCTAGATGGAAAAAATCATCAATAGACCCCAGGTTCTGACTGGTTTTTTACTATTTTCCTGGTCAGATTAACAGTATCTGCAATTTTTTTATCCCCTGGCTCATCCTTTGAAATGCATAGGGCAGGATTATACTCTGCTCAGATCGGTTTAGTATTCCTCAGACATTCAAGGTAATTGTAACACTATTATGTACCAAAAAGGCAGAAAAAAAGTTCTCTTAGAAAATGCTATATTTTCCCACTGGAGAGCATGCTGACTTTGGAGGGAAAAAAAAATAAGCCTTTCATTAGTCAAGATGGAACTTTTCAGTTCCCTGAGTTTAGAAGTGACTTTATGTTTATAAACGTGCTTTTAGCTATTATAAAAAGTAAATAGTCTTATTAGCTTCAATCTGTTCCTTAATAGAGCTGACAACATCTTTGTTCTTGTGATGGTTTGAAATTAAAAGAAGTGTGGAAAAGTAGGAATTTCCCATGGATGGGATATTTCAGATTTCTATCTCTTTTCACAGTGAAGGAATGAATGTCATCTCTAATTTACTTCAGCATATACCATGAAGATGAGCGTATCCCAGTCCCCAATGGAGACAGTTTACCATATACTTCTGCATGACTGTTTGCATGGTTCTAGTGCAAAATTTTCTGCAGATCCCTTAGTCTTTGGCCATTCACAAGGAAAAAGAGTTCATTTCCCAAGCTGTTCTTGGCCCAAAGTGATTAGGTGTGCTCTCAGTTTCAGCAAGCATAGGAAATTACTTCCATAAAATTTCATAAAATTTGCCTTGCCAGACAAAAATAAATATTTAGAAACCAGAAGTTATTTTTAGGTTTTTAAAGTCCAGGTTAAGTTCATAGAGTTGGCAGTTAGAAAAACTGGCTTGTTAAGCTTACGTATGGCATTAAGCTTTGAAGTCCTTTAAAAAAATAATAATAATGATATTTATGTTTCTGGACAGTTTTTAGTAAAATTCAGATAGAAACACCTTCTTGAATGTACTAGATGGCATCCAGATCTAAGAAAGCTATAGTCCTGTCCCTAACAATTACACTGAAAATAGTTGCCAGGACTGCTTTTCTCTGAGGCACTTTTTTGTAGTTTCGAAGCTCACAGTAAAGGTAAGATTCTTTTCCTGGACCTTGAAGGTAATTTGACGTTAAGTAAAAGTGAGATACTAGTTTTACTTATCATTACCTTGTTTGTAAAATGGTGAAAACCTTCCTCTTGGTGAATACCAACAGTTCTGTCCGTGTATTGAGCAACTGGCACCTTTAACACCGTTTAAAGCCATAAGCATTTAGCCTTCTTTCCAAACGCTCCTAAGTCCCCCTCTTGGCAGCTGGGAACAGGCCAGATCTTGCAAAACTGCATGCGGTGCTCTCTGACCTTACCTGCCCTCAGCTGTGCTCTTTCTGCCTTGTAGTGTCAGTTCAGCGGGGCTCTGCAGACACATGTTCAGGAACGTAGGGACTGTGTTGTCAAGCCCTACTAGCTCAGCCCACCCCTGCTGTAGCCAGCCACAGGCAGTGGCAATATGATTGTGATAATGCAGGGCAGTTCATGATCAACCTCACAGAAAGATCACCAGAGCTACTGGGGTCTGATTTTTTTTTTTTAATTACTTTTTTTTTCTTTCCTTTTTCACCAGAATTTATGTGAGCAACTATGTACCCACTTCATACAAGGGGAAACAATGAATTTTACCAGGGAAAACAATGGTAAGAAAAGATAGTCGCTGAAGGTCTTTCCTGGATTTTAAGTGTTGTGCTTAAGAAAATGTAAACAGATCTCTCTCTCTTCCCCCTTTCTCCCTGCCCAACTCATTGAGAATCTAAGAGCAGCTAATACAGGTTTAGATCTATTGGTGTTTCAAGGCCTTTTATCCTGGTTTTATAGGACACGTGGGTTTAGGAGTATATCTAATACATAGTATAGCACATTGCAGTAGCTATTAATGAACTAGCAGCCCGTAGATATATTCTAGCATATGTATTTTACTTCAGGTGAACATCTGTAAGCAGCATCTTGGAAACATCTTGAGCAACTAAGACATGCTGAGATGTTCTTACGGTATTCTAGGAAGGTAAAGTTTAAGCCCGTTGCTGCAACCTTGACTTTGCAGATGGTCCCATGGCTGAAGGAACACTTTCCAGGTGCTGTGTGTAGCACTGGGTGCAGTGGATGCCATAGTCAAGCCATTGCCATCATGACCAGAGTGCTTCCAACAGCAACCACCTCCATCCTCCTGTCCCAATCATTCCAAGAGCCTTGACAAGAGGGTCCTACACCCTTGTACAAGGGGTGCCTCAGGAGACTTGCACATATCCAGCCACTCATTCTGCTGGAAACATCAGCTGCTATCAGTCCAAATCTCAACAAAGAAATGCACACACAAAATTCCTGTGCAAGTTAAAAGAAAATACTGCTGACGCAAGAACTCTTGTAAATATTCAGGAGCTCCATCTGCTGGCAGTATTTGGTAGCTGTTTGCATCTATACTGGGTCCGCATAAAACTTTAATAGTTTAAAGTCTATTGTAAAGCTTACAAATGTTTTTGTAATATTACCTTTTAATTCCAGGAGCTGCCTAAACATCTGGCTAATTTTATGCTTGTTTCCAAGAATCTGTGTATCAAATACTTCAAAACCCAATTTTTTACTGATACTGGCTGATGATCTCGGTATAGGAGATGTGGGTTGCTATGGCAATGATACAATAAGGTAAGAATGCATTCTGCGAAAGAAATTATCCCTTCCTGGTGAATTTCAGTGGAGAAAAAAAAAACCACTGATGATACTTAGTGTTAGAGAATTCATTATTAATGGATTAATTTATCTAGATACACTTCTTTTCAAACCATGTGCAGTAATTCCTACTGGAGTAATAATTATACAGGCATGTTTGAGCAACTTCCTTGAACTTCTAATCTTCAGCATATACAGTCAGAACTTTGCAAATGTGTCCATGCACTGTGTTTGTCAGGCATGTGTATAATTCGTAAGTTTTCACAGCTTCAGGGTTGAAATATGAAGGACTGAAATTAGGATTTAATACCTAACAACTCCAGTAGGCTTGTGATGAAGTGAAAGCTCAGTCTATGTGCTATATTTATCCCTAGTGTATTTATCAATCTGTGTATAGATTGATTGATGGAACCATTGTATATATATACTGTGTTTACTCTAACCTATTATAGTCTTAGAAATTGTGGTTACTGTATCTATTAATGGAATCTTTTTCACTAGGCTGAGTTTTTGATATGGGATAGAGTTGAAATACCTTCTTTTTTTTTTTTTTTCTTTTTAGTTATTAATAAAGCCACATCTATCCATGGAAAAATTCATTCCTAGGGAGTCAAGATATCTCAAAATATATATACCAGAGCTTTCCTAGTTGAGTTGTAGATAAACAGAGTTTTGTAAATTTGATGGTAATGTCCTTGACAAAACTAGGAGGAACAGCATACCACAAACTTCTCTGTAATGCATTTTTATCTGAGATGGGATTTTTTCTTTAGGACCCCTAACATTGATGGCCTGGCAAAGGACGGAGTGAGATTTACCCAGCACATTGCTGCAGCTGCTGTCTGTACTCCAAGCAGAGCAGCTTTCCTGACTGGCAGATACCCTATCAGATCAGGTTAGGCCTCTCTAACACTTCACTGCAGTTTGTCTAGCTATTGTTCTATTAAAAATCCCCTTAAATAAGCCATTTTAAAGACTAGTTAATCAAAGGTTTTGGGGTCTCAGCAAGGTGGGCAGAAATAAAAATGACTAGATTTAGTGATTGATTTCTATGGGAAAATCCCTACATAAAAAAACACTCAATGTGGCTAAATGACAACACAGAAATGGATGAAAATCCAAAAAGCACAAAGCACCCAGAGGTAGAAACATGAAGAACAAAAAATGTGTAAACACTGTATGTTCAGTGGTATTAAGATTATATTAAGTACAGTGTAATATTTTGAATATCCTGACAAATTTTTCATAGTGAAATGTGTCAGACTGTGGAATAGTTCTCAACAGTTGTCTTAAAACAGATTTACTTCAGCCATGTAAATTCATGACAGAAAACTTCAGCTACTGCATATGACAGTAATAATCACAGAATCAGACAGAACCATTCAGGTTGGAGAAGACACTTGGGATCATTGAGTTCAACCATCAGCCCTACTCTATAAATTTCTCCCCTACACCATATCCCCCAACATCTCATCTAAATGACCCTTACACACATCCAGGGATGGTGACTCCACCACCTCCCTGGGCAGCCTATTCCACTGTCTGACCACTCTTTCTGTGATTTTTTTTTTTTTTTTTTTCCTAATGTCCAGTCTGAACGTCCCCTATTGCAGTTTAAAGCCATTCCCTCTTGTTCTATTGCTAATCACCTGTGAGAAGAGTCCAGCACCAACCTCTCTACAATGTCCTTTCAGGTAGTTGTAGAGAGTGATGAGGTCTCCCCTCAGCCTTCTCCTCCTCAAACTGAACAGTCCCAGCTCCTTCAATCACTCCTTAAATCAGTGTAGCTCCTCTGATGGGATTCTGACTTGCTAAAAGAAATGCAATCATGAACTGTACATTTCAGAAGTGTGTACCCCTGACTCTGTAAGCCTTCTGTTCTATATAAAACTTCTTTTTTGTTGCTTTTTCCCCTTTTTTTAACATTATATTTTGATAGAACTTTGGTTGTAAGAGGTTGCCTAATGTACAAACAGGCATCTTAGTGCCGTTTATAGACACCCCAGTATAGCTGAGGCATCTGTATCGGGTTAGCAAATGATGATGTGGGATTGGAGAAGACATTGTTCTGAGGGTCAGTCAGAATATCCCAGGGCTTACTCAATGGCTTCTTAAAAGGCACTAGGCTTGGGCAACTGAGTCCCTCGCATTCATTAGAAAGAACAATCTGAGAAGACTGAAAATCTGAAAACTGGCTTGTTTAATTTTGAAGACTGTTGTTCCTCTCTAGGCATGGCATCGAGCACTCAACGGCAGGTTCTCTTCTGGAATGGGTGTTCTGGTGGACTCCCACCAAATGAAACTACTTTTGCTAGAATACTGCACCAACAAGGTTATTCTACAGCACTTGTCGGTATGAGACACAGCAACTTGCCACCTTTTGATTGCTTGTTATTTAAATGAGATGCTACTGTAAATATTTTTATTTGCCAAAATGTCTAGTACCTGTTAAACTAGAGTTTCTTGCATGCATAACTTTCAAACTCAGCGGGATTTTTACAATGCCATCCATAAGCCCCACTGTCAGCACAGCATATCTGATAAATCCAAAATGAGGTTGTATGGAATACACAGATGTACACTGCAAACAGAAGTAAATGCAGAGGAAAAAATCTTGTTTGCCCAGTACAGATTGCTTTAGGAAGAACTAACAGAGATATTCATTGATCTATTAGAGCAGAAAAATATTGTCTGCCAGTTGGTACCCAGACACCACAGTGGTCTTAATTATGTTTGGTGGCTAGATTTTCTGTTATTTATGCATCCTGCTTGTTATCACAGTTAAGACTCTAAAAGTGCCATATTTTCTGCAAAAAGAAACTCTGCCAAGAAAAGCTGAAAGTCCCATTGACTTTAGTGGGTTTTGGATCAGAATACATGTCCAAAAAAATAAAATCCTATTAACTTTGCTAATATTGCCTGAACACCAAAAGGTGTCGTGTACTTAACTGTTACTACTGTGATTTTCATACCTCTGCTTGGCTTCAGCACATTGAGGTGTTATTTGGTTCCTTAAATTAAAATTAGTCTTACTGATGTCCTGACTGCACCCAGGCCTGTGCAAAGGGGGAAACTTTCCGTAGCTCAGTGCAGTCTGGTAAAGCTTACACTGGGAACTACATTCATATACATGAGCACAGAGCTGGTTAGCAGTTCTTCGAAGTTATATGTCTAGCTAATAGCCCCTAGGCCCATGGTTATAGACTGTCAGACCTTCAATGTCAGGATAATTACACTGCTCTGTCATATGACTTCATTAAGACTCATTATCGGTAAATGACATATTCTGATATGTCCAGTTGTATGGGATATTTGGAATGGCCTATTTTTGCTATGCATTTGAAGATGAATATAGACACACAGAGCCAATATGTACACCTTCTTCCTGAAATTTGTTCTTGGACTGTGAAGGCCAGATAGAACTTGTGTGTGAATTGGTTCATACTTTTTCACTTAGCTGGTTCTTTTGGCACAAGTGTTTCTCTGGTTTCTCCCCATCAGACTACCTGTTGATGAAAGACTACTTTTATCATATGAAAAATAATAAGCACCAAAAGTTTCAACCCTATTTGTTCTTATTCAGGGAGGCATCTGAGCTGGACTGTTGCCTCATGTGGAATTTTAACGGATAAGTGAGGAATACCAGCTGTTCTAGCCAGATAAAGTGCCAGTGCACAATTGCTTCCTGAGAGTCTGTCCCCATTCCACACCAGCTCCTTCCCTGGCTGCACCTTAACTGAGGAGTGCAGCCAACCTATTAGAAATACAGGCAGACAAATCTGAGAGTCACGATGTTGGATTTAAGATCTTTGTTTTACATTTTCAGGGAAGTGGCATTTGGGTATGAACTGCAAATCCCGCCGTGATCACTGCCACCATCCTTTAAATCATGGCTTTGATTATTTTTATGGCATGCCTTTTACCCTGTTAAATGAGTGTCAAGGCACGGATGACCCTGAACTGGCCAAGTCTTTGCAAGATACGTATTGGCTTTACACACAGATGATTAACCTTGCAGGGCTTACTCTTTTGATTGGAAAACTTACCAATTTATTCTCAGTAAAATGGAAAATAATTATATGTCTGGCTATCTGTGGTCTCCTGTATTTCATCTCCTGGTTCTCCAGCTATGGTTTCACCAAGTACTGGAACTGTCTCCTGATGAGAAACCATGATATCACTGAACAACCAATGAATCTAGAAAAAACTACTTCTAATATGCTGAAGGAGGCAGTTTCATTCATTGAAAGGTAACCAACAAAAATGGTATTGAGTTTTAAGGATTTTTTTAAATAATGTTATTACTATATTAGGCAGCTGACATGCTGAACTTGATGCTGGCCAGTTATTTGTTTTCTGGCATTCCCCTCCCTGTCAGCATCCAACTCCTGTCCTTCATCTAACACAGCCTGTTAGCTCCTCAGGAAAAGGAAGATGATTTTTTTTGTGTTTGTTTTGTTCATGTAATATAAAGGTGTACTGGCCAAGGACTGGGCCTTCTGCCGGCAGGAACAGAAATATGATCTTAGCCTGATGAATGGACTGTCATAGAAAGTGTCACATGAAGTTAATATTTTACAAACAGGAGGGTGATAGTGAGTCTTGGTTTGTTTTCCAAAGGTGTCCTTCATTTACAATACTATCAGTAACCTCAACTGGAATTGAACAAACCACTAAGTCTTTAAAAGTATTCGTGCATCAAGTCTGGGCATATCCTTGAATAAGATTATACTATTTCTGTCAGGGTTTAGGGGTTGGTTGTTTGGGTTTTTTTTTTTAAGGCAAATTGAAGGTAGAATAAATCTCTTCCACAAAACTTTGAGCACAGATAATCTCAGGTTCCTAGGGTATTCTGCCTGGCCTAATGTTAAAGGAATATGGTTCCCCTGTGGATGAAGCATCATATCTGCCTCTTCCATGAGGATGTCTCAGATGCTCAGTGACATCCTTGTTTAAGTTTAAGCAAGTGATTCCTATTCTTCTTGCCTCTGAGAGTGTGTCAGTCTTCTGGCTATGAACTTTACTAGTTATTTATTTAATGTTCTACACATGTCTAATTTGGAACCAGAAAAAGAAAGGGCCTATTACTATTTTGGTCTTAAAACAAAACCAACATGTTTGGGGGATATTTCAATCTGGTCTGTCTCCCAAGACCTCAAAAATGCAAAGAAGTCAAAATCAAACATTTTTGGTTTAGAACACAATAATAATTTTTGTTGAGATAGTCACTACAATACCACTGTTACATTTTGGGTTGAGAGACAGTTTGCAGAGAAATTACTATTGTTTTCTTTTATTTCAGAAACAAGAATAGACCGTTTCTTCTCTTTGTTTCCCTTTTACATGTTCACACCCCTCTCATTACCACTAAGAAGTTTCAGGGAAGAAGCAGGCATGGCCTATATGGAGATAACGTAGAGGAGATGGACTGGATGGTGGGTAAGTGTCTTTTTGAAGAAAATACTCCATTAATTTGAATGTGGAAAAGAAATTAAAAGGGGTGGTCACAGAACTCCCTTTTGCATATGTCAAAAATCAGTGAACTTGGATACACATCTGTCTACAGAGATTGCCATACTATTACCACGCCTCTTTTTTTGTTTGTTTAAGATGAAAGTTCAAACTATTCTTGTGAGGATTTGTTCTTTTTAGTTTTTAATTTGCACACTTCTGTGTTGCAGTGTTAAATGCTGTCAAATAATCAAATATGTGCTTGATCATGTTGTTCATCAAAATGTGTGACATTTCTCCAGTTCTGTCTAGTCTCAGAAGATATAAGTGGTGGTGCTGCTGAATATTACATTATACTATGGTTGTTTTGTGTACTTCTTAATTTTTATTGCAGATTAAATCTTGGAGCAGAAACCAGAACTCCCTTCTAGACAAAAGACCAAGTTTAAAAGCTATGGAGTTTCACTTAATAAATAGTGTGAAGTCAGTACCTCGTGAAGACTCACTTAGGTCTTAAATCTAGGCTTTGAGTGCCAACTAGGTTTAAAAAGGCCTAGATTTAGCCTTACTTAGTCATTCTTCTCTGCTTCAGTAGGAGGGAGGGACATACTGCTTGCATTTAGTGAAATGTGAAGATCCTACTGACAAAGTATTCCACTCCTATCCAGGCCAAGATTTAATTCCTGAACCTTTTCTTCCTCTAGTAACCATGTTTACAAAATTGTATTTTGAGAGGAGCCTGATGCTTCTGATGGGCAGGCTGAGAACTCGTGCAAGATCCAGTTGAGTGAGAGGACTCTGCTGCCATGCTCCTCTTCCAAATTTTTGGCACCAGACACCTTCAAGCACAGGATACACAAGCAGAGCCGTGGGTAGCAGGAGTCTGATGGTGTAAGGAATGCCTTGTAAAGGCGAAACAGGATGGGAGCTAGTGAGGACAGAAGTCTCTGGGGTTGGACAGCTAAGTGTCAATCTAAACTCTTTTTGGGGGAAGGTGTCTATTTTTAGGTAAGGTAAATAAGTAGTTTGACCAAGGAGACACAGGAAGTCTGTAAAGGAGAAGACATTGAGCAAAAGAACTGATCACTGGCTTATGCTTTTTGCTTGAGTACTTCAGCTTTTGCTGCTGCTTCTGCAGCTATGGAAGCTGTTCTTGGTGAATATATTTGATGCAGAAAGTGATGAGGACAAACAATCAAAGATAAATCATATTCTGTATAAACATTTGATGCTATCAGTAGCAAAAACATTCTTTATGAAGTTATGTTTGAATTACAGTCTGTGAGGTTTTTATCAATGACATCAGGAGATTTTGGTTGATAGTATGCAGCCTGATCTCAGAGTCCCTGTTCAGCTCCTGGTGAGGCACAGCAGTTTTCTATGATTAGGAATCTAGGCAGCACTATTATTTAAGCTTTTCAAGATGCTTGAAGCTAGACAATAGAGACAATCCTCGACTCAGAGAATTTATAGCATAAAGCTGACAGCGTGTTCTGTGTAGTTTGAATAAAAGGATCATTCATTTAAATTATTTTCCAATTGGTTTTTATTTTCCTGTTTTTATAGACACCACAAACAAATTTTGGACACATTCAGCAGCTTTCTGTTGGTCTCTCATTATTTCTGTAATGCAAGATTACTCTTTGCAGTACTTGTGGTAGCTCATAACATAACTCGTTCCGGTGAATGGAGAACTCAGTCTTCACTGAATTTTGAGTCAAGACCTAAAAATGCTGACTGCATCTCCAGACATAGTTATGATGTTTTGCTTTGCTTATAGGCAGGCTTCTGGATGTTATTGACAAAGAAGGCTTGAAGAATACCACGTTCATTTATTTTGCATCAGATCATGGAGGATCCTTGGAGTCTCACAGAGGAAATGCTCAGTTTGGTGGATGGAATGGGATCTATAAAGGTAAAATTTTGGTCGTGTGTACATGCATAAGACTTCCTCTTAAAAATAAAATGATAGAATAAACCACATCTGAACAGACTATATTTACTAAACTATATGCTGGGATGATGGTCTTGGATTGTAGGGCTGGAGAAAATTCAGGACATCAGCTATTCATCTTTCAGCCCTCAGACACAATCACTTTCAACAAAGCTACTCCTGACAGTTATGTTGTCTAAACTTTTCTTAAAGACCTTCAGTGATTCTCCAGATAATCCAGTTTTGCTACTATTATACAGTCTATGCTGCTGGAGGTTTTTTCCTGGTACCTACCTTGGATTTCCTTGATGCAGGTTAAGCAACAGATCTTGCCCTATTTTCCAATCTACAGACAAGATTCTTGCTTTTCTACTTGCATCACCCTGTTGTTGCAATGTCATCATGTATTTCAGTGCTGTTATGTTCCCCATTGTTCATCCTCTCTTTAGACTCCAGTACCTGTGTACCCCCTTCTAGTTTCATGTTGTCTTTAAATACTGTAACCATACCATATCTAATCCATAACCCAAAGCACTACTTGAAAATGTTGTAGTATCATAGACTATCTCAAGTTGGAAGGGACCCATAAGGATCATCAAGCCCAACTCCCTGCTCCTCACAGGACTACCTAAAACTAAACCCTACAAATAAGAGTGTCATCTAGACACTTCTTGAACTCTGACAGGCTTGGTGCCATGACCACTTCCCTGGGGAGCCTGTTCCAGTAACCCACCACCCTCTCAATGAAGAACCTTTTCCTAACGTCCAACCTGAACTTCCCCTGATGCAGATCCAGAACTGTTTGGAGTCTCACTTGAAACATCCTTCTGTTTTTCACAGTAGATAATTATCTATATCAACACTGGCAGATACTATTTTCTTACTATTTTCTTAATACAGTTTTCCAGTTTCTTGTCTATTATATAGATGTTTCTAGACACTCTTTCTATGACTGGCTTGCAACACAGTGTCAAAAACTGTGGAAGTGATCTATGGTATTGCTTGTGTGTGCTTTCTCCAGACTGCCAAGCCGTGAAAAGCCACTGTGGCAGCTTGGCATTTACTGTATAGTGAAGGCTTAAAATGGCTCCCATCACTCATTTCTCCACAGAAGAAGATTCAGGTGCCTTGACCTTGCTCAGCATCAAAATGCACACTCTCTAATAGTAAATTACCTGATGAGCCACACAAATAAGCAATGTTTAATACAGCTGGAATCTCATCCAGGGACAATCCTAAAGTAGCCTTCAATTCTGAAGTTTCCATACCAGTAGCAGATGCAAAAAGGCCAAAGAGTTCACTTCAGTACCTCAGAACATAACTTAATGAATGCACCTCTACTAACCTAACACAAGTATATTAGTAATGAGAGAGATTCCAGAGAGGAAAGGTGGATGTGATTAGGCAGAGATTTTGGTATGAGAGGACAATGATGAAGTCATGCCTGCTTAAAGAGGGGACAAGAGGAGATATATCATCAATTTAGTTATTAACAACAGAAAGGTATTCCCATTTATGTCCAGATACAGCAGAAAAGGGGACATCCTAGTGAAACTAACTAGCAAGGTTAAAAATAAAAACTAGTTTAATTCATAAATATTGGTAGAACTCACTGCTGCTATTGCTAACAGGATATTAAAAACAAGAAGATAGATAAGCCACGTATACAAATAATGAGAGCAGCCGATAGTGAATAACAAAGCATGAGATACTGCTATCTTACATAGCACAAAGATTACTGCACGAGCCACTGGACTTGCCTTGTTTATAATCCATCATGCCACCCTGTCAGCCTTTAAAGCTTTTAAAGCTCTGGAACCTTGCTTCTCAGCTGTAGCTAGGAGTACATCTTCCCCACGCAAAGTCTGGCATTACTTAGCAAAGCCAGAGGCTAGTATAAACTACAATTCAGCTGCTGATTTATTAGCTGAGCTGATAAGCTAGATTCAACTTTTGTTTGCCAACTTTCCTATAACACTTTCCAGCAATGACTTGTTATCTCTGCCCTTGATAGGAGGAATAACAGAGCAAAGGTCATACAGGTACCTGAGCTTCATCGTTCTGCAATTTTTATTTCTAGCTGGACACTCAGCTTGGAGTTCGGGCTTTTAACCATATTTTTTCATTAATATTCCCAGCCTTGACATCTATAATTCATATCTGTGATTAGTTAATGGTTCTCACTTTGATATCCTATTCAAAACAATGAATAATTTGACTTGCAAGAGAGACAATGCATGGAGCAGAGAATTTAGAAGAAGACTGGAGGAATGCAAGAGAGAAACTAAGTTAAGAAAGACTCTGGATTACCTCATGACAACTTCAGCAGAAATGCAGATGGAAAGTCTTCATCATTGCAGCATATTCCAAGCCTATTTACTGCACAGGTTCTGCACTTTTCCATTTGGGACCACCTCAGAGTATCCCTGGGACTGTAAACTTCATGAGGGTGATCAAACATTATCCTAATTGCCCCCACTTCTCTCCAGGACTGAAAACAATTTTGTAATGTTCCTGCTGCCTCTGACAGAACTGTCTGACAACCAAGCTTGCCCTCTGTTAATCTCCCTTCCTTGAGCACCAAGTGGGGCTGCAGCCTCTACTCCATTGACACCAAGTCAGATTTTGCTTTTTATTAATAACGGACTTTTTTATTGGGCAAGTTATTAGGGAGTGTGGAGATTATTCTTAGACATGACATTCAATTAAAATTGTGGGTCAGAATGTCAGATGGTGAAATTGTTCCTCTTCTGTCAAATAGTGGGTTGCTGTACATGCCACCCAAGAAAGCAGTATAAAGTAGAGGTTAATCATACATATTTTTGAACAACAGAATTCACACTGTAGTCATTCTACTGTTCTCCAGGATTTAGTGTGTTTTCATTAAAGTTATTTGAATATTCTAAAAGTTTTAAAACCTTTTATTATACATTCATAATAAACATCTAGTATCTTTCATACTTTTTTTGGTACTTCCCCTCCCCCCCCCCCCCAACAGGTGGAAAAGGAATGGGAGGCTGGGAAGGAGGGATCCGTGTCCCAGGAATTGTTCGATGGCCAGGAGTGTTGCCTGCAGGGACCGTTATCCATGACCTGACAAGCCTTATGGACATCTTCCCAACAGTGGTTAACCTGGCTGGAGGGGTGGTGCCTCAGGACAGGTACAAAGGTGGCTTCATAAACCATATTTTCTCCCCTTTCTTGATTTAGAGATAGTTGGCTATGTATGTCATGTATCCTAACAGCCACAGGTTAAATTCTGTTTGTTTCTTAACCATGTAGTTCTCTAGCTTTCTTTCTGTGTAGCTTTCCCCATCTTATCTGCTTGTATAGAAAAGGCAAAGGAAAACAGTATGTTTTATCAAGAGTTGTTTAGCTAATTCAGTTTTCTCATTACCAAAAGGCAACCTGGTTGATTTGGGACACTGGGATGACTGTAAAACACAACACACCACTAAACAAAAAAATTCTCCTTTAACCTTATTTTTTATGAAAAATCCACAGATATTCACAAAGCTGGGTGGTCCTGTTAGAGTACTAGCACAGGCCCTTTCCAAGATTAGAAAGCCTGGTTCTTCAGGAGTAGAGAAGGTGGAGCAAATGGCACGTGGCCTGCATTTGGCTGTCAATACTGGAGAAGTAGCTTCCTCAATGGTAAACAATTTTTAACACCTACGTTAGACTTCTCCAAAGAGCACGAGAAAGTAAAGTGTGGGTGGCCAAGTCATCTGAGCAAAAAGCATAGAAGTACTGGTGGTATGTACTCAAACCGTTAGTCAATGCAGTCAGTGGGTTGGTTTGAGGTTTTTTGTTTGAGGTTTTTTTAATGAAGCCTCGAGCTCATATAGCCATCAATAACTTTCATTTCAAGGAGAAAATTAGAAGCTGTGAACAATGCCTTCAATATGGTTATCACTTACTTCCAGGAAAATTACAGTAATGGTAACTCGCATCCCCAGGCTGGATGGGTGAACTAGCTGTAATTGCAAAAACTGCAAATCACTGGTCTCCACTCATCCACACAATTAAAAATCTCAGGGCTCATTAGCTAAACAGTATCTTGGGTTAGAAATGACACTTGAAACCCTAATGTTGCATACATAGGGAGTGAGTACTGCTCATGCTCCACCTGCAGACTGAAAATTCTTAAGCAGCCTGGTGACTCCTGTCCTCTCTGTCAGGGTAATTGATGGGCGCACCTTGTTGCCTCTGCTGCGGGGGACAGTTCAGCGCTCCGGGCACGAGTTCATGTTTCACTACTGTGGTGTGTTTCTGCATGCAGTGCGGTGGCACCAAAAGGACAGTGAGTATGAATATCCCCCCTCCTGCAGATCAGAGATGATGTGATGACCTCTAGCTTCCAACAGAGTATCACGTAAAAACATATGTGCATGTGTTGAGTAAGTTTATTGCCTCAGATGCTCACTTCTTCTGTAAGGTGCAGAAAGGCTTTGTTGTTAGCTGTCCTGCCTTGCTCGAGATGGAGGGTTTCAGTACCCAGGTAGCATAGCTTTAAGAACCTCCCTGTCGTTGCAGTGTTTCTTTTGGTTTTGCTGCAAAAACATTCTGGATCAGCTTTAGTGTAAGATTGTCGAAAAAGGAACTGCACACACAAGGTCTATCTTAAGCAGTAGTTAATTTGTTTTCAATAGCCCTGCCTTATTTGTTTCACTTTTTCAGCTGTGACATTAGACGAGCTGACTGCAGCTATAATGCTTTCCTGAGCTTTCAACAAGCACCCAGTCTTCACTAATGTCACCTCCATTACAGTGTAAAAGAGAATGGGCCAGTGACTCGTGCCTGTGTTCTTATTCCTGCTCAGAATAGAGGATGGCATTTGCATGACCAAGCACACATGCCTTGATCTGAGCTTGTTGTTTTATAGTCACTGAAGAGAGACAGATGTTTACAAGATGCGATTCACCTCCTTCTGATTAGCGCATCTGGGCTCGATCAGTCATGCCTTTTTCTCTCCACTGACTAAAAAGGGATCTGAGGATGACCATATCAAATATAAAAATCACACTCATATTGAAATTAGCTGAGATGAATTGCAACTTCTGTGACTGGATGATGTGACAGTAATTGTAAAGTTGATGAATTTGTGGTGATACTGTGCTCTTTTATTTTTTTTCATTCTGCACATCTGGAGAAATGCAGAAACTGATGGAGTGGGCTATGCCTACTCGTTTTCCCATCTCTTAGAAACTTGAATGAGCCCCCTTAATTTTTGTTTTGCTTTCTCTGTCTGTGAAGTGAGAGGAGAATTAGGGCGAGAGTCTTGAGAGGCTGCAATTAGGTAACAGTTACAAATGCTAGAGCATTCCACCATCAGCAGCTGTTCATACTCAGCTGGTATGTTGATAAGGAGCTGGCTGTTCAAAGAGAACTTGGAGTGCTGACTAGGGGGTGGGATAACAGGCAGCCCAGCAGGAAATCCTTTTTATGTCACAGTGTGAATTGGGTGATCTGTCTCATGCCCAGACACATTTCCTTTATGATACTTTCTGATACAATGACAATATTAAGTGTATAGATAGTATCAAGCCAAGAATCTACTTGCTCCATGAACACCTGAAGACTACAAAACTTCTACTTGGAAATACTTCGCACTGATCTTTCTGTTCCCATATGTGGAACTGATCTTTCTCTTCCCCATCTCGTGTGTGTGTGTCAGGATAGTGGCCATGAAGTTTGCTGTCTTGGTGGCATGAATAAATACATACCAGAATTGCAACACTAAACTTTTAGTCGTGCCCCCACAGTTTAACCTTGAGGTCAGTGCCCTCAGCACACCACGTTTGCCAGAAGCATAGCTCCTGGGCAGGAGGTCACTGCATTTGGCTGACAGAAAAGAGGGAGGAAAGGACTAAATGTGAGGATGTGATGCCAGGTGCTGTGGTAGAATTTTAGGTTTAGGTTCTTGTTCCCCAAAGATAAATCTGGGTACTTCATTCAAAGAAAAATGTGTAAACTATACAAGTCATACAGTATTTGAGGAGCTAATCCCTTCAGGGTGAGATCCAGAGTAACCCCCACACTGCTGAAGCAGCTATATGGTAGAAAATGTTGGGTGTTTCATAAACCCAGTTCTTCCATGGGGTGGAGCATCTTCAAGCCTTCCAGGGAAGGTTTTATTTGTTTTTTCTCTTGGTAATCCTCATTCTCTGTTTTCTCTGGAGAGAAGATGCTGACAACATTTTTCCTAGTTCTTAAACAATACTTAATTTGGAAAAAAAAAAAAAAAAAAAAAAAAAGGCAGTGCTGCAGTGCTGTAACTACCCCTCTTCTGCCTTGTTATCTGAATGATAGGGCCTTCCCAACACTCGTGGGGCTGCTGCCATGGGGCAGAACTGCTGCCAAGCTTGGTGTAGCCACAGGCAGGTGGGCCCAGTCTCAGGAGCTCCCTTGGCCTTGCTGCTTCCCCTGAGCTGGGGAGGTGGATGACCCGGTACCGCCATGGCTGTGAAAGGAGGTGGTCACAGGGAGGGAACCACACTTAAAGTGCTCAGGGCCAACATTTTGGCTGTCTCAACTAATTACTTATCTAAGGAGACCAGGACTCAATTCTTTCCTGTGTTTAGGCACTATCAAAATATATCATCTTTAAGTCACGTGTGTAAATTGCCGCTCTCCATCTTTGCTCTTCCTGTGGAAATAAAAAAAAATAAACCAACCCCCCTAACCTAACCCTTTAAGCACTCAGTTTTGGTTAGGGGTTATGTCCCTCCACTGCTGTCATGGTGTCTTTTTTTAAGCAGCATATTAACATGATTAAAACACATAAAAAAACCCAGGAGATGGGGTGCTCCTTCCCAGGAGAAGGAGCAGGGCCGGGCTGCAGGCGTGCTGTTGCGCAGCTCCCACCTCGCAAGACACGGTGCTGGCCCCCGGCCCGCCGCCCCCCAGCACGGCGGGGGATGGCGGGGAGGAGAGCAGGCGGCGCCCCCGGGCTGCGCTCGGCGCCCCCCGCCGCAGGGCTGGGCCGCGGCGGCCGCTCCCGCCTCAGCCGGCAGCGCGGGGCCGGCAGCGGCAGGCGCCGCCAGGGGGCAGCGCGGGGCCGCCAACCGCCGCCTGGCGGTCAGGCGCGGAGGGAGAGGGCTGGGCAGGACGGCACGGAACGACACGAAGGTCTGGCGGGCGCGGTCGGCTGCTGCGCTTCTCTGCCTCACGCCTCGAGGTGCCCTGGATGAAAAGCCCCCCGCGCCTGCGCTGTGGTGCCCACCGCAACCACGGAGCGAGCTCCGCACCCAGCCCCTGGAGCTCCGCGCTGCTGTGTGCGGAGCCCGCAGGAACGGGGGAGTCACCGCTCTGCGTCCCTCTCCCGCCGTGTCCATCACTTGTCAGTCGAGGGAGCTGGAGCCTGGCGGTGGGAGCGCAGCCCTTGGAGCTGCCACCAGCGGTGGGAGAGAGCACGGCTCACCTGACACAGGCTGGCGCTAAGCCGGGCCCACGCCAGAACTGCCCGCAGCGCCAGGCACTCCATCACGTCTAACCCTGAGCCCCTTCGTCTCTTCTTCACATGACATAAGCAGAACTTAAATCTCTTACGCCTCTAAATCCATCACTATTCTTAGAAATATCTTAATTTCTTTTATTATAATATAAAATTATATTATAATATTTTTTTTTCTGTACAAAAGAAAGTTTTGTCTGATGGCAGAGACTCTTGAAAAAAAAAAAATCCTACTGAGGCATCATGCTGCACTTACCCAGTGAAAAGCTAAATGCATACTTCATCAAGGGATGAGGTTGAAGAACTGCTTTTTTGGGTTAAAGGACTGCTATTCTCCTCACCTCCCTCTCACTTCTTGCTCTTTTAGGTTACAGTTTTAGTTCAGAGCAGAGGGTGCTTTTGAAGCGCACCCTTCTCGAGCATACCCACTCCTTATGCACTGGGTTGCATTGTGGCATGGGCTTGGAGATCATGACTTTAGTTTAAATGCAACTAAACTGTAAAGTAGGCTCCAGCATGATACCAAATATGCTCTCATCACTAAAAAATGTTGTGTAGATAGGACCTGACAAGAAATAGCCCCCACTAAAACACCCCCAGACAAACACAGCATGAATGTCAAGCCATCAATAACTCTTCTGCTCTACAGATCAGTTGCTAATAGCCTACACTACCTGTAACAGACACACTATGCAGATGCATGGTGTATTCTGTGTTCCTGTGAAGCCACATGCACAGCTAGATCTCCTATGCCTGCCTTTCTGCAACTTTTCCCCTTGAGCCACAACTGCTCATGGCAAGAGGGTTGAAAACAATGGGATGTTCTGCCTATGAAAGATTGGCTAATCAAGTGTTGCTGTGTGGCCCAGCTTTCAGCCAAGCCAGAAATTCTGATTCTTTGTTCCAACTGCCATTACTTGTGACTGGGGCAAACAGAATTTTAAGAGTCCGTTCTAGCTCATTTACAAGTATATCACGTTCATATTACATATTTATTGTCTGTTTACTTCTATCTATTGGACAGGCTAGATATGAAGCCATTTTGTCTTGATGTCACCCAGGCAGAACCCAGCCGCTAAGCCCTTCACTGAAGCCAGAAGAATCCTTTGTCTGTATGTTAAAGAGTCCTTTCCTCTACCACAGCACAATAAGGCTTATTAGTGACAGCCCATTTCTTTCTGCTCGTTAAACTGATTGATTGTTACCAGATGGGTTTAAGAGATGTTTGGACTCAAGCAGCAAGTTTCCTTTCCCTTGGACATACTATATTAACATGTTGCCCTAAAATTCACACACATCCTTCAAATTCTGTCAGAGCTACTTCAGTAGCAAATTGCATATCCCTCTTTGCCCCTTGGAGATGAGCGAAACCCCTGCTGCTTCCATCAGCACAGATTTTGCTGTCTACTCAGCTCACCAACACAGGTTAATTACAGTCAGCCTCACTGTATCCTTCAGAATGAACTAACAAAGACCTGGCTCTCTCCCACTCTGCAACTCCAGTAATTATTTGCAGCTGTGAAGCAAATGTAAAAAAATTTGCAGAATCAGAATAACTCTCCTCAGACACTCTGCACTCACTACTCCAAATTGCTGTACAGTGTACAAGTTATGAGGAATTCAGCTCAACTATTTATGGAAAAGAATGCCTACTCAGTTTGTTTTTTCTGAACATTGATCGCAAATTCCTATGTATAACTAGGTAAGTCTACCTGCCCATCTCATATTTACCTAAATGGTCATTTTAGCAATATCACAATAGCACTCTGACTAGAGCCAGCTAATTAGAAAAATGTGTATGGCCCAGAGAATACTTATTTAATTCCTTCTAACAGATATCTATGCTACCTGACTAGTAGACGTAAGACCCAAATCCCACGCTCGGAGAATATGAGGATGCTTGCATTTTTGTCATGAGACAAATGCTGTTTTAGTCACAAGACGGGGAAAAGTAGGAGGACATGGAGCACATCCCAGACAGCAGCAAAGCACAGACCCAATCAGACCCAAGGAATACGTGTCCTTAGCAAGCTATCACGAAGTGAGACCATTTCCTTTAAGAAATCCACCTTCTGCATCCTTTCTCTCACAATTTCAGAAAGGGGGATATCCAAAATCTGTAACATTTCTAAATGTATTATGCCAAAACATTTCAGAACTGCTGAGACATCATCCCTCCACAGGAGTGCAGAAGCATAGCTTAGAAGGATGTGGAAACCATGGGGTGGTAATAAATTGATACAGAGCTAGCCAGCCAACCAGCCAGCAACTGGAGATTTTAAGATAAAAGATTACCTGAGCTTTAATATCTGTTATTCGCTTCCCCTCACCTTTTAAAAAAAAATAATTTAAAAACATCTTAACAAAATATGTTCTAGCAGTAGTGACATAACAGAAACAGAAGAATAAAGCTGCAGGCTCCCATCATGAAAACAGCTCCAGGGACAAGAGAAGGAAGGAAAGTTTAGCTGATTCCATTGAACCAAAAAGAAAATGCCATGTAGGCACAATGGAGTGTTCAGCTATTTGTGCTCAGTGCTTTACAGAAGTGGTTCAAATTGTTGAATGTCCCTTTTATTCTCCTCTCCCTTTTCCAGACATAGTATCTCTGCTGTCTTCTTGTTGGGCACATCCTTCCCTCTGAGTTCAGCGTAGTGCTTTCTAAATGCAAAGTGCGGAACAGGGGAAAAAGGAAGAGTGAGAAGAAAGGAAAAATTTAGAGGAAAGAAAATTTAAAGGAAAGATTTAGTCCTAGTCATCTGTCTTCATTACAAGTTACAGACCTGCATTTATCCAGTGGTCAGTACAATAACTTGATAAAGTACAAGCTGTAAAGCTGGAAACTAGTTGCCTTCATCATGTTAGTTTAAAAATGTGAGACTCCAGATTTTACTGTTTTCACAGCCTGCGATTACCAAAGGGTGCTGAAAAGTGAGCGTAGAAATGAGCTGTGATCAGAATTTCTGCCCAGGTGCTCTCTTGGTGCAGATGTACAGAGCCAACAGAAGAACCACATACAGTACCTGCACCCAGATATCATTCTCCATTTCCCCTGCCCAAGAGGGATGTAGAATTTTAAAGGGACACCAGGAAGTGTCAGACTCCCTCTGCATCTAATATATTAGAGCTAACCATCCACATAGTGTGTATTGTCCTGCACATACCCAGAGCCCTGCTGTGCCTGTGAGCCACGTAAAACCATTCTGAATCCCTGCCAGCTCCCAAAAGAGCCTTTCCCCCTCATGTGATGACTGTGACATAAACTTGCCCTAGGATCTGCCCCAGCAGATCACTTAAAATGTGAACCAACCTTTCATGGACCTTCCCCTGAATCTTAATTCCTGTTCAAATGTGCTTCTGTGACAGGTGGCACCGTATGGAAAGCTCATTATGCTACTCCAGTGTTCCAACCAGAAGCCTCTGGGGCCTGTTTTGGAAGAGGAATTTGCCCATGTTTCGGGGATGGTGTAACCCATCATGACCCTCCGCTGCTGTTTGATCTCACACAAGATCCTTCTGAGGCAAATCCTCTATCAGCTGACACTGAGCCCTTGTTCGACTCTGTAACGAGGAGAATAGGAAAAGCTGTAGAAGAGCATCGCAAGACACTGACTCCAGTCCCACAACAGCTGTCTCCTTACAACAATATATGGAAGCCATGGCTGCAGCCATGCTGTGGCACATTCCCATTCTGTTGGTGTGATGAAGAAAACAACAAAGCTGATGGCATACTTTAATACCAAAAATCAAAGTACAGTTAGCTTTAAAAAGAGCTGATTCTTTTCACATTCACATGACTACAGTCCTACAGAGATATGGATCAAATTACACTGGAATAACTGAAAGGGATGTTATTGATGTCTTTTATTCAGCCACAGAAATTTGTAAGTCTGCAGTTAAAAATAAATTTAAAATGCTCCAAACATATTCCACCTATGGGTCACCTGTACAATCCATCCCTCAAGTGCATAATTCTGAATCAAATACCCAATTAAATGAAACAAAACTTCTTTCCTTACTGATCTTCCATTCAAGTAAATGTGAATGATAAGAAAGCAAACTTTAATTGCAGCAGCTTGTACAGGTAATATGCTTGCTAAGGCAACAGGACTGAGTCCAGGAGGGGATCTCTTATCTTATTAATGAAAAAACTGTCCTGTGTTTAAAAGCACAATTGCACATTTGATCTGGAAACATACCAAAACACTTTGGCCTCTAAGAAATAAACACCTACTTATTTCAGCAATTAATTGGCTCATCTGTATATTCATTTGTCTGTCATGTAAGAATTCCCAGGAAAAAAAAACTGAACTGACATGTTTTAAAAATCAAGTAGCTAAAGTTACCATCTCAAGTTCAGCAGTGAAGTATCTAGCTATTCTGAAATGAAATGCTAAACCACAGAGATTCCGACTGACATACATTTTCCACGTTGTTGTCTCACTTGTGAGAGCATTGAAAATCATCGCCCCGCTGCCTCAACAAGATAGGTCCCAAATTTCATGATCTGTGAGACCAATTCATAAGCTGCATGTCCCACTTGAGCAATAATGCTCCTGATTTCGTAAGAGTGCTATTATGCTCCATGAAAAATGTGCTTTGTTTTGTGAGACAGCACTTTGTTTTCAGTAGGAGGTGTTAAAAAATTCACTGCACATACTAATCACTTTAGTGTACAGGTCATCTTCTCCAAGCCAAACAAGTGTCAGCACTCTGTACAGTCATTAGGGAAAGGGAAGGAATTAAAATATCTAATCCTCTCTTGCTGCCCTCAGGTTAAATGAATTCATCTCTCAATACATAATCCTAACCATGCTCTTGCAGGGTTTTTGTGTCAAATCCGACTTTTAAGTGGAGGTTCCTGCATTTTCTGCTTTAAAAAAAAAAAAAAAAAAAAGTAGATTGTGTGCCAGAGCCTCAGACTCAAATTTCGAAGCCTTCCTGAACACTGTATATTCACTCCTACTACACAGCTAAATGTCACCGAGATTTTAAAAGTAACAAGAGATTGTAAAAGCAGCACAGCAGGTGCTTCAGGTGACTTGTCTCCTTAAAGCTACCACCTTTCAGAATCACCCCAGTGCAGCTCTGTTCACTACCAGGGTTTTTGGTCATTGAAAATGACACATGGCATTTTTTGCCTTTTAAAAATGGGAGGAGATAAGGCGCCCCACAGCAGCTGATAATCCCAGAGCACCAGCGATGCTCTCTCAGCTCTTGAGCTGCAACAGCAGGTCCCAGCCTTTTCAACAGCCTCAGAACAAGAGTGTGTGTGCCTGGGCTATAAACCTTTTGCAGTGTTTTCAGGTGAGCTCCTGACTTACACCCCCGACAAGGTATGAAATCAGTGTGATAAATTGTTATTTTGCTATGAACAGCACAGGTCGTGATCAAGATGCAGCACCAAACGCGTCTCCAAAAAGGTGACCAGGCATTTCTTCAAGTTATTTCTTGTTTTACCTTTCCTCTAAAAGGACACCAAGCAAGTTATGTGGAAATTATTCCACATGAATCAAAGTGCTAATCTGACAATGAACTGATAGGACACGTCAATGTCGGACTTGACAGAAGTATCTAAAAATACATTTGTTCTTACTGCTTGATAGCATTTAAATCCACATCAGCATTGCTAAGAACTTGTCACAAGATTTGTCATTTTTCTTTGGCTGACAGGGATAGAAACCAGAGCAGCTGCATTTCACTTGATTCACATGGGAAGAAAAGGCATAAAAGACCATGCATTTTAAAACTAGTCTGGCTAATTCAGAGAGGGAGGAGAAATATCATTACTCAGCGGGGAAGAAAGGCAAAAGCTGTTCTCTAGAGTCAAGCCAGTCAGTTCGGTAACATCTGTGTTGTCAGTTAAGCATGAGGATAAGCTTTTTCTCAGATCACCTCACTGCCCATCCCACCTGCCCACCCTGTTTATATGCAAGAACATGCCCAGTCACAGTCAAGTCCACAATTAGAGCATTTACCAGGGAAGGTGTTCAAGCACCCACACGGCATGTAAGCATAGGTTCCAAGCTCCTGCTGACAGACCAGTACATCAGTAAAACCCCTGAACTCCATCTCCAAGCACAGTGTGAACACTTTGGACCCAAGTTTAAAGCCAGGCTAAGAGCTAGCAACATGAACAAAGTGCATTTGGATTGGCTTATACCATGTCCATCATGCAAGCCTGCCCTTCACCTCACAAGAAGATAAATCACCCCATATAAGAGTAAATATCAAATATTTGTGCAACACCTCACTCCTCTGAAAGGTCAGTTTGGTAAATTGCCATATAGTCAGATGCTAAGGACTCATGTGAATACACTTACTGCCTTCCTGACATCCAAACACAGATAATCTCATCTTGGCCAGCATCTGAGGAAAGCCGGGGGGGGGGGGGGGGGCTTTCGGGCAGGAGGGGAAGGAAACAGGCCAGGCAAACTGGCTCTTGTCAAGTGACTGTTAAGAGACCTCAGCCAGGCACCGGGAAGTGGGTTCTCCCCACAGAGAGAGAGAGAGAGAGAGGAAGGAAGAGGGCAGATAGCGCACACAGGGATAATCTGTCGGTGACAAGGAGAACAAAGTAATGGGCAACTACCAAATAGGATGCACAGGATGTCACTTCAAAAAATATGGGGGGCAGGAAGGAAGAGTATTTTCAGTCCTATATTCCTTCGGCCGTCTAAAGCTAAACGTATCTTAAAAGATGCAAATATTGAGGAGACAGTGGTAAGCAGGGAAAGGAAGTAAATCATTTTACGTGTGTTCTGCATATCGAAGCCATGGAGTGATTGCTGATCTCTTCATCTGTATACACTCTAATCAGAGCATGCAAGCTCTGCACAAGCTATTATTCCAGTCTCCTGATAAGTGTATATTCCCCATAAAGCAGGTAGCCCAACATCACACTTAAGAGTTGTTCTGGTACACATTTCCACATAAAATGAATTAATAGGTAAAAAGCTGTTACAAAAGCTGTTTGCATTTGAATAATACTGAAAGAAATAAACTTTTAAGTCAGTTACCTAGGTTTGTTTGAAAAACCATCTATAATGTTCTTTTGCAAAATACATGAATGTAAGAGTAAAAGCTAAATTATATGCTTTCTCCCTTCTTTTCTCAGCATCTCTCCCTTCGTAGATGGGAGCAAGCACCGTATAAAAATGGCCTGTTAAGAAAAACAGAACAACTGGAAAATCTCCAAGCCAGTGTTAACTATAGGAGAAAGTGCCTACACATGGTTAAATATAGACACAGTAGAGAAGGAAGCATTACTCTAACAAATTAAGTTTGGGTTTACTGAAAGAGCTGTGGCTGAACTGTTTAAATGTTTGACATCCACATTGTGTGAAGCTGACTTCCATCTAAATAGTCTGATCATTATTAAATGACATTTGGAATCACTGCATTAGACTGACTCAACAAAGTAATTGTCAAGTCTCACAGGAGTGAGACAACAAGCTTCTAGGACACTTCACTATGTTTAAATATCAGACATGTCACTTTGCTCCCTGCTGAGACCCAAGGGAAAGACAGCACATGGATCATAAGATCCCATCATCTGAGGATGCAAAATAATTGTGTAATAGATAAACTGAGAAAAGCAATTTGAGCTCAGAGTTTATCCAGCTTGAAACTCCTGAGGACTCTGAGTATATTTGAGAAGCATTTACATAAATGACCCAAAAGAACGAGTAAACATCAAAAACACTTTTTCTCACTTCCACACTGTAGGTTAAAATATACACACACATGTATAGTTGAACTGAGTAAAATATTACAAGATTTTTGTAGGATGTTTTGATTGTAATTTTACATCTAAACAACTCTGTAAAATTCAGATTTATTAAAAACCTTGTTTCTCTTTGAATAACCATACGACTGCATTACAAAGATTTTGTGAAAGCAAGAACAAATATTTTTAAAAGTCCCAACCCCACATTTCTAAGATAAATGGGGATACTACAGGTTCCAAACAACCCTGGCTTCTCTTCTGCTAATTGTCTAAAAGCTCTAAGTAAAAGATTTGGAAACAAAAAAATGTATGGATGTCCAAAAAAATAAAAAAGGTCTTTAAACAAAACATAAAACAGGTACCCACCCACCACATGCTATTAGTTTTGCCCCAGCAATTTAATACTATGAGAAGGCTTTGAAAACTGTATTCCTCTAAAGTAAAACAAACCACCTGTTTCTGATATTACACTTCTAAAGGAAAACCACCTATATTTATCATGGTACAGAACCCTGTACAGTACCATAAAAGGGGAAAAACACTTTTCCAAGGCAGTTAACGTCATGCCATCCTGAAGTGGGAAAAGTATTAAAATAATTACAAGCCAGAGGCTGGCTCTCTTGGAATTTTGGGTTTTTTTCCCTCTAAAGTTTGTTGAAGTCAAAAGGGTTCTAACAACAGTCAAAGTAAAATTCAGGAAAAATACTTGCAACTGTACTTTTTTCCTTTATCCATAGTATATATCATTGTCAGCCTTCTAATAATTAGTTAGTTTTTTATCATGTTTAAAGTCAATTACATATAACTATTTTTTTAACAACCTTTTCTATAATTATGGTATGTTCTTACTACAAGTTGAAAGTTTATACCAGGATGTGATGTATTGCTTGATTTTCACCCCTTTTAACTGTTAGCACCAAAGAAACTATTATTTATGGGCCAGACAATTTAGGATGAACAGAGTTTCAGCTGAAGAATTTTGCAACCAATATACTGAAAATGCAGTCTACTTCAATGACTAGTATTAACTGACTTGTATTTTTACAGGCTACTCTAAGAACTGACTGCTATGCTTTTAATCTCATTTATAGGGCTGATTTAAAAAAAAAAAAAAAAAAAAAAGGACAGAAAGAAAGAAAAAACATAAGCACAAACCAAAAACATGCAAATAAAATGCCAAAATGATGATGAGAAACCTGGGGGGAAAAAGGAATCAAATATATAATTATTTTTTTTTTTTGTAGACTCACCTAAATACACAAAGGTAAAAATATTAGAGATGAGAATTAAGAAAAACAAGCCCATCTCATGTTATTTTCAAAGTCATAGGAAGCTTAATGATTTAGATGAGCAAAACAGAATCAGATCCATTAAGGAAGCTGCAGACTTGCTTCTGTTAAACAAGTAGACATTTTCAGGAGCATGAAAACTTATAAAGCCACCTGCTACTAACCCAGCCTCCCATTCATGGACAGAAAAATCAAGGTAAAAAACTTAAGCATTTTTTCAAATACCAGCCTTACAAAACAACTAATGTGAGCTGACTGAACTAGAGAGACAAAGAAAATTTCTTTTTTCCCAAGAACAACCCAACCGGAAAGGTCCTCACAAGACACCAGGCAGTAAGTGAAGTGGTATTTCAAGAACAACAATCTCCTTTTCCTGTAGGCTAGGAAAGTGCATTAACCCACATGTCTAAAATTTTCAAGAATTTTCCTTGTGGCACACCCACACTATCTCCTGTTTATACATGAAGAGCACCCAATAAAACTGTTGTATGGCAAATAAAATTACCCTCTAAGCGTAGCTGTGAATAACTAAGCATATGACAGAGGAAGAATCAGCATATTTTCTTTTAAAAACAAGCTGTCCTCTTTAAATACAGTGTCTGCCACACAGTAATAGGTCAGAGTCTGGCCTTTCAAAATCCCTACAGCTGCTTCTCAGGTCACTAGGGCTTAAACAATACGGACAAAACTCTCAGTTACATGCACGCACAGACTAGTTGGTAAAAGATCTTCAGTGGTTCTCATATTACCATGCCATTTTTTTCCCCTTTATATGTCATTTATATTATTCTCCAGTGCCTTCCAAACTGACAAAGTGAAAGTATGTCTTGTTTAGGGAGGAATGGTGCCATCAAAAACCCTACATTTCTTCACTTCCTTTACCCTAGAAATACCTGGGACTATACCACACTTTAATGTAGAAGAAATTCTAGGTGCAGCTTGCTAAGTTATTTTCCAAGTCATCTTTCGACTTAGCAAACCTCAACCCTGTGGCAACATGCAGCTTGTAACACCTCCCAGACCTGCCTGTGGCCCCAAGATTTCAGAATATTGTCCGTAAAAGCAAAGAATGTTGCCCAAACCACAGTACTTGCAAATTCTGGGTTCACTTACAAGATTCTCCCTTCTCACGCTCTGGTGACAACAGTACTGTGCTAGAATCCACTATGACACTACATTACTTGTAACTAGTTCAACATTTTTTGTGTGAAGAGAGTACACAGAAAAGTCAGGCAGGTTTTTTAACCACAGCTATACTTCTCCATGAAATACAATAAGCCAACTACTGTTGTGCTAAGAGATCCTAAAGCTAATAATTATCTATGTCTGTAGAAATAACTCACACCTTTTAATTCTGCTCAGCTGGTAGTGCTAATGTCTAAAAAGCAATTTAATAAAATTTTAAAAAAAAACATATTAAAGTATCCAGCTGGTCACAAATAATAGTCCCTGTCACAACATAAACAACCTGTAGCCCCACCATCATCTGATAAGCAAATGAGTTCATATGTCCTTTCCATTTCTATTTTATTTTCATGACATTAATGCACTACATTTCTTTACAAAACATTGTATAATCCACACACAGTACCATTTTACATATTCGCACTTTCAAATGTACTCTATGACAGCTCCTTTTACTACATTCACATGCCTATTTTAAAGCTTTTCAGTTACTGATTTCATGTCTGTAATTTTTATCCCATAATGTAATTAATGTGCCCAGTAAGATCTAGTAGTTAGTGTAAAAAGTACAGCGGCATAGAAGCATGAGTTCACACTGAAGACTATATGAAACTGTAGTCAACTAAAACTGTTTGAATTAAATTAGCCGTAATGTTTATAAAACAGAGAACTTTCTCAGAAGTGCACAAGTTCACTAAGAAACAGGGATAATCAGCAGATCAAAAGCCACATGAGTAAGAGTGTGCTGCAGCTGCTGCAATCTCCACAGTGTTGAGCTGGGCCACACACAGCAAGAGGCAGAACACACCTACCTGTGTTAACATGAGAAAGTTATCTCCCTGGGAGAGACAGGCTATTGAGGATCCCTTTGTGATCGATGGAGAAATTCAGAAGAAACATCTTCTGGACATCTCTCTCTTCAACTTCAGGGACCCTAAACATCTAACTTGAAATAGGAGCTTGAATTCAGCAGACCCACCAAAGAGATTCCTGCTTTAAGAGTGCTTAGAATAAATGAGAAATAAAGAACTAGATAAAATCAGAAATACCAGACAAAAGTAAAAAGGAATCCACTATTGTGAATATTAGAAAGTAATTCTAAAATACTCGAAGATCATTTTTCTTCCTTTAAGGGACCTTTTGATTCTTCATTCCTTTCCAAATTTGTGCAAGTTATTCCACTACCATCCTTTATGATGGAGGAAAAAGAAACAAAAATTCCTTCTCTCCTACCCTGCCTTTTCCTCTACTAGCAGCTATGGCAATCCCTCTGATGCATAATGTTACATCATTGCTTTTTAAACAGAATTAATATTTGATTAGCTATATCTACCAAAATTGGTGATATATTAACACTGAAACATGCTTCGAGTCTGGCATCAGCACTGCAGAATTCTCATTTTAATACTGAGTAGCATTATGAATAACTGTCAAATCTGTTATCATATTCGCATGCCTGTCAAGCTTCTTTATTTCAGAGTGTTTCTCTGTCCTGAGATTAGTCAAATTCAAATACCCAAATTCACAAAACAATCCCCCATAAGTATCTGAGTCTCATCAGTAGATTTTTTCTGGAACTACACTCACAGATTTATTAGTTCCCACACACAGCTATTGTTTAAAAGATCTTCAAAGGGCCTGTTTACTAAAACAAGTGCCAACTGTGTTTTCAGTTGCATTCAAACTGCTTGCAATATGGGGCAACCATGTAAAGGAGAAGAATGCCTTTGTTAACTGCAGTTTGAAGTACTGTAAAACAAATTGATATAAAGCACCAGAAGGTTTACACCAGTGTCAGCAGTTGCAACTCTGAATATGCAAGTAAAGCTAACAATAATTTAAAAAACACTATCTTTTAGCAACAATAGAAAAGGTTAACAAACATTATCAGTCTGTCTTAAGAGTTTTACACCACTCTTCATTGTGCTAGTGATGAAGCTGAGCAGCTTCCTATTATATAAATAGGGAGAACATCCACTAGTGATCTCAGATGAAGTCTGAATTTCCTCTAATCCTAAATATAGTTAAATTAAAAAGTTTTGCTGCAGGCTCCTGTGAAGCCAGGATGTCATCTCCTCACTTTTTTCTCTTATTGAAGTCTACACTATGGTTGTTCTTGAAAAGTGTTAACTTAGTTCCAAGAATAAGGTTTTAATTTTTTTTTATAGCATCTTTGAAAAGGTAAAAGTACTTTTGAAATAATCTCAACTTCCAACATGTTTCACACTCCTGACTGTTTCTGCAGAATGCTATGGGGAGAGGCAGGGAAGAGTGATAAATATCAGAGTTCAAACTCAGAGGGTACCATTCATTATACTTCAGAAGGCACTATGGGAGAACAATGAAGATGAGACACACATAACAATAAAGATGAGGCACACTTAACAGTTAAAAAACAAGGGTCTGTATCTGTTAGTTTTCCCAAAAAATATATGAGGGTTGATATCTATCTCTTCAACTTTGGTGTCAAATAAACTATGAAGATAGCCAAGTATTCAAGGATTGCATTTCTAGAAGAAACATAAATCGTGAGTACACTCCATCTTAATGTAAAAATGCATCCAATTTCTTTTTGATACGTTCAAAAGCATCTTTCCCCATATAGTCTATGCGCCCCTCCTCCCATTTTCTTCGTTCATCTTCTGGACTTGATTCTTCTGGTTTGAAGTGAATAGTCAGCTCTGAAATAGAATGTGCGACCTCGTTCTGTGGGAAGAGGCAGAACAGTGGGAAAACAGTCATTTAATTGTTCTCATTTCAGTGCTGTGAAGTTAAACCTTAAATGTCAACCTTCTGCTTTATACAGTCCCAGTTAAAATAATAAAACAAACAGTATTCAGACATTGATTCTTGTTTTGATAATGTGATCTCATTTTCCTATGCTTTTACTACTTGTCATAGCATCTTTCAGCATTCCAAATATTTATTTTACTTGTCCTAACTCAGATCTTGGCACACTCAGCAACAACACAGTGAGAATATTACAAATACAGCCTGTTAAAGGAGAATATTTCCTACAATAAAGTATAAATATGTGTCTGTCCAAATTCTGTCTTCAACAGGCTTTCATATGAACACAAGTTCCTAGAATTTTTGGTCATTTGTTTTATCTGATCTCCAGTGAGATAAATATTATTTAGCTGACGTGACCCACGTAAATTACTTTAAAAGATTGACACTATTCTTTACATGGATAACTAGTTCATTTTGAATGACAGTCCAAAATGGTTCAAGATCAAGTTACCATAGGTGACCAAATGTAAGACACATTAGTGATCATTTCAACCACATAAAAGAAAAACTTTGTCCATGATTCACCAATGCCAGTAAAACCGAGACATCCCAACAATTACAACCAGTACTAAAGATGAAATATAACAAGGACTAATCAAGGCAACCATGAAAAACTGCTTTCAGTACTACTCCAAGAGGCTCCAAGGCAAAAAGCTCATGTTATAAATAAAATTGAAATCAACTAGAATGGACTTCCAGTTAAGTCCTTACAAATTCAATATAAAAATGTTTCTGAATAGAATTTAATGGGCAGGAAGCAGTGGCTTAAACTGCCTAAGGGCCCTGGAATATCCATTACATCTGCCAATTTGGGGCAGATAAAGCACAGCACTTGTGCAAGACCTGCACCTGCAGAGCAGGTAAGGTATTTCAAAACATGACACTATATACTAAGGTAACTGCATCTTTCCATATGTATCCCCACATAGGTTCCACTCTGTACATGACTAAATATGAATCAATACTCTAAGAGCATGCTTGCTCCCTATATATGCAAATATGAAACAATACTTGGTATTAATCTTCAGGCTTTGTATATACATAACTGTAGTAATGCATGAAGATTCCTTTCTTCAGCGTTGGCAAGCCTTATCAACAGCTTTGGATGCCATTAACAATAGGACAAGAATCATCATGGTTTTAGAAATGAAGAATTTTAGCTCAAACTTCGCTGGCTGCATGGGAGCTACAGTTTCACCTATGGTTTTATTTCTCAAAGTATTTCACTGTAGTACTTCACAGTCATACAGAAGGTCTCACTAGGAAAACAGCTTTGTTGTGTACCTTACAGGATACAAGTCCTTGACACCCCATCACCCCTGTTAACACCAAATCTGGCACTGCTGTCACACTGCCCACAGATGAATGCAGTGCAAGAACACAAAAGAAAGCTGAGTATCTTAGGCTCCATGCCTGACTCACTGTACATTCATTTTCCACTTGCTTGGAAATATCACTCCAGCAGGTTAAAAAAAAAAAAAAAAAAAAGATAAAAACAGGAAAAAAAAAATCAAAAAACAAAAACCAGCTTTGCTTGTATTAGTATTGGAGAAATAAAATTAACACCATGCATTTATTATTTGGGGGGCTAGCACAGGAAAATATGCATTTAAAAAACTAGAAGTTTTTAAAAGAAAACTAGAAAGGGATTACACCCCAGTATTGGAAGCAGTTAAGGAATTACATAGCAAAAAAAATTAAAGAATTTATTTGCACATTACATCATAGTTAATTGATATTTCCCAATATTATGTTGTCAGCAGAAACATGCACGCAGTTATCAACAGATGTACAATGCAGAAAGCTACATGTACCAGTTCTGAGGTTTCCTGAAACGCAGGATGAAATACAGGTTGTTCTGAAGTTCTGTCAGGCTCAGAGAGATGGACGTTAGAACCGCTTTGTTCAACTTCATATACAGGTTGCTAAAATACAGCCACTGAGGTTTTATTAGGAGAATATTTTTTCATAGTTTCCTTTTCATAAGAATTCATACAATACAAACTGATTTCATTCTTGGGGTAGGGAAAAGCAGTGGGAGGAAAAAGAACAAAACACATCATCACCAAGGACAAAATTAATCTCACCCAGCTTTAGCTATCAAAATGGCACTGAGTCAAAGCTCCTACTATAATCAATCTAGGATAAGTACCTCCAGAGGGCAGCTCATCTCATCCTAAAATAGGTTCAAGAGTGGCTGTTACTCTTCAGTGACCACAGAAACAGCCTGGGAAGATCGCTTACAGTAGATGCCTGCCACCCGTGGGGCCAAACTTCAACAAGAAGAATCTCATTTTTGGATAATAGCTTGGCTCTATAACTCATGAGCTTTTTATATGTGTAGAGTGAGAACAGAATAATGAATTCCAAAACAGAGGTAAAATAGATTGCCCCAAAAATACTGCCCCAAATATTTGCCTTTGCCAGATATCAAAACATAAATGAGTGGACAGGCCCTACTCTGAAGTCTCTTCCACCAAAACCGAAACAATCCCACAAGACTACTGAAACTAAGCAGCAAAATGTGGCATGATGGTGTTCCTAAGTAAGAAGAGAATCAGGCTATTAATTTCTAATTAATATTATCTTCTGATAAACCAACCCTATTAATTAAAAAACAAAAGAAATATAAATTGTAATTACACTATTTTAAGTTAACATTATGTATCTTTACCTCAAACATCTTGAAAATGTGTCCCTATTTGGTTTGAGCATTTCCAGTGGAAGCGGATGTATGAGGCAAATATCCTTTGCAAATAAATTATTAAGTTAGAGAGCTGGAAGGTTTGCAGTTTTCCTTCAGCCCCTTCACACAAAGGAAAAGAAAGAAAGGAAGACTACAGTTTTATTTTATGGAGTAACTACACTCTGAAGGGATGAAGCATGGAACATAACAAAAACTGCAGAGAGTAATCTAAAAGTTACAATGGCAGATTACATAGGAACGTTATTTTCTCCCAATTGTACCTTGCTGTAGCATGGTTTATCATACAATACATCATGACTTATACCTGCAGAAAGATTGTGCCATTATGTCCAACTTAATTCCTGGATAAAATAGGGAGAGTCAGTGCAACGCAAACACCCAAATACAAAGAGGCAAATACAGGAAGACTGACAAAAGAATCAGGACCCCTGCAGTGTTCATCAGTGGATTCTTTTAAGACACTCCTTGTTGCCCAAATCATAGAAATTTGGGGAAGAGTTCACTGAGTCAGCATTTCTGGGGAAAAAAAGATTTCTACAGAGGAGTGGTAGGAAGTATTCTTGTTTTAAATATAGAGTATTAATAGTCAAAAGATTACTTTGGTAACAGAACTTTTTTTCTATCACAGTTTATTAAGTACCTAACAACCTTCAATAAGTAATCTCTTCATAAAATTCAATGCAAACTCTTTCAACCTCTGGACACATCATGAATGCGTGTCTAAAGATTGAAGAAAATAAATACTCTTTAGACTATTTCTGACACTAGCAAGAAAATTCAATAGCTACAGCTAAATTGAAGAAGATATAATCTCCCAGATCAGAAGCATCATCTAAAAAAATGTCATTTTAGTATAGCATTTTACTTTGTTACTGCATATAGTAATATGCAACGTACTTACAGCTTTGGAAGTGAATTCGTCAGGTGAACATGCTGTGGGATATATTTCATATGTCTGCTCTTGAAGCACAGGCATTTGCAGTGAATTGGACACAGGACTGACCTTCTTCAGTGTAATTTCAACTCCATTGAAAGCGTGCTAACAAAAATAAGAACATCTCACCACTGAAATACAATTTTGCAGAAAATTACTATCTTATTTACAACAGTTTCCCTTCCTTACAGGGATTTCAGCATTAAAGGACTAAGTTAATAAATTAAAAAAATTTGTGGTCCCAGATTCAGAGCATGTTGCAATTTATATTTTTCCACTTATGAGTATGCCAGCATCATCAAGAGGTAAATCTAACAGGTATTTCCACTTTCATGTTACCATAGCTGAAATATTTCTTTACTGCACAAAATTTCTTAAAAATCAAAGCATGTTAAAGTATGAGATCAAAAACTACCCATTCCTTCCTCTGCTTTCCAATTTGTCATGAGGTTAACAAGCCAAATTCCTCTCTAGGGCTTTGATGGCAATTGGCCAACTGATCTTATGGGACTATGCAATTAGTTCAGTGGTGATAATAGTGTAATATTACCAAAAAATTAAGAAAATATTTACATATTTTTTATGATTTACATGACCATGTCTGCATACAAAATTAAAAATCATACTTCTCCTATTCATTACTTTGTGCTGCTGGTCTCCAAGAAATCATCTATTTATCAACAGATTTTTTTAGTCTATTGATGGAAACCATCCATTGTGCACTTCCTTTGAGAAAAAAAAAAAAGTTTAAAGAGCTCAGTAGATGCTTGATGACATCAGAGTACTGTATCTAACATCCTAAATATAATTTACACTGCTTTTGCATATTTGATTTATTTTTAATGACCTTCATAAAACAAGTTAGAATACAGTTCTGAAAGCTTAAATTTTAGTATAATTCAAGGGCTCATTTGATGGTCTACATCAACTTGCCTTCAAAAAGTCAAAAGCCTGTTTCTTCCATATCCAGATCATTACCTTCTCTGGTTAATTTGTATCATACTTTCTGTTTAATTTGCAGAATATATACACATACATTCCCATACAAACTCTTCATCAAATAAGAAGGGGGTGAGGAAATCTTCAGAAAGTCAATAGTACTAAAAATCCTTCCTAAACTGCTAGTTTAGATGCTTCTAGAAGAAATCACTGTTACTACCAATCAACAGATACAGTTTTTCCATGTAATTTCTCCCTCTAGCAAACACATAATTTTCAGAACTTTTGTTGTGATTCCAGCATATTCCCGTAACATATATTATAACCATAATAACCATTAGTTACCTTATATTCCTCAGATTCTGATTCTTCCACCTTTTGAAGTTTTTCTAACAAAGGCAACACACTGGCACTGTATATATTCCACCACAGGGCAAGAAATGGCAGCTGATGAAAAGGTCCAGAGGTGGTGCCATCCTGCATAACCGTCTTTGTTTGAGGGTTATATTTGTAGTTCCACGGCTTTGTCGCTCCCAAGAAGTGAACAACTTTGGCATCTCTACCAAAACTGTAGAGATTAAACATACAGGTATATACATATATATATATATATATATATATATATATATATATATATATATATATGTTTTTAGCTTACATAAACTGCTAAAGAAACATGCTTACTCTCACTGGTGATGCAATTTCAACATTTTGCAACACAACACATTCAATATGAGTATATATTAGTATTTTTTCTATCTTCTCATACGGTATCTCATTTAGCATATAGAAAACAAAAGGCTACGTTGCCATTTACTTCCAGCTGCTGATTCTAGTAGAGAAGTTTGTGAAGGAAACCGACAGGCTCATGCAGTACCATTTCCAGTCCTCCTGCCTACTCTGTTCACAAACACATAAATACCACTTAAAGCACTGAATCAACAAAACAGGTTATTAATAATCGCATATTAAAAATTACTAATAAATACATTATCTTAAGTTCACCTTCCAGTAAATGTTTTGTGCAACTGGAACAGTAATTCATGACACCCTCAATCCAGCCTGCTTTCTGCCAGAAAATTTTCTCTGCATTGTCTGGTCATGTAATTACTAGCACAAATTTTGTGTCACAGAATAATCTAAGAAATAGATTAAATAATAAAAAAAACAAACAAACAACTCTTTTCATAAAATGGACCAGAAGATAGGAACAACTTTGAAAGTAAAGCTGTCAGAACCTAATGCTAAAGTAATCTACATCTTTCCAAACATGAGTAAAGCTTCTCTGAAACAACATATGAGACAGTGTAGCCAACTCTGCGACTCTCTCTGTGTCCAGATGAAAGATGTTCAGATTGCATTTAAGCTTCTAATGTATGATTTTTACATAATATCATTTGTGACTACTGTAATTTATAATCAGCAGAATGCCATTATTATTCTCTCTTATAACAGAATGTTTATTAAACTACAGAGGTTTATGGTCAGTCAGAAGTGTTACTACTTACTGATTGAAAGCAGGAATGTACGTGTATACAGCACTGCTGCTCAAGTTATAGAGGAAAGGTAAGCGTTTGCCAATATCTGCTGTTGCCCAGTTGCTGAAGAAGCTATTCAACAAGCCTTGATCACCTCCTAAAGAATATAAAACCCAGTATTACCATAATTATGCATACACTCAAATTTACATCAAAATTTCATGTCCAAGGATGGGACTGAGAATGGTGTGTTCATGGGACTGCAAGTTGGACTTGACAATATGGCCATGTGAGCAGGTGCAAGTGAATAATACCTGATCCACTCCGATGCAAGTTCATTGTAAATGGAGTCCTACTGTAATATATGAAGAAAGGAGTAGGAAAGGGTTTTGGTCTCCCTCAGAGCAGAAGACTGAAGATCAGCTGAATTTCTCTCTCCTAAACCAGACAGCAAAATTAAAACTTACTGAATAAGACTGAGACACAATGTCCCTTCATTGACCTTTTCTGGGAAGTGCAGGGTAAGAGGCAAAGGTCTGCACCTTAACCTTTTGTGGGGGCACAGTTATGTGAAGCCCAGACAACTCCTGTCTTTCTCTATTCTGCCCAATAGCATGGAAGCTTTGGAAAACAGCTCAGTGAAAAGGAATCTAATGTCTTGCACTTCACTCCTTATGCCTTGCCCCTTACCATCAAAGCTGCCATGTTCTGCAGCAAAGCGGAGCAGTAAATTGTAAGTTTTCAAAGAAGGTCGGAACACAAATACACCACTGTTAAAGCAGTCAGGCCAGCCAGAATCAGGAGCTGCTGAAAACTCTTCTCGGTCAAACAATTCATCAACATTGCAAAGCACCTTAGTAGGAAAAGAGAAAAATTGTTAGGGCAAATGCTTTTCTAGAACATGAGCAGCTAAATCAGTACCAGTGGAGTAAATTGCTAGTTTGGCCAAGTACATTGCCTGCAGAGTATAAAAGCAGTGCCAATGAAAAAATATGCTAGGGGTCAGAATCTCTATTTTTAATATGATAAGGCAACATTAATTGTCGTTCTCCATGATTTCTCTGATAAAAGTGCAAACCCTGTGAAATTATTTCATGAAACTTGGAGACTCTGCAAGAGGTCCCTTTAAATATTATAACATACCATGAAACCATACAAATTTCCTTCTTTCTTAGCTCACCTTCCCAGAGTCCAGTATTTTCAGTAACAGCAACAGAGATGAATGAGAGCTGGGAATCCAAATAATTTGAGTTAGCAACAGCCTGACTAAAGGGGTAACAGAAAAACTGTCTCTTATTACCAGTTTTCTAATGTAAGTTAAGAACAGAGGTTTGCTTTGCTTTGGTTTTTAAGCTCCACAAGAAAGTGGGAAAAATCAATCAGGTTAAGGCCAAGATCACTTTTAAAGTTGGTGGAAAGACAGCTGTGCAGTCGCTGAAAGTCTGGACCCCACCCACAATTGAGCCACTGTGAAAAGCAGGAGAATTTTTTTTTTTAGGAGAAAGATTACTTCATTGAATTTAAAAAAAAAACAAACAAATATTTGTGTTCCTCCTTTAACTGTAATGTAAAGCAGGAAATCATAAGCCTTCCCACCTGACCACCTGAGAAGAATAATTTAGTTTGTTTTCTAATTCAAATACTGTCCTATTAAATGAAAATGCATCCCAGTCTTCCAAAGTGAGCCTTGTAAGTGTGGGGGGAAACTGACATGATTTTCCTTGACAAAATTATGGCTGTTTTTATCTCTATACCTCTAAAATATATATTTTTTTAAATATTAATGTTTCTGGTCTTTGTGGGGTTTTGTCCCTTTCATTTTAAATCTCACCTTCCTTCCTGACTGGAACAAGTCCAAATGAAAGTGTATGAGAGAGATTTCTTTTAAACATCTATCAGAAGCCTGTTTGCATAGACCGTTTGTGATATATTTTGAGGACAGTCCTGAAGCTACTCTCAGAGTTTATTTCTGTGCAGCTGGCAAAACTGTGAACATTGCCAAAACATGTCAGCTGAAGCTCCTGCTTGTGACTACCAGAAAATCTGGCCACTTCATAGGCTGGTAGGCTGTCTGACAAGGAAGCATCACACACTCAGAGTAGCTCTTTAAGACAGACACCAACATTTCCACAGCTCCCCCTCTACTCACCAAAGTGTCCGCATCCATGAAGACACATTTACTATAATGAGTAAGAGTCCAACAGTGAAGCTTAGTGAAGGTTACACCCAGTTCTGGCCTCTGCATCAGAGCCAAACGGACTGAATCAGCACTGTCAAGTGCATCCACTTCTACGACTTCATCAAATACGCTGTGGAGGACGGACCTAACAGGGCAAGCAGTGAAGATAAAGAAGGGAATTTAGAGAGGTTCATCAGAGGTCACTTCTGGCATGAAAACAGTGACACTGACACACAGTACCACATTTATTGTGACAATAACAAAGGTTAGATCAATTGGTTAGAATAAGAAGTCACAAGTCAAAAGTCCTTGTAAGCAGTCTACTGAAGTGACAGCTATCAATCAGGCCATCACCTCTTCCACTGTGGGGCCAGCACCTCAAAAGAGACAGGTGCTGTATGGAGAGGAAACTAATCCTTATTTTCGTTACTTAATTTCCTATAGAAAGACCAACAGAAACTGAAAGAGCTTTCATCCTTCACAGTTGTCTCTGAAGAACAGCACCATACTGTGCTCCCCGTGCACTGCACAGGATGTGGCACGCACTGCCAGCACAGTTATTTGCACCTATTATGTCCAAGTAAATGGAGCTTCAAAACTGCACCTTTTAAAACAGGCAATATATACTTCCTCACTCCTACAAATTGTCTCAAATGAGACTTTTAGGAAGACATATTTTTTCTATGCGTAACTTCCATGAGAATTTGGGAGGCAATACCAAAAGAGGTAATTTTCCTTCAAGACACAAGAAAAAAGCCTTTTAAACACAGCTTATTTATTTACATTACACTACTAACTACAAAGTCCTGGATGTCACACAAACACAGAAAAAGAAATGCCTGTGCTGATTATCTAGATTTCAGAGTCATTAGCTTTTGCTTGACTCATCTTCAAGGGTCAGGAGTTAACTGGGAAAAAATTAAGAGTACATACAGGTTTTTAGAAGCATAGTTCAATAATGTACTTTTTTTTTCTAATGATATCCTTGATTTAAAAATAAATTATAAAGGGTTTTTTCCTTCCACTGAATGAGGATGGAAAAACTGATAGACTTAGTATCCACCCAGATGTCAAATGTATACACTATTCCCTCAGGAAGGTTACAGTGTTCCGACAAAATCCATACTTTAAAAAAACCTGTAAAAACAGATTTCTGTACAGCAAAAATCACAGCAAAAATGTCTCTTGAGCCAGATGCACTGCAAATACTTTCATATGGCATACAGAAATCAGGAGCTTAATCACTTCCTAAGCCATAGCAGAACTAAGAGTTTAAGTAGATATGACATGTCATGTTCCTTTTAGCAAGCAACACAGTCCTCCAAATAACAGGGCTTGAGTTCAGCAGATCTAATGACATTTCTGTAATTCTGTAGTGTCTGTAAAATCACAACCCAAATTGGAAAGTGATAAAAAAAAAGAGAGAATAAATTAATTTCTCATCATGATAGCCATGCACCAATATTTCAAGAAGATTAGTCATCTGAAACCGAGCCCCTAAGGTTTTGGGAGAGTTCTGATGTCACATGTGGTTACATGTTAGCTCCTTCTAAAAGATAAACACTTGAGGGAAAAAAAAAAAACAAACAAAAAACCCCAAACAAACAAAAAACACCAAAAAAAGCCCCACCCACACCAAAAACCCAAAACCAAACAAACAAAAAAACAAACAAAACCAGTAGTGCCTTTATTTCGTCTCAAAAGCAACACACTAAAATCTTAGTTCCTGAACTTTCATCTTATGTGCCCAGTTATGGGCTTAAGACAACTTCCAGCCACAAGCTCTACTTCTGAAAGTGAATTCTTATTAGATTTACAATCTTATCATGGATGTCATGTGGGACTCCCCTCAGAAATCGCTAGCCAAGGGGGAATTCTAAACATAATGCTGTGAAAGACAGGAAGCCTATGTTTCATGCTGTTGTTTATTCTTCTGTATCATCAACCTCTAAAAATACATGAATCCTTACCTCATCCCACTGGAAACCTCAGGTGTAGTTAGAACTGCCAGTTTTCTAGATGTCATATGGTTCCTCAATGACTGTCCAAGAACCAGAGCGCCTTGACAATACACATCATTGGTAGCAAGGGTCACAAAGGCTTGATCTGTTACTGTGAGCAAATATTCAGAATAGTTACTTTACAGCTTTAACTTAAGCTCTTTTGGCAGGTTCCTACAATCTCCCTCCTCCAGCTAACCAACAGGCTGCAGCTTATAACAACCTGCAGTTCCTGTGATAAGCTCTTTTCTTTCCCAAACTCCCCCAGAAGACACAACTGAATAGAAAATCCATTGAATGTGATTGCAGAATGTATGTTTCTGAATGTTATTTTTTGTTTGCCTGATTTACATAATAACAGATATGAAGTTTTTGGACTAGCCTTAAACAAATAATTCCCCAAGTCTTATTGCCTAAATAGGATGTTAATCAAAAAACCCAATCTGTAAATATTTAGATTTTACATTTAACCAACACAGTAGAATACAACCGATAAGGAAAATGTTCCTGTTTATACAGTGTTAAAAGCTAAGGAAAAAACACAGGATACTAAGTACTAGCCAGAAATGTCCTTTACATAACCTCATTGAATCAACCCAACAGGCATTGTCCTTTGCTCTGTCCTGTTTGTACTGGAGTAACTTGTGCTGGCTGAACAAATGCAGAGAAATTGCTACTGACATTGGTACATCTCCCAGAAACTAAGGATCCCTACCTCAAGTAACTCCAAGAAAATCAGGAGTGTTCCTCATTGTCAAGAAACACACAGGAAAAAAATTACAATAAAAAAAGGAAGCAAGCTAAACTCCTGCACAATAGCAGACATAATGTATTTCGCAGAAATACCAGGCCTGTGGCAGTATCACCAGGGGCTGCTTCAGCTCTGCCCTCTGACAGAACCACCGTTATTGGGGTTCTCCTGGGGAGAGACAGAACCTATGATTCAGCAAGGTGAACAGCATCCTCAGAGCGGAAGGAAGACCACAGCTTTCTAGGCTGCAAAATTAACCAGAACAAGATGAGCGAGTCACACAGATGAGGGAAATTCCACTGAGTTCTAGAGCTTCAATAAATACTTGTGTTGAACTACTTGTTTAAAACCACCATCATGTTAAGGGACAAGCAATTATGTTAAATAAATTAAAAGGATCAAACAATAACAACAAAACCCCCCACTCTTTTGTGCAGTTTCCAGGCTCTGTGAGAGACACTAGGAAAGAATCTCATGGAACTTGTTGTGGAGAACCCAACAAATGACCTCATGGCTGACTCAGCCAAAGGCTGCCAAAACAAATGAGTTCAAATCTCTAACCTAACATCAAGGTATGCAATGAAGTATGGTTGATGCTGGTGACAAACTCTCAGGTACTAAGTATTTTCATGTCTTCTGAATGCAGAGCAAAGCACAGACCCACTGATCTGCTGTCTCCTTCCCCCCTTTTTTCCCTACCTCCCACTCATCTCCAGCCAGACCTGAATTTGAATCAGGTACATACACCTTATGTTTACTGACATTACAACAAGATCCCTGCACCTCAGGAGAACTCCAGTAGTGTTAAACTTGACTAAAAAAAAAAAAAAAAAAAAAAAAAGAATCATCCATCTAAACTTTAAATAGTTCGCAGATCCCTCAGCTAAGCAAACTCCAGCAACACTTTTAATCACAATTTCCAGAAGCAGCAAATGAAAACAAGAGCTTTCAGATGTCTTGTTATCTTATTATCATAACAGCTTGAGCAAGTGTGTACCAGAAAACAATTAATAAGGATTTGCTTACATGAAGTGGTTTAAAAGGACAGTTGTGCAAGTAAACTGCTCCTACTGCAATTTTCCAAAAGGTTAAATGAATAAATATAAACATACATAAAAATCAATAAAAAACAATAAAACACTGAAAGCTACTTTAGCAATAAAATTATTCTTAAAAGACACAAAGAGTCAGCAAAGAAAAACACTTTTGTGTTAGGCAACAAGCATCTTCAGCCAAATAAAGGTAATAAAACAACTACTGAGAGGAAAGCGGGAGGTAGGTTAATACAAAAAGCAAACTGAAACGAATGGGAGCTTAAATCTTAAAATACTGTTTCAAAAAACAACCACAAAACTGAACACATAATCTTACTGATTCTGCAAATTCTTTTAGTTACAGAAGCTGAATCTTTACTTAAGTAACATCTAAAAATACACAAGCTACTCATCAAATAGTTCAGCAAGCTTGCATGGCAAATTACCACATCCTACATATGCTTTCATTCCCTGTAACTCTGGAGCAAAAGCTGTGGTCAAAACTACAAGGAAGAAAACTGCTGAATAAATACAGCTTCTAAGAAACTCTTGATAATACCTCACACAGAAAAGAAACCAATTGTCTGATCTGAGAAGTGGGATACATATTATGGCCTTCTTGATAAAGTGAATCATTACAGAAATAATTAAATAGATAATCAAATAACTGACTGAAACCATACAACATTAAAATATTTCTCATGCAGAGAAGTGTATCCTAGCTATTTTAAATCATACAGGGGCATCACTGATTCATTAAGGATCCACAGGGGATTTAAAATCAAAAGATTTTATCATTACTTGTTCTTTCATCTAATCCCTGTTGTCAAAGAAGAAGTGTTAGTTGACTTGCCTCATTTATACTGTACTTTGGAACACTGTTCCTGTAAGTAAATGTTTTATTTTTGTAACTGAAAACTAAGGACCAAATTTTCATATACACTTTTGAAAGTAAACCATTTAGCAGAAAACACCAAAATTCCCATTTAACAGAAATCTAGAACAATGCTGAATTAAATCTAATGCAGGGTTTACATTAAATCTAAGTACACAGGGTGTCACTCACTGACTTTAAGCTGTAAAAGATCTGATATTTTAAGTTTGAAAGCCAAAGGCATTGGCATTTAAAATTAATGGCAACTGGATTTTTTTTTTTTTTAAGTGTCAAGTGTATAACTTTCAAGTTTTTGTGCTGAACAACAGTATTTTTCATGGAAAACACCTAGTGTGAACAGTATTGAGTTTTCAAGCAAATTGTTTTCAAGCTGTGGAACCCTATGGCTAATACCATTGACTCTCAGTGAATTATGAGAAAAATAAGTGTATGATTAGGATCACATTAAAACCATGCCATATGAATTGATAAATCTGCACATTTATCTTCTCTGGATTACCACACAGTACATGAAGATGCAAATTTAGAAATCGTTATCATCAGCAGTGGCTCCTCAGTTTTAATACCTAACAATAGTTTCTTAGAACTAACCAAGGCTTTTCAAGCAAATAACTCTGGTGAGTTATTTTGGAGCTCACTCTGAAGTTACAGATAGCAACACAGAAAAGACAGCAAAGTTAATGTGAATCACTACAGTCAGGATGATTTTATGGGAAACAAAGTTTTTTAGCCAAGATCACCAACTTCTGTTGCTACTTACTCACAGCAATAGTACCTCTGACACTGCCAGAGGGAAAATTCTTCAACAGGCCTGAAAACCAATTCCAGGGCAGCTAAAAGCTTTACTTAGAATCCACACCAGCAAGCAGACAGGGTGGTGCTCACTTTGATGTTCAAAGAAAAGAGAGGGAATGAACAAACACCAGCTACCCACTGAGAATCAGGAGTGACTCGTAATAACACATACTGAATGAACTATGTGCACCTGCCAGCTTCAAGACAAGTAGGGTAAGGTTTTTTTCCATAATCCACCAGACATAGCTTTAAACATATTGTAGTCTTTCTTTTGATAGACAGAGAAAGGATAAATGTGCTCTAGGTGTGGTTCCTAGAGTAACAACTCAAATTTGCCAAGTTGCCCCTCCAAAATTTCAGTAGGAGATCAGAGATTCATATGTTACAACTCTCCTACAAGCCTGTTCTAAATAACACATTGCCATCTTATGCATAGAAATAAGAGTAAATAAATCAGTAGCTTAAAGCCTCTAACAGGCTGGTTAGGTTCCCAGTATGTACTGCCATTCATAACAACCAACGTCGTACAGTTGCTTTAAATTCCTCCCTGGTGCCACCTGTTGCTCTTTTGTCACCTCCTCCGCTTCTGCCTCAGACACAATCTGCAGGACAGGCAGGCTGCAGTCTGGACCTGTGTCCACTGAGCCCAAAGCATCTTTCTGAAATCCTGAGCGACAATGACATAACACAGCCCCAACTCACATCATGTTTCCTGACACTTTTGCTGCTTCCTCTCCCACACAGAGGTCCCTATGATCTTCCCCCAGAAGTTGTCTCAGTGGAGATGTGTTAAACTACTGCAAAGATAAAAAGAAAGCTACAGGCCTTCTCACTTCTCTGACCTAGCACAACTGTATCAGAAGTACTTGGAACAGAAAGCTCTGCTCCAGCTGACACCCACAACCTTGAAAGCAGTTAAGAAGTATTTTAAGTCGGTAAAATGAATAATGATGTCAGACAATAACCTATAACAGACCACCATCAGAAATTACTAGACAAGTTTTCAGCAAAGAATCAGTTCTTGCCCTGGTAAACAAATGACAGCTGGCAATTTTAATTCCCATGCTTCCTCAGCCTGGGTCCAATAGTAGAAACATTTACATGACTGATGAAGGTGGCACAACTCACACTTTACACAGACCTTTTTATAACAGAATATAAATTGATGTTTGGTGGCATGCAATATTTCTCTTGCTTATAACAAAGATCTGCCGGTCCAAAACCAGACTCTCTCTTATCTCTTATTAAAACAATACCAAATTTTAATAGACAGGATTACAACCATTTTCTTGGGACGTTACAGAAAGAGGACTTGTTTCTCATTTTGTGCAGCTTTTACTATGTATCTTTCAGTTAGGAACAATTACATTCTGCTTCAAGATCCTGCAATTTTGTTATTCAACAGAAAGTAAATAATCCTTATGAAAAATCAAATGCCACAATATTATAATATACAAATAAGCCTAACACATAGCACCCAAAACTAGTCCCAAAATAGTAACATACCACTTGGGAAAAAAAACCAAAACAAACAGTAATTGCTTAAGTAGTCCAAAGACAGCACTGAGGACTTGATACATTAAGTTAGATGTTTCCAGTCTTCCCACCTTCCTTTCAAAAAAACCCACAAACCAATCGTCCAACCCTTTAATCTGCAGACTTCCTTCCTGCATCTTCCCCCAACACTGAGGTGCCACATACCTGAATTCAAACTTGGGATCCACCAGGCCAAATGTCTGAGGAAGGTATGTTTGTGACACCCTTCAAATAGTTCAACAAACCCAACTTTGGGGGGCTGCCCCTCAAGCTCATTTTCAGTTTTTCGGGCACGTTCAGGAACCGGAAGAGCACCGGCACCCACCCTGTGCAGTCAGCCCTAAACCAGTCGGTCCCTCGTGGCTTTTAGGATGACTGAATGAAGCCAATACCGGTACTATACAAGAGAGGAATTGAGACAGGTTTCTCTGAATCTGCCTCAGCCTGGGGGTGCCCATCCGGGTCTGTCACCCTGCAGATCCACCAGGAAAGCACCCAGAGGCCTGGGTAGGCCAATCTCTACGTACAAGCAGAAGACACCAATGAATTGAGCTCTTTTCATCCCACCAGCCGAACAGTTCAAATCTTAATCTGAGACCGCTCATTACAGCACAGTTCCCTGCTGATAAGGAAACAGCAGAGACCCTCGCCCGCACCGGGGTGCGAGGAGGGAGAAGGACCCCGGGGCTGGGGGGGGGGGGGGCGGAGCGGCGAGGCCGTCCCCGCGGGGCTGCCGGACACCAACGAGGCGGCTGCTGCGAAACGGGACGGCAGCCCCTGGGGCAGCGCCCGGCGGCCGGAGCCGCGGTACTCACCGGACATCCTGCCGCAGGCCGGGGCCAGGGGGCTGGGGCACGGCCCACGGCCCGGGCCCACGGCGCCCACCTCCGCCGCCGCCGCCTCACCTGCTGGCGGCGAGCGCGGTAAATCGCAAAATGGGATTAGCCTCCTTCCTGCTGAAGACAGTGGGAGGTGAATTATATTCGCAGGGATTCCTGCGCAGCGGCAGAGAAACGGCATTAGCGGCAGAGACCGTTTGGGAGGGTTGGCACGACCCACCCCGCCCCCCCGTTCCCGGCGCTGGCTTTACCGCACAGGTGCCACCCTCCCCCCGCCCGCCGTGCGCCCCCGCCGTGCACCCCGAGCGCTCCCCGCAGCCGCCGCCGGACGGGGTGGCCGGACGGAGTCCCCGCAGCTCCCCGCTGCCCCGGGTCCCCCCGGCGCCCCCACGCCCGACCGGCGCCCCCCACTCGCGGCGGTGGCGCCGACGGCACCGCGGGGCCCCCTGGCGGCGCGGCGCGGCGCTCCCGCCTCATGGGTCGCCGCGGGGCAGCGCCCACCCCCCGCTCTCGCTTCTTCCCGCCCGTCCCGTCGCCCGTGCGCTGATCGCGGGGCTGTGGGTTTCCGCGGCACCTCTGGGGGGCTTCCTCTCGGGCCGCCCATCCCGGCCGGCTGCCTGCGCACTGCCCGGGGGCGCTGGGAAGGACCCCCACGCACACCCCCCCCCCCCCCCCCCCCCCCCCCCCCCCCCGCTGTTCCCGGGCGAGGGACCCGGCCCCTGCGGGGCTGCGCGGCGGCTCAGGCCAACGTCGAAGAGAAGAGCAAGCCCTGTGGCAGGCAGAAAGGAGGGCCCCGCAGCGCGGCTGAGCGCCCGCCGTGACGGGAGTGGGGAGCGCCCGGGGCCCGGCTGCCTTCGTGGGGAGTTGCGGCCTGCGCAGGCTGGCAGGTCCCAGGCTGACAGGGCGAGGGGTGTATGGGCCGTGTCCACCACCCTCGCAACGCACCCTCCCCACTGCACACACCGCTGTGGATTGTGGAGGAAGAAAGATGAGCAGGGGGAGACTCCACGGTGCAGCCCTTTGAAGAAAACACCAGTGTCTTTGATGGTGAAGATCCTCGAGTGTGAAAAAATGGTCTTGGAGCACGAGTACAGTGACTCCAGCGTGGCTTACAGTAAGCCAAACACATGGGATTCACTGTGAGTTCACAGGTTGGAAAAGACCTTGAAGATCATCCAGTCCAACCATTAACCCAACATTAACAGTTCCCAACTACACCACATCCCTCAGCACTAAGTCGACCCGACTCTTAAACACCTCCAGGGATGGGGACTCCACCACCTCCCTGGGCAGCACATTCCAATGCCCAACAACCCCGTTCTGTAAAGAAATGCTTCCTAATATCCAGTCTAAACCTTCCCTGGTGCAACTTGAGGCTGTTCCCTCTTCTCCTAATGCTTGTTACTTGGTTAAAGAGGCTCATCCCCAGCTCTCTGCAACCTCCTTTCAGGGAGCTGTAGAGGGTGATGAGGTCTCCCCTCAGCCTCCTCTTCTCCAGACTAAACTCCCCCAGTTCCCTCAGCCGCTCCCCGTACGACCTGTGCTCCAGACCCTGCACCAGCTTCGTTGCCCTTCTCTGGACACGCTCGAGTCATTCAATGTCCTTTTTGTAGTGAGGGGCCCAAAACTGAACACAGGAATCGAGGGGCGGCCTCACCAGTGCCGAGGACAGGGGTCAGATCCCTTCCCTGTCCCTGCTGGCCACGCTATTGCTGACACAAGCCAGGATGCCATTGGCCTTCTTGGCCACCTGGGCACACTGCTGGCTCCTGTTCAGCCGGCTGTCAATCAACACCCCCAGGTCCCTCTCTGACTGGCAGCTCTCCAGCCACTCCTCCCCAAGCCTGTAGCGCTGCTGGGGGTTGTTGTGGCCCAAGGGCAGCCCCCGGCATTTGGCCTTATGGAAACTCCTCCAGTTGGCCTCAGCCCATGGCTCCAGCCTGTCCAGGTCTCTCTGCAGAGCCTCCCTACCCTCGAGCACATCAACACTCCCACCCAACTGGGTGTCATCTGCAAACTGACTGAGGGTGCACTCGATCCCCTCGTCTAGATCATCAATAAAGATGTTAAACAGGAGTTAAAGGAGTCTACCCCATAACTTCTCTGTAGCCACCATAACCCCTATGGGTACATGCAGGCCAGTAACTTGTCACCCAGATAAGTAAATACATGTTTTCAGAGAGCCTGTGCCATTTGCAGTCCTATATATTTTTTTTCACATAATCACACAGTGTATCTCTGCAAGGTAGTTTTAGCCTGACCTGGTTCAGTAGAGGCATCTTTGCATCAAACAGTTCTGTGAACATCAGTAAGTCTTAGTAGAGGGCAGCGATTTAAGCCGCTGTGCCACTGAAGCAAATGCACATAAAAGTTAAACCTGCATTTCCAACAATTGGCAAGTGATCAGCGTTGCCACTCCAAGATGCAGCATTTGTTCTCTCACACACGGGGAGTATTCTGAAGGTCCGCTGGAGAAGATGATACCATTGCTGCAGTAGCAGCAGAGGTGTTCAGGGAAGGAAGGACATACACATGCACAGGAAATCAAGCTTTATTTGTCACACAGAAACTAAATTCTCAGGAAATTTATTCATCATCTCCTTATATAGACAGGTCGACTAAACAATATGCTTATGAGTAGCCAGATCGCTATTGTAGATATTTTTACTGGCAGATCCATTCCAAATGGGGGACTTTATAATCAACAAAACCATTTTCTTGGTAATAAAAGCGATGTCTACATTTAGAACATTTACTTGTGTGTCAGCAACTTTTTTACAGTATAGAATAGACCTAAAATGTCAGAGCCAATAATACAAGCTAGAGTTCTGATGGTTTAACAGCCAGTTTATATTCCTTCCTTCCCCTGCAGATTTAAATATGTTAGTGTTCCCCTTCATAAACCCACAATTATCTGAAATAAGAGTAATAATAATGTTTAGCAAAATAATAATATTATCATCATCATTCTAGATAAACGGGAAATTAACATTGAAGAGTGTGCCTGCATGCCAGTATATTGGTTGTATGTTGATGTCAATTAGACTAAAGAACTTCAGAAGGTTAATCACTGGGGCAGGGGGCAGGGTTTACCGATTCAAATTCATGTTTTTTCCTCAATCTATTCATAATATAATCTGTGTTTTGGCTAATAATATTAACACAAGCAATTTCAACTGAGTAAGAAATTATTTTGAAAATATTATGAACAAATTTAAATAAAATGTAATACTAGTTCAAAAAATATTAATAAACAAAATACACAATAGATTAATATGAAAATTAATCTATTTAAATATTAATATATCACTATAAAATATTAATAATGCATATAGATTCTCCTCTAGACACTGTTCCTGGAAAAAAAAAAAAAAAAAATTTAAGCTGTTTTCTTTTTTTTTCTTAATGTCTTTAATTTGAAGCATTTCTTTCTCTTCCCTATCAGGGCACAAATTAATTGTATATAAAAGGTATCAGCCAACATATGTCCCAGAAAGTACCAACAAGCCAAATAAAACTCAGATCATCTTAGATAAAACACAGTATGTGTTTATTGAAAATTTTCAAGAGAAAGAAGCAAAATACATATTTTCATTGTTTCACAAACAACTGAAGTAGTAACCGCAAAACATTTAAACTTTTTGTTAATCAAAACTCTGTGTCTACCTGGCAAAATATATATCAGTCTGTTTTAATATTAACATGGAAAATTAGTATTTTTAAAGAAATATCAAGTGTCCTTGGAAACCATAGTAAAAATACATTGTCATTCATAAGCTGAAAGTGGTAGCCACAAAGGTGCTCACTCATTTGTGTGTTGTCAAGATGTTTCTGTATTTAAACTGATGTACATTTCCATTTCTTACTTTCAGGATCAAAGTAAAGATTATGGTAAATTCAGCAATTGATATATATCTATTTGAAATATAATTTCGATAGAATATTATTTTATGAAAAGAATACTTTTTCAGACGGTGTCTTTCAACAATTTAATAAACACAAAATCATGTTTACCTCCATCTACATGGAATTTCAGTATGAAAAAGCATGCTTCAGGTAAAAGAGGAAGATAAAAACACACAGATATCCTTTGTGCTTTAAAGATTTAGCTAATGTGGCTGTATTGTGGAATTAAGTCAGTAAACTACTAGTTTTGCCAGCTTTCATTTGCATTTCATTCATTTGTTAGTATTTTGATTCAGTTAGCTAAATGTAGGCAGAGAGACTGGAAAAGTGTTAGTTTTTGTTGATATACTTGTCTACGTAAGGGACGTTTTGTTAGCATAGCAAGGTTGATCAGGAACAAGGGAAAAAGATGTAACAGCCTTGCTAGCAAAACTGTATCAACCATACCTCCACATACGTGTGAAGTTTGAAAGTTGGTGTGACATAGATTTTATAGAACAAAGTGTCACAGACTCGTTCTAAATGATTCAGAAAACTTTGCATCTCATTTTCCTGTTACAGAAATACAGAAATAATATGGTTCTTAAAAAAAAAAAAACAAAAACAAAAACCCCCAAACAAACAAAAAACAAACAAACAAAAAACCCCAAACAAAACAGCCTGCCAGATGAATGCCTTTAAAGGCTTCTAGAGCAGGGCCTAAATTTTCAAGAAGAGAAAAAAATTTATGTCAAATTCCAGTTCCTGAGAAGAGCTAATCATAATTTCAGTAATAAATAAATGAATAAATAAATCAGCATGTGTTCCTTTCATTTTATTTTTTTTTTTAAACAGTGGCTCATCAGTGTACATATTCTTTTCAAGCTGTATTTTAAAATTAAGAATTAATTTTCCATCTATAGCTCCTTTCACTTTGCTAGAATTCAGACATAAATACGAAGTAAAGGCATTAAAATTTTTAGTCCTTTTTACAACTTGAAGTTTTCCTTAAATACTATAGACAATACAGAAATATACTAAAGAAAGCAAGCATGTATGAATGGAAACATCAACTTCCTTATTCCTCGTCTATCAGAAGGTTTAGGTATTTTGATTAATTTTGAAAACGGGAAAAAAAATGTTCGGTGACTCAAATGCTCACGAACCAAAACCTTTAATTTTTAGCTTATATAAAACTTGATTTCTTTGTTGTTCAAAATAACTTCTGAATCAAAATGTGTATCCAACCTCCATGCATGCAGGTCAGATAGTTCAATACCATCCTCAGACATTTTAAGCACATCTTTGATGACCTAAAGCTCAAGGTGCAAGAGTGACATCAGGTAAGAGAGAGTAGAACTGCAATGTCTCAACAAAATGTTCATTAGAGGAAGATTTTCTTTTGCCAGAGTCATAAAGTGAAAAAAAATAATTGTTGGATCTGTGGGCCAAATATCTCCGACCAAAGGAGCCCATTATCGGCAGGCAATTCTTTTTCAGCAGGTTACACTGTAGCTCCACCTGAAAAATGAAGATTGAACATTCAGCATTTCCACCACAGATGCCCTTTGCCAGCTCCTCTGGGCTTTTTTTGCTCCAGTCCTTTTGAGGCAGCAGGTGGGAACCTCTTGTCCCCACAGACAGCCTTCCCCATTTGTCTCACTTCCCATTTCCAAAGGGCTGTGGGATTGCTAACCTAATGCTTCGGTTACATCCCAACCACAGAAACAGAGGAAAATAAGTGACTGTCGGGACCCTGAGGGCACAAACAGCCTTCATAGCCCTGACCAGCCTCCCCCAGCGCATCCCAGGTTGTGTCCGGCTGGACGTCTCCTGTGTAATCCTGCCCAAGCCTTCCCCCAGCACCCAGGCGGCAGCTGCAGCTGTGCCGGAGCCCACCATGGCACCCTCAGGCTGAGGCTTTCTGAAGTGACAAGGGATCCCAGATCTCTCAGAAATGCCTGCAAACCTTCTCCACACACCTCCTGCATTTCACTCATGCCTAGTCATTAGTCCCATTGTGGAACAAATAACATGAATTAGAGCTTTAAATTGACCCATATGGCAGCTAAGGGCCAGGTCTGGGCTGTTCCCAAAGAGCAGGGAGCTGAGGGCAGCCATGGGGGAGCCTGAGCCGTTGCCTCCCCACGGGCAGGCATGTGCAGAGTGGTGGTGATAGCAAATGGCCCCCATGGATGGGACAGCTGTCATCAGGTAAAGACAAGGCAACAAGCTCGGCCCAGGGCCAAGGCAGGGAACCCAGCCAGCCATCTGGGCTCCTGGCCAGGGCAGGCATGCGGGGATGTGGGGCAGGCCAGGGCAGCAGGACCCCCAGGCCAGAGCTGAAATGGGCCTTGGCCAAAGCGTACACGGAGTGCCCCAGGCAAGGCTGATCTGGGCCACGCAGGTTGGTTTCCACACACAGAACCACAACAGTCAGTTACCTCTGTGGTGGCAGAGACCTTACATCATGTAATTTCCTTCATAAGGTGACGTACATCCATCTTCTGGGCACACTATGGCTTCCTATACTTGTCCTTGATGACGAATATTAATTACCAGTATCTCTTACAGACCAGCGGGGTTTTTTAGGATGAGGTTTTCAAATCCCTTATCTCCAACCTGTTTCCGCCCCCACTGAAAGTATTTGTAAAATTCACATCTACTTCAGCACTGATCAGCCCAGAAGGTAGGAAACTGATTTGGTCTTACCATGTGGTTTGAAACAAAGTTTCTTGTTCTTGTAAGCAGAGTAAGCTGCTATTGATCCAACAACTAATATTACAAAAGCAGAAATTATAGGAGATGTAACTCCTGCTATTAATCCCGAATCTGTGGGAAAAGAGAGAGGGTGTTTTCAGAGGCACTGAAATGGTTTTACTTAAGCATATTCTCTACTAAGGTGTGCTTTTGCCAAACTATGAGAATTGTTTGGTGAAACATTGTAAATTCATTAAATAGAATTAAGCAGAATAATAGTAATTATGTTACATTACAACTGATGTGAAAACAGTGTCTTAAATCCTGATTCAGTTCATGTACTACATTTACAAGGCTTTTTCTTACTATTTTATGATGATCAGAAACAAATTATAGAATAAATTATTTACTATACCTGTGTTTCCTCCGTGATTGAAATGATGCTCCTCTTCTCCTGGAATAGAGGGTGAAGTTTCATCAAGAAATGTTTTCACCTTGTTTTGAGAACAGTCTTTACTCAGCGAAGTGTGATTTCATACAGAAGGTGAAAGGGGGCAGCTCGGCAGCATTGTGAGAGAGGAGCTCCCCTTTCCAGTCCTGACTGACAGCTGCACTGGCCAGAGGAAAAACCATCCTTTCTCCTGACATTTTGGTTTTGGAGAAGCCATGGTTTGTGGAGAAGGATAACTAATCTAAATAAAAATAGCAGAGTCTTGTCCTACACCTTCAGTGCCAAACAGATTACTGTTAAAGCAAAACCAACCAGCTCCAAGTTACACGTATTAGGAAGAAGTTGCAAGGGGAATTGATAAACACTACCTGTTATGTGTGGCGGTAAAGGCTTCCCATCAAAAAGATCTGAGTCATCAAAACCTCCTGCAAGATAAAGATTAGGATTTCTGTCACAAAATTATCTGAACATGGTAACCCCTTCAGGTCCCTTGTCCAGTCTTTTTGTAATGTTCTAGGGAGAGGTGAGGGACCTTTGAAATCACAGCTTCAACATGGCAGATGGGTCAGGTGTCTTGCACTGAATGGTTACCTACTCAAATTCACCTGGAAGCTGGAATACTAAAAATGTTGGTGTTTACCCATTTGGCATCTGTACTGGCACCTGTGGGATGTGTGAGCTTGGGCTCTCAGTAGCACAAATCCTTATATAATATGGACATCTCAAATTCCAGTGGTTCCTGGAGCAGGAATTCAGTGGGTCCTTTCCAGGAAAGACTCCAGAAGGACCAGTCCACAGCTCACCACTACAATCACACCAGAAGTAAATATAGGATACATGGTGGTAGCTGGGAGCTGGAGTGCCACTTCCACTTGGTTTGAGCGGGTGTCTGGGACCACACTCAAAAGCAATACAGGCTTACAGCCATCTCCCCAGTCCCACCTGTTGTATGTCCCAGGGCCACCTCAGATGCACATCTCAGTATGGATTTGAACATAGGCTTATCCACACCCTGTGGTTAGATGTCAAATTTGAACCTTAGCATGGTTCAGTGTATACATACCCAAAATGAAAAGATAAACAAGATGTTAGCCTCATGCCACTTAGGAGTCAATGACACACATTTTGGACAGACAGAAAAGCTTTATGGTACCAACACTAAAACTCAGAAAGTCTTTCCAAACACTGGGTCAGGAACAGTGACTACAAAAGAGAGATGAAGGGTAGGGATGATAAAAGCTATTAATGAAGAGATAAGAGAGTAAACTATCCAAAATATCTGCTCCAAACAACTCATAGTGCTAGATTTTCTTAGGAGAAAGTATTCTTACCAGAATTAATGTGGCTTCCCGGTCGTGGTGGAAGAGGTGGGTATAAAGGTTTTCTTGAGATGTCACCTATTGATAATGAATATTGTTAGATGGTTGGACAGGCAAAACCGAGAGGTGTAAATAAAGAGTATGATAACCTGAGATATTATACCTATTTCTAATTTGTCCTCCAATTGTGAATTAAGAAAAGGACCTTGTCACTAGCTAAAAAGTCTCAAGCACTGTAACAACAAAATTATTTAGAAAGGGAGAAGGGAATATTTTCAAAAATAAAATGAGAGAAGAATTCACAAATATGCTGAAAGAAAATACTTAATGTATTTCTGGCAAGTGCTAACAGCCGGGAAGCACAGTGTGTTACTGTAGGTGTCCATGGTGCAGTTATGCAGAGTTCACAGAGAAGTTGGTGTTCTGGGCTGGGCAAGAGGCAACAGGTTATTTCTGTGCCATCAGCAAATATTAATAAGATCTGCAGATTAGTGTAATCTAACAGATGCTAAATTCATCTAATGCATGATACATTTTCTACTCTTGAACAGTGCAAAATTACTTCAGTTTTGTTATTTAGAACTTTGTGATGATATTTGGCCTTAATTTTTGCCAGAGTATTAGAATGAGATGCATTGGATAGAGCAGGAGATCTGATGATTAATAGCAGTTTCCAAACTGCACATACAATGCTAGAGTAGCAAGAGCCAACTCAGGTCAAAACCTGAAAAAGTTAACGTCTGGGTCTGTTGCTCTGCATATCTAGCATAAGTCCCCTCTTGCTGTCTTTTTTCCAACCAGATCAGTTGCATAGTTAACTGCTCTCATAGTCAGACAGCAAATTTAGCTCTGAACAAATCAAAATTAGGTCACAGAAATATATACCTATTTCCCTTCCTCTTCTTAAATCTTTCTTTCAACTTCAATACATACTAGATGCCCTTTTATCATGTTTTCTTCTTGCCTAGCTGCCAAACATACTGCTTCTGTTTGCGAGTAACATTTAGGTTCTGATTCAGCCATTTATTTAGATATGTGCTTAACTTCAAGTGAGTTTAGCCTACTGCAGTCAATGGATTTTAGGTAGAGTCTTAAAACTTTGCTGAATCAGACTTTGCCCGATTAATTATGTTCAATAGAAGAAGAGATTTGTTCTGTTCCAGATCTCTCTGTAATGAACTAAGACTCATCATGGCACAAAACCAGGGAACTACTGATTCCATTATTCATTTCTATTATGTTGCTGCATTTATTCAGATTTCTCTAAGCATAAGAAGATATATTCTATGGCATAGCTAGTGAAAAAATGATGTCTTCAAAACTACTGATAATGAGGTATGTATCATTAATCCCGTTATACCATGTATGAATGTCAGTTAAGAACCTGAACTGAAAATGAAGCAAAGAAGTAAAAACCAAGGGAAACATCATTTGCCATCCACTGAATGAAAAGGTGGGGTTTAGTGAAAATATTTAAGCTATTCATCGATAATTTTATCAACATACTAAGCCCATCCTCTCACAACAGTACTCATTAAAAACTTTCAGGAATGGAACAATTAGTACAGGCAGAAAGAAAAGACAATGTATATGAGAATTATAAATAAAATTATATTCAGTTTTATAAAGTGTAGACTAACTCGTCATTCAAACACAGGCATGAAATGCCACAGGGTATCCTGGAAATACAGAAAATCCTGGAAATGGGAGAGAATACTATAAAAGGTATGATTCTCTAAGACTGAAACATGAGTAAACCAGACCACTGCAACTGGAGTCATAATTCAGAGGTTCTGTGCAATTGGCTGAGAAGAAATTTTCCCCTTGTGTAGCCTTGATTCAAGTGGAATTTTAGGTTTTGATTCAATACTTGCATTTTAGATAATTTCAGTGTACAAGAACCTTTCTAGAGTACTTCACATCCTTGGTATACCTCTTAACACACTGAACAAAATGTGGTACAAAAATTCCCACAGTTAAGGATTTCATAAATCTGCACAGCCCAGCACAGTACTGTGAATACTCCCTACATCAGGTCTGGATGTTACAGAAATACCTGGAAGTTACAGCATATTACAACAGCTTCACTGCTTCAAGCTTAAGCTATATCATGTCCACCAGTGCTCATCTCTCAAACACTCCTTCCTGCATTACTGATTTGGGATCAGAACAACAAGCTCACACCTCTTTCTGTCCACTGTTACCTCTGATTCCTAATCTTAGGCAGGTTCACCTTTGGTAGCTGAAGAAACTACTGCCATCACCTGATGTCTTCAACCTTCTGCCAGAGAGGCCACCACCCTGAACCATGACAGCTGAAGGGGCAGTATGTCCTCTCCCCAGCCATGACCGTGGTACCCTGGCATGGTGATGTAAACTGTAGCTGACTTCTGTTCATGCAGGTAGGTCAGCCTGCAGGCCCCCATAGCTGGCAACCAGGCACACCCCCTCCCACTGTCCCTGCTCTGCGCGGTGGCCTCTGACAAAAGGGCTGCATGTACATGAGTTGTAATGACTCCCACTACCACAGTTCCTCCTGCAGTCTTGAAACCTATTTTCACAAATTAGTTAGACTTCAGAAAAAGACTACAAAAAACCTCAGCCATTATATCTGAGGAAAGAAGAGAGTACTCACCCCCACCAAGAGCATCTCCTAAATGCAGATCATTGTCTAAAAATGAAAAGGAGCAAGGTGTGAGTTACACACAATTCTTGAGGGAAGTGAAATATTAGTTTTAATAGAAAATGTGAAACTGAATGTTTGTCAAGCAACTTTTTCAGGTCAGTCCCACGATATTACAGTTTTTTTGAAAACTCTTATAGAATTGAATATTTGTCCACACAGTAATTGAAAAATGATACAATATTTTCTACTCAAAGTATGAAAGATTCTTTCCTGCTTTAAATAAGCTCAGAATAAATCTGACAGTGGGATCAAGATCAATACTTCTTTAATATATCTGCAAGTACATAAATAAAATCAGCTACGTTACAATATTAAAATGTATCTCTTTAAAATTTATTAAAAATAATAATTTATTAAAAATTATGTCCATGGTTAAAACTGGTATATGGATGTTTGGTTTAAGTGTAATTTGTTAAACTGCAAAAACTAACACCCATTTCAAGAACAAGTAAGGAATAAACCTGCTTGGGGAGAGAGTATTGAATCAACTAATTTATGTAAGGGTCATGGTGACATAAAAATGTTTTGCTTCAAGAAATCCTACGTGCCTGTCTGAATTTGGATGACAGTCTGTTTTAATTTGGCTTGAGCTATAAAGGTTTTTAAATATACTTAAATATCTGCATGTGCATGTTATGCAGTAAATCAACAGGCTGTTGCCATTCCCCCAGCACGGTACATGTGTCTCACTGTATCTGGGATGGAATTTTCCATCTAATAAACAATTTATCCGTGAACTGCAGATGCATAAACAAGAACTCAGTTTCCAACATGCAGGTGTTGATATGAATATGTGGGTGAATATTTTAGGGTGTGTATGGACAGAGGGTGAGCTCTGGAAGTTCACTGAGTAATAGGCAGAAATACATTAAATGGATAACTCTAAGAATCTCATTCTTGTTTCTTATAAATGTGGAGTGCTAGAATGTATCAGAAGAAAAGGCACAGCAAAATCTATGTAAATTTTGATACCAATGCTTATTGCCACAGAAAATTAGGTAGATACTCAATTTTTTTTTCATTATATTTTGTCAGAATTCCTGAAACCCAGGAAAATCCATCCAAACGTGTCACTGTGCAGAACCCCACATCTTGTGTTCCTGATATCCAGAGGGAGTGGGAAGCTGCTGTCAGTATCTAGTCTCATTTGTGTAACAGCTCAGAAATGCTTTGATGTCACCAGGAAATCTGGCAGGAAAATAATCAAATTTGTACTACATGACTCAGTTTGTTCCTGTCAAGTCAGGTGTTGATCCTGTCTGTGCCTGGCCAGCAGAGAGTTGCATTTCAGAAACAAACACCTTTACCTGTCAAATGCTAACACTGTAAGAAGCAATAAATTGCAAACTGTATTCAATTTATTATCAAGATGAAGAATTCATGTAAAATTCAGGGTTCTGCTCCGGAGGGTTCATGCAGAGACTTGTTGCAGAAATGTTAAGGTTGATATGAATGAAATACAAATGAAAATGCATGTGTTTGTGAAAACCAGAAAAAACAGCAGACCAAATGGTTAAAAGAACAGACAATAAAGGTCACCATTCCCAGCAGTAAAATTGAGGAATGTGTTGTTCTGTCAAAACCAGCAGGCCCGCGTTCCAATAAAACGACAGACAGATGACTTGTCAGCAGAGGAAAAGCAGAAGGGCACTTTAAAGCCAAAGATTGCAGCAATATCACCTATTCCACTACTTTCCCATGTACCCACCCAGAAAATAGACTGTAGACATAGTCTGTGTACCCCAAACAAGCAAAACCAGAAGGTGGGCAGCAATCTGGCCTAGGCTTCAGAGACACTGAAGTAAGCAAGATTATGAGGCAAAAGCTGATGACTCTCCATAATAGCTGATGACCCCTACGGGTTATAAAAGACCTGTACATAAGCTGGCTTGTCATTTCTGATCAAGAAGAACCACAGAAACAGCATAAGGACTCAACGGCTGGTGTACCTTCTCCTGTGTTGTTCCTGATGCTCACCAAATCACCTAAGCACACACATCTTGGCACTCATGAGCATGTAGGCTTGCGCATATGGCTGAATTAAATCAGCGGCAAGAGGAATGTGAATGGGTAAAACCAACTTATTTAGAGATTTTGTAAATAAACATCATCTACCATTGAAATTTGTTACACTAGATGGGAGGTGCTTACAGAAGAGCTTCAATTTAGGCAGAGGTGCATGGGAAGTGATGCCCAGAGGACATGACCTCTACAGTAATTGGCCTCAGCTGAACCTAAATTATCATTTCTCACTGATACTGGCTGAATAAGACATAGAGGAATCCCTGAGGTTAAGATGAAGCATCAGACAGGTGCTAGAACATACTTTTGTATCATCTTTCTGCACTTTCCAAATCCAGTCATTGATTTTTAACACAGGTTTTTTTTTTTTAAATTAGTTTTAGTTGCTTTTAAATGCCCTGCAGTCCTCTTCAGTGCTGAAGAGAGATTCCAAAATGGTCTGGAAAACATGGAGTTCTTAATTTCCCAGAACTAGTGAAGTCAATTCAAGTAGGGCAGATAATCATCTGACAGTCAGACATCTAACAGATTTAGGAGTCCCTAAAACCCAAATTCCTTCCACCTGACTGAGGTAGCTTCACTGTAGATAGATATCAGCATCCCTAGGTTACCTTGAAACATGGCTGAGGACAGAGGCTTTTAGGGCCAATTCAAGTAATCTGCTTGAAATACCTATGTTGGGATGAGAACAGTTCCACATTTACCATGATATGAACTGTCCCTATACATGCTGATTTCTCTCCACTGACTAAAGGAAGTCAGGACAGTTAGTTAAGTAGAGGGCAGTGGCTTAGCACTGCTTGAGGACACTTCCAGTCTAGGCCAACCATAGATTTTCTTTGAAAAATTAAGTGGGAGGGAAGAATGCAACCATTACAGGATTTAGTAACTACCACATTTACTAAATGCTGTCCTTCTTTGTTCAAAAAGTGAGCCAGAAAATTGTGTGGAAAATGTAACTGCTTTTGTGTACCTAAAGACTTATTGCGGTGTTTATTCACAAAAAGACAGAAAGTTGTTGTGTGGGCATACGTTATTCAGCATTTCCTGAGTCAAGCATTTTGTTTGATAGCCAGAAATTTCTTTCAGTGTAATTTAGCTGAAAAATCTCTATGTTATCATAAAATGTTCCATCATAAATGCATGTGTGGTTTTGTTGGGTTTTGGAGTTTGAACAATAATGAACGTTCATTGGAAATCATCTTTTGTCATCCTCAGGACTAAAACTTTTGGTTCTCTCTGCTCTTCAGAGCCTTCTTCATTTCTGACACAGGTCTTTGTAGCAATCAATACTAGATAATATTAAGTAAATACATGGAGAGAAGAAAGAATACCCAAATTCCTTCTGATTCTTTTCCAAGTCTGTTATCAAGCATCATGAATATTTATGCTAAAAGATAATGAAAAAAAAAAAAATAGAACAGTTAGCCATTTTTAACAAGGGTTACCCACAATTATACTCCCCGGGGAGTTCAGTACAAGCTAGAAAACTGTGAAGAACAGGAAATAGAATGCCATCACTGGCCAGTCACGCTCTAAAGCCCTACTGGAAGCGATAAAGGTATGCAAATGGTAATTGTCAAAAAATCACTTACTTTACATGCAGAAGACAGCTAGTATTCACGCAAATGATCTCAGCTATGGTACATTAGCAAAGATGATCAAGAATCTCATGAGAGACAGTTTTTACTTTATTACTTACTCAGCACAGGCCTTGTTGGTCTTCTGATCACTGTAGGCTTCCTGGTAATTATGTCATCTGTGGGACACAATAACATGCCAATAAACAATAACAACTTAAACTTTTTCAACTTAACAAAAGAAGGTATCTTCAAATCTAGAAAGCTGCATTCAGTAAATCTTGATGTATCACAGCAGAAGCTAAAAATTAAGAGCTATGTTTTTAAAGTAATTATTTATTTTGTTTTATTTTAAAGACACTTTTAATTTTATGACAGAAACATTGAAATTTAGCAATTCCCAGTTCTGTATATCTTTAACTTAAGCAGTAGCCACTTCATATTCCAGTCCTCAAGGAAAAGGACTTAAGATTTATTATTAGGCTATAGTAAAACAAGGATAGGAGATTTACCTACCTGGGTGATCAAGAGCATCAGCTAAATCAAAATCACGTTGACCTAGAAAGAAGGTGACAGAAAGAAAGAGACTAAGTCAATGGGCAGGTTTCCATGACCCCTAGGTCTGAGGGCTCTGGACAAAACCAGAACACTAGTAAGAGGCAAAACAAAAATCCATCCAAACAGAAGCAGGCGCCAAGCAGACTGTCAGCTGTTGTCCCTGCACTGTGCAGCCCTGAACGACTGTGTGAGATGGGCTCATTTAACTCAAAGAAGCTATTCGTTCAAAGGAGCACAAAGAAAAGCTGCTCTCTCATGTTATCCATATCCAGCCACTGTGCAAACATACCTCCGAAGAACAGAGGTTGCCTGTCACAGGGCACAAGGGCTATTGCCAGGAGACGGCTGAAAGCAGCATTCAGCACTGTACTTGCAAAGCAGAATTATTAGGTGAGAACTTTTAATGTCTTCATTATTGTTTTACTAGCTCACCTTCAGAGAACAGCTTTACTGGCAAGCCTGCCTTGTGATCACTTGTAACATGAATCAACTTTCTTTTTTTCAATTCTTCCTGTAACATGAGCCAGCAGTAAAAGATATAAAGATGTGTTTACCTACATTAGTTTCCGCTGTATCTTAAAAAATCTGAAAGGGGAAAAACAACCCTTCCTGCTCTATGTTAGGTGGCATTAAATGTCATTAAATATCATAGAAGGTCAATTAGCATCCTGACCTTTGAAGTTATCAGGTAAATAAAACTTGAAAATGTTTAAAATGTATCAAACTGAAGCATATGACTTTGAAGTGAACAAGCACAGTAATTCATGTGAGTTTTACTTTCCACTCTCTACAGTCTGCCACTTTCCTTTTAATACACAGCTTTCATGAAACACCTCTTTGCAGAGTATGTATCCATTAGTTTTCATCCAGACTGAAACTTCACTGTCCTTCTGTTTGCACATTAAATACAAGATCAGCCTGCATAAACCCGCAAAAAGTCACAATGTGCCATGGCTTCCCTAAGCAGAAATGTTTTACTGTGCTCTATGGAGTAAGTCTCTTGATCTGCTGTTTATTATCCTGTCTAAAGGCTTAATACCTAACTCTTCAATGAAGTGTTTTTCTTGGTAAGTCTTGAACACTTCACAGCAAAAAAGACATCGTTGTTCACACAGAGAAACTGAGGAACAGAGAGAGGACGTCAGAAGATCTCCAGCACAAGAGCTCTCTGGGTTCAGCTCAGCCCTCTCTTCTCGACAGGTGCTGTCTGTCTTCATGGCATTCTTCACATTAATCACTGTTCCTGAATAATAGCACTCTCCTGTGTCAAAGACCTCCTGGAGAGATTAATTATCAGTGGTAAAACACTGTGTGATCCTCAGATGAAAATTAGTGCAGAAGATAAAGTAGAGAAGTTTTGATTCCTGTGAGGATTCTTATGTAAATCTGTGAAGTTAATTATAGTTGGTGTCTGACAGAAAAGATAAAATGAGGCTGGAATGCAAAACAGTGAATGGCTTCTAAAGCAAACTGTCCCTATAAATTATTATAAGAAACCTGTGTTTGGAAAGGAGAAGCAGACAGCAGCATAAGGCTTTCCTGGTAATGTTATTAGAATACCATTTTATCTCTTATCATTTGAACTGATCTTGGAGTGTCACCTCCTGCAACCACCTCTCCTTCCCCTGCCCTGGCCACTCCGCCAACCTGATTAAGTCCAGTAACCTTTGGACTGGGTCCTTAGATGAATAGTATTCCAAGACCCTGTTATTTTTTCTATATTAATGCATTAAAATACATAGAAATTGACAAGGGGCTTCCTCAGAAGATATTCCCTGCCTGAGCCCTGAGGGCACTGCCAGCCCTTACTGGCCCTGAGGCCCTGCCCATGGGCTGTCCCAGCCATGGCACCAGCTGATCCCAATGCAGACCCCTGCCCACAGGCTGACATCCTGCCATTGCCTCGACTTATACGCTCAAATTATATTTTTGTGAAGCTTTTCTTCAGTACCAACAATATGAACAACTTAAGTTTGGCTGTCCTTTGATTTTGTCCTCTGGATAAATCTTAATTCTTGATCGGTGTGTTGAGTGCTGAAGGAGGCTGTCTGACCTGAGCCCTGCTGCTGCAAGGATACTACCAGCAGGGATCAAAACATTCCTCATCAGAGTGAGTCATCAGAAATAGTTTTGTAACACCGAAGAGTTGTTGGCCAAACAAGCTCCTTTTTTACAGGTACTGACATGAAGGAACTAATGATACAGGAAGCAGCTACTGAGGTCCTAACGCTGTAAAGAGAAAGTGATGAAACCATCTTGTGAAGGAAGGGTCTGGAAAACTTCCAGGTGTAATATTTTTTTGAAGTTAGGGGAAAAAAAAAATAGAAAGAGGAATCTAATCAAAAGAGATTCTGGAATTCAAACAAGATGATTCAGATTATTTCAATTGCCTGAGAACCTAAGCGAAACAGCAGACTGAAACAGTTACTTCACATCTGCCCTTCTCTTGGACAATACCAACGTTTGCCTTTCCTGTTGTGTGTCTGCTCTGTTATCAAAAAAGTGGGAAAAGATGAGGCATTCTTTTGAGATGGAAAGGGAGAAATAGAAGACAGCTACAGAAATTTTAAGAAGAGAAAAAAAAAAAAGCCTGAAAATCCCCAGTAGAAATTATTCAATGCATTTTTTTTATTATTTCTAATGATAAATCAAGTAATAAAATAAACACACCAACACAGAATGACTGATTAGGAATAAGACAGGAATCTACATTGAAATCTCTTTGGTTGTGTAAATATAAACTTTGACAGATGGGCAGATTGTATATGGACATCTGTGCAGCATGGTAAATGATATTCCAATAAACCAAAAGATTGCTTGGACTTCCATCCCAACTTCCTCTGATAATAACATCAAATGACCGCAAGGACTAAGATTTTGTGGAGCAGAATTTTAAATGCTTATTACCATTTCTGAGACTGCACCTAGACATTTTAAGAATCTAATTTGGGAGTATAACAGATGGTTAAATAGCTGAACAGCCCAGATTTCATCCACAAAATGGTGGGCCTAAAAACAAAAACACATTAGAGACTCAGAGAATATTTAGCTCAATAGGCACTGCAGTCACTTCAGGGAACTCTGGAGATAAATGACAACAGAAATAAATTAGTTAAGCTTCTTCACAGAAAAAACAGACTGAAAGAAATTGATTTTCCACATATAGAAATGGCCTTTTTTTGGACCAGCTTTCATAATAGAAACAGCTGGAAATACACTGATGAAAATGAAAATGAAAGAAATTTTAGTGGGAAGACAACAGCTTTGTTCCTTTGAGGTTTTTTATTTGGTTGGGTTTTTTGGTTTGTGGTTTTTGGTTTTTTGTTTGTTTGGTTGGCTTTGTTTGTTTTTGTTTTTAAACCTCAATAAAGTTATGAAGAGATTTAACTATGAGGGAGGTATTATCTCAGAGTTATCCCTGTTATTACTGCTTTGGGCTAGTATTCTATTTCTTGGCATCACTCTTAGCCTTTCTTCTGGGAGTATCCCTGTTTTTACATAGAACTAAAATTATTTTAATAGTGTTTTTTGTTGGGTGGTCTACAACGATTCATAACAAAGAATCTGAGAAAAAGCTTATAAGCTCCTGCCTGACAACACAGAACAGTCCTTATCTACAAATGAGAAAATGCTAAGCTAAGAAAGCAAGCCCTCCAGATGGATATACAGTTGTATCACAAAAGGACCTGTTTTAATTATGTTTATACTAGCTGCTCAAACACAATGAACTATACTAACAGCAGGACTTTTGCTGGCGCTGCCAGCCTTATTTGGGATATAATTCCTTCATCTCAAACCAACACATGTAGCTGTGCCAATAAAAATCTGAAGTGTAGGCCTGGCCTACATAGCTAACAGTAGACTTCTCTGTAGCAGCCAGACAGAGGAGAATAGACTCCATAAATCCAAGCACCAAAACATAGTAGCTTAAACTTCAAAGTTACTACATTTATTTTTACAGGCATGATTCTTCCAGGTAGGATATTCGCTTTCACTAATGCCCATACTTTCTATGAGCCTTTTCAATATCATGTGTGGAAGGCTGGTGATACAAAATCCATTGTTTGTCCACTTGCTCTGCTATGGAGACTGTTAGGGTTGCTGTTTGCCACAGAGATACCGAGCCAGCTTTTAGTAAATTCCCTTGAATATAAGACACGTCCTGCTGAAGCATCATGGAGCTGAAGTCATTTTACTCCACCAAGGCAGTCCCCTGGAAAGTCATGCCCTCAGGCACATGCCCATTTAATGTTCACAGATTTTTGCCCATGTTAGTTTTCAAAAAATGTGACCAAAATAATCTAGTCACTAAAACAGAGAAAGCAGCATCTTTTGACTATAGTTGAATTTGTGACCTAAATGTTAAGTGGATCCATCACCCTCTAGCTGTAGCTGACTGATTGATCACAAGGGTCCAAGGTCACACAATTGTTGAGGAGGATTTATGAGGAGCAAGGCTGGATTCTGCAGGTGGATGTTACCTGTTCATCGTTAAGACTGTAGTCAGAATTTTCTGACAAATGGCATCACTCTGTAATTTTTAATCTCCGAAAGTAGGCTCAGTCCTGCACTGGATCCATATGAACACAGCTTGTGGCCATTAAAATGATGCACATTTAAATAAGGCAGCATGAATATTGCTAAATATGAGAGCAGCAAATTAACTTCTCAGGCACTTAATATGCATAGTTTAGTATTAAAAATGAGGCTAAGATTCGTGACAAAATGTATTTATATGTGTACATACATGTATGTGGACATACATCTTAAATACATACATGCACATGTCTGTTAGATAAAAGCTTTTGTTATTAATATGATTAAATGAATGGGCTTTGAGTGCATTGCTAGCAGTCATATGGGTGGGATGAGATTACCTGTGTTACAAATAAATTAGAAGCCACTAACTTAGAAATGTGAGCTAGATAGAAAGGAAATATAAGTTGATTTTACATTATTTAAAATCAAGAACAAAAATTATTTCTAAAGTGTAATTAAATAAGAATTGTTTTGTGAATACAACGAGCTTAAAATATGAAGCTGGCAGAGACTGAGGAAGAAGTAACTCAAAAATGAGAACAAAAATTTTCTGTAAAGGAATAGTATGTTACCAAAATCCTTCATGAGACCCAATTTATGTTCTTTTTAGCTGAAATGGTAAGTTATTCTTTGCTTAGATCATTCCTGATTATTATAAAATCATGAAACATATTTCCCCTGTAATGACAAACTAGTATGTATTCTCCGAGGTATGTGATCCAGAACATACCCCTTTATTCAGGAAGCAATTATGTTTGTTTAAAGAATATTACTCATGTAAGAAAAGTTGTGGGAGAACTTACAGGTTTACACCTCAGAGTGGACACTTTGGACAAAATCTCAATGAGTGGTTACTATTTCTTTGATGTAATACCCTCATGATCTGTATTTCCTGATGAGGTTACTGTATTTTTTTTTTTTCCTGTCATGGCCCTTTCATTCCATAAACAACAATTGCCATTGTTGGGGTATAAAATGAGTATGCTTTACAATCTGTAATTAAGATCTAAATTCCAGTCTATAGACCACAGCATATGGACCTGATTATTGGCTCCATGTTTTTTGCTAAGCCACTTCTGTTTATAGCTTGAATTCACAGGAAATGAAAAGGTTTCTCTCACTTATTCATACAAGAACACATTTAAATAATTACCAGCAAATAAGATGTGCTAATAAAGCAAGAGTGGCAGTATTGCTTTAGGTCTGGGCAGCACGGTCTCATCAAACATGAAAGAAAATCTTCTAGGTCTATGGTGTTTGCTTTGCTGTGGACAAACAACAGCTGTTCAAAGGTAGCTGCCATTCTTTATGATGTGATTAGCCCTGCATATATAAAATAAAACATATTATTTTCTGTATTTTGCTTCAGAGTGAATGCAGAGGAAGCTGATGTGTGCTGTAAAATTACAGGCAGAGCAAAAGAGTTGGGACCTCTGATGAAGCAGTACTGTATGTCTGCACATCTAATGAAATTCAGATTTTCATCTTTGTGTCACAAGGAAGAGGAGCTTAGACCACACGGTGGACTGTTCAGCCAAAGCCCCTCTCTGTCCCTGTATGGTTCAAGAAGCTGTCAGCCCTTTTCAGCCATTTGGTCTGAGAGTCTCAGGCTTAATGACAGTGATGTTACATGAGAGCTGTACAAGTAGATAGGCTCAAACAAGAGACCTATATGACTGTTCCTGCTGAAACCCTTCTTTCAGCCTTCTGTCAGCCTTCTTTCTGTTACCATTGTGCTCAGGAAACAAAATGGTCTGTACGATCTTTGTGAATAGAATATATAGCTGGCTCATATACCAAACCAATACCTGGTTTGGTATATAATCAATATATCAATTGATATTATTGGTATATAATCAATTTATCAATATTAAATATATCAATTTCTGCTCCTTGCAGACGGTAACCTGCAAGGTAGAGTTGCAGTTTTGATGTGATATAGATTCTGATCTGGGAGGCTTTGTTGAGACTGTTCTCAGTGTGAAGCGTATGCCCCTGGTTCCTCCACCACTGATGTTTTAAGACCTGTGACATAAGAAAGGACTTCACTTTAATTTGCTAATCTTAGTGCCTACTCTGGCCTTCATTTTCATTTAATCTGGATCACTGTTACCCTTTGAAAATATATTGCTGTGGTTTAGCTTTTTAAATAATTTTTTCAGGAATTAAAAACCACACTGATGACAGGCAAAGCTTATACAATGGAAGTGGGACTGTTATATTTTCATAACCCATTCAAGCCCTTTCTTTCAACTGAGATGGCCTATTTGCCTTCAAGAGATATTTTACTACAGATCAGATTTTATACAGTATTTTCCCATAGCATTCATAGATGTCAGCCATCTGTGGAAATGAAGAAAGACTCTGATCAAAACAATCTGAATCTCTCTCCTCCTAACCATGAGGCAAAATGCCAAATAAAGGCATATTTTTATTGATTTTTTAAATCTTGAAATAGTTATGACATGTATTTATTTATTACCCTCAATGGGATGGAAAGGGATTGACAATCTCTGATGCAAATGAGGGAAAAATACATACTGAAAACAGGCAGTTTGGGCGCTGTGCCCAGGCTTGCAATGTGGCAGCAACATCTGAAAAGTGAACCCAAGAAGCTGAGTAACCACAGTTGTTGTTAGCTGTTTCCAAGCTCTGATATTGCAACAGTCCTGCTGTTGCTAGTGTTTCAACCAGTTCAGGTATGTCTATTTATCAAACTGCAATCACCCCCTTGGATGATAGCGCTGACATGACTACAGATGATAGCAGCCCTGGTATTGGGAGCAAAATAGTTTTGGCGCCCAGCAACAAGAGAATTCATTGTCTGATACACCCCTGCTGATACTGCGAGGGCTTCAGCATGTACACACAGACCTCACACAGAACGACAGTGAGGACTGGAACTTGATGGACCAGTATAAGAAAAACAGGACCGTGTTTTTCATCTCTCCCATTCTGTCTTTTAACTCCAGTGAAAACTACATTATACATAAAACTAAGTCACATAGTGTCTCAAATCCAAACAGGTCTGTAATTTTCTCCCCATAAAGTGCCTAGCTAATTAACCAAGAATACAATTAGTTTTGAGTCAACATTAGTTTTGAGTAAGACTTAGCTCAACAGTGGTACTTGATTTACTGGCTACCAATAAATGCTGTTCCCTTTACCTGCATAGCTGATGGAGTAAACTTAATGCATCTTAAACATCATCAACCTTTGCGCGGTCTTCATTACTGACTAAACATGTGATCTTTGGGTTAATTTTAAAACCGTGGACATATAGATTATATCTATACTGGGAAACTGAGAAGCATTTCTGAGAAGTCAGGTCTGAGTGAGAGCCTCAGCTGCTTTCCAGATCCATCTAGGAGCGAGCTCTCAGGTTGCACTGCTTCCCCACTGCGAGTATGCACACAGGTGTGCAGCCCAAACAGGACCTGCAGTATGTTTCAAAACTGGGGTGTATGGCCCAAATGGGACCTGAAGTACATTTCAAACAGGTACATGATCTCAGTTACTGGGGAACTAGGACCTAAATTGTGTTTTACCACACTCTAAGTGGGCAGTATAGATACAGCCAAAGCTGAATTACCACAGATCAGCCGAGCTGCAGTAGCCGACATGGGATATTAGTGTGAACTTCATTGAAGGATGTTGCTATGAAGTTTCTTTCATTTGGGTTTGGCTAAAAGCTACTCAGACAATTAGTTGTTGCAGCTCAATTTATATGTAACCTGCCTAAGTGTGGAAATAACAAAATCCAGAGTGTAGATAAAAGTATGGAAGACTTCAGTGAGCATGCAAGTTTCTGAACTGTATCAGGTCTCACTTTCCTTGGTTATGCCACATGCTTCTGTTGAGATGTGTCCATCAAGGTAGTCTAGCCAACTAACTGTAAGACTGCCAGACATGAAGGAAATGCTAGGTGGTAAGAGGAGTGATGTGATCTCGCCTGGCCATGGTGGAACAGTAGTTGCTAGAAGTTATCAGAGATGGTCACAGCTTAGATAAGAATTAAGGCTGCATATAAAAAGGTGAATCATGTCATAGATGTTCTTATCATAAGGACTTAGACCAGCTTTTCACCAGCATGCCTAAGCCTTTCTCATCACGTCTTAATTAGGACTGACAAGTGGTTCCTATAAATGTCCCCTGAAACGTGGCAAATACTTAGATGATAAAATTCAGTGTCTGTTGCCATAGACTTAAAATAACTCATTTTGCTTTTCAAAGTGGATTAGTTTCCACAGTAATAAGACTGTGCCCCAAACCCACAGCAGCTTTCAGCAATGACTTCTTTCCCAAAGGAGGACCTGAACTGGCTCTAAATTAGCAGATGTATAAAGCAAGAATGGTTAGGCTGACTGTCCTTGTAATTAAAGTGATAGAGGATATGGAAATTGGCTTGCCCCTGCTCAGATTGTTTGAGCAGAAATATTCAACACAAGAGTTGTCCAGAACAAGAAAGTCTGCATGCCAGTGATTAGAGACTGTGTTGAATCATCGCAGACCAGCACAGTCTTACTGCTCTGCTTGTTTCTATGCCATTTTACTTGCCGAAAACCTCTAAGTAATTCCTCATTTGTTAAAATTTATCTATGGTGCTAATTTAAGGCAAGGTTTTTTTCACTGCCCATCACTGCAAGATCTCTTAGTGACTCCACCTAAATCAGAGGTGGTGGGACGATGAGCAGCAGCAGACATTTTGCAACTAGTGGTTAATAATTGATCTCTTCCTGCAGTCAAACACTGCACTACAAATTTTTGAAGTAAAGTTAATATTAAAAAAAAAAAAAAAAGGTTACAAGTACATTACATGGCAGATACACACAAGGATGTGTTTAGTTTGATATCAAAATAAAGTTTTATAGAACGTTTTGCTAAAAGAAAATTATGTTTAAATACAGAAAAATGATTCCATGTGAAAAGATGTTTTCCCAACTGCCATTTGTCAAAAAATATATATACAAAATGTATTAAATTCTTCATTAAAGAATAATAAAAAAAAAAGGTATGCCTGTGCATGGATTTTATATATTCAGGAATATGTTGGCTAAGGTTAATAAATAATTATTTTATAATTATTAAAGCATGAGCACCAATATGAAAGCATGAGCATCTTTAAACTAAATCAGAATTTGTTTTACAATATAACTAATATGTTCTAAAATACCAATAACCAAGAAAAGCTATACAAACATGAAGTTAGTAATGGATTAAAGATATCTTTGGAAACTTTAAGTTCCTCTGGAAGCTGCCATTTTACAGCTTCCACTTATAAAGTTTATACTCAAGTCCAAGCTTGCGAATAATTTTAGGAGAGCAACACTAAAGAGAAAATAAGCAATTATAACAAACAAACTCCAACTATCATGGCTAATATAAGCGATCATCTAAAAGATATATATCTCTCTAGAAAGTGCAGAGTACTTATCTAAACACTCTTGAATGATTCTCATGAAACAGTAGCAACAAAAATAATGTCAGCAAGCATTTCAAAATAAGCAAGCATATTTTTTTAGGGGTTTAAGGTTTAGGTTTGTTTTTTTTTTTTTTCCAATTTTAATAATCACGCCCTAGAAATAAGACAAGGCAAAGGTCACTTACCTCTTACATGGATTAGAAGAAAGCCAAGGCACAAAAGAAGAATACTTCTGAATTTCCCCATGGTCTTCTAGCAGTGCCTTGACTGCACTGGTTGTTTTTTTCCAAGCAATGATTACAGATGTTGCAACTGCAGTGCGGAGGTTTGAGGGAGACACTTGGAATCAGTGGCTCTGTCCAAAGAGTTCTCTCACCATCACATTCAAGCACCACAGAAGAGAGAGGAGTCTGTAAAAACGTCTTCTAATACAAGACAAGTAACAAAAGTAAACAACCCTGCTAGTGCCAAGCCATAAGCAGCACCATAGGTGCCACCTGCCCTCTAAGAAACCTATTTATCGCCCAGGCAGGGAGCATGGAGAGCTGGGGAACCAGCAGCAGCACCCAATGGGGAGGGAGCCAGAGCGCTCTGAGTCCACCTCCTCCCCGGAGGGAAAGCCAACCTGTTTGACATCTTCACCTTCAAAGCAGGGTGTGGTGCTATGGAGCTCAAGTAGCTTGCGAGAGAAGACCTGTCTTCTCTGAAGCATACTTGAAAAAAATCTCTCAGATATACTCTGTCCTCAAAGCGCTGCTTCCCTGCTTGGTTTTTGACTGAGCAATAACTGCTGATAAAGGCAATCCTGTCAGAGTCCTAACTGCTAACTCAAACTGCTGCGTTAGGTAAGTGGAGGCCAAGAATCTGCCTTGCAGAGACTGGGGAATTGTCTGCAGAGGGATGACAAAGACCCCTAACTTACGAGTTTCAACTGTGATGTTGGAATACTGAACTGAAGAATGCTCAGTTCCCCGGCAGATGCATATCTTCACAAGGTAAATGTTGTCTGTCATGATTTTTTCATTAATCTAGATGTATTTTAAAATATAAATATCCATGCATATACTATATGGAGAGAGATCTCACCTAATGCCGAGTATGATAACACAAAGCTATAGAAAATGAACAAAAATCACAAATGCATCCATCCATGAACATTAAAATCATTGATGCGATTTAAATCCAGTTTTGTCATAGCCTCTTTCTAGTAAACATGTATGCCAGTGCGGTTGTCTCTCAAACTAGACTGACACTGTCACACTGGCGCCCAGTGCCAGTAAGGAGATGGGTGTGTGTCCTCCCTTTTGCTGGGGGGTAAGCTGCAGGAGGTTGTGTCACGCTGTTTTGACTAGGGCAGCAAATACACTCAGAACTCTGCTACCATAAATGGCCGACATGTATGCTTGTGTTGTTGCTGCGTGATTCAGTCTGATGTGGGGCACAGGCTGGCCCCAAGCGCGTTTCTGTCAAGTTACCTAGAATACGCTACAGTATGTGCACGGAATTCATGCTTTTATGCTAACTACAAAAAACTGACGCAACAACATAAACTGGACTGATAAAACCCAGTGATATTGAATCTTCAAGAAGCTTGATGTTTAGGTACGTCAGCTCTACCTCCCCCAGCCCCTGCCAGATTTGAACCAGTAAAATGGTTTCTAAAGGCCTGGTTTATCGTATCACATGGCTTAACTATTTTTAAGCTAGTAATAGAAGCTCCAAAACTCAATTTATGTATCATCATCCCCCTTGTCAGAGCCAGTTGCTCAATCTCAGAAGAGTTAAGGATATTTAGGTTTAAGAGTTGACTTTGTCAGCCAGTTAAAACAAGAATTATATCATGACACAAGAAATCCCATAAATCCACTGTTTATTTTTTTTCCAGAACAACAAAAGCAGGCTCACATGTGCTAATCTTCATATCAGTAATGAATTTGCCTGAAGGAACAGGAAAATTAGCAAGGCTATGTACTAATCCCAGGCAAGTCCAAGCAGCTCACAAACATTCAGCAGCTTTACTTCAAAAGTTGTTTTTGTAAGTGAAGTCTTCCCAAAATGCATTCTCTTGCTTGTCTGCTTGTACTAGTTCATTAGGATATTGAACATTCTCAGCTTAATTTTGGAGATAATGCACGCTTTGTCTAGTTCTTCTGAAGTCAGCTACTGCTCTATCTAGCTAAATATAAGCAATATGAAGCAGGCACAAGAAGGAACGGACCTAGCACTGGAGTCACAACGTCTCGAATACTTGCCCCACTTCTGTTATGGGGCATTGCAGGAACGTTTTAATCTCAGCACTCTCTGTCAAAGATGTGCAACTCTTGCCCAAGAAATCAAATAAACAATAATATATATTAAAACCAAATACAAGGCCTTACACCTGACTGACCATAAATCACAGTTTTATCACTTTCAGAAATCACTGACCCAGCTTTTTCTATGTAAAGGGAAAACAAAGTTCTGCCTAATACTCACCTGACAAGGTGGACAACTTACCTAGTATCTTTTTACTTGCTCTTTCAAGAAAAACCCATATATTTAAGAAATAGCAAATGGGTGGAGAAACAGAGCCAGTATGTCTGTCTGTTCTGTACACCATGTACTTTTAGCCCACCAGGCCTCTTTTAGATGAGACAAGCTAAAAGAGAAGAAGAGGGCAGTCTCAACTCACCACAGTTTCAGCCACATCTTTCCTGTGGGCAGAGGTTAGACATTGCTCTCTTTGGCATGGGTGACCTGCTGTATGAGTCTATCAGAGACGAAAGAATCAAATTACACACTAGATCTCCTGGGGAAGGCCACTAATATCCTACAGCATTCATCCTTGGTCATAAAAATAGAAGCATTTTAATTAAAATATTGAAATATCTGGTAATATTAAAAATATATAAGCCAAATACACAAGTGAATCACTGATATATTTCTTGGCAATGGAAGAATACAATTACTGCAGGCTAGATAAAACTTCAATGGTTTTTCACAGATGGAGGAACATGCATTTTAGTATTTTATTCTTATAGTACTCCAAATGCAGGGGTTTGAAAAAACTGTATTTTTGCCCCATTGAAGTCCTTTTCCTATTTCTAATAATCTCTTCACTTTCTTTCAAATGTGTCTTTTACATCTGTGTAACAGAAAAGAGCAAAGAGAAAATAATCTTTTCTGTTCATGAAAAGGTTAAGGTTTGTTTCATAATCTTCTCAAGTGAAAAACAGAGAGTATAGAACATTTTAGATAGTGGTCTAAAATGACTAGTGAGAAAACCATCGAAATGCACAATTGGGAGTGTAATTCAGCCCAAGGTACACTGAAAGCTGAGCGCACTAAAAAGTTTTCCTCAGCATTCAAAATTCGGCAGATACTGAAATGAGCATGAATAGGAGCTACAGTAAAAAGCTGCCGAATTTTACATTTAAGTATTGCCTGATTGATGAATTTGTTTGGGTAAGTTTGGATAAGTATTTGAAATAGACATCACGTTTGAAAACTGTCAAAATATTTTTCAAGCAATCCTTTCACTGAGAGTTAGGATGAACTACACTGCCACTTCAGCTCCCCTGCAGAAGCTAAAGTGACATGATATTCTGCAAGAAGATCCTGCTTTCTTTTTTCCCTCCTATAACTGAAGGTAACTCCTCCTCCTCAAAGGAGGTAGACTGGAGAAAAAACAACCGAAGCAGGTGTGCCACAGGACCAGGTTGGAGCTCTCTGTAGCCATCTATTTAAACCCAGCTTAATAGTGAAGGTACCTCACCAGGAGCAAACTTGCAGTTTCAGCCCAGAAAGGACAGTAACTTTTCATCTGACTTCAGTCTGGCTGAAACCTGTAACTAGAACCTTAACCCCCAAACTGGGATCTGAAATTCACTGACAGCCCATAAGGCCACGATGGGCAGCAGCTGATCGTGGGAGATAATCATAAAAATAGGGTGAAGAATAATTGTTAACTGATAATGCTCCCCAATGAATGTGAGAAATAATGAATTCAGATATCTTGCATCGTGCTCTTACACAATGCAAGAGCAGTTGAGCTAGGAAGACACAAGATCAAAGTCTCAATGGGTAGCGAGGCAAATAGCAATGTAGTAATACCCTGATAACTGAAAATTAAGTGTACTGCTACATTTTATCCACAGATAAGTAACAAAACCCCATAAACTGGCAGTTTCTTGCTCACCACACAAGAAGAGCCTGAAATGTCAAGCCTTCTCTTTAATTTTTTCTTCCTAGGTGACAGCAGCCAGTCTTTCCTCCTTCTCTCACAACACGAGCCCGTGAAGCCATAAATGGACAAAGCCAGAAGAGATGAAAGCTGCTGAAATCAGTATTACAAGAGCCACTCCCTCCAAACATCTTTAGGTTTGCCTGCTTTGTGGGGTATAGCTGTGCCCAAATTTCATGCAGCAATCTATGCCTGTTTAGACTGAAAAAAAATCAGTAAGTTTGCTACTAGTCGCTTGGCAACCCTTGCACTGCCATCTCATTTAGTTATGGTCCTCATATCAGAAGGTGAGACAATGACACATGGCCCTGCAAAAGCATCTAGTCCTAAAGGCTGAGATGACGGATGAGGAACACTTAATGCAGACACCCTTAAGTTTGCCAATACTAAGCCTTCTATTGCTGTGCATATTTTCAGTAGACATGCCTGTCCTTCACACAGATAGAGGTCTTCTCTGCACTTTGCACTGGTAAGCACCCTGTGAAAACAGCTCACAAATTTGTGGCTATTGGCCAAATTTCTCCTAAAACAATTAAAACGTCTGTAGGAAGTACACCTGTATTGCTGATGGAGCAGGAAGAGAAAGTTTCCCTTTGAAGGCTGCTTCTCTGCTAGAGCACCAAAATTCTTGTATTTCTAGAGCTAATAAGAAGGAAAATACATAAACACTTTTATTTTTTTAAATTTATTTTTAGAAAAAAATCACAATATTGATAGGAGGTTTTAATAAGTAATTTTTAGGCTTGCAAAAGCTGAAGGATTCAAAAGTCTGGTTAGCTAAAAGCTAGTTTGAGCTTCCCCCACCACTTTATCCCTCTAACAATCACTCGCTTATTTCTGTTTTCTCTGCATTTGGCATTGATATGAGATACCTGTTTATACATGCAGGTAAGCAGTACATTTCATTTCTTTGTATTTACATATATCAAATGTTTATATAAAAATCACTTCTCCACCCTCAAACACACTTAGAGGTTTTAGCATTTTTATACTAAAAAAACAGAAGTGGGGCAAAAAGAGGTTTACAAATTAATTCCATAACAAAATACTAAATCTGTGAAAAGCTTTGTTGCAAGCTAAGAAACATGTACAAGAAATTCTTAAATGAATTATCCTTGGTATACATTCATATTTGAATGCACAGTATATTTACATGTTTATCCAAATTCATAATGACTTCTAAGATGTTCCATGAAATGTCATCTTCCTGTAGAATTTTGTCAGGTGGCTGAAGCACATTACTAAGACACGTACTGTAAAACTGCATGAAAATTGGAAACAATTAGAATGAAAGCCAACAGAACTGGTCAGACTATTCCTTCCAGACAAAACTAGTTATTATTCCAGACACAGTCCTTTAACTGCTGAAGTTAAATGAGTTGCAGTTTTTCATGTTTCCACAGATCCTGGAAACCTTCCTGTGGCTTTCAAGAGCCACAGCAAAGCTCACAAGTGTTTTCAGTTGAGGATGCAATCATAGGTCCTCATCCCGGTGGCAATCCTTCACAAGTCCAAAAGCATTCTTCACACATATGCTATTTATACTGGTTCAATGGACGCTTGTGGTGTGAGGCTGGGTTGTTCTGGTCAATCTTGCTATTATGTTCTTTTAAACTGTAGTGCTGTTTCTGTCTTTTAAGTGCGTATGATAAGCCTTCTGAATTCAACATTGTTTTCTATTAAGTTTTTGATTATGAAAGCCTGAAGATGTTAATCCCCATGCCCCAATACTTCATCCACAACTGTTTAGACAACTGCCAAAAATCAATCTCACCAGACGCACAAAATCCAATTATGGTTCTGATGTGCAAACCAGGCTTTTCCACATCTGACCAGCTCAGTACTTGCTAAATAGGAAGAGCCAGAAAAGATGCCTTCATATCTTAATGCACCCTTGTCTAAGTGCATTCTGAATCTGTACCAGACAGATTAAAAAAAAAAAATAAATGCAAAAACAAAATTCTGATTTTTTGTCTCTTGGATGCTCAAGAACAAGAATCTCTTCCCTGGTGGCTGACCCAGGCAGCTACACAGATCGTATTGGCAGCACCCACACCCAGATCCATTACACCCACACAGTGAGCCGTCTGCTTTCAGGTGCCCACAACATATATCAAGTTGTTTGGTTGGTACACTCACTGCGTACAGGATATTAAAAAAATGTTTATACTGCCTGAAAGCAACGACATAACAAAACATTAATTGCTTATTGGTTTTGGAGAGGTAAGGAAAAGTTAAACATACTGAATGCACTTGAGATACACCCATTTGTCACAGGACTAAAGGAAAGAATGTAAAGGCACAACATACTTCTACACTCCTGTCATTAAGGCCATATATTGGTGTGCAACAACGCTTCACAGGGCTAACCATACAGAAGTATGTATTCAGGTCTAAGTCACACTCCCAGAGGTGTTTCAAACAAGAATTGTTTTCTCATGCAACTTCAGACTCTGTTGTTTATATTATGGGTTTTTTGTTTCTTTTTTTTTTTTTTTCAGGCAGAATGCAGGCTCTCTATCCAGTTTCAATGATCTGTTCTTCATCATGTTATCTTTAATTTAGTTCTCCAGAAGTGTGCGCTGAACTAAAAAGTGAAAAACTCAAGATTAGTACACTAAGTTAATATACATTGCAAGTTATGTCTTACTATGTAAAAGTATATGTGGACACCAGACTTTTTCAGTAGGCATTTGAAACTGTAGGATAAATTCAGGTAAGCAGAGGCTTGATTCTGCGAAGCCAGTACTGTCCATATCAAGGGATATTACATCCCAGATTTCTCACTCAAATCAATACATCCTACTAGATCCATGTAGCTATCTACACTTGCAGTATAAACCAACATGCAGTTCCTGACTTGCAGTTTTGCAGATGCAGAATTGAAATGGAGTACAGTCTGCATAACTGACAGAAAAAGTAGGTTATTGAAACAAAGTGCTAGCCTAGGTTATCATTAAATTCAATTCTTTACTTTCTCTAAGCTCTTGTATTTCAAAGACTCCTCAAGGTAATAAAACAATCCATTCAAAGAATAAAACACTAGGGAAGAGTGGCCATGTTATCAGAACTGAAACAACTCAGTTTTAAGTTAGTTGTCATGGTAGTTACAAAAACTAGAAACAAAACAAAACGGCAGAAGTATTCTTCTCCATTATGCTAGATATCAATAAAGTGCATTTAATAGGATCCCCACCAAAAAGTTGATCTTCTATCTAGGTTCTTCTCTTACCAGGTGGCTCAGATTGTGCTCCCCGATGGCTTTCCATATTCACATTCTCTTCATCTGCTGGGAAACAGACAGATATTTAGCATTCAAATTTTCTTATCTTTGAAGCTGTTAATAGAGATAATTTGATAGAAGAAACAGCACTGAAGAAACTGGGCTACTGAAAGTAGTTGAGCTGCCCCTGTGTTTCCCGCATGTTAATTTTAACATGCATGATAGTTGTTACTCAGTTTCCAAACTTCCCAAATTACAAAACATCAGTGCCAGGCTGGATGGCTGCTCTATTATGTCTCTCCACCAACTAGTCATAAGGACTACACAAAACCAAAGCTTCTGCCCCACCTGTCACCCACAATACTCCCAAAGTTCTCTGTTCTGAGTTATATCTTATTTAGGTGGAAAGGAAGCAGATAGCAAGCAACAGATGACTGCAGAAGAAAGAATCATTTGGGGATGAACATCCAGGTAGTTGTCAGAAAACTAATATGTAGGCAAGCATCTTGTGATGGCACAAGGGCAAGATTTACAAAATTAGAAACAACAAAGTATTTATCAGCATGAAAATTGTCTCTAATCCCCAACCTCCGCTCAATTTTCCTTAAAGAAACATTTTCTTGCAGTGTCTCCTGCTTAGTCTTTAGCAGGAAGTGCTTTTATTTTAAGAAATGCAAAGCCTTAAGTCTGTCTGCTTCTCAAAGTCTAAATCTTAGGCAAGGCACTTTTTGGACATTCTGTCTTGGATGACTAGTAAGAGCAATTACCCCTTGTGAACACAAATTCACTATGCTACTAAAACTATCTTATGCTTAAGATCAATTTCTAGCCCCTATATAAACCAAGACTAGTTTAGAATTCTTACCGCTTTGTTTGAAACAGAGTTTCTTCTTCTGGTAAGCAATAAAACTAGATACTGCTCCAATTACAGTAGCAACCACAGCACTTACAATTCCAGCTACTGCTCCCTGAGAAGCTGGGGGGAGAGGAAAAAAAAACCCACTTGTGTACATTTTTCAGAATTAAAACTTGTATTGTCTCAAAGTAAACCCTGTGAACACTTCCAAAAACCAGTAATTTGAATTACATGAAACTGTAGTAATCAACTCTTTCATTGTGAATAATGAAAAGTGAATCTTCTAATTTTATAAGCATTGATTTCTTAGCAATGTCTCTTGTTAAGCATGCATGTTTTAAGCTCCACTAATTAAAAAAGCTACTCTTTCATAGCCAAATCTAAGTTGTATGCACACAATCACTACACCAACATCTCTGAGACATTAACACTTTTTAAAAATTTGCAACATAGCATTTGTAAAGAATTATGAAAGGTTTATCTGGGTTTTTTTGGCAGAGACAGAACATACTGCTTCTGAAATGGAAGGTATGATCTTAAGTTTCAGATACCAGAACCACAGGTGTTACATATTAGATCACATTAACCAGCTTGTGGGCAAGGTTTTACCAAAAGCTCGGATATCCATAGGATCAATAGGAAGCACAACCTTACCATTGCTGTCACTACCATCACCTCCTCCTTTTGGTAAACTGCTATCATATAGTTCTGAATCATCAAAGTTGCCTATAAAAAATGAAAATAATATTATCTTACATGTTTTAAGTTCAGTGAAAAGACACCTCAAGGTACATAATGGCACAGAAATTTTCTCTAGATTGTTCAGCTGAGTTCATGGTGGTTTTAGGCTCAGCATCATAGTCACAACATATTCACATTTCAAAAGTCACCCCAATCTCAAGTCCCTTCAGCTCAGCACTATATAGTTTGTTAGCAGCACTGCTTCCTCTGGACTTCCTGAACAACTGAGAGAAGTCAGTGTCCAAGAGCAGGTAGTACTGCATAAGTCATAGGCTAAGCAAGCAAGAAGCCCTGTACGCTACTTAAATGGAACAGCCCAAGTCTCACTATCCTGTTAAAGCAGAGAAAGGACATGGACAGGAAAGGACTATTTCTTTTCAAAGCTGAAGCTGTGAATGTTTCTTCAGAGTTGGGTTTCTAAGTCACAACCAGTCTTTTGAAACTGTACAACACAGTAGCTAGAGGAAAAACAAGAGTTCAGCATGCCACAGTCCAGTGCTGCAGTACTTGCATGACAATGGGAAGATAAAATTATAATTCTCTCCTCTGATTTATGGCAGGACACTGAACCAGTCCCTCTCTATTTCCATTGGACCCTACCTCATGGCACCTGAGTTCTCCTCCTTCCCTCTGCTGTCAAACTAATCTTTAGTTTATGCAATGCAAGTCTGTTTCAAGCAGAAAAACTAAATGCATTACATCAGGGGATGTTTTAGTTGGGAGGCAAAAGCACTGTACTCAGGCACACAAGACCCAAATTCAAGTATCTGATGCAAAGCAGGCAGGAAAATGAAGAAGAACCAGGGTTTGCATTCCAGGTAAGGACTCTTTACCACCACATTAATGGATAATGACATCAGAGCTGCATCCCTCTGAATCGGTTTTGTTCTCAGTCAGGCAAAGACAGAGAAGACCTCTAAAGCACAACAGGCAGGGAAGGACATGTATTTTAAGCCTACCTTTCAAACACAAAAGAGTTGAATTTTTTTAAAAAGAAAAAACAAACATCAAAACCAAAAAACTCTCCAACCTTTAATTTTGAGCTTTACTTCTAATTTAGATGCTTTAAGAATACCGATCAAAAGTAGTTCCTACTTAGTTTTTAGCATGACTAGCAGGGATTCAGTCTGTAAAGATGAAAGAACTCAATCTACTACACAGGTGCTCCACCCCAGGCAGCCAAGAACAGCATTGCCCCAAGCACGCACTCTGTCTCATCCTTCCTCCTCTCCATACCATTCCACTTTTAAATGAAAGTGACTTGGCAGGTTTGATATGGAATTTCAAGACTGCTGCAAAGATTATTTGTAAGACAATTTTTCCTCAGTGTTTATCCAGTGCAACATCTGACATACACCGCAGTCAGTGAACAAGGAGTAATTATCAGAAGTTTAATTGAGATCGTAAAACCATGTCACAACTCAGGAGTTTGTGCTAGAAGCCTTACCAGTGTCTTTAGGATGTGCAGGCGGACCTGGCTTGGGGTTATATACACACAAAAGAGATACAGGAAACAAAAAGTTAAGATATAAGAAGCAGACTACAATACAGCAACATTGAAAGGGACTAGGAAAGATCAACAAATACTTTTCTACTGTTCAGAAATTCCTGTTAGGTCAGTCTTACCAGTGTCTTTAGGATTTGTTGGCGGACCTGGCTTGCGGTCATCTGTAGACAAACAGAGTTAGAATAAAGTGAGCAAAGTTACTAGTGTGAAGAGACCAAAAGCAGAATGACCTTGAAAGACTATATAACCTAAAAATTGGTATCAAATCTTCCCCATGTCATTTTCCTTTCCTTTCATTAGCTAACGCTGTATTTGCTTGGTTATTTTAGGTAGAACACTGTATTTTAATAAAATTAACAGTGTTTCTGCTACATTAGCCTGTACGTCAGACTCTTGCTATAACTGAACATATACAGAAGAACTCACTGAGTGTTCTGGAGCATTTTAGTTTGCACATCTGATTTCAAATGCTGAACTTCTTTACATTTTTCTACCAGGCACAGATTACTTGGCTGTTTCTGCTTTTAAGACTACCAGATTTTAACCAATAAAAAAGGTTGGTAATTCACTTTAGAAAAAAAAAAATAATAAAAAGGACAAGATAACACACAATAGAACTAGAAATATGGTCCCTACAATGACACTTCATTTAGCTTGCCACAAAACAGGAGAATAAGAGATCTTAGTAATTATCTCTGTACTGTCTGGTCACAGTCTTTGTTGCCCACATCAAATTCACACACCAGCAGTGGTTTTCTAAAACTGTTTTCACCAACAGCTCAACAAATCCAGCAGCCCATTTGTTCTGTATGCTACTTCTTGATGTTGCATGGCCTTGCCTCCTCCCAGATCTAGCACAACTCTGATCAGGTCATCTCAGGCTCTCTGCATACTCAGAGACAGGCACCTTCAGAGTACAGTTCTAAAACCCCAATTTAGGCTTGTCATCCTATAAATGTTCCTCTCTCTTCACCTACCTGAACCATCCAATTCAGTCAGCTGTTTCTCAATTAGCCAACTGTTCTCAAAATGGCCAGCAGCTGGAAACAGACTGCTTTAAGAGAGACAAAACTTCAGAGGACTAAATCAAATAGAGCAGCAAACAGTGCTACTGTCCTACAGCTGTATGCCCTGTGTTAGGAAAGCTGTCTGTACTGCAACAGGTCTAGTGATAGCTATGGTGCATTATCTGCCTAAGTGGACGCATTATTTACTGGCTGAGTGAAAACAATACTGCAATTTCTACTGCTGCCCACAGTGCATAAGCACGTTAGAAATGGTACCTTCCTCCATATTATTTCAAACAGATTAATGTTTCTTTGTGCTACTAAAGTTAGTTCTTGGATAGAAAGAGATTACTTCAGATTTAAAAACTACTTCCATAAGTAATAGTTTATGGAATTAGTGCCATCTAGTGAAGACATATGAAACAAGTAGGACTTGGTTAAGAAATGAGTGAAATACATACAGCTTTTGTGATGCAGACCGTTAAAAATGAAGGTAAATAAACACACCCAGACTGCAATGATTTTTATCTGCAGTCTCTTACCTTAATCAACTCAGTGCCCTTACTACATTTAGGTAATAAAGGATGGATAGACATTGCATGAAGTACCACTGAGCAGTATCTAGGAAAACATGATACACAAAATGCACCCCATAATGTTTTCACCAAGAATATAATGGCATGGTCACAGAAGAGCATCACAGAGTTACCAGGCATTATCTGTCAAACTACAGCACTACATGCTGCTTTTGGTGATCATGGTACATGCCAAGGGCCAGATTGAGGTGAGCATGCTCAAAATACACAGATTGAAAGCCAACAGAAGGATTCTCACAGGGTTTTTAAGCTTGTGAAATCAGAAAGTAAATTTGTGAAAGCACTATCAGAAGACTCCAAAACGCAGAAATCCTTTTGCTGTTAGGGAACTGCTTTATTTTATGGAAATATCACAGCTCTTTAAACTGAAAAACTGAAAAATTCAGGCTCTTGAATTACTATGTACAACTACACTTGACTTCACATTAAAAGGCATTACAAGCCAATTAGATCTCACCAAAATCTGATGGTGGTGGCTTCTGAGATGGAAGAGGCTTCTTCGTAGTTTCTGTCAGGGATGGTTAGAAAAAGAAGTTTAAGTACTATTTAATACACTGTTCAGAAGATACATGAAGGACAACAGTAAGCCTATGTCTATACAGTGAAAAGCACAAGATCAACTCTATACAGCAAGACACTTTCCCCTTTAGAGGAATCCCTGAGCGTTCCCAAAGACAAATTTCAGTTCCTCCAGCAACATTTTGACACACCCATAGCTGAATTATTCCACTGAAGTTTAAACAAACCATATGTGGGGAAGGAATCATACTTGGTCATGCATTGAATACTCAGAAGCAAACAAGTCAAAAGAGCAGCCACTGTATTCCCACCTACCTCCCAAAATTGCAAGAGTGTAATAATTACCTAATGCATCTTCTAAGCTGAAGTCATCAAAATTGCCTGTAAAAGATGAAAGCAACAGTAGAGAACACTGTTTTTTCTTACTCAAAACCAACACTTATTACAGTCATAAACATGTATTTGATCTATCCTGAAGTATATTTTTTGCTTCCTGCATCAGAGTAGAAGAGCATTTTGAGTCAGGGCTGAAGACAGACATTATTCTCTATTTCTCCAGACCACTGTCCACACATCTCTTTAGAAAACAAAGGAACAGCACTAAAAATTTTCTCTATAGAAAGGATCCAAGGGCCAGAACATATATTCCTACAGTCAGTATAATGCACTTAGCACTTTATTCTTGCCACTGCTATTGCATGCTTTTTTAGTGCCATCCACAGCATATTCTTTTCCAGCCTTCTTTCCACCGAACCACAAAATGACCAGGGGCACAGCTGCAATTCACAGGAATTTACAAGATTCAAGTGTGAAGAACAACCTTGGAACACAAAGACCAGTATGAAAGTTACATGATTGGGTAATGGATTTAATACCTTGTCATTAAAAATTAATTTCTATGGGTTTCTAAGACGTATCTTTTCCCCCAACAAAGGTTAACAGTATGAAGGTGGTTAAGTTATTAGCACAGATGATCTTGAGCAGTTTCTTCAACTTCCTAAAAGACAGCTAAACACAGCTGTCACACTATGGGCTCTCCACTCCAGGTTTCATTTTCAGCCCTTAGGAAAAGAACATTCTCTCTTGCTGTATTAGGTCAGTTGCTAGAGCTACTACTGCTTACCCAGCCAACTGCAAACACACTAACTCAAAATATTCATGATACGAACTAGTTTCACAGCATGAATATAGTAGTGTGATCTCAGCAGCAGAAATCTGTAAGAGAAATGGACAGCTAAAACAACTGCTTGGGATATTTTTTTATAGTTCAGCATTCCTCCTTCCACTGAAGCATGGAAAAAAAAAAGCATGAAAGTAGATACCAGCTATTCAACAAAAAGACATCCAGATATACTGCTCCAGCCCCACAGAAGCTGGAAGACTTTTTCTACCTACTGAGCATTAAGCCAGCCAGAGATACCTTAATTCAGAAGATAAACACATAAAGCATTGATGTGTCTGGCTTTTCCTCTAAGAATGTAGCTACAGAAGAGGAATCAGAATAGGCCACTGCCAGTTCTGAAGAGAGGAATAAAAAACAAACATCAAAAATCAACATGACAGACAGACCAAATTAAGACAAGGACAAGTCACGAGTCTAGTACCAGGAATGGCAGATGCTCATACACTTGGTGACATCTTTCAATCTCAACTGAGGTTAAAACTGAAATCTCTTTTGCTTCTCAGAAAACTGCACTAATACGCCTTTTTTTTTTTTTTTTTGGTGGAAAAAATGAAACTAAGATACATTTTAATTTTTTTAATATGGAAGCAAGGAATGACAACTGGAATAAAAAAATAATAATCAAAGGCATGCTTGGAGTTTCCTGTAACACCCTACAAGCTAGTCTTCAGTTTGGCCAACTGAACTGCTACAGGAGAAACTGAAATCTGAAGTCTAAGCAGTGATACCCATATCATACATATGAACAGAGTCCACCTTGCTCACAGCCAAGTCGGGAGGTAGCACTGCCTGGTCTGACAAACCCTTTCATGGTAAAAGAGGCAATTCATGGCTTTATTGTGGTACATGAATGATGTGCCTTTAGAATGGGCTGGATACAGTAGTTAGGTATAGAACCTGGATAGAAAGCACGAAGATATTTCACTTAGTGTTCTTCACTACAGGTGGAAGCCATAAGCTCTTATATACTTAGCTCATGAAAAACTGTTTCACAGAATGCAAAATATTTGCAGGTTGTTTATCTGAAGCTTACATCATCTTGCAATACAATCTTAAAAATCTCAGTAAAATGAGCAGTTGCCAAGACCCAAATCTCAGTTACTTCTGAAGTGACCCCTTTGTTTAGACTGCACCAAGAAACCTCCATGTTAACAGGCAAAAAAGGTCAAAACACTCAAGAGAAATTTAAACACATATTTGCATAGTTGTTTCACAAACTTGAATTCTGGTTGGTTTGTTTTCTCAGGTACATACATCTCTCAGGCTACAGTCCTCCAGGGAGGAATGCCTTTGACAGGACCTCATCAGGTGTTTGCCAGTCTAACACTTAAGAAGGTGGGCAAAAGGACCTGTTGAAGATGCCTGTTCCTCAAAACACCCTGCCACAGCAGCAACCAGAGGATGGACCACCACCATCTGTTAACACCATCTGTCTCAAGGTTAAAGATATATCACCAAGTCAACGAATGTTACACTGATGGGTATATTTCAAGAGCACTATTTCTTTTTAGGAGTGGCAGAGGGAAAAAACAAGCACATATGCTCAGTATTATGCTTTGGTACAGCTGAAGTTTTACCTGGAGCAGAAAAGAGGCTATCTGGAGAGTCTCCCACTGCCACCATGAAACTTAAGTCTGAGGACTCTGAATGGTTCCAGCTGCAGTTATTTTCCCTCAAGAGGAGGAAACCAGCGTAAAAGAGTATGCATTCAGTAAAACTACTGTTTTAAGGGATTTTCACACATGATCTCCATGAAGAAATTTTTTAGGGTGAGACTGCTGACTGCCAATCTCACATAAGACAAGCTTTGAGAGAGCAATAAACAAATCTGAGGGTTAAAGAAAAAAATCATTCTACATTGAAGAATTATTCAATACTCTGCAACAACAGTTCTGTTTTCCAAGTATGCAGCAAGATGTCAGGTTCTTCAAACACAGTAGTTTATCACAATGAAGTAGGAGAAAATATCAAAACCTAGTTTATGAAACTCATTACAATAATCTGCGCTCTGAAGTGCTGGCAGCCTGCTTTCCCAGCAAAGACTGAGTGTTTCTCCACTCTTCATGACAAGCCTTCATTTAAAGCACTTGCTTTTACTCACTTGGCTTTTAGTATGGGTGGGTCCAACTAGAGTTCAATTACTTAGCCTGAAAGGAGAGAGGCTTAGTACCAGGGATTCAACTGGTTCCAGGGAAGAAGCAATCAGACAACAGAGATAAAGCTACAGAACTAGAATAAAGGTAGTAGCAGGATCCAAGAAGGATAAGTCAGCAAGAATATGCTGTAGTCCCTACAGGTTGAAGGAGCACCCAGAGTAAATGAGCTTATGAGAATTTTCATAGCATAAGCAAAGATAACTGCAAATAAAGCAGGTATTATATTATGTATAAAACACAATACAGCAGGTATTTCTACCTCCTAAGGGCACGAGCAAATTCAAGAATGTTTCAGAAGTGTCTACACTATTTTCCTTCCATGTTTGTAGCTCAAATATCAGGATCTCAAGAGACAGATCTTCAGCAGGCTGTCCCCAGTAATCTGCATAGTTTTGTCAGATGGGGGAAAAACACCAGGTAAACAAAGAGCAAACATGAAAAGCTGATGAGCTAGAGGGTATTCAAGAGAGCCAAGTAACTATGCAACTAGGAGTCCTTTGCAAAGGCCCATCACCACTCTCAGATACTTACTGCTGCGGTATTAGTCATATTTACATTCCACTGCAGAAGGCAATACGAGCTTTGGAAAGTTCCCCCATTAGTCACGTGTATGGCGACGCACCAAGAAAGGAGGCTTGTGATGAATCACCACAAACATTCTGACTTGAGCAACAGACTGCTTGAATTTTGTTTTTCTAAAAATCTTTCCCCAGTACCCTGCGCACCACGGGGTGCCACAGAGCCTGAATACTGCAGCTGGTCTTCCAGTTGTAAACCTACAGACCAGGTGACAGTGGTCAGCTTGGCCCCATCCCACTTATGGATGTTACCTGCCATTCTGTCAGTGGCCAACAAACATGAAATCATAGAAAAATACAGTATCTTCAGCTGGAAAGAACCCATAAGGATCATCAAGCCCAACTCCCTGCTCCTTACAGGACTACCTAAAACTAAACCCTATGACTGAAGTATCATCCAGATTCTCCTTGAACTCTGACAGGCTTGGTGCCATGACCACCTCCCTGGGGAGCCTGTTCCAGTGACTAACCAACCTTTCAGTGAAGACCGTTTTCCTATTATTCAGCCTGATCTTCCCCTGACACAGCTTCACTCCATCTCCTTGTGTCCTATCACTGGTCACCAGAAAGAGGAGATCTGCACATCCCCCTCTGCTGCTCCTCTTGAGGAAGCTGTAGACTGTGATGTCACCCCTCAGCCTTCTCTTCTCCAAGCTGAACAAACCAAGTGAACTCACCTCTCCTTGTAAGTCTTGCCTTCGAGGCCTTTCATCATCTTGGTCACTCTCCTCTGGATACCCTCTAGTAGTTTCATCATAGAATCATTTAGGGTGGAAAAGACCTTTAAGATCATTGAGTCCAACCATCTGATGTCCTTATATTGAAGTGCCCAAAACTGCACACAGTCCTCAAGGTGAGGCCTCACCAGTGCAGTGTAGGGTAGGACAATCACCACCCTCGATGAGATAGCTATGCTGTGCTTGATGCACCCCAGGACACGGTTGGCCTGTTTGGCTGCTAGGGCCTACTGTCGACTCATTCTCAACTTGTCATCAACCCACATCCCCACATCTCTTTCTGCAGGGCTGATCTCCAGCCTCTTGTCACCCAATTTGTACACACAACCAGGATTATTCCAACCCCAGTATGGAACTCAGCACCTGCTCTTGTTAAATTTCATACAGTTGGCAATTGCCCAACTTGGGTCTGTCCTGCTGCCTAACCGCTCATTTACATGAAATCTGCAAAAATCTTGAGCTCAAAGAGGCCTCCCATCTCTGTAGAGTTTACACAAGGTTTGGCAGCCCTCTTGCAGGATGAGAATGCTGGTAGCCACAAGGGCATAAACTCTCGGGCAAGTAGTTGAAAAGCAGCTTCTCTAACTTCCAGCAAGGAAACTGGATTCTATATTCCTGAGTCTTGTGCTCCTTCCTTCTGGGGGACTGAAAACACAAGGGGCAGAAATATTCAACACCTAATCGTAACAGAAGCTACAGAAAATACAGGAAGGCCAACACACTGAAACCTGTTCATGAAACTTCACATAACAGCAAAGCCATCACATCCCTTACAACTGCTTTTTGAGCTTACCAGCACTTGATTTCAATCCAGGTTTTGCCCCACCAGCATTAGTTATCTACAACAGAAGACTTCTACTGCTCAGCTCACATTCTGACAGTTATTTTCTAACATGTCCTAAACAGACAAAACCAAGAGTAGCACTTTCATCACAAAAAAACTGGGAGAAAGATGACTTCGCTCTCCACACCTTATTGTAAGAACCGCCTTTCTAAGGTTTTAAATGGAGAGCCCGAAACATGAAAACCACTCACTGCAAGTGGAAGAATGTACTTAAAACTGTACTCCTCCTCTCAGCCCGGGCAGAGGTTTGCAGGCAAGATCCCTCTGAGTCAGGCAATGCAGATGGGATGTTTACTCCCACTGCCAAGCAGCAGTTTATAATTAGCCCTGCCTGGAGTCTCATGAAATTAAATGCCACACAGTTGGTTCCTCCTACAAGTACCCACCTATCGATGCTGCTTTTCAAGTTTAGTTTCTCTGCAGAGCAAGAGAAAACAAAAAGCTTTGCGTAAAGGTCTGTTTAGAAGAATGAAGCCCCTTCCTACCTAAAATAATTAGGGCTCAAACACAAATAACAACTGTAAAATCAGCCAAAAAACAAAGGTAATTTTTTACATCTGGGAAGTGTCTGCTTTCTACATATCTGGAGTATTCACTAACGCATCTGATGGGAATAAAGTCAGCTAAGCCTCTGCTGCAACCAATAAAAAGATTTATTTCCACTTCAAAAAGATGCATGACTATCCTAATAACTATCATATTTAATTTTTGTACAGTGAGTCAAGTGCTACTTCCCTGAAAAGTTACTTTATTTGCACCAATCTTGAAAATACAGTACAGGAAAAGTTAGGTAATTATGTGGTTTTATCTTTTTCTGATCTGACTGCTAGAAAACAGTTTTTAGACTAATCTGTGATTTTAATATTTAAATTATTAACAACTCCTTCCACACAAAAATGGCAATTCAATATTTTAGAAAAGCCAACAAGGTCACATTTTGACTTAAAACTATTTGCTTAAATAACTGTAGTCATGGGAGGGTTTTTTAACAGAACATGGTAAAATAAGCCTTTTACTGGGGAAGAAAAACCCGTATTTTGAAATACAGTTTGGAGGATTTTGCTTGTCAAAGTTTCCCATGCACTGGGAAACTTTTGTTGTCCCTTTCAACCGTAGAAAGTAGAAAAATACAATGGGGCTCTAAACATTAGCTATAAGCAGAGTTTTCCGGGGAGGATTTGATACAGGAATAAGAGGACAGAATGAATAGCTCTAAATCAGCAGAAAGCATACAGAAGAACCAGGTCAACCACAAAGCTAGAGAATTAACATGATGGCAAGAGTCCTGCCAAATGCCGAGCTGCTTATCCAGAAACAAGAAAGGGTAAAAGACAACTACACAATAGTTACAAAAGGTCTAAGAACTCCTGTGAGTCCCTTCGCTCAAGTAGTGAAAATAAAAGCAAATATTTGGCATCTTAATCACACCTTGCTCAGTGATGGGTTGACTGCCACAGTCTGGTTGTTTTCCTACAGTTTGTAATTCTGCATGTCCATAACTGATGTGACCACCTTCCCTCCTAGCAATGGTTTGGACGTGTGGTGATTCTCTTCTGGTTACAACCCTCAGCGTCAAACCAACATCAAACATCTAATGGCAAAGCCACAGGTCCCAGACTTCCTCCTTAAGCTTAGAAGAGCTTTCAAAGCACTGTCACTAAGAGCAGCTTCGAAGGAGGTAAAGTATTTTCCATGCTTCATGGAAAGTTGATTCTTGCAGAGAGTACCTTTCCACATACTTAAAATTTTCAAAACCTGGGTGACCACAGTCCTGGGCAACCTGCAGCGGCTGACCCTGCTGGAGAATGGGGTGGGACTGGAAGGTCTCCAAAGGTGCCCTCCAGACTCAGCACCCTGTGGTTCTGTGACTTGGGCCAACTGTAGTCACTGGACCAAACTCCTTGTGCTACAAAACTCATATAACTACAAACAAAATAAATCCCCCTGTCCCTCTGCAATTGTTTTTACAGATGAGAACTAAAATACATTGAAGCACATATTTATTTGACTTTGGCTCATTTCTTCTTACCTGTAACTTCAGGAGGGCCTGACCATGCTTCAAGTCTGCAAATGTCATATGCTGTGCTTATTGCTATTTCACCTAAATACCTGGCCTTACTCAGCATAAATGCTTTGTTAAAATTAGTGAGTGTTTTAATAAAGTATTTTCTAGAAAGCAAATACTAAGTTTCTTTTTGTGTAAAGTCAGGGACTACGGCAAAATACGACTGGCAGACAGAAGCACAGTCTTGTCTGCATTCACGTACAGCACACCCTTGAGGAAAGTTGCAGGTGTTTGATTAAATACTGCCTAGCCTTACGTTGTTTAAAGCCTACATGTTGGTCCTTGTACCTGCATGTGCTAGGCACACTGAAATGTTCAATATTCTAGGTAACTGGTATTGAGTTCTTGATACTCTTCCTCGTAGCAGCCCTAAACCACAGGGACGTCACTCTGTGCATTAAGCATGAAGTTACTTGATGTCAGCAACGCCATCCCTGGGGCCACTGCTGTCCTTGCCTTCTCTGACATCAACAGAGCACCTGAAGAAGACAGCCCTCTCCTCCTGCCCCCGGGGAAGGCAAGGAGTACCCCCTTCTCAGGTCTCAGGTGCTGGTGCAACCACTGCTCCCCCAGGGAGGCTCATGGAGCAGGTACAACAGGCCAAGACAGCTCTGCTCTCCACCACTGCCCCTTCAGAAACCTAGTAGCTCTGAAGCATTCTTAGGAGACCCTGTTCTCAACCCTCACCAAGATCAAGCAGGCACTGTGTACCTACTTTGCATTGAGTCACTTCTGAAATTCTGTCTTGGCATAAGAAATGTCAGTAGTTAATTTTTTATAAGCCTAAGAAAGCAAAATCCTTTAAGTACATGTTGCTCACAGTCTACAGCTTCAAAGTTTAAGCTGCTCGATAGACAGGACTTTAAGCTTTCATAAAGCTGACAAGCCTTGCAGCTACAACTCACATAACCTAAATTTCCATAACCACATGCATTCTTACCCCAAGGTTATTTACTCTTGTTAGAAAAGTTCCCTACCCTCACTATTGTATCAATCAGTCCATAGTATGAAAGTGTATTAACTTTGCTAATATATAATAGTTCACATTATACACTGCAATGGAATGAGGTAGTGGACTCGTACTGGACACTTTGGTATTATACATGCTTAAGCAAAAGAAACCAAAGGACAGCTTGGCCCTGTAAATAAGGCCTCTATTTCTTGGAAGCTTATAGCTGTTCATGGAGAAGATATGCCTGGACAACCAGGATACTGCCAGCATGCTAGCCCCTCTAACACCTCTTTGAAACCACCCAGCATCAGCTGGCATCACAGGTAAATAACTGTAGCGAGACTGACTCCAAGGATGTCTGGATCAATAGACAAGCAGCAAGAACGCTGCAGAAATACACGTCCTTCGCAAAGTTTTACTATGATTACTAATCAGTAGTGTGGTTGTTAGTGACTAGTCAAACCGTGTTGTACCTGAATGTTAGAAGGCTACAAGAAGCCTGTGTAAAAAACACATTTGGGGTGCCCCAATTTGGCAAGGACACCTTAGGCGTGTGAATAAATACTGTAATTCTGTACTTTGCATCCTAGCCTCTCTCCTCAGTCCTCAAGGGACAGTTGCAAATTTTTGTAACACTCTCCAAAGGTCAAAGTCAGTATGTCAGCACCTCTCCCTCTCCCAGAGTCAAAGAATCTTGTTACCTCTTGAGGATTTCTGCACTTATACCTAGTAATAGCTTCAGCAGTTCTTGGCAAGAACCTTTCCCCAGTTGACTGACATCCATGAAACCCCTTGCTCTCAAGCATGTACTTTAAAACACTGGGTGTATCACAAGCAGTCAAGACTATGATTTTGAAACTGTGGAGCAACATACACACTGATGCTACTAAGATGGACACCAGAGGAGATGGTGGGGCAGGGAAGGGATGCACATTCAAGGCCCTTTGAACACTCAGTGTTCTTGCCTTCATGACCAGATTCATGAACATTAAGCCTCACTGGATAACAACCCAAACTGCAGCCAGCACCAAAAATGTACAGTTAAATACACTGGACAGTCTACAATGGCAATTAATCAAAAGATTATTCTTGATTAAGAAAACTGTTTTATTCAAGCAGATTGCAAACTCTTCAACATTGTGTAATTTAATAAAATCATTGGTTCTCCTGAAAGTAACTACAACTTGCATCACATAACCTAATGCGATTTTATTGCCAGAAGTTTATTTGTACTTCTATTCAGATAATAACATTCTCCTCTATTTGCACTGAAAACCTCTATATGCACCTGTACAGTTCAGTACTCTGTCCAACCTTGTGTGAAGAAAGGGAGAAGTGTTTTCGGGGCAACTGCGTGATCTCTTGAGTCATGACTTCAAGAGTTGCACACTTCTGCTCATCCCAATTCAGTAAAACACTTTACACAGCAATAGAGTGTGTAAGATGATAGATTGGAGGTTTCCCTCCCCACCAAATGGTCAGGAAACACCATCATTTTGTTTTGTCTGCATACTTATTTGCTCACACTCTGCACCTCTGGTAGCATCTTTGATTGGGGCAGCCAGGGATGAAAGAAAGAGCAGTCTCAGAGGGGACTCAAGGGAAAAGGATGCGCAGAAGTGAGTCTCAGCTGCAGAAAGGTTAGGGAGGTCTGTGCTACATGAAAGATGGTAAAATTTTAGCACGAGGAACTAGGAAGTATTAAGAAACCAAGATCTGTGATCTGGCAGCCAGAAGTAAAAGCCCCAAAATCTCAACAGTTAGAGTGGTAAATAGTCCTCACTCTGATCAAGGTAAAATAATATAATTTATAACTTATGATGAGCAAGTAAATGCAACTTGACCTTCCATTTTGAAATTGCTTATTTAAAATAAAATTTAGTCGAAATACACACTTGCAACACAAAGAACTAGGTCAAGAATACGCTTATTTTTACAGCAGTACACCAAATGATGGCTTGTAGTAAATCAGGACTGTTTTATGTCTGGAGATATTGTAAACTGACAATTCATTTCACAGCCCGTTTCTTTTCCCTTCCTCACCAGAAGCCTTACCAGTTCAAGGCAGTTTGTATACTAACAGCAAAATCCAAGCAAAACCTATAATCTAGTCAGAAACATTAACTGAACAGTAAAATTGACTTTGCTTTTCTAGACTCTGCTTCATCGTCATTTGCTCAGCTATGGCTTTTCAATCTTCAAACTTAAAAATAGCTACTAGGGCTTTTGCTAAAAGAAAGAAGACAACAACTTTGGGTTTTGCAACAAGGGTTTCCTGTGGGGAAGGCAGGGGTAGAGGAAACCAGACCCAGTGCAGTGGTTTGTAGTGATACAACTCATATTTTAATCCACTGCTCTGAGATTGAATCAGTTCTGGCACTAGTCAACTTGTTTTTTAACAAAACCTATTGTTCCACTCAGATTTCAAACATTGACATGTTTCAGTAGCATCAGGGACACTTTTTTTTTTCCCCTACAGGTTTTACTGTTAAAGGATTAATTGAAACAGAGTTGCATTAAGTGACAATTCAGCGATCCAGGATTTCACAGCTTGTGCTCCATTGCACCACAGCAGCATTGGTTGGGTAACATGCAGACTAGCTTCAGCCACAGGACACATGATGTGGCAGCAGCCTGCTTCTCTGGGCAATGCAGAACACTGTGGGAGAAGGCTCATTTTATCTGCTTCAACTAACTTTGTAGCATGTATCCAAAATTACTACCTAAAAAAATATTTCTGAAGGACAGCCATGCACAGAGATACTGCATGCACTCAGGTCAATGTGACTAGCTTTAGTAGCTCAAACCAGACAGATAAAACACTAAATAATGAGTTACATTTTCCTGGCTTGCCATATATTTGTGGCTGCCACTTAGTTGGATTGTCTTTGTCAGATGAGGGTTTACAGTTTGTTTCTAATTTTTATAAAGGTGGGTTGGTTTTTTTTTTACTTGCCATCCTTCATTACGGTTACTTGAGGAACAAGATAAATCCTCCCTTCTGTACCAAGGCTGTGTTTCTTAGTTCCAGCGTGTTCGTGTGCTCAGTAAAGTATCTGGAACATGTTCACAGTGAAACCATAAGCATTTCTAGTTCAAGGACATCTTGCGAAAGTACAAATTTTAAGACACAAATTTTTATCAAGTACTCTCCATGTCCACCCTAAGAAATAGTTTCACCACCTCCACTCTGATTCTGTATCACCTTCTAATGCAAACTGGATTTTATATTCCAGTGTTATCACTTGCAGGCAGTCATTACACATGCCAGACTTTAGTCTGCACTATAAATTTACTCATTTTGTAGAACACCACAGGAAAGCAATAGAAGCAGATGTAAAAATTGTCCTCAGGACAGGTAAGAATTGCAAGCTGAAGGGAGCTATGTATGGGTATAGGACTGGCAGTGGAGCCAATGACAAAGATGCAATGATAACAGCCAAGGGAAAGGATTAGAAGCAGCAGTGGGCAGGGAAGAGGAAGAGAGACAGAGTTGGAGAGGTCTGAATGCAGAGTAGTCGTCAGCTTGCTACCATCTTAAACTTCAGAATCACAGCTCTTGCCTGAAGTTTTTGAAAAAAGGTCCACATCTCTGCTTAGTTAGCACAGTAAAGAGTTGGCCTTTACAGAAGGCCAAAATAGCAAAAAAGAAAGCCGAACGTTTTTGTGAGAAGGGATGTGGGGGGAATGTCGTAAATCAGATTGCAAACTTGCTGGGTAAGTCAAGCAGGGACAGTTCTGATCTAAAGAAGTGATGTCCGTATAACCGGCTGCAACATTTGGTAAGGGAGAAAGCAGGGAACAGTTGCTGAAGTAACTACTACATTTGGGATCCAACTGCAAAGATGCCTGGAATCCAGGATGTACTGAGAAACAGAGGCAGGCATTCAAAGGGAGAATACAGACAGGCATGGAGAGCTAGAGGTGAGGGAAGAAACAGGAGACTGAAACATAAAAATATAGAAAAAGATAGCCTTATCCAAAAGCTTCCCACATAGGCTTCCCCAAACCCTTCCCCCAAACTTTATCCTTAAACTTCCTGTTTCTAAATTTAACAAGGAATTGCATGACTCCAGGGTTGGTTTGTCCAACAATAGCCTCAGCTCTAATAAAAACTGTATCCTACCCAACACATTTGCCTCACTTATTTTTAATTCACTACATCATGCTACTATTACTATCACCACTAGCATTCCTTCTTCACACAGATTCAATATCTTCCTCCGAATCACAGGGAACAAACAAGTGGTGGTAAAATATAAGTCTAAACACTGCAACTCCATTTTTCCCAGACAGAAAAAGTTTAGAGTGTAGTATTTTTGTGGCAGTAATAAAAGCAGTAATACTACCAATATTGCAAAGTATAACCAGACTTGCAGAATTGGCTGTTCTGGACATATAAAAGTTTAACAATTTTTTCACTGTATTTTTCCTTCAGAATATTGGACTTCTTCACAAACAGAAAAGATGCAAGCAATATTTTCTGTGGTTAAGCAAAAAAGCATACAAAGACAGTTTTATAATTAAAATGTGCTTTTTACCCATGAAATCAGTGGCTGTTTAATCAAAAAGAACTTCTATTTCATGGAAAGATTAACTGAATCATAACATTTACCTGATAAAAAAAACAACTGCTATCCTAAAAACATGATTTTACCTAAATTAAAACTGCTCAAAGTGAAATGAACTTTGTGAATACTTTACACACATCAAGAAATTAATACCATTTCTTCTGAAAAATTTTGAAGAAACAAGAAATCCAACAGGAGTTTTACAGGACTCAAACTATGAGGAAAATAGCGGAATTAACGTCTGCAGTTAGCTAATAGTTGCCTCAGTCAACAGGTTTTCCTTTTACAAGCACAGTTAAAGATGCCATTTCTTAGATGTTCACAGTACGTGGAATCTTCACAGGTGACTGAAATTTGTATAAAGGAAACCAACTGCATGTGTTATACAGCCAATGATGTTGTGTAATGAAACCTGACTTAAAATGTAAATGTTTTCTTTTAAAATAATTTTTTTCCCAAAACCTGTTAGAAAGATTCCTGCATTTGACATATTAATTATATATTTTAAAGCAACTGTTCTATATTTAGAAAAACTATCATAAACAGGCCTTATGCTATGAAGAACTAAATTCTTGGACTGTCACAGGAATTCAGATTATGACTTCCCAGAACACTTTGTCGAAAGTCTTCTGGATCCTATTCTTCTGGCCTCACCAGTCACATCAAATGCAGAGACTAAACCACTTTAAAAAGAGCTTGTGATGAATATCACTGCAGTAATTTTTATTTTCAACACGTGAAAAATGTGCTTTCCTGCAGGAGCAGGGAAATCTTTCCCGGACTAGAATTTGCAAGCATATAAAGCAAGGCTTTAAAAAAAAAAAAAAAAAAAAAGAAAAGAAAAGAAAAGTAAAACTAGTTTTTATGATACCAAGCAATCTCCCAAACACTAGCTTTGCTGTATTGGTCCCATCTGCAGAAAAGCTGACTCAGCACTGTTGGTGCCACTATGTGCTTTTGCCAGGTGGCACAGAGAACTCCTGCAGCAGCCAGTAAGATACAGACAGATCAGCAAAGGGCAAGACACACTTTCTCTGTAATGGAAATAACTTGCAGGGTCTAGGGGGCAGGGGCTGATAACATGGTGGGACTCCACCAAGGAACAAACTACTATGTACCATGCTGGAGGGAGCCTTCTGCAGGATTAAGAGTGAGGTCAGGGGTAATACCAAGATTCCACCAGTATGGTAAAGCTTGGGAAAAAATGCCTGGAAAGAATGGGAATGCTGCGTGCCCCTGTCACAGCTGCTGGGACTTACAAATGCTCCTGAATGGGAAAAGACAGGGTATGACCACATCAAACAGAAGGCCCTTCAGATGCAGCACTGACAGCTGAGGAGTTATGGGCACAGGGCAGAGTCAGAGCTTGATTCAACCACTGCCTTCTCCAACCCCAGCCTCCAGACCACATACTGTTCTGACAATCCATCTAAGTTCACTGCACTGGGGGGGGACCTGCAGCTGGCCTGCATAATTTTAACCATAAAGTTGGTTATGTGCACAATGGCTCTCTGGGTAAGGTGACCAGGCACTACTTGGCTGGCCCAATCTGCATCATGCCCTAATGGATACTGGTGCCCAATGCACCTTATTGCCCTTGTGTAGCAGTAAAGAATAAGTAGTTATTCACAGAGTAAGCAGGGAAGACACATGCCTACCTCTATTGGAAGGGAACCTCAGTTTGAAATGACAAGATCGGTAGCCTCTACCTGTTGCTACCACCCCTACTGCCCCTGCCCTCCTCGGTCTTGACTTTCTTGACCACTGTGGATGGACAGATGACAGGAAGGCACTGGGCTTATGGCAGAAGCGATCTACTTCACACATGAGGGAAACAGCTCCAGGACTCTTACTAAGCCCAGCAATGTTGCATGCACTCAGACAGACCCAGTTGTTCTTCCCTTAGCAAGACAAATTTGCTGAAAGAGGTACTGAACTGACTAACGGGCCACTGGTGAGATTTCAAAAGTAATTGGTAACTGACTCCCTGGAAAAACAAGGTGAGGGGAGCTCTCAAACACATTTACCTTACAACAGTGCTGTTCAGCCTGTCCAGAAGCATACTGCAGAATGAAATTAACAACAGACGTCAGAGCTTTCAACGACATAGCTGCTGCATTAGCATCTGTACTTCCAGGCGTGCTGCAGCTCTTGAATGAGCCAGAAGCCAAAACATAACTGGTATGTTACACCTGATGTTGCAAATGCTTTCTTTTCAACCCCTCTACCCCAATTGCCTTCACCTGGAATGGTGTGCAGTGTGTCTGGAACCAGCCACTGCAAGGGCTGGAAACAAAAGCCCTACCATATGCCACAACATCATCCAGAAAACTCTGACACAACGTATCTCTAGAGAATTTTTTCACTGCACTGATGATTGATTAGAGGAAAAACTCTCGTAATGGGCAACAGGTAATCTTCATGTTTCCCAACTTGAACTGATTAGTCTGTGGCCAGCAAATCAACAACATGAGGAATACTGAACGCCTCTGGCTATAAAATACCCCAGCATATGATGAGTTATATGCTGAAAATAACCAATGGAGTTTGTTTACTGATGGATCCTGCAAAACCACAGCAGGAAATGGGGTTCCAAGCAGCTTGGAACCCCTCCACAGGGGAGGCTGCACCTGCAAAGGGACAGGAGGCTGCTATCAGTTTGCAGAAGTAATGGCCTTTGGAATCGCCTTGGAACATGCTCAGGAGCATCAGTGGCCCCAAGTATACATATATGCAGACTTCTGAGTGATCACTGATGCAGTGCAGAAATGGTTTAAAGACTGGAGTCGTGATAACCAGCAACAGTGAGGAAAACCACATTTCAGCAGCAGAAGAATGGGAAGTAATACAACAGCTACTGGGACAAACATCTACTTGAACACACAGTGTTAATGCACATATCTGCAATTCAGAGGCAATTTGAGAAACATAATAAACAGGCAGACCAGTTAGCTCAACTTGACAGCACAGATTTAAGGTGCGAGCACAAATGAAAGCTATTTTTAGCCAGGTGGGTCCATGAAACTGTTCTTCATGTACTAGGGCAGAGAATGCAGCTTTGACTTGTCTCGGGAAGCCACAGTGCAAGATCTGTGGAATAAAACAACACACGTGGAAAGTATGAACGATGAACCAGTATGTGTGATGAGAGAAAGGAAAGTTTGAAGAAACTTGTCAGGTAGATCGGCCTCCTTCTCTCCAGCAATACTGTCAGGTGCTGTGTCCTTATAGTGTCAAAGCTAGAAATGGGTTGCTAGAAGCTTTTCTACTTGGAAACAAAATATAGGCAGCATCCTAGATGGAACAAACAAATGTCTTTGTCAGCATGATGGAATGCAGCCTTGGCTAGACTTAGATAGCAGTAGTCATTTTGAAACCACAGCTGTCCAAGAATGAAGGCAAGACTGTGGAGCAGTGCAGCTGTATCGTATTCCCTCTAATCCCCAGGCATCTGGAAAGGTGGAATGGTACAATGGCTTACTTGAAACTGCACTCTGGGGAAATGGAATCTCACCTCTACAAAGCTGGGGGGAAGCTAGTTAACATAAAAGTAGAAACCTGTCACAGCAGTCCTGCAGAAAAACCATATATCCCAAATTCAGCTGGGTAACAAAGTACCAGCCAGCCCTGGGGACACCAGAACTGAGACACACATTTGTGTATATCCTCCTGCAGCAATTGAAATCCCTAAGGAAGGGGTTCTTATCACTTGAGGATCAGGAATTACCTACTAGGTGGCCTTTGGAAAAGTGATAATGAAATTAAACATGGCCTGTTACATATAATAAATAATCTTATTTTATTTCATAAACTATGCCTTGTGTTTTGGAGACACAAGATGTATGTGCTTGCCAACAAGATGTATATCCAAACAGTTCCTAGGTACACGTTGCTCAAGAATGTAGGGGGCATGAACTGGGCAGGGTTTCAGCAGCAGAGGGCTGCAGGGTGTCCTGTCTGGGAAGAGGCTGTGAACTGCCTCATGCCACTTTGTCATGTCCAGCTGGCACTGACAGCAATGGTGCACACCAAACCTTCAACTGGTCAGAGGAGCAGAGTGTTCCTGCTTGAACACATGTAAGAAAGAGCAGCAGCCAGGAGGGACAGGAGACACATGAGGAGAAGGTCTGAGAGACTCCCAGAAGGAGAGACTTGAGAGGGACATGAGGCTGAAGGTGTGCTCTGGGCAGGAGAGGTTCCATGCCAACAGGGTACATATGTGAGGGGCCGCGGCTGTGAGACATTCACATCAGGGCAAGAACGCCCCTGAGGGACTGTGGCTGTGGGCCACTCACATCAGAGCAGCGACAGCCCTGAGGGACAATAAGCGACCCTCCATGGGGCAGGGAGGCAAAGAGGAGCAGCGAAAAAATCAACAGGAGGCAAGGAGAAGGAGAGCAGAAAGAAACCGTTAAGCATACAACCTTCCTGCTCTGCCTGTCACCTCACCAAAGGAGCAGGGGATGGGCTGAGCGTGTAACCAGCAGTGAAAACCATGGAAACCAAGATGGGGTGGGTAGGGGTGTTTGGCTTAAGTTGAGCAAAGAGAAGGGGGAGGACCTTAGGGGTTTGATTGATCATTTTCTTTCTCTCAGTTCCCAAATCCACGATTAGAAGTTTGTGTTCACTGACAGTTAAGCTAATTTAAGTGAAAGTTCCCCAGGTGGAGACTGTTTTGCTCATAACATTCTCTCAAAACACTTTTACTATACTCCAAAGAGTAAGTTCCTGTGCCAGAGCATGGAAAAGCAGTTTGGCTAAAAGAAAGAGACTTGCCCCCGGGCAAGACGATCATAATGCATGAAGATTACTATTATTACTGTATTTCATTAACACAGCTATTACCTGATGAAATACAAGTTGATTGCAGTGAGAAGTTCAAGAGAGCAAGAGTTAAAGCAAAGACCTTTCTCAAGCACAGACAACCCCACCACATGCACCAAAGTAACATCAAGAAAATATTGAAACTGGTCTTGGCTGGATGGCAGTAGTCTGAGTCATGCTTAACTCTTGCCAAGTTAAATCAGTGTAACTATGGAAAGCTTAAGGATTATTGCAGTGATGTCATTTTGATGTTGCACTGCAGTGGCCATTTTATATAAATAACAACATATTAAAAACTCCTCTTATCTATTTCAAATTAGAGGAAATAGAAAGATGGAGAAATGTGCTGCCCTTCTCAAGTTCATGCTAACATGTATGCACACTACCACTGCTACTAAAATTGTTCAGCTGAAAGTTGTGTGGTGTTTGGTTTAGGTTTTTTTAATTAGATTTAAAAGACAAACAACTCCATATCCCAAAAAGCAGAGATCAGTCCAGGAGTCCCTGCACCATGTCCCTGCCCCAGCTGAAAGCTCCACCTACTACTACATTACAGAGAGGCTCATTTCACCACCTTTCATTCAACTAGTCATTTTTCTCAAAACTGACCTGCCTCAGCAAGAAGTCAGGCTCACAAGTGTTTCCTTCCCTTTCCTTATAGCCCTGTAATTACAGCGGTCTTACGAAGAAGAGATCTCCACCTATAATTCACCTTAGGCTACTGATCTTACAGATGTCTCAGCTTCCAGCATGTATTTTGTTCACCTCCTGGTGTTCACTACCACAACTGTTTCTTGTGGCAACTGCATTACAATTGGCAAGTTCTACGCAGTTCTTACAAACAATACTTAAAGCATATATTTCTGAGTCCAAACTAAAAATCCCCAGTAAGCAGACAGCTTTTTATGCCTTGATCTTTCTACAGTAGATAAGGGAAAGCCTTGTCTGCATGCAGCAGTTTTCTGCTGCTCATCACATGGGCTTTTTTTTTTTTAATTATCCTTCTGCTGTGCTCTTCTTATCAATTGTACAGAAGATCTGCTGCCTAATATGTTTAGTTCTATTTTGAAAACCAGATGCCTAAAATTAGATGCCGGGCTAACCTGGTGGTTTTACAGATGTAAGATGGCTGAGCCATTATCACGCCTCAACAGTCAGCCAAAGCAAGAAGCCTCCTGTCCTCTCCTCCCCTGCACTCACATCATTTCCATTCTCCACTCCCTGCGCTGGCTCCAACACCCATCAAACACTCCACAGAGCAAACTCAATGTATCAGATTAATCATCTGTTGATTTATCAAGCTGAATTATCTCAGTACAGGCCCCGATGGGCACCAGACCAAACACAGGAGGACAGAAATGGGAAGATCCCACTCCTCAGCAGGGACAAGCTGTTAGACAGCCTATAGAAACTTACGATATGAAATCTCATATGCAACCTTCCTCAGGATCCAGCCCCAACGGTAGCTAAATTCCAGCTCTGCCTGACTTGCAGCGCTTATACTTGGCAAATGAGACAACACTCGAATACCAGTTTTGAGGTTGAAAGTGCAAGCTCTTCTGCTAAGCAAGCTCAAATATCACAGTTCTCCCTTGCTTAATAATACATTCAGATTGTCATGGTATGTTGAATATTGCTTTAAGACTAACAGCTTTCACGTGCCTAAAATGGTTGATCCCTTAAGAAGTTCTCAGTCCAGAGGCACAGACTCGTCCGGTGGAATCGTGAAAGCAAGCAGTCCCAGTGAAACCACTCACCACTCCAAACTGTCACACAACAGCTGAACTGTTTGTAAGGTAAGATCCCTAACTTTCTATAGCAGTTCTGCAAATTCAGACTACAGACAGCCTACGAACAGTAAAATAAAAATTTTCAGAGTATATAACTCAGGTTTCACCTTTAATTTAAGATCACACCATCACAAATCTGAAATTCCCCTGGACGGCCCCACCCTCCCCAGGCTGACATTCTCAACAGTTCTCGAATTCTTACCCATTTTGTTTAAAGAAAAAGGGTTCAAACTAATTATGACCTATCTACTACTTGGTTCGTATTATCAGCATTAACCCGTACCCAGACAAATTAAGCAGCTTTTTAAGAGCAATCTGTTAAAAACGTAGCATCGTTTTCTTCAGAATTCAAAACAAAACCCCAGAAGGCAGTTTTTGCACACCTTCCCTCTGGTAAAGGAGAAACCAGGCAAACTCTTTTCACCTCCAAACTTGGGGGCAGCAAGTTTATAAAGACTATTTTTTAGTGACTCTGAATACTTACACATCTTAAGAGCACCACACCAAAGATCCTGCTGTTCATGACCATGAGGACTGCTTGCAGACAGAGAAGCAAGTTTGCCACATAAGTAGTAAGATGATATCTAAATGTTAGCAGCCTGAATCATCTGTCAGTTTTCAAGCCAGTTACTGTAAAATAACCGTTCTCCCAAGAGCTCAGCTTTGCCATTCTAGCAGTTAAGACCACAATAAGGACACAGCAGAAGAACTGGATTCTTCTGGTGCCTGGCACCAAACTGTTTTTCTGGCATCCTGCATGCAGTATCTACTGCTTCCAGTCAAAGCTAGGAACGAGTATTTTTCCTTTGCACTTAGTGAGGCGATAGGTATTGGGAACTTCGCTACTTTTCTCTCCCGCCCAAACTATTACCTTATACCAAATGCCAACGTGCTATTATTACATATGCACCATTTTGATCCGGGTTCAAGAAAACTGTCCCTGACACACACTGAAGCCGTGAGAAGCTTATCATAAAATACACTGGTGTGTTTTACCCTGCAGTTTTACCGTAATTTTTTTTTTTTTTTTTTTTAGAAAGGCTATCGTGTGACTGCAGACTTTCTGGTGAGCAACTGATGCCCTGGAATTGCCGTAACTCCGCTTTCTTTCCTAAAATGGAAGCCGAGCTGCAGCAGAGTTCCCCGCTGCCCCGAAACCGCCTCCAAGCCTCCTTCGAGGACCCCGCTACACTCAAGGGCTCTACTGGGACGAGTAGCAGGTATTCACCGAAACTAAAAACAGGGTTTCCAGTGCGGGAAGCGGGCAGAAAGCTCGGGAATAGTTTTCCGGTGAGTTAAAAGGAAAACAAACCAACCAACCAAAACACAAAAATAACCCCAAAAAAGGAGCCGGAGGGAGACCGGGGTGTTCCCCTGCCCCGGACAGACACGGGCAGCCAGCGCCCGGGGAGCCGCCCGGGCTCCTCTCGTCCCCGGGGCCGCTCCGCCGACCGTCCCCCCCCGCCTCCCTGCTGAGCGCCGGCGCTCGGTCTCCCGCCCCGGGGACGGAGGGCAAGGGAACGGGGTGTCTCCCCCCACCAAGCCCGGCGGAGCAGCGGGGGCCCGCGGCAGGACCGCTACCCGCCCCTCCTCACCTCTGACGGAGACCAGGACGGCGAGGAGCACCGCCAAGGGAAGGAGCCTCCAGCGCCGCATGGCTGCCCGCCCCACACACGCCGCCCGCTCCCTGACAGCTGCTCCCCGCGCCGCCGCGGCCACTCCCGCCCGGCCACCGCCCCTGGCGCTGGGTGCGCCGCGCCGAACACGCCCAGGCCGCCGCGCTGCCAGGCCGGGCGTGTCCTCCCGCCTCGAGGGGAGAGGGAGGGCGAGCGGGCCAGACCCTGCCCGCCGGGGCTGCTCCGGGCGGGGCGGAGCCGGCCTCTCCTGCTCGCCGCGGCTGCGGGACGGCGCCCGCCTGGGTGCGGGGCGCGGCGGAGCCCCCGCGGCTGTCGCCAGGGCGCGGCGGTTGGGCGGCCGTTACCCGCCAGCGCCGCGGCCCCGGGGAGGGTGAGCGGGCGGTGGCGGAGCCGCGTTCCCGGGCGGGGTGGAGGCCGGGAGCCGGGTTTCCCGTGTGGGCCGGGCTGGGGAAGGAGCAGGGCTTCGGGGCGTGCGGGCTGGTGCTGCTCAGCCCTGACCAGCACTGCTGCACAGCCCGCCTGGCACAGAGGGGTCACCGCACCGAGGGGGCCCCGTTTTCTGGATGAAATGGGCTCCAGGGCTTAAACAACGCCCGCAGGTTTTAATATCAGAGATGCACGCTCTTGTACTGCTGCCCTCTCTTCACCCAGGCGCTTTCCTGCTTTTCCTCGGGAAGAGTTAGCCAACACGAAACATGCCAGGACACCCAATAACCCATCCCGTAACAAGTTTGCGTTGTCTCTGGTCGGACAGAAGGTCAGTAAAATAGCTCAAGAGTTTTGTATTTGCAATTGATGCTGCACCGGCCCCGCGGCTGACCAGAACAAATGCAAATCCCTGTGTATTACAACACCGAGTTTTCTCTAATTAGTTTTGCCGGTGTGGGAAGATGAACGTTAAAAGATCCTGTTTTCGCATAAGTCCTTTTCTAATGGCCGTTTCCTGGCCTGTATCGGACTCTTCGGGTTGAGGGCCGGTCGCTCCCCCGCGTGCTGTTGTAGAAGCCTGAAGCGCTGCGACAAGTTGGGTTGGGAACCGTGTCGATGCAGCTGTGCTGAGCTCTGCTCAGGGGCACGTGTGACAAAAAAGCTTCTCCCAAATCCTGGTTTTCCCCTTGCTAAGTCTGTGCTGATTGTTGACTGGATAATAAGTAGTTCAATGACAGACACACAACATGTAACTTAGAAGGTGTGCGGCTGACTTGGATTCACTGCTCGTAGGCCTCTACCTTCCTCAGAGGTACCTTGCCAGCTGGAAAGGCGGGAAGTCACAGAGTTAGTGAATTACTGTCACCAGTTCACAAATTGATGGTAATACTTTTTCCTCTTTGACAGTGCCCAGTCAACTGATTTTTAGATTTAACCTGAGGCAATAAAGAGTTTAACTGTAGTAATAAACATGCTTAATCTAAAAATTATACTGCATTTTAAATTAAGGTAAGCTTTTCCATTAACATATCCAAGTTTTGCAGGAGTAGTACTGGAGTCACCATTACATTGTAAGCAGCTTCCATCTTCCTGGACTCCAAGCCTAGAGGGTAAGATTTAATACATGCACATACATTGTATAATCCAGCATTGTGGATTAGTCATTAATGCTGTGTGCATATGCACAGGAAAATAGTAATGTTGCTCAAAGGATGTCCTTTAACAGACTGTTTGTTTATAGTGGTTGTTAAGCATCATATAATAAGTTTCCCTCCTGACAAAAAGAACAAGAATCGGTAGTCCTCAGAGTAGTGTGCACTTCTCGATTTAATCACATCATACCAAGGCACCCTTTCCTCCCCCCCCCCCCCCCAGGACTGCAGAACTAACAAAGAAAGCCTAGCTATCTCACTGGAATTACCACATCAGACCAGGGCCCTGTAGCTTCCTGTTTCCAAAATTAGTCTTTGCAGAGTTACCATTTTCAGTTGAGGTGTTAACCTTCTGTTAGAACAGATGTGAAACAACTGCACTTTGCACTCGAGCTAGTGCTTTCCACCTGGTTTGATCCTTGAGGCAGGGATACAGTTTGCTGGCACTAGCCACTTTATGGCTAATATATTTTCCAGATTTATGAATATTAGGTAATTTTTTTAAATCTTACTAATCTTTTGATCTGAAGATTTCACTGACATCTTGTGAAAATGAGTTTCATTGTTTGTGGATAACAGCTCTTCTATGTGTGGAACTTTGATTAGAAAAAAACCTAGGCTTTGTCATTTCACTCATAAAGCCAACTCATCTGTAAAAATAAAAGTAATTTAGTACTAGAGCTGGTTATCTGATTGTGTGGGTAATATGCATAATCCGAGACCCACTTCTTTGAATAGCACCTGTCTTTGGCCCACTCAACCTGCAATGGTTGTCCTTGCAGGTCTTTCATTCTGTGTCCTGCCTGTAGCCTCTACCAGGAAGCCTATGCAAGCAGCTTGGGCATTTGCCTGATCTGGAGATGCCTTGGAAGGAGAGAATTTTACCTTAAGGCTTATTTATAAAGAATTTGATCTTTAAAAGACATGCATGGTCTGTGGTTTCGCCCAAAGAAAAATATGACTTACACAGCACCAAAAAGGTTGGAAGCTATAAACTCACAAGAAATTGTTCAAACTTCAGCAAACTCAATGATGTGAGCAGCTAAAGAGCTGTTTTTATACTGTCTGTAAACTATGAAGATACATATGCCTCCTCAGTTTCCTCACAATTCTCCTGAAGTAAGATCCTTGTAGCTCTTTTCCTGCATCACCATAGTATTTTGCCCCTTTTACCTACGAGCTCTCAACCTTGCCAGAAATAGTATAGCTCTCCAGATGTTCAAAGAAGCAAAGAAGAGACAAATAGATTTTATTTGCTAAAAGCAAAGTCTTCCTGGAGCGGTTAAAACCTTACTGCTCTGTCCCCCAAGGATGCCTTTTGGAATAAAAGTGGCCACACCCACTGCCAGTGAATGGTGAAGCAGGTGGGCGAAGAGAGCACTAGAAAAAAAAAAGAGGTGGGCAGTATTGGCAATGGTAGAAAGTTGTTCTTTGAAGCACACACGCATTTGTTTACTGTTACCAAGTTAGTATGAGTATGAAAATAATCCTGAAAATTATGTTGCCTTTTTTGCTTTTACTGTTCAGCAGAATTTGGCAGTACTCTGCTATGACTCTTTTTATTTCAGGTGCAGTATTTCTGATTGCCAAGAACACTCGTATGTAAGGAGTGTATTTGAGTGCATTTGTGCTGTGGTTGTGGCTTCATCTAACAGCATGTATTGGAAGGTGACTTGCCAGAAGCATCTCATATATTTTTTATCAATTTGAAATCAAACTGAAGGACAGGGTTTCAGGGCTGGTTTCTGTCATGGATCTGCTGAAGCATGGGTTCTGATCTTCATGTTTCTTCTTGCTGTGATGATATAAAGGTTCACATTTGTCTTTATTTTTAAATAACAGTCAAAGATGTGAAATCTTATTTTTTCTCAATGTTTTCATACTTGAGCTGTGAGAAGGGGCTAGTTCCACCAGCAAAGTTTCCTGTAAATAAGTGTAATAAGTAAATAAAGCATGTTGACGTTTTAGGGCCACAAACAAACTGAGCTGGTATAGTCAGTCAATATAATTGTGAATTTTTTTTAGAAGGATGAAATATAATGCATGTATTACCAACATAGTTAACCCCCTTTTGATCTTTGGTTAGTGTTTAGAAAAAACACATCAGGTTGGTTTGGTTTGGTTTGTTTTTAAAGAAGCAGCAGTATTTTTTCCAATTCTAATAGTATCTTCAGAATGATCCAGCATCCAAAAAGGCTCCAGAATCTGCTACAGAACTTCTGCTTGCTCCCCTGTTGCAAGCTTTTTTCTGATGCTCTCTGCTTTGCAGGACGGAAGAGACACTAAGACACTGCAGCCTAAGGGTTTCTTCCTAAGGGAACAAATTAGATTACAACCAGCCCGTTCAATAACAAAGATTGTTTCAGAAAGGAGTTTCTGCAGGAGCTGTGTAGATCCTGAATCTCTGCAAAGGCCAATTACCTGGTCTTAGTCACGCTCAGCTTTTCCTGCAGAAAAGACCATCTTTCTGTTGGTACCACTTGTTCCCGGCTAGTAGCAGCAATTATTGCAGTATGCCTACATGACTTAAAGCACTGGCTTGGATAGTAAGGCACCAAGGTCTATGGCCACTGAAAGCCCAACTCCTTTAAAGTTAATCCCGTTTCTACTACTGTAGAGATTTCTCCTACTATAAACTGTCAGCTGGGTATTGTTTCCTTTTCAGATTTCTTCCACACAGCTTTATACTTTGTTTTCTTGGTTTTCTTAATCTTCTGGTAACATCCGTACATACTTTGACTACACTTCCTGTAGACTATTCAAAGATCTTTCTCTGTCCAGTGTCTATTATGGTTTTTCATAACACTTCACTTTTCTCTTTAGAGAAATATGATTTTATAGATCATTTTTTCTGCATGTTAATCTACATTTGAAGAGACATCAAGCAAAAAGTTGTTTAAAAAGTAGCTGTATGTTATGTGACGTGGATGCCACTCAAAGTTTAGTTCCATAATAGAACTTGCAATTTACTGATTAATGAAATCACTTATTTATCTTATATGCACTATTTTTTTTAGCATTACTGTATTTTATCAGAAACGGAGGGATATTTTATTTCTTGCATAATCCCTTTCAAGCAAATACAGTCTACAGCAATGACCCTTAACATGTTCTTCCTCAGTTATATGGAGGTTTAGCTATGCTTTTATGTGTACATCAGTAGAGCACAGGAAGGCTGTCAACCAGATTTGTGGTAGTGATACACAGGCTATGTAAGTGCATTAATCTTTATAACTGTAGATATTCACTGTTAATTCTTTTCTTAGTATTGTTTCTTAACCAATACATAGATCCTGAAGCACTAACTTTCCTACAGTTTTCTAATCAACCACTTCTTTACCACTTTTCTCACCTTCTCTTAGGAGTTTTCTTATTTAGTACATGCAACTGCAACCCTTTTTCCTCAAAGCCAGTTTTGGTTTCTTCTGGAATAACTCACACCAGTAGAACTGGAACAAGTAGCCTTTTATTAGAATCAGGTGTTGAACAGCTAGCTGCCCATTGCCTAGGGTAATAAATTAGTTACATATAAGCGGTGGTTTTCTTAAGATCTTTTAATAGTTCCTCTGAAAGATCTAGTGATGTCAGAGTAAGCAGGATATTAAGAGGTCTTCATTGTTAGAATTAATTCTGTGGTATTTCTAGGCTAAGCATACCAAATGTGGCTTTTAAAAATTATTATTTTGTATTTTTATGGGTTCCTCTTCTGTTGGACAGATGTTTTTACTGTTACTGCAGTGTGTTAAGATTTCTATTATTTAGTATTAATTATTCACCTTCTTCAATTAATGATTTGTTTTGTTTAACTGCTGTTTCAGTAGACTGGTATCTTCACTGAATTCTAGTAAGTTGATTTTTTTTGCTGTCTAGAGAGCCATTTATAACAGTTTGTCTTCATAACAGTAGGGGCTAGAAATATCTAGTCTAGTATAAACACTGCAAGCAGTCTGGTTGTAGGAGTATACAGTATAGACCTCTACACAGGCTTATCAATTACAGCGAAAAGCTTTTTTTTTAAAGATAAAGCCTTGTAAGGTATGCTATGGTGTAGATGTATCCAATGAAAGTAAACTAGGTCTTCTGCTGATAGGAACTCTTGAGTTCTCGAGTAATATTTCAGTTTTATACTAACTGTATAAATCTGTAATTTAACTGCTGAGATTTGGGTTTCATGGTTCACTACATATCTTTTGAAACCTCTTTCTCCTATATCTGCATTTCACTATGAAAATTGGTTTTGAATATTTTAAGTCAATTCTATTTTAATGTAAATATTTGACTTACTGAAAAGAAAACCTGGAATACCTTGCCTTTGTTTCTGGCAAAGTGACACTTTCAGTAATGAAATGTCTGTTCCATTTGAGAAACCTTTGATGTCCATTTTTTTTTTCCTTTTTATTCAAAGAACAAAATAATTCAATTTTAAGATTATAACTTAGTGCTGGTTTTGTATGTTATTTTCCCTGATGTTAAACTCTGTCTCTTCAGAGAAGAAGGAAGGAGAAAACTGACTGAAGCAGTTCTTAAACAGGTAAGTGCTACTTACAGTTTATACTGTTTGATTGAGCTGCCTCCTTCCAAGTCTAAATAAATGCGATTTTTGGCACTCTCAACATGTATTAGAGGTGGTTTGTTCTATAAAACAGGAACATGTGAGTATATGTTTTAGTTGTTCAGTTATTGTTGTCATTTGCTATATTATCTGAACGTATCTTACTTAATACTTTTGTTGCTGTTTGTATTTTCTCCTCAAAGGAAAAATAGCTTACTTTCATAAACTGTTATATTCACAAGGATTAAACCAAAGTTGGAATGCCTTCATTTTCAGCCACAGAGTGATGTTTGTGATACTCCCAGTACTGACATTGTCTAGACAGTAAAAAAAGGCAGAAGGTTCTTCTGTTCTTGAAAATCTGCCTTTCAAGCTCAAGTCTGCATGTCTCATTGTTTCAGAATTGTTTCCAAAAACCACTTTCCTGTAAAAATTGGGGGAAGCAGCAGTGCATGTCACTGCATGTGTTCCTCTTTCTTTCCTTGCCTTGGGAATGCAGCCCTGGGTAACCAGGGCTTGCTAGGGCTTGCTTTCCTGCATGCCCTCTGATCCATTCAGCCAAAGCCTCCTGCAGCATGGGTCACAAGGCCACCTACACCAGAGATGTGGGTTGGACCAGTTGCCTGGAAAGGCAGTTAGTTTGACACTGAGCTGCATGAACCTTAAGATGACCAGGATTTAGGAATTTCAGTGGTTATCCAATGAGATAACCCCAGGTTATGTGCTGTGCTGAGGGCTCAGATTAGAAACAACTGATCTAGAGCAGAGAAGAAAGCTAAGATTTAATGAGAGCTAATTATTCTTCCATGGTTTGTTGTCTTCTATATCTCCACCTCTGTTATGTAGCACGGGTTATGTGACTGCTCAGTTTCATAAACACAGTGAGGGTGTAGCTGGATTCTTGAAAGAGTCCAGCAGATCTGACAAATATGGCAAGAATTTATCAGGCATTTGTGAAGGCATTTTGTTCATAATGATTTCTGTATATGCATGCTAGATGCATCACATCAGGGCAAAATCTTTTGAGCTGCACTGATAAAACAAAAACATCTCTGTATTTCTCACTTCGATCTCCATATAAGAATCCTTTGGATGCTGCAACAAATGCTGTTGGCAGCTTCAGCCATCTACAGTCTAAGACAAGCATAAGCTATTTTAGTCTCATGTTGCAGAATAAAAGAAGCAGCTGCTCCAGTGTGTTATGAAGTGTACTGTTGTTGCATTTGGCATTAAAGGGGGCTGACAAGAAAGATGGGGAGGGACTCTGTCAGGGAGTGGAGTGATAGGACAAGGGGTAGTCTAGTGGAACCTGGTCTAGTGGAAGGTGTCCCTGCCCATGGCAGGGGGTTGGAACTAGATGATCTTTAAGGGTCCTTCCAACCCAACCCATTCTGTGATTAAAGATTTTAATCATAGGCCCAAGCATAGTTTGAAAGACAGTGGCCTGTCTTTGGATAGCCTGGCCGTGGACTCAGTGACCCAAAGAAGCTCAAGTCACTAAGTTGTGTGTGCATGGAAAAATGCTCAATTTGTTGCCTGTGCACCAGGACAGGTAGACACTGTCTGGTCTCAAAAAGACAGAGCTATATAAATGAATGCAAAATCATGGCAGCAGAAAATTTACAATGCTTTAAACATAGGAATAGCCAGAATCAATCTCCTTTCACACACAGAACTAAAAGCACTGCTAGTCATGCATGGTCTTAGGAACAAATGAATCCCAATAGGCAAATGCCTCCCTAATGAGTGAGTACTTAAAAAGCCAAGCAGGAAAACTTAAAAATTCTTCTTTAAAGAATAATTTCCAGTATTACAGTGGATTTATTGCTTTAGGATCTTTCTTGTGGTTTATCTTGTCATCTTCTTAGGAACAGATGACAGTCTGTGTCTTTGTGCTCAATGATGCCAGTTAGCCAGCTCATGAGGCTCCCTCCTCAGCCCATAGAGATTTTTTTGGATCATGACACAAGAATGAGTGTCTGTCCTTGTGCACTTTGTTGATGAACAAAGTTGATTTTCCGAGTTTTGTTCGGAGAAGATGACTGTTGATATTCTTTCCCTTGCAGCTCTCTCTACAGCAAGGGTGGAGAGAAGGGTGGAACAGTGGGGAAGCCTAGATTATTTGTTTGGGGGGAAAAAAGCAAAAGGTTGAGGGGTTGCTGATATTGATGTCCTGGTCCAGCCAAGAAGAAACCAAAAGCGGTTCAAATTATTCCATGGTTCAATTTACACTGAGCAATAATATATTTCACAGATTAATCAGTTGATTCATACTTGGACTTGCTTTTTTTGCAGCTAGTGATTTAAAGTCAGTCGAAGGGCAGGAGTAACATTGTAGGATTTTTTTAACCATACTACAGAGGGAAACAGTTTTTCCTCCAATTCTCTATTAATTATTTGCCTCCTTTCCGCTTCTGCCTTTCTGCCTTCACAGAAAAAAAAAGCACATATAACAGAAAGGCACTTAGTAAGCCTAAATAATTCAAGTTCTCTTTTATTATTTCCTTAAAGGACATCTTATGAATAAAATTTTACTTATTTATTTGTGATTTTGTTGCTAATGCTGGGATTGGGAGGGGCAGATCTACACTATAAGTCCGAGCAAGAACATTCACAACATTTCATTCTTCTAATATTTTTCTCTTATTATCTAAAGGAAAAAATAGAGAAGTGCAGCTTACTAAAGTAAACTTACAATGTTCTTGATTGTCTAATTGTTTTACTGCATTGCATAATTGAGAAAAAAAATAAAGAAAATAAATGCAAGGTGAAATGGTATGTATGTGAAATACAAACCACACAGCTGGAACACCCCCCTTTCCTGTCTGTGTAGTTTAGGAAAAGTCGTTAAGTCAAACAATACAGCATTTTCCATTTGAGCACATAAAATTTGAGTTCATAAAACAACCTAGCATAACTGTACCTGCCTTGGGAATACTAGCTGTGAATAACTTCTCCATAGATTTTAAGAAATGCGGAAAGCAAGCGTCACCTGAGAAAAATAGCTCATGTGTTTGTCATTCCCACATCCATTTTTCTGACTCATTTATTTTTATACTGCTCTTTTCCTAAGTGCCCAGAGTGCTATCAGAAAGCTTAAACAAATGAGAGCAAATCCTCCTGTCTTCTTTTGGTGGGGGTGGAGTGAGGAATTGGAATGAAGTCTTGCTGATCCTGATAGGGCCATATTTTCACATATGTGCCTTGTTATTACCAGGTTCAAAATCTCAAAGCTATTAATGCTTGCATTTCCTATCATTGCTTCACCTTCTTTTTCCCATATACTGTTCCATTTTGTTGCCTTGTCATCTTCTTCTGTATCTAGGTAATTGGGAAAGTCATTTAAGCTTGCTCTTGCTGTCTGCTGAGAGCTCTGGAGAGGAGCCAGCAAAGGAATTCACTATGGCCTTAGTTTCAAGCACTCCCAGCTACATCTAGTATTGTGGAGTCAGAGAGGAGACCACGCTGAGATAAGACTTGTGTGGAGACAGTTCCCCCACACCCTTGTGATGTAAAATCTGAAGCTTTAGGCTTGCCAGGATTTAAAAGAAGTTAAACTACATACTGATACCAGATGTGGAGGGGGGATCAAAAGCATGAATGTGTGTATCAATGAGGTTTTGCACTGCTACTAACTACACAGTATCTCATTTCTTGTGCAAAGCCAGGCCAAACCCTAATGATTAAGATTTTTTTTATGCTTCAGTCTGTACTGCATTGAGTGCAGCAACAGACTTCAGTATTTTAAAACAAGCTAAGAAAGTAGAATGTATCATGTTGATCATATCATATCATATCTCAGAAGAGAGGTAAAGTTTATGGATCTGTCCAGGACATTTCTACCATAATTATGTACTTTACTATAGATGACCTGCAGTTCTCGTTGATATCTACTGATATATATGCCAGGGGAATCTTTTCAAATGTACAAAATACTATAGAAATCTATAATTTCTTTCTTCCTGCTCATTAGTAAGATGTAATTTTGTGTACATTTCTGTGCTTTGAGTGATAAATACACATTTGCCACCTCAGTCTCCTCTATCCAGATGCATCCTGCTAGTATCAGTTCCTATAGGAGACTACTGTGTAATGGGACAGCTGTAGTCTATGATTTAGAGGAACTTTAGCCAAAAACTAGGGAAAGATGCACTTAGCCTCTCTCTGTGAATATTCTGTGAGGGAGTGAGACTACGGGGAATTAACTGTCCTTTTATAGTTAAAGTAGATAAGAGCGCCACTGCCTTTATATTAAAGTACAGAATGCACAAAATGGTTTTTGGTTTGTGTAAGGGTTCAGAAGATGAATTTCCACATTTTGAGCAAAGGTAGTGATTGTTTAGTGATGCAAACAGGGAGCTTAGTAGTTGAGATTTCTGTTTCTATTCCTGGTTTGTGATCTGGAAAACACAAGACTCTCTTCCTCTTGTTTCTTTCCATAGCTCTACAAGTGGGATGACACTCTTAAAACTTTCAAAATTTAGCTCTAATTTTTTTAACAAGCTAAAATGTTCTGGATGCAATCCTTGGATGCAGTCAGCGTGGATGCAGTGGATGACTTGAGCAGACCACAGTTGGCATAAAAGTAATTTCTGTCTTCCTGGATACAGAACCCAGAAGCCTACATTTCAGCCTTCACAGATTAAGTTAGCACAGCTTGAAAAACTGACCAAAACTTTATTCCAATATCTTTGGAGAGGTTGTGCAGTTTGCAGGAGTGTGCAGCAGGCCGAGCCTCAGCTGTGACTTGTTAAATTCCAGTGCTGGGGGGATTGGGCGGCACAAAAGTGGCACCGCCAGAAAAGCCAGATGTTTACAATGTGTTGTTTCTCTGACATAGCAACAACAGCCCATTGGTTTCTAGAGGTTTAACTTTGTACAAAAGAGACATCAAGTCTCCTCCACCCTCTACCAGCAACTCTCTACAATAGCTTCCTAGCCCACTTCCTCTTGTGCGCTGCTGCAGAGAGCACCGAGAAAAAGCAGGTAGAAGAAACCCTAACTGTATTAAGCACAGCTGAAAATGTTTTGAAACACCTTGAGATCCACAGTATTTTTCTCTGCTGCATGAACTCTACTCACCAGCCTTGGTGTTGACATCCTAAAGCTGGCTAATTAGAAGGAAAATCAAACTTTGCTTATCTATTTGTCTTATGGTAATTAATTTTCTGCTTCAGAAGTAATGCTGGGCAGGAGAGGATGCATGAGGAGGGTGGAGCACTGGACAAACATGCATCAGACCTGACAAGTTCTGTTCTGGCCCAGTGCTTTTGCAGTGAACTTTTTAAATGCGACACAATGGGATTTAAAGAAAACATCAGCTCAGCACACCAGTTCTACTGTTTTATTGTCCTCACTTGGCAACAGCTGAATGTCATGTTTATGCTGTTCTTGCACATGCCTCTTTATTTACAAATAATAATTTATATAACTTCTTTTAACTTTTTATATAACTCTTGAAGATCATCACATGACTTGCCGCATTTATTTGTTTAGAAAATTAATGGCATTGTAACCTTTTGCCTCTTCATTTAGCATATTCCTAGTTCCTGTGAGTTTCCAGGTATGTTTAATTACCAGCATAATTCACGGTATACCATAAATTGTCATCTTCCCTGCTATCAGCATTTCTTCATTGAGGCATCTGTATAGTGATATAAAGGATTTGACAAGTGTAAAAGGTGACACTGACACACACAACTAATGTGATATATATATAAAGTCAGTTATTTAGCTAATACCACTTAAGACCAGAAGACTAAAAGTTTAAGTTTACATCCTTGTTCAAGTGTTCTAGTTTATCATACTGGAAGGTAAAAATCAACACGTGATCATTTGCTCAAATTCTCAGGTATCTGGCTTGCAGACCCTTTGTTTACTCAGCAGCATTAATTTTGGGTGGACCTATTTAAGAAGTCAGAAACTTTTATTAGTAGAGAATGCAAGAGGGGAAGAAAATAATTATTTATACATCCTCACAAGTATGTTCTTTCAGAAGCTGAAGTAGGACTTTTTTTTTTTTTCAGGGAGAGGCAGATGCATTTTTGTGTGTCTATTATGTGCATTACTGATTGTGTCTTTGAGTCTGTTTTCAATAAAAAAAATGAATTCCTTCCATCCTCCATACACTCTTAGGGGAATGTCTCAGAAAAGCCCGCTCTTGCTGGAGAATTCAAGAGGAGTAGCAGTGAACTGATATCTGATCCCCTCCAAACAGTGTAGAAGAGGTTGCCATTACTCTTCTATAGGAAGGTGCTTTCTGCTAACAAAAACCCAGCATAACTTATTTCCCAACTGCAATCACTATACTGGTGCTCCAACAAGCAAGGATTAGATGCTAGATTTAGTTACGTTCTTTATTAAAATGGAAGTGTCTATCCTGTATGTTATAAACCAAGCAACCAAAGGCCTGCTCAGTTATTTCCATTTCTTTGCAAAGACTCAGAAAAGAGGAACAGGATCTGCAGCGGGCACAGTGTGTGAGCAATAGGATCTCTGGGAAGATGTAATCTAGACTGTCTATAGAGACTACGCAAGCACGACACTCTTGTTCACGTTAAGGGATTTCCTGCTTGAGATTTTCAGCTGATTTCAGCTATAGCAATATGTGGTAAGGGAAAACAGTCTCTCGGGTAGGTCACATGCGCTGTGCCAGAGAGAATTTACACACAAGTTGAAACTTTATACAAAGCACATTCTCCACCCTCAGAAAAGTAACCGTCAGCAAAGCGTACAGAACAAAGATGCCTATGACTCATGAAACAGATTAATGGGGTTTTACTAGCATGCCTAGTTTGAGTTGAGTATAAAGGATAAAAGATGTCTCAGACCATCCCTGGTGAATTAGGCAAATGCTGGATTCAGCTGTGATTATGCTCGCTGCTCATATTTGGAAGCTGATTTCTGTTGGAATTTATTATATCTGTTGTTTTTCTTCATAAAATCTTTTTCAGTGTAGCCAGTAACTGTGGGCAAAAAAGAAGGCATGCACACATACAAAAGCCGTGGGTTGTGTTTTAATAGGGATCCCTACTGCTTATCATTGCTGGTTTATGTAATTGTCTGGAAAAGGTCAGCATAGTTTGTGCTGTGAACAACTGAAGCTGAAAATTTTGATTTTTTTTTTTTTTCTACTAGACTTGTGATCTTTTGACTAAATGCAGTATGAAAAAGAAACTGTAGAAAAAAATGAGGCAATTCCAGCCTCTGGCCATTGCACCTTTGTTCTTATACTAACAAAGCTAGTCCCAAATAACACTTGGTTACAAAATGTTTGGTTTAAAGACAAAAAAATGTTCAGATCTTCAGCTCTAAGGCCAGTTTCATAGTGCTTGTTGGTTTGTTTCTGTATCTCTCTTATAAATTCTGTACTAGAATATATATAATTTTGATTTTACTTTCTCTAGCACATATGCAAATAGTTATCTTTGGTGTAACTTTGATTATACTTCTCTAATTACTTCTGTAGGCTTAGCATAGAATTTAAAGTATTTGCTTTGCTTTTAACATGCAGTTTTTCAAAGCAGCTGACTGGATGCTTAAATATATCTCAGAGGACAATAGGGCGGAGGGAGGGTTCCAGCTGCTGACTGAGTGAAGTTGGCCTCTGCTGTCTTGAGAAAGATCAGGAAGAAAAATTCAATGCCAGCTTTTATTTGAATTGAAGAGCATGCTGGAAAAAAGGCTCTGAAAGAGATCTGGGCATGGCACTTTGTCCTTGAGGAACTGAGGAAGAAAGCCAGCTCTTGTGTTGGATTGAGAAGACGTGCTGACAGCTCACCTGCAAAGCTGAGGCTTTTGTTTTCTTCAGAAACAGGGACCTAGAAGTGACCACTGGCAGCGGAGCTATGTTATGGAGCTACAATCTGAGGAAAAGCAGAGATGTACTGAGATATGCACAAAAGAAACATAGCTGAATTGTTATGAAAACATGCACTTCTTGATGAGCAATGGGAGCAGCTCCTCAGCTCCACCTGTAAAAGTTCCTTCTCAAACAGATGAAAAAATTTCCATCAACAGTCTCCCAAGTTGCATTTCTACCAGTGAAACTTGTGAGTGATTCCCACCCCTTAGCTTCAAATGTACCACATTGCACTATCCCGATATCAAGACAGGTAAAGACATGGATACGCATCTCTTCTGGAAAGTTAGGCATGGGAGATAGTTGCAGGATTTTTCAGAAGGTCCCATAAACAAAGTGACTAGGAATCAAAACATGCTGTGATCCTGCTATGGAGTATGTCTGTCATTTGAGGTAAATAAAGTCACAGATGCTCAAAAATTGAAGGCATAGTTATTACGTAAGGAGTCCATCTACACAAGTAAGGAGAAAATAGTATCTAGGAGATGCTTTGAAATTGCAGAGGAAGCCATAAAGACTGCCTTTTGATGCACCTGATGTTGCTTTCATAAAATATTCAAAGCATGTGAATAGTGAGCTGTAACCAAAACAAGAAGTTTTATTTCTGGAAGTAGTACTCTGTTGGTGAAGGGAGATGCATGCCAGATTTACTCATAGCAGCAGAAGCTGTAATACAGCTGTCCCATCAGTATTAAACTAGAAGTGAAGTCTTTGTTTCAGCAGGATCTGTGTATTTGTTTGGGGTTTATTTCCCTTCTATAGCCTTGTTTTGCCCCAAACTGGATACAATAAAATAGGTTAATTATTCATATTTGAATTGTGTTTCATAATGAGTATGGCTTCCTGGGAACAGGACACCTGTGTGTACATTTGTCTCACTTAGAGAATAATGAGCCTATAAATAGGGCAGGCAATCATACTTTCCCTTTACCTCCTCTGTCTTAAGATTATCAGGCATTTGCATGTATGTGGCTACAGCAGTGCAAAGCCAGATAAAAGTCTGTAACACCACCTGCTGCACTTGTGAAGAGGAATATCCTTCAGCAGATGTTAGTCAGGACCGCTGTAAATAACACAGATTTGTAGAGATACTCACACACCTGACAGAGGTGCCTCTTCTCCTATCAAAGCCAGAACACAGAGAAAAATGCAGAAAGCTAGAAATTCAGTGTTGGCCGGAGAGCACAGTCCAGGGTTTGTCCTAGCAGGAAACTTTCCTTGGGAAAAGGGAGGGAAAAAAGAGGGCACTTGACTGAGTGTGCAGTTATGGGAAGAAGATAGACTCCTTTGGTGCCAGGGATGGTCATGCAGTGAAATGTAAAGGGGCCCTGCAGGGTTGGTGCTATTGGTGCTATCTTTGTGTTGCCTCCTGAGCTTGTCTGCTTGTTCTGAGTAGGTTTGTGTCCCAGCAGAAAAAACAGAATGAAATACAGGCACAGAATTTAATTCTCTGTGTATAAGAGAACAAGGCTGGACTCTGCCTAAGAAGTAGGGAAGATCTGAAATTAGTCATGACACAAAGTGGCTTTTGTGTGATATAACCAGCTCATCTGTGATTGCTAAAACAGCACTTCATCTGTCCTAAAACTGCCTGCTGGGACCAAATGCTGACTTTTGTCAAAAGATCAAATGCTAAATAGAAAAAATCAATATGTCAGAAAAATTGTCCTCTGGAAGTGAGTGAGGGTATGGCAAGATAAAATATCAGAAAAAGGCAGTCTTGTCTAAGTAAACTGGAAGTAATGCAAGGGTGTGAGTGGCAAGTGTTAGTCATCGGTGTTTGCTGTGCTCCTGCTACACACCCTGGCAGATCCTGGCCGCCTGCTTAGGCCAAGATGCAGCTGTGTGGGGCAGGGCGCCAGGCAGTGCACAGCTCTCAGCTGCAGCTGTGGTGGGGTCTGAACTTTCTGGCCGAACAAAGATTAAACTTTCTTTCCTTTCTTTGGAAAGCTTTGCTCAGCAGTAGAGCAACTTCGGAGTACATGTTCTCCCGATGGTGTAGAGGAACTAACTTCTCACAGGATTTCTGCTTGCTCTGGATTTGGTAGAAGACTTCAGAACAAAATCTCAGAACCTCAGTCAAGAGTGGATGTTCCTAGAGTCCTAACTGGTACTGATTAAATGTCTGCTGAATGGCACAATGCCAAGCACTACAGTTTATGTTATTATTCCTCTGGAAGGAGATTTGCTCCTTTATACAACTATGAGACTTTAATTTTGTATCAGTGTAAGTCTTTCAGAGGCTTTTAACTATCAAAAACCTGGAGTACTACACTGGTGGACCGAATTCTGACTTATTAGCAATGAGAATAGCTGCTAATCTTTTCCTGGGTTATGATTTATTTATTTGTAGAGGCTAAAAAAGAACAGATAACTGGAATTCATGGACCATCCATTTGAGACTGTACACTCAGCGAAGTACAAATAAATAAGCCTAGCCCAGAAAGTCTTGCCAGGGTGATTGTACTCTTTCTTTCCCTGCTGCAGTATTTATCTATGACAAAGCTGTAGCTCCTTCAGCACCTATGGTTTGTAAAGCATCTTGACTGTTTAAGTCCCTAGCCCTGCTCCAAGTAGCCCCTCCCTGAGGAGTGCTGAAGACCAGCATAGCTGCAGTGCAGAGGCTTCCTCTTGTTGTTCTTCCCAGATATCACCCAGATAACAAAGTCAATTTATCACCACCTGATAGTGTGGAGAAATTACAGTTTTCTTTTGTTTTCTTCTTCTTTTTTTTTTTTTTTTTTTTTTTTCCCTCCCTTACATACAGGTTTAGAAGAAAATCATAAACATCTGTGTCCAGATACGGACTTGCCGCTGAAGGAAGGGGATCTGTTGCCCAATGGACTCTTGGTTCTATGATACAGCTTTTTTCTCTCAAACTGGAACTGAGCTAGTTTTGTGTTTCCAGGAGGAACATGCAGCACACTGGGCAGAATACAAAAATGCTCTTAGATAATAGGATATTCAGTAATAGCCTAGCTTCTTGGTAGCATTAGCAAGTCAAAAACTTCGTGCTTGGGGCAGGATTAGGCAATAGCAACCCCTTTATACTGCAGTGGAATTGGTCAGATCCTCTCAGTTCATGGAAAATCATAATATTTAAACCTTATTGCTGGGCATCCAGCTCTTTCATGCATGCATATCTTTCTGGTGAGTTGATATTGTGAGGCTAGTGAAACACAGTAATAAAAATATATTTTGAAGCCACAATGACAGACAAGATTTTAGCAGATTTTCAGTACTAACAGCACTGACTCGAAGCTTTTCTAGTCCACTCCTCAAGATAATGTTCTTAAAATGTGATTCAAGGAAATTGACTCCTTGAATTCTAAACATGGGTTTATATACGTCTCTGTCTTTATCTGGTCTTAACCTATGAACTCCTGAAATATTTATCCCAGTTGTACAAATCAGGGCAAATCAAACATCCTAGGACCTGTTGCTTTTTTCACCTCATGTCAATGTAATTAAGGAAAAATCTAAGAGAATAGTTACACCAAATGAGAAGTTAAAAAAGTCGTGCCAAATAAGCATGCCCATCTGTCTTTCGTTAGCGTGCTATGACTCACACAGATGTCTGGAGATCATCCCGTTTCCTTCCTGCCCTGAAAAAGAAATTTTCACAATTAGAATGTAGTCACCTTTTTTCAGACTTAGTTTTAATTCCTGTGAGGAAATTCATTCTAGGGAAAATATGGATGCCAGCTGCTAACAAGTTAAGGAGGAAAGCAGAGTAATAAAGTATACTTACTCTCCTATCTTTTATCTTTTTCTGCATGTTGCTTCAGTGCTGCTTCTAAAATCGTTCAGAACTACACTAGCATGATATGTCTGCTCTTCCTCATAATCTATGTCTTCAGCCCCTGGATGTAGGATGGATGAGAAGCACATTTCAAGGCTTTATAATGAAACCTCACAAAACAGCCATGGAAGTAGGAAGTAGAGGAGATTGGAAAGGGATACATCAGTGGGTTTAGACTTTTAGCCTGGAGGGGAGGTCAGGGGAGGTTTTCCTCTTTGGCCTGTTTCTGTGGTTTGTGTGAAGCAGTCACTAGGTAAAATGCAGAATGACTCTTGGGAATAGTGCTTATGCCTCTTCATTAAGCTGGCCTGTATTACAGTAGAATTCTGTGTATTCAGATGGTCAATAGACCAGAAATATAAACAAATCTATTGTAAAAGTGGAGGGAACAGCTAACTTACAGTCATTCTACAGCTGCATTTGCATAGAAAAATAAATGTTTGTAAAAAGAACTGGTAGTTATTATTAATAACAATTTATTAGTAATAAATATCGATAATTATTAATTATTATTGGTTAACAGAAAGAAGATTTCACTTCATACATAGATACAAATATTGAAGAATTATTTAATAGTATGGTACCGTGTGTGGGAGAAACAATTGGCTTTTAGCTGTGTGTTAAGAATTAGAGTGTGTTCCCAGGGTGCAAGAGAAAGCATATTCCATCGATATTAACTACAAATGCATTTTTAACACTTGATTAATATGAATGGATGAGACACATGTTGGTTCTTCCGTTTAATGTTGTGATCCTTGTTAATTTACACTACTTTCTTTTCCCAAGAAAAAAGGACACACAAAGAGAGTTTAAGCAGTTTAGAGCAACAAAGCTCTCTTTGCAGCTAGAACTGTTCTGTTCTTTCAGTAAAATGATAACATGTGAACACTCTCACTAGATGAGTGGAAAATTAGGAAGATGTCACTGTGTAAGACTTTCCATATGGACATATTGAATGTGTCAAGTGAAACAACCTACCATTTGACAGATGATGGTTTTCAAAAACATTACTGCATTCACATTGCTGGATTGCTATTGGAAGAGCCAGATGAAGTTGATGCAGTTCCAGATGCTGAATATGAAAAGTTTATTGGAAGGCTCAACAAATGTAGCACAGCCACAGAAATGCCGCTGATGTACCAGCTAATGGGTTTTGTATACTTTTGATGTTGAAGCCCTGCAATGCACTGCGCAATACATGAGGAAAATGTTAGTCTTGATGTCTCAGATACACATTCATTTGAAAATATTCAGTCCATTAACTAAAGACTGTTTCCTTTAGCCATAGGCATATTTTCTTTATGGCCAACTTCAGTGAGCACTTACATTTACATAGCAAGGAAATAAGTAATATTAATGCAAGCAGCTGTGTTAAACAGTTTGAGTAGCTTTTAAGAACTGCTAGCGAAAATGCTGAAAGATGCTAACATTTGGTCTCAGGTTGTGATCTTTCCTTCTGTGAGTCATTTTGTGGAACCTGAGAATTTGAAGTAGTGACCTTGGTTTTGAATGGGTAAAATACATTCATTAAAGATGATCGTCAAGCACAAAATATTCCCCACAGTTTCTTGACTGTTGCTCACCCCTCCCTGCAAGCCATTCATTCCTGAGGCTTGTGGTTCTGGCAGAGCAATTCTTCATTAGCGTGTCCTCGGTACTCAGCTGTTTTATGAATAGAAAGCACCTACCTACCAAACAAGTTTTGTGATACCCTAGGATTTCTATAAAAATAGAGTGGAAACAATTTAAATTAATGTATTATATGCTTTCAAAATATTGTCTTGGCACTTGGCATTTAGTCTGATACCTATGGATTCTGAACTCCGAGTTTTTTGTAACTGGACCTAGTGTTCTCTCTCCTGCAGGATTTCTTTGCTGGGTAGTCAGTATATTGAACATATTGTAACATCTTTTAATGAAATAAAAGGGTTTTTTTAAAAATTATATAAATAAGATTTCCTTTCTACTGCCCTGTGTAAGTACATTACAATCTCAAGTGTGCTTCATAGAGGTATTTGCATTCAAAACAATTCTCCATGCTACTATCTTTAAAAAATATAATAATCTGCGTCTTTCTGGTAAAATAAGAGCAATATGACCAATAAAAGGCAAGTGAGATACGTTTCTTAGCCCTATAGTGCTCAGAGCAGAAAGAAAATGACAGAAAGAGTTGCCTTAAAACTAGTTGTACATGACAGATTACTGTTTACCTTTTCATTAGAGCTCTGAAGCCAGTTGGCTTTAGCAACTTAATAGACACCATGAAAGAGATATTTTGAGAAATATCAAGGTATAATTACTTAATTTAAATGGAAGTTGTACTGTATGATTTATCTTTTCCATTGAGTGCATAGTGCAATTGAATCAATTGATCTCTTACTGTGTTTCAGGTTCACAATTCTCAGAGTCTATAGGTGATCTACTCAAGACATGTCAACACATGGCTACTTGGGAAAGTAGTGAGTTAAAAGTGAATGACAGTGTCTTAAGGTTCTGCTGAAATACCGTGCTTTTCAGCACAGAGAGGCATGATCACTGTGGAATTGGGAGACAGTGGGCTTGCATATGAAGGCTTATTTCACAGGTCTCACTACCTCCTTGGTGGAAATACGACATATTAGAGGTGCATAAGAAACTGATTTTGAGAGAATTCTGAGACCGACGCATTCATACTTTTTATGTTTGTCACTGACTTAACACAATTAATGAAATGCCATCTTAGTGTCTCACATTATTATTCTGACATAAGTATTTAAAAGAAATTCCAGTTATGCTTTTTATTATACACAAGTCATTATTCATATAGATTAGATAAGAGCAAGGACCATCTGTGTGTGTACTTGTATGTGAGGGACAATGTGTGTGCACGCACTCACAGAGGGAAGTGTTTGGGAAATGATCAGCACATAGCATCAGAAAAAAATAGGTCTCTTTACTTTGTTTATAAGATGAACCTCTTTAAAATTATAATGAAGTTTTTGAAATTGCAGACACAGAATCACAGAACTGTTGAGCTTGGAAGACATCTCATGAAATCATCTAATCCAACACCCCTGCTGAAGCAACGTCAGCCAGAGCAGGCTGCTCAGGACAAGCCTCATGCTGATCATCAAATAAGTACTGGATTACCAAAGAAACTGTAGTAGTGGCTTAGAATCGTAAGATCTTTCTGCATTTTGTCTTACTGGATTCTGTACTTAGCATTCATAGTTCGTGTTTTCAGCTGTTTCTCTGAAACCATGACAATGAATTAAGAAAAAAACCTAGAGATTCTCCCTTAATCACATGATTCCAAGAGCTGAAATTTAAGACAAAAAATATATACTGAGATTTCTGAATTGTGCAGTGTGTCACATCTACCCTGGACTCCACACAAAGTTGCGTGGCCAGCCTTGAGCAGAGCAGTGGTTATACATTAACTACCTAGACTTTGAAGATAATGAATCTGATAAGCAAGATTTTCCTCAGGCTTTGCTCAGGGTTGAAAACTAGCAACTGTTTTAGGAAGAAGACACAGCTGATCTCAGATACCATCATGACTTTTTAAGGAGAGGGTCACTTCACTTGTTCTTGATATGGTTTGATTGCTTCAAAAACAGTACAGGAGAAAGAAATGTTGATGAATTACTTTGAAATCTTAAGTTGATAATTATTCTTTGCTTCCACCTTTTGGAAGCTTCAAATTCTTTCTTATGACATCTTCATTTCCACCACATAACTTTCAGTGATTCATACCCATTTCCTATTTGTCATTAATTGTAATTTTCCCCCCTCATTTACATGTACCACACCCTGAAGCTGCTTGATTGTTTTTAAAAATAACATATTTTCTTACTCATTTAAGTACTCCAAGAGATCCTTGAGAGAGGAGAATTTTTCCTCCTCATGTGAGTAATGTTGGAGGCATGATGCATCTATGTTTTCCAAAGGATCCAAAAGGGTTGGTCTCTTAGAATTAAATGAATGGGTAAAACCCCAAGATTGGCCGTTTGGTTGTTTGTTTTCTTTTTTCCTAAGATTCTCTGATGGGCTTGATTTTGACTGCAGGGGTTAGTAGGGATAATTATTTTAGAGACTGGGTTCTCTAACTTTTCTACCAGCATACTTTGACATTTCTGAGCAGGCCAACATGGTTTAAAAAGTTCCCACGTTTACTGTGAATTCATCTCATACCATATTGCCAACTGCCAGTAGGCATCAGAGAAGGCTCCTAGTAGGTCCTGTTCAATGACATGATTGACTTTGAAAGAGGCTTTTTATGCATTATTAGAGTAAACCCGATCTGACTTTACAAAATTACCTAGAGGAGGTTTTTCATTAAGAATGGGTTTACTTCTGATAGTTTATTTCCTACTCTTATTTATTTGCAGATACAGAAAATCTTATCTTGGGCTTTGTTTAGAGGAGTATCTCTTCTAGAAGTTTTCTCTGTTAAATTTCTGTGTGTTTTTTCTGACTTTGTTTAGCTTTTTTCAAACAGCACCCCTCCAGATTCATGCTGCTCTAATTCATAACTCCACAATACTGAAAGATCTGCAAAGATTCTTGCTTTCTCTGTAGCTGTCTTACAGGACTAGTGCACCACTGAATGTTCTGTTTGCACTGGTACTTGCAGCCCTCCCATCCATGACTGCACTGTAGAACTAACTACATAACCTCAAGAGGCTTTCTAGGCTGAGTAAAAGCACCAGGACACATGGGGCAGAGGTATATAGTCCAGACAAAAATGAGACTAATGGCTAGCAAGTAATTAATATTTCATGGTGCCTGGGATAGCTGAGATGAATTTGGATTTGATTGTGGAGTGTTTGGTTTTGGTGTATAAATATTTGTTGAAATGTTTACACTCTTTTTTTTTTCCCCTGAAAATAACCATATTAAAACCAGTCTTTCTAAAATCTGAACTTAATAAGTAAAAATTTATTAGCTACTAGAAAGTGCATATTGACTGAAAGACACAGCTGTGTCAGTTGAATGAATGGGGAAAATCAAAAGTTATAATCAATAAATACTTGCTAACAAAACGAAACCTTAAATTTTAATAGCCAAATTTTACAAAAAAAATTTGTAATCTGACAAGTGGAATTAAAAGATAACCTCCCAGTGTTTCTGAAGGTCCCATGATACTTAAAATCACAAGAATAGTGTAGTAGAAAAAAAACAGACTTTGAACTTCCTGGCTTTGAGGAAGAAAACACACCCATGCATTGACTGATACCTTCACTCAGATTCTTTTCTGTTAGTTATTGCCAGGAAGCTGGAGTGTGTGACCTAATTCTTGGAATGGGTCCTCCACTTTTCCTGTGAAGCATAACTAGTCCAATAGAGGTGAATCTTGAAGACGGTTCTTGAAGTATCATGGAGAGGAGAAAGGAAGCTGAGCAAAGCTCCTTTTCTTCATCTCCCTGTGTCAGGGCACCTCCCATTGTGTCTCCTCTGGGAAATGCTCCTGCCCTGCTTCTCCACTTGCACCTTGCAAAGTTTCATCTTGTTTCAATCTGACTGTAAGAAATTATCAAACTAGATGAAGGAGCCAACTAGAGAGAAGGAAGTTTAGTGAGCTGCCTGTGGCCTTGTCTCTCATCAGATATCCCATAGTTGGATGTAATGGGTGCATTGAACCTGTCTTACCCTTTACAGACCTAAAAACTGTAAGAGATCTTGGTTATAAAGCATAAAAATCCATGCTGCAAATTGCAGCTATTCTGGAGCTGACCCATGAGCAGTTCAGAACTCTGCTGTAGCAGAGGGAAGACAGTTGGCTATGGCACAACACCCTGCCCCAAGCTAAGCCACCCTCCCATGAGAGCCATCTGCATACAAGCCAGTCGCTGATCTCTCTGTTAGGTGAATGCAGGACTGTGCTGGATCTCCAGTGGAGAAAGAAGGGGCCTCTGGTCACACGGTGGGGGCTGGAATTTGTGGAGCCACATGGTGTGGCTTAGCTAGAGGCGGAGCTGCAGCGTGACATAGTGGTGGAAGGTGGCAAATCCATGACATGAGGGGTGGCTTCAGTTTCCTCTCCAGTGCACCTCTTTTCAGAGAGTGGACAGTGGAGAGACAGACTAGAAGAGTAACCCTCTCCCTCTCTCCTATGTCTCTTCAGGAGAGATCTTGAAGGGCCTCTACATTTGTGTCACACTGTGTACTTACAGCTTACTCTGGACTCTAACTTGATCACCATTAGCATTGCTGTAATTAAATGTATATTACTAAAAGGTGCTGCAAAAAAGCATTATATCTATGAATTTTTCTAGTAAGCTCTGGCTATGTAAAATTAATATGTGACTTATTCAGCGACCCTGAAGCATCCTAAGGCTATCAGGAAGCCATAGCTGGCAATGTTAGATTTCTAATCAGGAAACACCTTTAAGAATGTTGAAGATAACATTCTGCTGTGGAAAAAAAAGCAATCAGCCATTGTACAGAGGTCACATGACCATATACAGAGTAGTTTGTAACAACCTCAACAGGCAGAGCCTGAGTATTTAAGACTGTGATGAAAACCACTAGTTGTGCATGCACTTGTGCTTCAGCACTAGGTATGCAGAAATGTTCATTTGTTACTTAGTATTACTATATATGTAAGTGTTATAACCTCATTAGGGGGAACAAATGACCCATGCTTATGTCTAACCTAGTATCCTCCCCGAGGCTTCGTTGTAATTCAGCTACAACTGCCTGTCCTATGTATAAAATGAAAAAACCCTCTATTTACAGCAGGGTAATTTTTCCATGAGCTGGAGATGTAAACAGGCCTCAGAATTAGTTGATGACTTTATGGTCTTTGCATTTGTCATTATTGGCAATTGTAGGGCCTACAAGATAAATAATTAATGATGGCTTGTATGAGGAGTGAGGATGCATTGAAAAATAATAATAATTAATTTGTGCTTTTTTTTTTTTTTTTTTTTTTTACAGAAAGTTATTGCACTCCACAGCCCTGAAGCAAGGGAACAGCTGTAAACAAGTCTTTATACAAATCACTTAAGTGGCCTGTTAGGTAGGGCTTTGGAAGAGTGATGGAGGGAGGAAATAACAGAATTTTGTACAGCAAAATCTTGTTATGAGAGAACTCCAGGACAAGCTAATGATATTGCTTTTTGTTTCATAAATACAAAAGTTATAACTTTCCTAGCGTGCATCACAAGGCCAGTGCTTAATAAGACATGCAGTCTTGTCTCAGCTGTAGCATAGAACCTGTAATAAGGGACTAGCAGCCAAGCTAGCTGAGATGTCATGTTAATACTAATCCTAACTCCTTGGAGAACAAGTAAAGAGCAAAAGGACACACAGTCAGAGTTCTGTGAGAGCACTGTAATGAATGTATATTGCCAAGGGAAGCATTGTTGTTTTGTGTTTTTTTTTAATAAGAGCTTTTTTAATACAATCCAGCTGTAGCAGAGATGTAGTTAGACTGAGTTTAAGAGAGGTGAATGCCTCTGTTGGTTGGGGAAACAAGAGATCTGCTCTACTAACATTTGTTATGGGTGGGCCCAATTTACAGATATACAATTCCTCTGTATTCAGTCTTTGAATCTGGCATTATCATATAATTCACTTTATAAGCAAAACTTGGTTCCAGGTAGCAGTTGATATTCAACAACCTCACAAGCCTTTTGATATCTAGACTGTAAGGAAATCACTGAGGCAACTGGTCTTGTTGACAATGATAAGGAGTGATCAACTGATCTCTTTGGGGAACTGCAGTTTCAAGGAATAGGTCTATGGAGAAAGGAAGGACAGCAAATGTCTTTTGCTGATAGCATGTCCCTTCCTTTTCTTTCCCCCACCCCAGTTTTTGAAACAGCAGCATCATTAGCTTATCATGTTGCTGGATATTCCTTTTCATTAATTCTTGGCTCATCTTCTTCTGAATCATGCCAAAATTTAACCCAGTGTGAAATTTTATGATGAAGCTGCAAAGTAGAAACTTAGCAGGGGAAGCTGACATCAACATGCAAAAGAATATATACAGTCCTGTTCATCTTGTCAGGGACAGTTTTGAGTGGTAGCAGCCCTGATCCAGCTCTACACATTGGAGATTAAATGGAAAAAATAGCAGCAGAAAAACCCACTTCCTTCATAATTCAGCCTCTGCTTTCCAAACTTTAACTGGCCTCATGCCAAAGACTCACAATTCTTTCTTCCAAAATTAGCTTTCCTAGTCTTACAGACCCCCACCTGCTTCTGACTGGAGTAATGGCAAATTTTAAAAAATGGTTCTAGTTCCAGTGGAAGAAAATGTAGCTAGATCACTGCAAACAATATAACTTACTACACTAAGTGCCATTATAGCTAATTGTTTGCTAAATCTATCAATCAGCAGTGTTTTCTTTCTCTCTCCCTTCTTTAGCTTTACACAGACACCTCAGTGATGCAGTGTTTGTCTTTACACGGTTTTTGTCTTTACACAGTGGTACCTCCTTCCAACTGTCCTCTGAGTTTATATTCCATATGTAAAATACTTTTTCAGAGTATTCCTTTGGGCTATCAATCAGTTGGACAGACTGTCAAGTTTTTTTAATAATGCTTTGAAATAAAATTTCCAGAAATACAGCCCTGCTAACTCTCCCAACTTCCTGTATCCTTGTTCTCTTATTATTATTTTGCAGCTACTGATAGCTCAAGACAGTGATTTACATGGAGAAACTGAGGCATAGGAGACCTGCAGATGTTAGATGAAATTGGGAGAGATCCAGGAACTGAAGTAGAGGGGCAGTCTTGGCCTTTCAGCATATGCCAGGAAAGCAAAGGAACTGTGAGCCAACAAAATAAAAAGAAAAAATGCTTTCTACCAGAAATGGAGCATTTGTCATACTAGCTTTTTAATATGCTGGAAACCCGAGAAGAAACACTGATGATTGATCCCTTCTCTCATTTTCCTTATGAGACAGTCTGAAGAAGACCAGTCAAAGGAAGCTGTAGCAATATTTCTAACCTACATCGCAAAACTGTTGTCAGTATACAGGAGGGTATCCTTTCATGGTAACACTACTATCACTGCCATCTTTTGAAATTTGGTGGTTTTTTTACTTCATATGGAATGATTCCTTGTCTTCAGAAAAGAGAGGCCACATGTCACCTGCAGATGCAGTGTGCAGGCTTCTGCATCACTCTAGCTCTGATTCTCCATCTTATCCAGTGAAATTTTAAATAGACTTTATCAAAGCAGTTTGAGAAAACCTCACATGAGCATATCTCACTGGCCAGGATGTACTCCTGAGATATGAGTGTTGTGAGGTGGACATTTGAACTCAAGCTCTCTGTAGTTCAAGTAACTCCAGGAAGAAAGGGTGTTAGCTTACACTCACTCTTCTCCTTTGAAAGTCACCAAAAGCCTTTCTAGCTAAAGAAGAAAAAAAAAATATCTGCAGATTCCATGTAGAGTTAGGAACTTGTCTGCATCTCCCTGTAGGAAAAGCTTATTTTATGTTTGTGCTTTGAACATTGGCATCTGTGACCACAAAGTGGCTTATTCTCTCTGAAGCTCATTGGGAGAGCAGAGGCAGCACTGAGCATTATGCTAAGTTCTCTGCATGAATATTTCCCTCCCTACAGCTCAATACAGCCATTTGTAAGTATATCTAATGAGGATACTCCTTTGCATGCCATTAATCAGCAAAAGCAATAGAAGAAATGGTGTGTTTTCTGCACTTTCAATACTGAGTCCCTTGTCAATGAAAATGAGATGGAGGTGGTTGGGTCAGGATCTCTAATGTCACAAATAATGAGACAGAGCTATACATAATAGACATCTGTTATAGCACTGCTCCCAGTTGCTGTTCTTCTCTTCTTCTTTGTAAAATGTTATTTCCATTGGTCCTTGATGCAAGATAGAACAGGGACCCTTAGTCACTCACCATGGGAAAGCATAGAGATAAGGGCTGGGAACTGGCTAAATAGATTTTCAGTGAGTTTTATTGCATTTCCTTTAGAAGTATCCAAAGTCTTCATCACTTATATTAATACTGACAGAGCAGCACAAGACAGCACATGGGTTTTTTTCAGTGCAAAGCTGTGAGCATCTTTTTAACAGGGGGAAATGCTTATTTTTGGACTTGCAGGGTGAACGCAGCTGAAAAGTTAAAGTTTGTTTTAATCAGGCTAATATTCCTTGTAGTTTAAGAAGACTGCAGTTTTTATTTTGTCTTGTCTGTGTGAATAAGAGGTTTTCAGTAATGTTAACCAAATTGTTAATGGTACTTTGGTAAGGTTACAAAATACTGCCTCCAAAGTAAAGATATACTAGGGGTGCACACTTTCGTAGCTGTTAAACACTGGCTTGTGCCCTTTGTAAATCTGCAGCGTGGTGTAATCCTTAAAAAGATTGCTTCTTTCCCCCCTGGTCTTGGTGTATCACTCTGTGTCCAGTGGGGGCGGAGTTACTTCCTGAGCAGCTATTTCTTTCTTTGTCATCATGGTGTTCTGTGGGAGGCTTCTTACCTTGCTTATGGTCATTATACCAGCTCAGCTCACATGATGTATGTGTCCTCTGTGACTCCTTCTGTGTTCCTTGATATAGATGCTTCAGAAGACTGAATTTACCGCCACATCATTCCTGTGGGAGCGGGAGATGGTGTCCTTCCCATTTGATCAAGAAGCAACCAAGATACAGAGAAACTCAGGGCAAAACTTTTCACTGTTTTGGAAAGTCCAGCCTGAAACCTCTGCAGCCTGATCTTTTGAGATCACCTTACATTAGCAATTCAAAGAATAGCTCTTGGTTTTCAGCTGCAGTTTGCAAGAAGCAGGGTATTAATATTCACTTACAAATTTTGATGATAAAATAATTACAGGCATACACAATTTCAGATTCTGTGGAAATACTTTTAAAAACAGCACTGTAGCAGTGCACTGATACTTCAGTGACTCAGTTGGCTCCACTAGAACATAAACCAGGTATTATATGAAGAACAAATTACACCCTTTCTAGCACATATTTATAGAAATTTTTCTTATGCTAGCACAGATAGAATGAGTCTCCAAACTAATAATCAGACTGTGATCATGAAGCTCGCCAACTCTTACATGCCATGCTGCCTCAGGCTCTATCACACTGATGATAGCTATTTATCTTAGATCTCAGCTTGCCTAGACACAGTCTAAATTATTTGTCTCTCAATAGACAGAGTTCAGACTTTCTGCAAGTGATAAAGAAGAAAAATATGCTGATCAAGTGCAATACACAAACTGGAACATCCGTTATTTAAGTATATTTCAATTCTTTCAAACATATCACCGCACCACTTTGCTTTCATTGGCTTGATCTTGAGAGCCTGACTTGCTGAGGGCCAACCTTTACATCTGGGGGGGATTATGGAATTACAGTATTGTTCCTGTGGTTTTTTTTTCATTTGTTTGATTTCAAGGGCCTTGCTTGTATAACTGTGTGTACCTTTAACCCTATTGTCTTTTGTTGTCCTCCTTCCCCATTTTGACAAAATGATGATTCCTAGTGGTTCCCAGGGTCAGGAGCTGCTAGTGGAAAAGTGTTTAGAAGATACTTAGCAATTCCTTGAGAAATTAGAAAGACTTGTCCTTGTTGGATGCAAACAACTATGAAAAATCCATCCCAGAATAGCCCACAGTAGCCCGCAGTCCTCTGGGCAATGTGGACTTCTGGTCAGAGGGTCAGGAATGAGGCACCTCACCATCAAGAACCCAGTTGCAGACACGTGGGTCAGCTCTCTGGTGTCCTAGAGATCCTGCCCTGGACTTGACACAGCATTTTTTTTCTGGTTTTGGTGAAACTCCCATGCTGTGAACTCAACTCCAAGAAAAGCAATCTTGTGTCTACCTTGCACCCTTTTATAATGGGATTCTCCTTCTAACACCTTTTTTGCAAGATTATGGCAACCAACTGTCACAGTTGTTGCTTTCTGTTCTGTTGTGTTCCTTTCCAGCCCCCAGAATACCACTGGGTAAAGTTATTTGCAAATAAGGATGTGTTTAGATTTTTCCTAGAAATGGTAGGCTTTGTCTCCTTCCTTTTCGTCTCAGTTCCTGTGTCTATACTGCATAAAAGATAGAGCAGCCATTGTACATAACCAGTTTTGTTTTTACAGAACCTGCTAATGAAAAGAAGCCTAGAAAGTCTAGATTTCTGGAGATCTTGCTGTTTAGACGCCACATCTGTCTACATACCTTTAATCATGAGCAAGCTGCATTTATGAGCTGTGGAGGGATCCTGCAGACTACACTTTTCTGAGTGAGGGTTTTGGGGGCAGTAGTGAATGCGCTGTGTCAGCACCACACCCCTGCCACCCTCCTGTCCCACAACAGCCAGCCTACTCAGGTATGTCCCTGGGCACCAGGAGGTGCAGCCAAGAGTGCATGAGGATGCACTTGCAGTCTCACATATAATCCTTGAGGTTGTGCTCAAAATCCAGACTGAACAGAAGACTACACATCCTCTTTTAATCCTTTAGGCTGGATATATGCTGGTCTGGCATGATGCGTGAGATCTAGGCATTCAGAGGATAATAGAAAAATGAAGGAGAGGGGATTCATAGAAATGTAACACCTTCAGTTCAGGGAAAAAAACAAAACAAAACAAAACAAACTCCTGGGGCTGGTGAAGTGTCAGAAACAAGAAATCAAACATCCCTCTCTCCTAATATTATCTTTCCAAAGCAAAGAAGACATACAACAGTGGCAGGAAACTTTTGTTAGTGAGCTGCTTTCCTTCCAGCTTCTGGGACTGCAGCAACAAAAACATAGCTCAGCAATACATGTTGCAGTTATGCCAATAGCAAGATACTATTCAGAAGGGATCATCTGTAAATAAGCAAATAGTAAAACCAGAAAGGAGTGATCCGTGATCATGTCATGTTGAGCAAAGATTATTCATGACTGACCTTGGAAGCAGAACTTTCCAACCCAATTCGGTGTGCAAAGCCCTGGGAAAACTATTTTTCCCCCCTTGTCTTTATCTCTTACTGCAGACAAAGAAGGAAAATGTAATTTCATCCTAATTTTACAACGACTTTGGAGTAATTGGTTAGCAGAACGCATAAAGCCAAGTTGGAGGATTTACTGCAGTGTTTTTAGTGGTAACCTTAGAGAGTGCCATCTAGGGGTAACTCATTAAAACCTCGTCGAAGGTTGAAAGCTTCGTCTCATTAAAAATCAAACCGGACAATGCTGTAAAATGCTTCAAGATCTTGCTACAGATACTGAGCACACTGTTTGGAGTACATAGAGTGGCATTAAAACTATAGGAAAAGAGATTGGCAAGAGATTACTACAGGATACTAGGTTCAGAAAATCATCACTCCCTCACCTCCACAAACTGCCTGGTGTTTACAGCCAAATCCTCCTGTGTTGTCCAAGTGACTGCCATTCATAATTCAACTTATTGGCAGCTTGTGAGAAAAACTATAAGCTTTAAAATCCTTACTTGCGAATATGATGATTAAATTGATTAATGCAATCAGGGTTTTTTGTTTGTTTCTCTGAAGGACAAAAAGGAAATCTATAATTCTTACAAAAGTGAGGACATTAGCAACCATATTTACCTTTATTTTTATTTTGTTGGCCTGTTTTGATCCCATGTTCTAACTTTACATATTTTTAATCAATGTTTATTTAGAGTAATATGATCAAGTTCATAATTACACTTCTGCCTAACATTTCCTTTACTTGGCATCACTTCAGTTGGCTTAAGGAAGCCTGTTTTTTCTCCTATCTTTCTGGAAATTATGGTAGGCAACCAAATAAATCTGAGGGACTCAAGGCAGCTAATTATGCTAACCTGATGATGCTTGAATTTCTAACATTATTTAATTTCCTAAAAGAAATTGCTGTAGAAAAAATTCCTTTCTTTTCATTATTTTAGACAGACTCCTAAAATTCTTCTGAGTTTGAAAAAACACTCAGAACGGCCTGTGCCATTAGGGCAAACTCTCCCCACTCTTCAGGCATGAAGCCGCATGCAGGCAAGGACCATTTCCTCTGCAAGAAGCAGCATTTGTTCCTTTCACCATCCCTCTCTTGCCTGTTCCTGTCATCTCTTTTTGGCCTAGCATACTCAAAAACTTACAAACGCTTGTCTTACAAGGCTTTCTGTAACAGCTATATTTGAGCCTAATAGGCCTGCTGTATCCCCTCTAGCATATACATTTCTTAATTTTTTGGATAAGGAACAGTCTTCAAACTCCATATGGCTCCTAATCTACTCACAGTTTGGTCTATGGCTTGGGCTCCTAGGTGCTGTTAAAGATACATCTCTAGAAAACTTCATTCTGCTCGTGTCTGTGATATCATTGTTACATCATTATATTCGGTTCTTTTCATGGGGAGAGCTCCAATAGACTGGTGCTATGTTAAATCATCATAGAAGCAGCTGTTCTTATTTTTCCTTGAGCTGCATAGTGTTTTTCCTTTACAATATTTATTTAATAATTTATAAATATTTGATATTTACAAGTACTGATGGAAGTAAAAACTGCGTTGGCAAATGTATCAACGTCATTCTGTCATTTGGTTGTCCCTCTCATGTATTCCTAGCATCCCTTTTACAAGGAATCTCTGCTCTCTAAATCACATCATTTCAGCAAGAGGGTAACAGCCAGTTCCTTATTTTTGTAACTATGATGTATAAAAGGGGGATTGGAAATAAATTATAATTATAGGTAACATGCTAAAAAAAATTACAAAGACCTGTGATACCTGAAAGAAAATGGGTTGGTAGAAATGGTGTAAATGGTTGACAAGAATTCAGTGTGTTCCTGTTCTGTCTAACACTAACTGGAAAACTCAGAGCTAATGATGTCAGTGGGTGAGTACCTCCCACTTTCACCTCCTTTCAAGTCCGTGATGTTATAGGTCATTGATTGTTATAGGTCTCATTCTCAGGCAGTGTCATGCTTCAGTTTTGTACATACCTAGGTATACATAATACTTACATAAGTATATATAATACTGAAGCCCAGGAAAGGGAACGGTAAAGGATTTACCAGTAATGGTAAAGGATTTCAGTTTTATTTAAAACTAAGTGGGTGAAATTGTGCTGTGATTTATTTTTTCCTTGGTAGCTAGCACTCTAAAGCAAGCTTTCCTCCCTCCCATTTCCTGATTTTAGTAGAGGTATGTCGTTATTTAGCAAGTGTCTTTGTCTGCTCTGACAAATGTAGAATTGTAAAAATAGCCAAAAATTGCAGTGATAACACATCCATTTCCCACCTTTTTAAAGAACAGTACAAATATGAATAAATCATCATTTGGGTGTCCAAAGAAGGGCAACAAATTTGGTGAAGGGTCTAGAGCACAAGTTTCATGAGGAGCGGCTGAGGGAGCTGGGGGTGTTTAGTCTGGAGAAGAGGAGGCTGAGGGGAGACCTTACTGCTCTCTACAACTACCTGAGAGGAGGTCATGGTGATGTGGGTGTCAGTCTCTTCTTGCAAGTAACAAGTGATAGGACAAAACAGGCTCAAGTTGTGCCAGGGGAGGTTTAGATTGGACATTAGGAAATATTTCTTCACCGAAAGGGTTGTCAAGCACTGGAACAGGCTTCCCAGGGAAGTGTTTGAGTTGCCATCCCTGGGGTATATTTAAAAATGAGTAGATGTGGTGCTTAGAGACATGGTTTAGTGGTGGATTTGGCAGTGCTAGGTTAACAGCTGGACTTCATGACCTTAAAGATCTTTTCCAACCTAAATGATTCGACGATTCTGTCCGTGATAGCATATGATTGTCTTTCACAGTATCTATATTATAAGACAAATAAAAGCATAAAGAGCTTTAGATAGGTAACAATGAGTTTTGCAGTGCTTTTTATTTTGTTGTTCAAAGTATATTATACTATCTAGAACAGAACTACTATCTACTAAAAGTATATAAGAAAGAAGGGAAACTTAATTTTCCATACTGGATACAGCTGAAATAATTATTTAATAATGTTAATATTCTTTAATTGTTGCCTGGCCAAACCCCTTTTTGCTTTGTGTTTCTTTTGTCTTGGAAGCATTCAAGCTCTGATGCATGTATGTACAATTACAGGACATTTCTCACTCACCTGGCACTAAATAGCAATAAAGCAGTGTTTTAATCTGAATAATCTATAATGGAAGAATACCGCATATTGGTAAACCTTCCTCTCCCTGAAGTATTTTAAATTTAAGATAGGAAACTGTATTAGCCAAACACCCCTCCACCTACCAGTAGCTGCTTTGCATGAAAATCAAGCGATGCAAAGAACCTGAACTGGGGCAAATCCCATCCTGAGTGAGAGACTGGTACACAGGCATCCTGTTCCTTTCTAATTAACTCTAGCAGTCACTCTGCCTGTGCTTCAATTAGTACTTTGTAATTGTAATTTCATTCTAACCCTATTTTTGATCTTACATAATGCCTCAAGCCAGATAAACTTTTTTTCCTTCTGTCAGAAGGGAGTTACCAGCAGGGAGCTGGAATGGTCCCGTCAGACCTCTCCTGGCAGCCACTGTGCCTGCTATGTGAAAATGTACATTTCATCCTTCAGCTAGATCTAATTTAGAAATCTTTGAACTCTTAATGATTTCCTATAGTTTGGCCTAATTGGATCTAAGTGCTTTTGCATTAAAATTAGAATGCCCAGCTGGGTTGAAGCTGGAAACCTGTGACCCTGAAATACAGTCCCAGAAACAAAAGCCCTCCTCTGTGTTGACAGTTGCCATCTACTGAACCAAAGCCACAGCCATCTTCTGCTTCAGCCTAGTGCCTAGACTGTGAAAATAGTTTAGACTAAAGGCTTCTACAGAACTGAACTACCACCAACATACGTGGCAGCTGCTCCATGCAGTGAAGCTGCTGCAGCCTGTGGGTCTCTCCTTTCCAAGAGGGGACACATTGCTGCAGGAGCTGCTCCCACCACATCATGACCCCAGGAGAGAAAGGAGCTCTGCTGCTGCTGGGGAACATGCCGCCCAGGGCCAGGTTCAGAGCAGGAAGCTGGGCTTTGGAGTGCTCTCTTCACTCTGTGACTTGAGACACTGCGTACGACTGATCAGCAGGCCAAAAGATCTGCCTCCAGCAGGTGCATCGAGCCATAGAGCAGGAAAGAAACCACTGCTGAGAGCTTCGTCTAATGGGTTTGGGGAATGAGATTCAACTGGGTGAATACCCTGGTGAGGGAGAGATATGACAGCAAACTCAGCCAAAGCTGCCTGGGCTCCCCTGTCTGTGTCCTCCAGTAGTGTTTGCTGTTGGCTTTTCTCTAAATCTATTAATGCCACTACTGAAATCCCATTAGTTTCTCTCAGAAATTCTCACCTTGCAGGCTTCTGTTGTTACAGAGGCTCTCAAATAAACAAGCAACCACCAAAAATTTAAAAATTTATTAACACAGTTAACTAGTAAATTACAGGTTCGAATGTCTGTGAGAGGAGAACAGAACAACTTCCTGGGGTTTAATGACAACCCGAACCACAGAACAAAGCACCACTCTCTAGGGTTTAACAACAACCCAAAACGCTTTATCACTCACCTGACAAGTGAGGGCGCTCAACCTCAAGGACCTGCTCAGGGCAGCGTCCCGACCCAAGGCACCTCGAGGAGTTTCCTTGGGCAGCGTCCTGACCCCAGGGGAGAGTCCTCGACTGCAGCTGCTGCTTCAGGGGACCAGCTCAAAATGGCTCCCCCAGGGGACTCCATTTATACCCAGGCCAAACCTGACCTGTAGTCAATAGCGGCTCCCATTGGCCAAAGGCCCCAACTGTCATGAAGTCCCAAGAGCAAAGGCAGCCAGGAGCTGCTACACTTCAGCAGCCAAGAAGCTCTGCTCTCATTGGGTGGATGCACCTGCCACATCTATAGTAGAGGAATGTATACCGTCTAGAGTCTATCCATTCTCAGTCTCTTTTTCCCCAAAAATTCGGCTGTTCTCTCTAATGTTCAGGCAGGAATGAGAAATATTTGCATCATGTCTCTATTCAGAAGCCTCTTCTAAGAACACCATACAACTACTGCGCAGTGAAGCATCTGTTACTGATCTATTAATAATCATAACAGTAACATTAGCAAGTAACTATCAAGCACAACTACAGAATACGAACCCATGATCTTATCCCCAAGCTAAGAATGATATGAATGACATTATGAATAATATCTAATTTTCATCTAGCTACTAAAATTATATCCCTACAGAACTAGACAGACTTGTTTCTTTTATTTTAAAGACAAAGTCTAATTAAGAGCACTCCTGATACATCTAGGAGCTTGGAAGAGCTTAGGCGATTGCTGTCATACATTCAAAGTAAATCAGACTGTTTTAATATTTAATATTTACATTTCACAACTTCTGTCTTACTAAATTATACTCCAAAAGTAAATATCATTGCAGTATAGGAAATTGTTTACAAAAAAAAAAGAGCTAAGGAAAGCTGTTCCATCACTTCTGTTTTCATCAAGGTGAAAAGCACAGTCTTGCAGTCATCTTACTGGGCACAATCCTATGCTACATTAGCACGAAAATTTTCCATTGAAGTCAGCATAGTTCTTGCTTTCATAAGAGAATTTTGTATTCTGTAGCAACACCTCATCTTGCTATCAGTAAAGTCAGTGGGAGACATGCTTCTGAAGTTAATGGTAGTAAAATGATGTCTTCAGTGGTGTTTCATAATGTGCTACACTGGCAGAAAAAGAACCATTGATTTTGGGAATCATGGAGGTTCAAATGAAAGAACAGATTTGGTTCTGGTAAAGAAATACATTGGAGTGGGCCTGAAATTTAAGAAACTTCAGAGTAACCTGCACTGCAGCATGAGAAGAATGTTAGACCTTATGCATTTTAATAATCCCCATGAGGACAAATCACCTGACTCATTCAACGACTTCAGTATTCCAGTTAATGTCAATATGCATGCAATATAGCACCTTAAATTGCTGGGTTTGAATTTTACTTATATTTTTAATAAAAATCCCTTTGTCTTCTCCAGAAATGTCCCAGAAACTAATGAAACCTTTTGTTCTAAATGAAGGATGTTTCATTTGACCAGGCAGCAATATTCTTTTCAACTTATAATTTGCAGGAAGGAGAATCCTCAGTTTTACCCAAAATTATTTCGACTGTGATTTGTTTGCATGTTTCTCCTTTGAACTCTTTCATATATGCTAAACAAAGCTCATAGGTAACCTTCTGAAATATATTGTAATTTCTATTTGTCAGTTAGAGACAGCATATAGCTCCAAAACCAGCTCTTCAGTCCTCATGGGATAGTATGTAAGACTATCTTCCCCCTGCTATCACATACAAAAGCCCTTGGAGCTCTCCCTAGAGATGTTCACAATGTGCAATTAAACACGGGTGGTGCATAGATCTCATCAACTCTTCTGCATATTTCAGATTTACAATATTTTCTCTGGACTTAAGCCAGGGAAATAATTTAACTTCTCACAGCAGACAATTTTTGTCTTCGGCATAGTTGATACTCCCCAAATAATTAAAAAGATCAGCTTACAAAGCTATTGGATCGAAAGAAATAAGAAATTAATTCACAGAAGTGTGTTGCAGTAATGTTACTTTTAATCAGTTTAATCACAAAATTATTCCAATTCTAACTTTATGCAAAAAGTAGATAATATTCATCTAAGCAGATACACAATTCCAAACATCCACCTTTTCCATAAATAATTGGCAGAGAAATCTACCAGTTGTTCATAGTGTTGCAGACATTCCCAAATGCTTAGAAATTTTATTATAAAGTTGGATGATTTTATAAAAATGATCAAGACAAAAGAAATGTTCATAATTTATGGTTCAAAGTGTCACTTAAAGGCTCAACCTTCATAAATGTTGAATTCATGATAATTCATGAGCTGAATACCAAGATTAAGAATGTGACAATAATAATTGCTTTCAGGATTCAGCATAGTTTCTACGCAGTTTTCTTTTCCCCATGATTGCTTACTGCCATGCACCCCTTTACTGCCTGACCCTGCAGTAGGGCGCTCAGCTGACAGTCACACTGGGCTGGACATTGAGGCCGTATATGGGCTGTTGACATTAAACACACTTCAGGAATGTTTCAAGGCATCACTTAAGTTACATTTTTAAAGTGCTTCATGGCATGGTTTTAGCCTGACCAAGTGCCCAAAGAATATGCGGGCATGGTTCAGGTGTCAGCACTGGCCATGGGTCGGTCCAAATACGCCAGGTGCATGTAAGCACCCTGCTGTCAGTGTCTGCAAGCTCAATGGGCGCAGGCGTTCAGTGCCAGCTAGCCTCTGCTAGGGAATAATCCTCTGCATATTTAACTTACTAGTATAGATGAAGCTTTAGGGGCAGCAGTACAGCTAAACTAACTTTCATGTCAATCAACAGTGAATGAACAATTTATGCAGAAATGAAAGAATGAGTCTAATCTTTACAGCTCAGTTGACTTCACACTTGTATTAATTTCCTCTTTCCTAAGTAACAGTTACAGCATTTACTGATTTTAGATCCTTGGTGGAACAACAGCAGGTAAAAAGATCTGTGTACCTTAAACCATCTTTTCTTTGAGATCCGTGAAAAACTGTGCCTTTGAATTGCTGCTGGTTCCCATTTTTCAGTTGCTGGCTTTCTCTTGCCCCAAAGGACTCTGCTACCACATAAATGATGCATAGACCAGGCAGCGATACAGTACAGTGGAGAAAAACAAACACTGATGGAAGGAGGCATTGGGGTAGGGAAGAGGAGGGAATGCATGAAAAGTAAGGTGTACAACACAGCGCAAATCAGCTACGTTGAAGTATGAGCTATGACAGGAATTGCATGAAACGAGTTCTGCATCATCTGCCACTTCTAACGTATGTCCTATGGGACTTCAGCTGGAGCACTGAATTAGGATCTTACCACAGTCAACCGTACTGCCTTTCCCACAAAAACTTCTCTCCAACTTCCACTTGAGGGGAATCCCCACAGGGGAGTCAGGATGAGATCTCTGCTGGGTCTTGGGGAACTTGTGGGCCAAGACAAAGGGGTCAACCTGATTACAGTCCCTAATGGACCAGGTGCCACTGACAGTAGGATTCATGGGGCTGGGAGGTGGAACAACTGAGAAGTAAATCCCAGTAAATTATACTCATCATCCCTTCTCTCCAGACATCTCATGGCTTTTTCCCTCCCAAGAAGAGACTGCTTTATCCCTTGGCTTCTCAGTTATACCCAACTGGAAGTCTGCCACCTGACATTGTGTGGCAGATGCACATGCCCAGTGAAAATAGGGCTTCATGGTAGTTGGGGCCTTTGGCCAATGGGAGCCACTATTCACTACAGGTCAGATTTGTCCTGGGTATAAATGGAGTCCCCTGGGGGAGCCATTTGGAGCTCGTCCCCTGGAGCAGCAGCTGAGGTTGAGGACTCTGCCCTTGGGTCAGGACGCTGCCCAAGGAAACTCCTTGAAGTGACTTGGATCAGGAAGTTCCTCGAGGTTGAGAGCCCTCACTTGTTAGGTGAGTGATAGAGTGGTTTGGGTTGTTGTTAAACCCTAGAAAGTGGTGCTTTTTTCTGCATTTTAGGTTGTTATTAAACCCTAGGAAGTTGTTGTGTTCTCTCATGAACATTCAGACCTGTAATTGAATAGTTGTGGAGGGCTAGTTAATTGTGTTGACAATAAAATTTTTAAATTTGGTGGTTGGTGTTTTATTTGAGAGCCTCCTCAACACACAGTGAATGCTGTTCTTCCAAGTGTATATGACACTCTAGTGTAGGCATCAGGAGCATGATTCACCAGATGAAGGGTGGACATACACATCTGAACTATCTGTCTAGACTCCATTTACTGAACCAGATACTTCTACCAAGTAACTCAATCTCATGCTAAAGTTGCCCTCTGAAATGAGTATCTGGACAGGTTGGAGCGATGGGCTGAGGCCAGCTGGAGGAGTTTCAATAAGGCCAAATGCCGGGGACTGCTCTTGGGCCACAACAACCCCCAGCAGTGCTACAGGCTTGGGGAGGAGTGGCTGGAGAGCTGCCAGTCAGAGAGGGACCTGGGGGTGCTGATTGACAGCCGGCTGAACAGGAGCCAGCAGTGTGCCCAGGTGGTCAGGAATGGCATCCTGGCTTGTGTCAGCAATAGCGTGGCCAGCAGGGACAGGGAAGGGATCTGACCCCTGTACTCGGCACTGGTGAGGCCGCCCCTCGATTCCTGTGTTCAGTTTTGGGCCCTCACTACAAAAAGGACATTGAATGACTCGAGCGTGTCCAGAGAAGGGCAATGAAGCTGGTGCAGGGTCTGGAGCACAGGTCGTAAGAGGAGCAGCTGAGGGAACTGGGGGTGTTTAGTCTGGAGAAGAGGAGGCTGAGGGGAGACCTCATCGCCCTCTACAGCTACCTGAAAGGAGGGTGCAGAGAGCTGGGGATGAGCCTCTTTAACCAAGTAATAAGCAATAGGACAAGAGGTAATGGCCTCAAGTTGTGCCAGGGAATGTTTAGACCAGATATTAGGAAACATTTCTTTCCAGAATGGGTTGTTAGGCGTTGGAATGGGCTGCCCAGGGAGGTGGTGGAATCCCCATCCCTGGAGGTGTTTAAGAGTTGGGTCGACTTAGTGCTGAGGGATATGGTCTAGTGTGAGGTTAATGGTTGGACTAGGTGATCTTCAAGGTCCTTTCCAACCCAGATGATTCAGTGATTCTGTGAGTAGTAGGCCAGAAAGTGCTTATTTCCCTCTATTAATTGCAAAGGGAGTTCAGATGTGCTTCAGACATGGCCACAATATTACAGACATCTAAAGTTAATGAGGTGAAGCCCAGTTGCTCTATTTAAGGAATGAAGTAATTCAGAAATATCACAGTCCAAGATGTGTTGTAGCCGAATTAATACAATCAAAGTTTTATTTAGAAAAGCACTGTATTTCCCATAGTGTGTTTCAGTTTTCACTTAATCTAGGAAATACTGTTGAATGAAGTACTAGCATCTGTAGTATCTCACTTAAGTGTCCACTTGATAAATCAGGATATACCACAACTGGAACGTGATATGTTACATAGACTTTATGTAATTACTTAGCAGTTTAACTATCAATTTCCTCAGGAAACACTGTCAGTCTGCTTAGGCCAATGACCATCCCTTCCAGATGCTATGTGCTGTACTTAAGTTACAAGACTGCACATTTATCTTTATTCAAAAATGTTTACTTGTTTAAACTTTTAAAATACAGATCTCATTTAAATGCTAACATTTATAATCAGCTTTATGTTTGTGATATATATCACTCAGGCTACTACCTTAGTAACACTTACTGACTGAATGCTAAGATACCTGGGCAATGGAAGTTACAAACCTGAAACAAGCAGTATTTGCAGGATCAGTCACTGGGACTTCTACCAGATAAACTGAAGGCGAATCCTTGTCTAGCTTGTTTGGTTCTACTGCATAGGAGGTGCAGGGTTGTTCAAAATGTGTGTATTGCTAGAAGTAGGTGTCAGCTTACTCATTTCTGGGGATCACCTATGCCTCCTTGACAAGCAGAAAGCTTGTAGTCAGTCCTTGCAGCTTTTGCTTCCTCACAGCTTTTCTGTCTGGGAAGGTCGAGCCAAGCAGCCGCTCCCAGCCCGAGGGAAGAAGCAATCGTGAGCAGCAGTATTCTGGGACACTCCCACCCTCAAGTTTTATTTCATCACATTAAAAGTGCAAGCATGGCCGTATGTGTCATTTTTGAGTTTCCCATAACACTACAAATTTACAGAGACACATAAGGAACACGTTCAGATCAAAGCCTTATTTATCCACTTGTCTGTGGTACAAACCTCAATATTTAACAGGGATGTAAGAAACAGCCTACTGGATCACCCCAGTCATCCCTCCAGCAGTTGCAGCAGGATGTATTATTTGGGACAAGTATGTAAGCCTACCATTTCCCATGGCCCATTCCCTCTCACACATCCCCAGAATCAAGTCACTTCATTCAGAAGGTGGAATTTTCCCCAGTGTGGCCTCCTTAACTTTTGTACCAAGCCATGCAGGGGTTTTATTGGAGTGCTTGTGTTCTTGTTGAATTGAGGCAGTTTACCAGGGCTTCTAATAAAATATTTGTAACATTATCAATACCATAATATTACTGCTGCATGAGTCCTGGAACATCTATATGGTATTTAAAACAGCCGAAGTGTGTAGATGTATTTCCCTTTACCTGACCTCCAGCCGTTCACTGCAACCTTGAACACAGAGCCTCTGACTCAGCTGCTCTCTCTCTACACCAGGAGAAACTGCCTGCCTGCTGATAGCATTTCTTCTCTATTTCCTCAGATACCTGTCAGCGCCTACAGCCCTCTTTCTAGCCTAGCATCCTCCTTTGGCTTATATTTAGACTTTGAAGAGCAGATTGTTCTGAGTCTGCCAGATATCAGAAAGGGTATATTCCCCAGTAAACAGCATCTTCATTGCACTGTCAGGAGTCGTGTTGCTTTGCTTTCCTTGCTGGCCCTGTTACATCTTCTATTTGATTTAACTCCGTGCTGAGGCAAAATAATACTTCATTAGTAATGTGAGCATGGTTTAAAAATATGACACACAAGTGCCTTGTTTGTTACAGGTTGCAAGTCTAATGGTGTTCTACTTCACATTCCTCAGTTCTTGGACACTAAAGGATCTTGGTTACTGTGAAGATCTCAGCTTTCACTGCAAAAAGGGAGAATTTCTACCTCATTGCAAAGAAAAGCTTGGAAACATTATTTTAGCAAAAATTAAAAATTGAAAATCTGGAATCAATTTAATATAAAAGGCAGGCTCATGACTTTTATGATTACACATCACTTTGGCAGGGGCAGGGGGAAAGGGACACTAATTCATTATTTCTGAATGTTTGCAGGTGGTAGTACTGACTGTGGAAATTTCATCTTTGGGAATGCTTTGTCACCAATGTCCTCAGAGCAGTAATAATACCATTCTCGCACTAGTTTGTGTGAATACGAGTAGTCCTACAGTCTGATTTATTCTCTCTGCAGATTTGGACCCTGATCTTGCAAGCTGTATTTTCTACCCATGAAAAGTGCTGCAGTGATATGCAGTAGTGGTATGCACAGGTAAGAAGCCCTGTCTGTGCAAGATAATAGATCCTGCAGCTAAGCAAATTGAGTGCAAAAATTGGGAGACATTTAGTTTATATATATTAAATTCGCCTTTATAGAAATCGCAGTATGTTAAAACTCTGTGGTATTAAAATAGAAGACAACATAACACAGAATTCCTATTCACTAATTGTCCTTTACCCCAAAAGGCAAAGGATGCACCTCTTCCCACACCCTCCTTCCTGAAGACACACAAGCACCAGCACAGAAATAAAAAGAAGGATTTTAATGGAAAATCTGAAAGGTTGATACAGAATCAGGGAATCATTCAGGTTGGAAAAGACCCTTGGGATCATCGAATCCAATCATCAGCCCTACTCTGCAAAGTTCTCCCCTACACCATATCCCCCAACACCACTTCCTTTTGGTCCCATTAGGTGGAGCTCTCAGACAAGAAGAAATGAACGAAAAAACAACCCAGCAGGCACCCTTAGGAATTAGTGCTGTACTACGCAGGTATTTTTCCCTGCCGAGAGCTCTCTCGTTAGGATTTAGTTGTAATCAACTAGAAAGCTTATTACATGCTTTCAAAACTACTATTACTCAGCAACCTGCCTGTACAACTAGGTTTTCATTAGCTTAACACATTACCGAGATCAAGCTGCAAACTTTGGAGGTAGCTGAATGCCACATCACTGGGGTCAACATAAATAACCAGAACGACAGAGAAATAGTTATGGAAATAGAGAAGCAGAGCAGATAAAGAATTTATGAGCAATACATAAAAATCAGAAAATTCCAGCAAGTGCAACCTTGCTTCCATTAATGATTAAAAGTCCACTGACATTAGCGGAGCAGGATTTGGCTGAAAACTTGGCCATGCAGACACAAAGGCATAGTACAAATGAAGTGGCAAAATGTTTGAAACCTCATTTTCTGCTGCTTTCCAGTTCTGGTTTCTACTCTTTTTTTGATTTTGTACTTTAACTTACGAAGTTTTGGGATAGCTCTCCTAATTCCTACACATGGGGAAAAACGAAGCTAAACGTGTGTAAAGTACTGTACAAGCAAAATGGGTATGTATTTTCATAAGAAGAATGATGGGTATGTATTTTCAAGGCTGTTGGCTCTTACATCAGTTGTTCATTATGTGCAGTAACTCAGTGGTGTCAATATTTTTGCCAAATAAATGGCTATGGTTGGCAAAATGGGAAAGAGGGGAACAATGTTATATAGACAATTATAAAAATTAACAGAAATTAGCAAAGATTGTCCAATATATATGGAAGGAAAGAATCTGAACTGGTTCCTGTTAGACTCTACACCTTATTTAAGAGAAATGATTGACTTAATTAATTCAACTGTAAATAAACCCTGCTAGTTTTATCTTTTATGAAGGAAAACCTGACCGGTTTTGAAATTGACCATTTCAATAAAGCTTAGCCTTTCTCCTAGATTTATCCTAGATACACAAATACGATAATTTCAAGACCACTAAGGTACAGTGCTGGAAGGTGGGTTCTATTTTGTGTTTGAATATCATCTGTCTAGTTCCAGGTTTTGCAATAAAACCTTCTGCAGACACTTGAACAGTCTGAAAGTCTGTTCCATTTTCAGATTTTCAGACTTTTAAAAACCTGTACTCTTGCACAAAAGTAAAAGCTATTTAACGCCTTGTGCTAAGATAAATAATATGCAGTGACTGTGAGACATGGGAACTATCAACTTTGTTTCTATGTTGAAGTCAGTTGGCCTCATTATTTGATGGGCTTTTATTTTATACACTACTCTGGATTTGCTTCACCAACATAAAAACTTCTCCTACTAGCATGGACTTCTGTAATGGAAGAAGAGTGTCTCTCCCCAATGCTGAAGGTCTCCCCCTCACTTGCATATTCTTCTGCTCTGCACATTTTTGCAGAGAAATGTTTTGTGATCAGGATGGGCTTTTAATTTTTCCCAAGGGAATCGTCCCAAACCTGCTGCTGACATAAGAAAGGTGTGTTACAGGTCAAAATCTGATCTTTCCTTCTTGACACTGAAACCATGGACCAGGATTGTTCTGGTCATACTGGGCAACATGCACTGGCTCCAGTGGCTGGAAGCTGTAGCTTCCACCACCTGTTTCAGGTGCAGAGGGCATAAAAATCCAGAGCTTCGGGAGCACATTTAATTTTTAATTTCCCCTCACCTGCCTTTGTGGTGGCCTTAATGACTACAGCATGCATACACAGTTTTCAATTTCTGCTCTGTAAGCCTCTTCCTCTTTCAGATGATTACATATATCTATGGTATGGATGCGCTCCATTCTCTGTCATATATGGCTACTCATAGCCTCTACTGTACTACTTTCATCCTGAGACCCCCAACTCTAATGGAGGGAGTTATTATTATCGTTATTTTACGCCTTTAGGCTAAGTGACTTCTTCAGTGCTATCTAGGGAAACTGAACCTGATTCTGGTGCATCCTAGCTCTGCCCAATGAATTATACTTCAGAGTGACATTGCACAAATAGATGAGTGTAGGTCTGATTTAAGGTTCAAGAGAAAGAATGAAGGTTATGGCAGTCTCACCTTGTTTGCCTAGATACCTGAGAGAAGCAAAAAAGGAGAAGGGTCAAGATGGTGGAGAGCTGAAGCTTTTGGTGCCACATGGTGAGCCTCTGATAAAGTCCTGTAGGCAGAGAACATAGCCAGTAAGCTTCATCTAGCTAGGCATTACTGAAGCATCGTGCCAATGTTCCCAGGATAAAACAAAAGGCTCTATCCAAATCTGAAATTTCTCCATCAGGAAGCTGCTTTTAGGAGATGAGTGTTTTTCATTGGAAATTAGTCCAGCAGAAAATTCTCAGATGTCCACTATATGCCCCCCTAATTCCCCTCCAGTCTCTCAGTGGCCATGCCCCTGAATGAGCAAGAATGTTCTCTTACCGATGATTCAGTATTTCGCTAAAGTACAGTGTGATTAAAAGAGAGAAAATCAATCTTAACTACTGAGATTTCTATAAAGTTCAATTAAAAGTGTCAAGGTATTGTGACTAACTTTGTCAAAATGTGGGTGACAATCTCTGCTGTGCAGCCAAACGTGCTTCTTTCACAAACGCTGGTGGGGAACGGCTGGATGCTGCTTCCCAGGCGGCTGCAGGCACAGAACTCCCTGGCTGTATCTCCTCAGCTTGCGTCTGACCCACGCACCCAGAGCTGAGCTGCCTCTTGGAAAGGGAGAGTCTCAGAAGACAGCCAGTGCAGGTGCTCAGGGCTTAGAAGGAAAACAGTGTGATCTTGACAAGAAAAATACTAGCATTCACACAGCCAAAATCCCGATCTGTTACCATTCCTGCTGCACCACTCCCTTTCATTCACCTGATTCGGACATGGTGCTTTGAAGAGAATATAAATGCACTTCTTTTGACTTCTTTGTCTACCCTTTTGGAAAAGTGCTCAGTGCCTGTACTGTGTATCCCAGTATAGTTTCTTTTTGAATATCTATTTCAGAAAACACACCCCTACTGCAGCACAGTGCAGCCTATAGCAATGAAGAGGAATAATAACAAAATCCTTAAAGACAGATCAGGCATTCTAAGTGCTATACTTCAGTCAAACTTGAATCTGAAGGGCTTCTATGTATTATCAAAAAGTATTTTCTCCCAATGTCACAATAGGTTATAGGATGTTAGAAATTTCTGTTAGTAATGTGGGAATAAATTCAATTAGCTGAATTCATTATACTTCTTAAAACCAAACTTTTATTTGGTCTGAATAAATTCAGTCTCCTATTTAGTAATAGTCTCCTCCTATTAAGCTTAATTAAGATCTCATCCTGACAGTGGCTGCCCATCTGCTATTAGACATAGGTGCTTTGCGAGGACCCTGAGATGCCGTGATAAACAAAGCTTCCCAGACGAGTTACATGTTTCACTCAGGACTGATCTGTTCAAAACCTGGTAATCCTGCACATTTGTTTGAACAAGTGGTTCTGTCATGACCAGCCCTGACCTACTTTCCCCAATGCCTTATTTGTTGCACACACGTTTCAGCTTTTCTCCGACTATACTTATAATACAGACTGTCTTTTGCTATCTGTTAGCAAAATGCTCAGAACAACAGGGGCCCTGATGAGGGAACACCAACACTGCTCTGCCACACAGAGCAGAAAGTATGATGTATCACCAGCACCCAGCAAAAACAGAGGTACTTACCTGCTCCTTGAGCAAGATTGGGATTCATTTCCCTTAGCTGACTAGTTTGACTTCTTATTGCACAGAAACAGAGGAGCAAGTCAAACATAAACATGTGACACTTGCAAAATGAAAAATTCTGCAGAAGAAACTATGAGTGCAATTAAAGGGTAACGGCTTTTAATAGTGACCACGTCTAACCTCTCTTTACCATCCACAACAGATAAATGGAAGACAAAACTCGTTCACTCCCTGCAGAATACATCTCTCTTCATCTTTTAAATACACACACAACAGAGCCTTCTGTTGGTCATATCGATCTCTTTCACATTGCACATGAGCTATCATTTTTTTTTCACGACATCTTTCTGCTCTTTAAATGACAGCTTGATTGTTGGAGCCAACCTCCATCACAGCAAAACTGTTTATCTAGTGGTATGGGTGAGTGGAGCTATTAGTCCTGAAGTCCCACTGTGTGGCCGCTGGCTAAAGAAAATGATTTTAAGTCGAATGGATTATGGTTTGATGTCCAATGTCCAAATCTTTACCTCAGAAGTGGTTCTCTAAAGGTGCGCGCAAGAACAGAAAGCCTCTGCCCCAGCTCTTCTACTGAACTCCTCTGTAAGATGTCAGGCAGTTCCTCGATGTTTTGCAAATAGTTCATCTCTGGTTTTGGTTCCCAGTACAGATTTTTTCATTCCAAACGTGTGGTATAAAAGGACAGTTTATACTTCAGTGCAAATAAAAAATCCATAACCCAAGGTATTGCTAGAATGCTCATGTAGGAACGTGTAGGATGAGTTAAGTTGGGAAGGGAAGGGTGAGGTCTAATTAATTTAGTTCTCTCTTCCTGCACTAAAGGATGAAAGACTGGTTTAGCATATCTGAAGAGAGTCAAACAGAAAAATCTTTATTTATAGACTTCTCCACCATTGTACCGGTAGGAAGGACAAGGCATGAAAATAATAATCTTTTGAAATCTGATGGAAACATAGCTGAGCCCTACTAACTACATCTTCAGAGAGACATGTGCTTAACATAAGCTCTCCTCTGTCCCCTGATCCAAAAGACAAATATCAGAAGTGTTGGTGGACAATTAGACCATAGACACCTCCTTTGCCCCTCCTTTTCCTCAACTTGATGAGTTTATTCCATGTTTTAAAATTCCTGTAGATAAAACTGAAGAACAAAAGTGCAGCTGGAGTTTGCACAAGTGGCAATTCATTCTCTAAACAGCTTGACTTTTCTCATCAGGGAAGTGTATCTGTCAAGCCACATGTTCCTCCTCCCTGAGCTCCAATAACAGGTGGCTGATATCTGAAAAGGGCTGATATTCAAAAACATGCAGTATTTAGCAAAGTTACATTCACAATACAGCAATGCAATCGTATCTACTTTCTACTCCTCCTGGACAAAGGAATTAAGTAAATCACCCAAACTTGGATAGATAGTGCTACAGGCAGGAGTGGGACTGAACTTTCCAGAGTCTCAGCCCCACTACATAACCACAGGGCCATGTAACTTGCTCTTGTGGTCTGTTAACACCACGAGCCGCTCTGGCAGACAATGACATCAAGAATAAATCCAGCTGGCATCAACCACAGCCTTAGCTAGGTACTGGATGAAATTCAGCCTGGGGAAAAGAGCAAACAGGGTCCCTATAACCAGGCCACGCTAGTTCCTGCACCACCACGTGAACCATCTTCTCTCTTTTTCTGGGACAGGGTGTTGGATTTGGATCAGAAGCAGCACAAGAGCAGCCCCAGCATTAAGCGTGTGAGGCAACAGCACAAATACCACCCCAAAACGTAATTGTCTGTACCATAATGAGCTAGATACCCTGCATGATGCCCAGGGGGCCTCTGAGTAAACCCAAACAGAATTGTCCATCCTCTCTTGTCATCTCCCATGGAAAGGTAGGAGGGCTTGTGTCTGCAGCTTCAAGAGAGTCTGGGAAAGTAGAGCTACCTGATTTTCTGTCCTAATTTGAGGCTTTGACTTGATAAAAGATCCATTCCTACAGCCTTGAGTCATTTTTGCTGCTTTTTCTTGCCTTTCTCTTCCCAAACGCTCTAACCTGGAAAGTGGAACTCCAGTACCCCAGGAGGGTATTACTGACATGATGCAGCATGACAATATGTAACTTCTGTTTCCTTCCTGCATTTCTAGTCTCCAGTATTCTATAAAGAGCATCTTTTTTTCAAAGCTGTGTTGTGCTGAGGACTCATTTAATCTGTTCTTTACTGTGGCCAATAAGCATTATTCCCCCCCGCCAATGGCCATTACTTGATATCTCTCCTTGCTGTGAATCTTTCCAAACTGTAGTTTTACACCCGCTTATGTTAAGCTGCATCTTCTGAATAATGCAGATGGATTATGAACTCTTCTATTTTGAGTTTTCTCATGAGTTTGGGTCATCCAAATAGCTGACCAGATGGAGGTCTGTTAATTGATAACTGATCAATTAACAGATTGATAACTCAGAGCTTGCTTTCTGGCCCCCTCGTTCGAGGGGGACATTTGTTTTGCTTGTTTGATTGCTCTTCATGCCACGTGTCTATGTCTGCCCAGGCTTTTATGCTGTGCCTATCATCGTGAAACGTGAGATGACTGATAACTCTCTTCTAACTCATAGAATAGACACTGTCTCGGCAGCAGCACATTTTGGCCTAAAAAGCAGTATTTGACATGTAATCTATGGATTTGTCCAATCTAATTAGTGCCACTTGCATCAGTATTTTTATGATATAGACATACATCCCCTCAAAAAAAAATCACTAAAGCTATCGAGTCAGCTGCCAGGGAGTCGTTTCCTCAACTTGTAGTCACTTCTGGTTTGGAAATTATTTGAAAGATACTCTAGAGGTGGAAAGCTCTGACGCACATCATCAGTCCCATAAACAACGTATTTTCCTATAACTGTTCATAGTCAAGTACTCTTTTATTAGATTAGACTCCAGTTTTCACTAATTTCATTGTACTTTCTTGTAATCAGGTAAAATTTTGGTTTTGTTGAAGTTGATGATAAAATTTCTACAGCAAAAAATACAGGACATATCTATTTTTAAGACAATAGCCTGAGAGTTGGGCTAAATTAATATGCATTCAGCACCATGCAGCAATGCTAGACAAATTGCCATACTAAAGCTAGCTTGTTGACAATTGCCTTTAGTATTTCTAACATGTGCAGTCCTCTTTAGTGCAGACACATTCCAGGAACAGTTGGCCATGTGCATTCACTGGGCATCTTAGACATGCTTCTGACACTCGTTCTCCAAGGAATTGTTCTGTGAGTCTCCAAATCATTCTAATAAACCAGAATATATTTCCTTACATATTTTTTTCATCTAAAATTCTCATGAAACCATTGAAAACTGGATATGCAGTGAAAGATCATGTGTAGAAATGATCAGTCTATGTTTGACTCTCTGGACCAGAATCACCTCCAGCTAACACCACTGTAAATCGCAAGCCTTTCACTGACGCTCTTGAAATTATATGCAAAAGCAGCTGTCCTAAGAAAGAAAGGGATTAGGCTGGCTGGATGTTTTCACTGGTCAAGGTGTATAAAAAGTGTTATTTGCATTTCAACCTGAACTCATCAGTCTTCTGTCCAATCTGCCCCTGTCTTCACTGAAAGAACGAAATACCTAGGGCTTGCATTGCTGCCAGTCTCAGGTTTATAGTGAGAGAGGATTAATAGTTACAACTTCTCCAAGAGGCCACCTCTGTCAGCTCAAGCCTTATGGATCACCACAGACCACTGGTCATTCCCTTCTCTAACACTGGCTTCAGATTCGATGGCTTCAGATCCCCTCCCGGACCAGGGCTGTGCTATGGGTTGGAAGGATTTGTCCCCTTTAGTGGCATCTGTGGTGAGATGACATAAACTGGCCAAGCCTGGGAATATAAACCCCACCTTGTCTTTCCAACGGGTTCTAGCTGGTCGGAATAAACAGCCTAACAGGAGGACCGGAGAGCTGATGGGGAGCGGTGATAACTTTGTATTGGCTAAGGTTGCCTGTGAACTTAAAAAACAGCCCAGTCTCCCTGTGCCATCTATGTTGCATAACCGTTCGGTACATTAGCACGGAATTTAATTCGGGCATTTAAAGCTGCCTGCATTAGCCTGTGATTGTGGATCTTTTCACCCATCTTTTGTGCGTGTTTGTCCTTGCAAATGTGTATTTGCTGCAGCACGTTTTCAAAGGGAATTGTGAAAGAGAAAACTAAAAGCTACATGTATTAGTATTCCTGTTTAATTTAATATCAGCTTACAAGGTGGAAATTAAAATGATTTTTCTGTCACTGTTATCTCTCTTCACTTGGCAAAGATCGATTTCCTTCTTCCCCACTGCTTACTAATAAGACATCTGAAAACTAAGATGGTTTTTATGTTTACTTCCTTGTTTAAATCAGCTTTCTCAACTAAGGACAGCTTTGGCAATATATTTGCTTTTTAACTTGTGATTTCTATGTTGGCTCAGACTCTGCCAGTGACAGAACATCAAACACGGAGAGGCTATATATTTTTAATTACTCAGGGATGCCCTTGTGCATAAGTACATGCAAATTAAACAAGCAGAATTCAAAACCTGTTCAGAACAGATTGCACACGTTACACAATCAGTCACATTTTGGCCTCAGAAATGATGGTGCACTATTTTGCTTCTCGTGCTGACAAGTACGGAGGTATCAGCCATCGCTAAGTACAGCATCATGCCATTGCTACTGCTGTGTCTGACACTGCTGGGTTTGGTACCACTTCCTTGAGAGCTGACAAGCCAAGGAAGGCGGATGGCAATGCACAAATGCTCGAGTGTGAGAATCAGCTGAACAACTAGTCTAAGTGAAATTACACCTTCCTACAAAGGAAATACTAATGTCCAGCAAGAGGATTAGAAAAAGTATGATGTTTTTGACGTCTCAAAGAGTCTGATGTAAGCATCTAACTGCCAGCCCTCCTTTGAAATGGGAAGGATAAACTACTGAGGAAAGTTGGAATCCAAGCTGCGTTTTATGAACTTGGTACTTGTACCCCGGTAGTATTACAGCTCCAGCCAAGATGTAATTATTTCAAGAGACAAAAAACGCTCAGTGAAAATCTCGCAGTGTAAGGTGGTCACACCTAAAGAACAAGAAAGGGAACATGGCTATCTGCATATTGCAGATGAGGAACTAAAACACTATTGACAAAGGCAGCACGGTGGGTATCCCTAAAGAGCTGATCATTACTCCTGGCATGAAAAAGCTGAGCTTTTCCGAAAAGTCGAGTAATGTGTGCTGTAACACATTCACTTGAAATATTATCTCACATCATTTAAACATTTCACTGTGTCAGAAATTTCCCTATTTAAGAGTCTAGCCTTTCTCTTTCACATTTTCTTTCCATTTCCCTTTCTTAAATCCCCACACTCAGCATTAATAAGAGTTTTTCCTCTGGGGTGTTTATGCCTGGAATACCTATATAACATTATCTTACCTTCTTCCTCTCAAACTTGATTATCCTTCATTTATCCAGTTTATACGTATTGAAGTTTTCATCTTTCCTTCTCATTCTTGATAAAGTTGCTCTTGTCCTTCTCAGGGGAATGATGTCTCAAGGTTTCTTTCAGCCCTATCTTACACGGTTCCACGACTTTCTTCAGAGTTTCTGTATTTTTAATATGGTTGCACCCAGAACTGAAATCCAGCGAGCACCTTCTGTGAAGCCACACCTGGCCATGTCCCCACTAGAGATTCAAGGTGACAACTCCTCTCATTGCACCAGAAGTGGCTTACACCGTGGGAGCAGCCCGTGTCCCACCAGGCATGCTCTTGCCGGCCACCTGCAATGGGTGACCTGAGGCAAGGGTGTCTGCATCTTCTGGTTTCTCCCAGCTCAGGGCTGGTCTTGGGGCACCTCGTTCCTTGCCAGGGAGCCTGATCCTAGCCTGCTGTGCTGGGCCGGCAGGAGGGTGTCCGGACACACTTCAGGTGGACCTAGCCAAGGCTGGCCTGCGTGTGATGTGACGCTCTACAGGCACCTCTGGTGCTACAGAGCTCCGGGGTGAGCTGAAAGCTGCGCCGGCCCTGCTGTTAGGGGCAGAGTATGGACGTGACGGTCTTTCATCCGATTTCCATCTTCCTGTCCTATTTTTGCACTATCTGTCCTGTGGCAGCTTTGGTGCATGTACCGAAGGCCAGAGAGCTACGGGGGGGTGGGGGTTCTTGGCAGGTTGTGCCCCGTCCCGACCTGCCAGAATAAAAAAAAAAAGCCTTTTAATTTTACCAGTGGGTGGGTGGGGTGACATTTCCGCTTAGGAAACAGGGGCAAGCCTCAGCCGTCGCTCACAGCACCCCGTCTCCCGTGGGCAGTGAGGATGGCGGAGATGCCAGGAGCGGCGGGGGAGGGCGGACGGGGAGAGGAAACCCCGGCCCCCCGCACCCCGCTGCCCCGCAGCCACCGCACGCACCGGGGCAGGGGCTCCCCGCGGCGGGGGGCGGGCGGCAGCGCAGGAGGCGGCGGCAGAGGAGGAGGGGAGGAGGGGGGGGAGGGAGTTGGGGGCGAGCGGCGGCGAAGGGAGGGAAAACCTCGGCTGGGCGGAACACGCCGGCCGGCGCCGTCCCAGTCTGCCGCGGCCGGGCTGCCCGCGCTGCCGGCGGCTGCCCCTGTCCCCGCTCGCTCCCCCCGGGGCCGGGGGCGGCGGCGCCCGCCGCGTCCCACCCGCAACTTTCCCTCCCCCGTGGATGGCTTTCGTCGGGGACGCGCAGGGCAGCCGGGCGCTTGACACCTGTCCCCCATGGGCCGCCGCCGCCGTGCTTGAGTTGCCCGGCGCCCGGCGCGCCCCCGCCGCCGCCCCCCCCGCCGCCGCCGCCGCCGCCGCCGCCGCCGCCGCCGCCCCCCCCCCCGCCGCCGCAGGGCGGGCTTGAAGCCGCGGCGGGGGCCGCGGAGCCCATGGCCGGGCGCCCCGCGGCGCCGAGGTGTCCGTGCGCGCCGCCCCGTCCCGCCCGCCCGGGAGCCGCCGCGCCCGCCGGAGCGCCGCGGCGGGGCCGCTGAGGGAGGCAGCCCCCGGCACTCCGCCACCGGCTCGGCGCCAGCCGCCGTTGCCCGGCGGGTCGCTGGCGGCGGCGGCGGGGGCGGCGGGGCCGCGGGATCCGTCCGCGCTCGGTGCCCCCGCGTAGTTGCCGAGTCGTCTGTCCTCGGCGGCGGCCCGCGGGTGACATGCAGTCCCTCATCTCGCCGGTGACCAAGGCTATCCTGGTGGCTTTGTTCATCTTCGCCATCCTGCTGATCCTCTACGTGATTCTGTGGTACATCTGCCGCGATGTGGATTGCGACCATGGGATCTGAGCGGCGCCGCGGGGCCAGGGCTTAGGAGCCGGGATTCACCCCGCGGGGCCGGGAGCGGCAGCGGCAGCGGGAGCCCCGCCGGGCGGCAGCCGCCGCCACCGCGGCTGGAGCAGGGGAAGGAAAAAAAAGAGGAAAAAAGAAAAAAAAAAAAAAGAGAGAGAGAGGGAGAGGGAAGAGCCAAGCCGAAAGCGCCCGGAGGACAACTGCAATCAAGAAACCAACCTGAGCTTGACCTTCAGAGACCAGGGTGACCCGGTGAGTCCCCGCTCTCCGCGGCGCGGGGGATGCGCGGTTGCGGCGGGGCTGCCTCCCTCCCTCCATCGCTCCCGCCCCGCTCCGCTCCCTTCGCACACACACACACGCTCACTCACAGGCGCACACACACACACGCTCTCACACGCACGCACAGGGATGTGGCACAGGCGCCCCACGCCCGCACACACACACACGCCCGCACACACAGACACGCCGGTAGGTGTGCGTGCCCGAGTGCCCGCTGCGCCCGTGCATGTGTGCCCCGGGGGGGCAAGCAGCACCGTCCTGCTGCCGGGGTAAATTGTGCCTGTCCCCGTCCCCCTGCCCCCCGCTTTAAATTGATGGAGGTGACACCGCGCAGAGGCAGCGCGCCCGCGGGAGCCGCGGGGCCGGGGCCGGGGCCGGGGCGGTCGGGAGGGGCGGCGGGCGGCCGCCGCGCTGCCTCTGCGGCCCCACATTGGTATGCAGGCGGTGCCTGCGCCGCCAGGCAGACCGAAAAGGTGAGCCCAGGGGGTGTGGGAAAGGCAGCGCTTTGTCAGTCCGGGGGCAAATCGGGGAAGTGGGCGAAAATGAAGGGGAAGATGTCGGGTATCCGGCGGGCACCGTCAGGCAGACTTCGGGGAGTGGGATGCGAAGCGGGATGAGTTTCTCCTTCCCGGGGACAGGTTGGTGGAGAGAAGCGAGAGAGATGACAGAAAAATGTGCATGGGAAGTTCTGGATGGCAGCGGTCCTTGTCTGGTCTCACCAACACTGCAGCTGCTACCTGCTACTCTCCGCTCAAGGGTGAAACACATGCCCAAGCCCGGCAATGTCAGAAAACGTTGATTAAAAAGTACGCAATTGATGAACATCTCTGTGCGGTGTGCGCCGGGACGCCACAGGGGTCGTATCCTGCCCAGCCGTTCTCCCACCTGAAAGAATTTGGCGTTGGCTATTTCTGCTCGTACCGTTTGTTGGTATCGAATACCGAGTGCTAAAGCAGAGGGATGGTAACACATGGTGTTAAAAGTGCAAAAGACATCGCACTGAAAGAGAAATGGTCCTAAACGCTGAGGCTGTAAATGTTTCTATCCTTGACAGACAAGCTGTCAGGAATAGGAGCAAACTCTATCTGTGCGCCTCATCCCTGACCAGGGATGCGTTCGGACGCCGCAGGGTGCAGGTGCGTGTACACAGTGGGGAATAAGAGAAAAATCAAATTTGGGTTTAAAGGGGAGGAACGGGGACCTAGCCAAGTGTAAAGTGCAATCGTGTCATTCAGGATGATATGACATTGAGTGTTGGTGACTGAAAGCTCACCTTTGCAACAGGGGTCTGTATTGGGAAGGGAACTGTTCGGAAGTCGATTCTCTTGGCATTTCGCTTTGTGCTTCTGTTCAGATTGTATTTCGAAGGGCTTTTGACCTGACTAGTTGATCAAACATGACATTACTGTTAACGCACCCTAGTAATGTGATTATAGCAGCAGTGACATCAATGTTTCCTTGCCCTGCAACTACAGTAGCCATGCGTTTGTTTACTTCCCCCCTGCACACTCTGAAATGTCTGTTACTCAACAGCTCTGAACAGCAAGGGAAGGAGGGAGGAGGAGGGGGAAGCTCTTAAAGGCATTTAAAAATGGCCATAGCTCTGTTCTCCTTATGCGTTTAATTATGTAGAAATAAAATAACCTTCAAGCCCTCTTCTTTATTTTTTTTTTTTTTCACCAGTCAGTACACTTGTTCTTACCTAAGTGGCAAAAACCTCTTCACACTTTGATGTTTCAGGTTGTGTCACATGTTCCCTTCCAAATTAACAGCAGTGCGCACCTTCTGCCCCTCTCCCAGCTGGCAAGAGCTAGCAGGCGCTACAGTAGCAGAGGTTTTGCCATTTAGTGTTAATTATTTCATGCTAAACTAGTATTTCAAACTGTTACAGAACTGAATGGAACGTGGCAAATTACAATGGTTTTCACAAAACTTTAAATATTGACAGATATGTGTGCATGTGATTAAGTGCCTGAAGTGTTGATATGACCAAATGTATTTTATAGTACCCATTATAACTAATGTTAATCAGCTTAATATTTGCAGAAACTGTGAAGTAGTCCATGCAGTTATTGTCTGGACCATTAGTGTTTCCAGCTGGCTCATTATTAAGCATATAGCTTCTCAGAGACAAGATATAGATAAAAAATATATATTTTTTTTCGAAACAGCTTTTATTTTAAAGGAGGTAAATATGGATGTGTTTATATATAAATATGTATATAAGCATTTGTATAAACACTAATGTGTATTTTCCAGCCTAGCATAACTGAAAAATTAGCAATGATTAGCAATATCGTATTTGATTTATAGTCACAGATTCATTGGCTTTGGATTGATACTATGTGTGTTTGTTATTGTATATTAACAAACGCAAAACCCTAAAGATATGAAGCCCACCCTTCCTATTGCTGCAACGCCTGATATAAGAGGATGATGTCCTGGACTTGCTGAGGTCAGCGTGGAATTTTGCATTTGGCTTCCAGAGTCAGAAAAATATTGACAGATTTGCATGTGAATTTGAAGCGGCAGGATGTTACTGAAGTTGAGAGAACTATTAAAACAGTAGAAAAGGGCAAATCAGCGTGCCTACAAACCTGGTTTTTATAAGTATTTACTTGCTTAGAAGTCTGGTGACAATTTTATTTCTATTTAGTGTTATTAGGTGCTCCTGCCTCAACAATTTTCATCAGCTTGCTCTCTCTTAACGTATGGTAGTTTTTCAAAGGTGATATCTGAAATATCATCTGAGACTGAGATGCAGAGTGCAATAGCATCAGGTAGATGTAGATCACCTGTAAGTATTTTTTGCCATAATGTGGGTTGTTATAACATAAGTAGTACCATGGCTCAAGGAAAAGACAACCTGTTATCATGTTCCTGTTTGAGCCAAGAGAAATCTTTACCATATTGCAAAAATCAGTAATGTCACAGGCTGAAAGTGTGTTATTAGTGAAAAAGCAATTTAATAGGCTATTCAAGCATTGTGTAAAAGGATATTTTAAAGCTTTGCCTTTCTTTGTGAAAAATACTGTGAAGAATTTACCACTGCTTCATCAGCAGAAGTGTAATGAATTTTATGGATTAATTCCTACTGCAAGGCAGCATGCTACAGCACGGTCCCAGGAATCCTGTCACATCTGACTTAAACATGCAGTATGTTTCTGGGGAAGTCATTCTTTGCTCAGTCCCTATTCAAGGAAATTCCCTGAAGGTTTATTAAATATTTTCTGGAAGTGATGTGTAAGTGTAACCGGACAATAAACATCACAGGCTTGTTTATTTTCTAGTTCCTTCCTCATAAAAGGGATTTATAGGAGTCTTCATGGTACACCCTCTGTGCATCTTATACCATTTCCCTAAAACAGGCTTAGAAAATGAGCACTGAAGATCATTCCGGCACAGGAGGGTCTCCACAGAGACAAAAGATTAGCTGAGGTCCAAGGATGGCCAGTGCTGCATGGTCGAGTTGTCCTGGTGCTCAGCTGTACTTTTTCCCCTCCAGGTGAGTGTGAAGTAGAGTAACCTTCGGATCTGCCATCAGGCAGGACACGTAGATATGCCCTACACAGCTCCAGCCCCATTTAGTGGAGTGCTTGATGTAGGAATGATTTACTACTGTCCATTTGATGCAAGAGGTCAATTTGATGCAAGAGGACAATTTTGTAGTCATTCCTCATGGCCTTAAAATCGGTGACCCTTCGATTATTGGTGATGTGACAAGCACTCGGTATGATTTGTATGTTTTTAAATGCTTGGAGGTGGGATTATGGGGATTAATTGTATGATTTATGTCATGATTATAGCACTTGAAACTGGCAGGGCCCTTTAAATGACAAATTTTGGGGCACTGTTAGGTAATACAGTGTCACTGTAACAAGTGATTAAACCTGCAGCATGAGCAGGCCGTATCTTTTCTTCCTTCTTTGCTAGAATAACGATCTTGCAATGGTAATGTTAATACAAACTCTGGTGGTGTTGCAATGGAGTTGCAAAGAACAGGAGTGTTTGCCCTTCACCTAAAGAGCAGGCTCTGCGCACACATCGGGTACATACGTACCAGGAGGCACTTGCCTGGTGCGCTCCCTCCCTCCTCCACGGCACTGCTGCAGGGCTGGAATTGGACATTAAAATGTACAGAAAAGTTCCACTGCCATTTCTCAACAGATTACTTCTTCCTCAGTTTTTCTTCAATGCATGAGTGTTTTCTCCTTTTCCTCCTAAGTCCTCTGACCTGTGACTATTTAGTGCATAACGCTGTTTGTAGACAAACTGCACGAATTGATTTTCTTGAAGTGGGCTGACAAAATGATGAGTGTATTGGAAAGCAGCACACACTTGCTTATTTGTTGTTCTACATTAAGCTAAGTTTTTCAAGAAAATATCCTTTAAAATAGCCCTTTTTTTTAAAAAAAAAAAAAAGAATCTTAGTGTGCTGCTTTTAATATGCATAGCTAATATGGTTCCTATAGTTGCATGGTGTCATCTGCTCTTGTTAGAGACACTCCAGTAGCTTTCAAAATTTTACCCAAATGAGAAAATTTGAGCTTCAGCGTGAAGGGGCTTAGAACACTCCCTGCTGTTGAGAATTACATCCTTATTTTGAATGTTTTGATGTACTACTTTGGAATACTAAAGATTCTTACTGGCATTTTCACAAGTGACCATTAAATTAAATCATATGTAAAGGATACCAGTAAGGTGACAGTCAGAGTTTCTTTGTGAAGAACATTATGAATGTGGATTATGGGTGAGAAAAAGGTATGGAAAAAACCCATAGAAAGATTAAGAAAGAGAAAGGAATGGGAAAAGAAGGAGGAAGAATGTTACATCAGGATGGAAGGAAACCCCAGAGTATTCAAATTTTTAAAAGTGCAGCTAATGTGGAGTAAAATGCTAAGCTCACAGGACAAAAAATGCCACTTTCCTTTACAGAAAGTGTATATAAATATATATACAGACTTATACATGTATGTGTGTGCATATCTGCACATACATACCGATGGTTTATGTCATCAAATTAGAAATCTGCATCTCTATAACAAGCTGTGAATCTTTACGTGGATGATTTTATTCCTTTATCCTTGAAACTTGGCTCTATTATTGCCCAATATGCATTTACTTTAAAACCAGATAGTGTTGCAGATGCTTTCTTCAGGACTTTGTGATCAAACATTAGTGATACTGTACACTGAAATTATAAATCAAGCATTCTTAAAAGAAAATGCCAACACTGTGTGCACTTTGGGAGAAAAGAAAAAAAGAGTTCACGTTTTATGGGCTAGAAGAAATTAATTAATAACAAATAGATTTTATGTCTTGTTTTTTCCACCAACCTCAAAGAGACAAAGCCCACATGTACTGGGGAAAAAGCCCATTAGGTAATTAACCTATTATGACCAAGAAATATATGTGAGAAGAGAGCATCTCAAAGAGAAGATATCAGAATTTTAGTATTTTGTCTGAAACCAGTAATAGAAAACACCTTTTTACAAAAGTACAAATCTTTCATGTAATACATCTTTTGTACTTACGTCTTTAACTGCAAAGAAAGAAACCCCCTGAAGTTATATGAGTGCTAAAACTTACGCACAGTGAAACCTGCTACATGATTATGATGCTTTTTGGGTATTATGGTGGCTTATATAAAGCCTGCCCGAGAGAATGTTTGGGTTAGTATGGAACAGGGGAACATATGTAGCAAGGGCTGGAGAAAAAAAAAGCCTTTTGTATGAATAGCGTCTTCCTTATTTATTGCATATTGGGGTAAACCTGGACACATGAAGAAAATTTAATTTGCTCTTCAGTGTCCATTTAGTGGTGGGTTGAGTGAGCTGTGAACCCTATTAAATGAATACCCAACAAACTGATCATACAGAAATTAAACAGGCTATTCATTAAGTTGTGGTCTTCATGCAAAATGTATATGGCATAGTTTTCTAACTTGCAGGATGTGTTTCTTATATGGCTGTTCCAACTGATGTGCTTCTGAACAATCTATCATCACCATCCTTGTGAGATATGTATATATAAACGTCTTAAAACTAAGTTTACAATCAATCTCCATTCTAATGACTTGTGTTTATTTTCTACTGGAATACCAATATGACACGCTTTATAGGGACTATAACTAAGTGGGAGTTTAATGAAGTCTTGATATCAGTGAAGACAAAAGGAAGACACTGTGAGCACACAGACACTCATCAGTATGTGTTTCTGGTGACTGACATAGCATAACTGAACTGTAATGTGAGTTAAAAGCTAAGGAATATGCATTTATTCATTGATGCAATGAAGCAGAGGGATGGCACATTACTGCACCTATCAGCCTCTGCCCTCAGGCCACTGCAGCTTGAGTATTCACCTGAGTTTGAGGCTTCTGGCACAAAAAGGTGTAGGATTTGCAGGAGTCTGAGAACTGCCGATCTGTGAGGTGAGGAATTAAGATCTTCCTAACACATGTTTACAAGGACATATTAGAGGATTCCCTATAAATTCCCACAAGTCCTGTTAACCCCTGTTAGGGAACAAATGTGACCTCAGGAAGCAAGTGGCAATAATGATGATAACAGTTAATGATACCAAGATCTGAATAGAAATCCTCTTCTAAGGCTCTTAGGGTACTGCCTGTAGTGTTCTAAATCTGCCAATCCACATTTTATGTATGGAGAAAGAAGGCTGTGGGGAGATCCAGTGACTTTTTAAAGCCACCTAGCCATTCAGTGACAACATATAGGAAAGCTTCCAACACTGCGTTTCCTCCATCTCTTAACCTGTAGAAGGTGACAGAGTGCACTCTTCTCATGTTTGCAGGTGATGACAAATTGGGGGCTCCAGCCAGTAGACCCAAGGGCAGAGCTGCCATTCAGGGAGATCTAGGCAGGCTGGAGGAATGGGCCAACAGGAACCTTATGAAGCTCCGCACAATGAAATGTCAGGTCCTGCACCATGGCGGTGAGAGCCTCTGCAACACCACCAGCTGGGGATGGATGGGCTGGGGAGCAGCGTTGTGGTGAGCAGCCCTGGGGTGGCGGTGGGCAGTGAGCTGAATCTGAGCCAGCTATGTGCCCTGGAGGCAAAGGTGTCCAACAGCCTCCGGGGCTGTATGAACAGGCCAGAAACATAGCCCATAGATTGAGGGAAGGGATTATCCCCCTCTACACAGCACTTGGTAGTTGGTCCTCCCAGCACAGGATAGACATGGACAAACAGGAGGGGGCTCAGCAGAGGGGGGGGGGGGGGGCTGGAGCATTTGCCCAGTGAGGACCATCTGGGGAAGCTGGGATGGGTCGGCCTTGAGGAAGGATGGCTTTGCGGGCACCTAATAGTACCACTGCCTGCAGTGCCTAGAAGGGTTTACCAAAGAGGTGAAGCTGGGCTCTAACAGCACTGGGAGAGAATAAGAACTGATGGTCACAAATTGAAGCAAAGGAGGTTTGGACTGGATGTAAGGAAAAGCTTTTTGCCTCTGAGTACAGTCAGGCAGGTTGCCCAGAGAAGTTGTGTAGTCTTCATCCTCGGGTGTTTTCAAGACCTATTGAGCTACGTGGTCTGACTTCAAAGCTGGACCTGCTTTGAGCAGTAGGGTGGACTACAGACCTCCCAAGATCCCTTCCAACTTGAATTATCCTAGGATTGTGTTTTCCTTTGAAACGTGCTCTTGAGAGTCTTCTACTGGAATGACCCCTGACTTGCTTGGTGTAATGCACTCTTTCCCTTAACTCTTAATTTGTGCTAGCCAGGTAAAGCAAAAAAATGGAGGTGCAGGACTGGGATGGGGTTAGAGTGGGGATCTGTTCTCAGTAGCCCTGGCCATCCTTACATTTTACTCCTACAGCTCCTACACAACATTTCTGAGTATGGTGTGTTCTGGAGCTGGACTGGTACATGGCAATGCATCACTAGAGCAGAATGACCACTGCTGATATATGCATGGAAAATGAAGCCATCACAGATAATAGTAGCCTGAAGGTTGAAGACAAAAACCACAATGTACTTATAGCCTGTTTAATTCTTACACCTCTGTGGGGACTCTAGCACATTTCTAGGAACTGGAAATTAATTCAGTTACATTGCTCTGACTATAATATAATTATGCTGGGCACACTCTTGTGCAGTATAATATTTTCCATAATCTTGTCCAATTTTTATCTTACTTTGTGTTTGTCTTCAGCTGTACAAAGCCTGGTACATTAACTGTAATGTCCATACAGATAGTTGGTACAGTAGGATTTTCAGGTACGACCTGGTTTGAACATGAACTGCTTCGAAGAGAAAAAAAATCCCATGGGAACTGCATGCTTCAGCATCAAACTTGTCATGCCTAGGCTACTCACAGTTTATATTTAGGTGGAGAACAGGTTACTAACTGGAGAAAAAGGTGCTTAATGCAAAAGGCCATTGTACTTTTTTTTTTTTTTTTTTCCCCAGGTGGAAAAAGCCTTCTCCTCAGTGCTTGGAGTTGTGCTGCAACACATGCCTGCCATGCTGGATGGTGGGCAGGTGCTGCTGAGGGCACGGAAGTTTCACAAGGTGGTAGTGGACCTGCTGTATTCTGACATTTCTGTGTACATCCAAGTTTATTCCAAAATTGCAGGCCATAAGCTATCAAGAGTAATTATTTTCAGTGCAAATCCAAAATAAATGAGAGCTGCAGTGCATCTGTTGTCAGGGGTTCAAACTTTGATTCTCTCACGTTAGTATACACTCACTGGCCACCCCTTTATTGAACCCATGGAAAGCCACAGTTGTATATCTCATTTTTTTCACGGGAAGATGTGTCAAATCATGATGGAAAATATTTTAAGCCTAGAAAAAAAGACCCAGAGAGTTAGATATTTGAATACATAAACTGCTAATTTGAAAATTTCTGAAGTTACTTTAATTTTTTCTCTCATGTGGGCTTACAAGCCTGGAGAGATTTTAAATTAAAGATGGAAGAGAAAGAGAAGAGAAGAGAAGAGAAGAGAAGAGAAGAGAAGAGAAGAGAAGAGAAGAGAAGAGAAGAGAAGAGAGAAGAGGAAGAGAGAAGAGGAAGAGAGAAGAAAAGAGAAGAGAAGAGGAAGGGAGAAGAGAAGAGAAGAGAAGAGAAGAGAAGAGAAGAGAAGAGAAGAGAAGAGAAGAGAAGAGAAGAGAAGAGAAGAGAAGAGAAGAGAAGAGAAGAGAGAAGAGGAAGAGAGAAGAGGAAGAGAGAAGAAAAGAGAAGAGAAGAGGGAGAAGAGAAGAGGAAGAGAGAAGAGAAGAGAAGAGAAGAGAAGAGAAGAGAAGAGAAGAGAAGAGAAGAGAAGAGAAGAGAAGAGAAGAGAAGAGAAGAGAAGAGGAGAAAACATGCATTTTAGGTGAGTTTATGAAAGCTGTCTTAGTTCTAAAACTAAATTATGTATGAAGCAGCAAGATCTTGTGTATTAAATTCACATGATGATTACCTTTTTAAAATTTTACAGAGTAGTCCAGTGAATTAACTGGATATCCATAGTATATCTAATGTATTTATGCCAGAACTTGTATGAACCTACCGCTTTTAGGAGTTAAACATTTTACTGTTTCTGTCCCAGGAACAAGACATTGACCCCACATTTACTGAACTTGAGTCAATGTGTTGGAGGTGCTGTGGATTCCAATGATAAATGTGTGACAGTATTATGAAATAGTATTACTTTTATTATCAACCGAGGGTTTCTTCTCTTACTTGTGGCTTCACTAATGAGGTCAGCTGGAAGGTAGGGCACAACAGAGAAAGCTGGGGCAGGCTTGGGAGACACTGCAGCCACTGTTGTGAGTCATTCTCTTTTAACTATGTAGGCAAAATCCTATGGGCATGCGGGATGATACATAAAAGAAAGCAAAATTTTGCCTGCTGTGGAGGAGCTGTTAATTTGTTACAAACATTCAGCTGACTTCAGTGGAGCAGTGCCGATTTCTGTTAGCAAAGGCTGTGGTTCTGAGGAGGTATATATGCATTAATAAATGATTGAAGTCCTTCAGGCTGCGGACAGTAGCGGCCAAGTGATGTAGCTAGGATGACATACAGCCACCTTTGTTACTCTTCAGCCTGTGTAGCCAAGTACCCTTTTTTTTTTTTTTTTTTTAACTGATTTGGCAATTACTGATGTGACACACCTTAAAACTAATAATGTTTATTAATAATGTGCAATGTGTATTCTGTATAAAATGTTGCTAAATTAAAAGGCAAACTGTTATGAGATAAAAATGTTCATGGCATATGGCTGAAAAATATAGCTGTGTAATGTGTGCCTTTGGTTCAGCAAATTTCATGAGAGAAAGTGAAAGAATCAGCACTCCAAAGTACCTGTGTACATACCATGTCGTTCCTGGATGTTTGTGGGTATGCTCCTACTCTTTTATGAATGCCATCTAGGCAAACTAAACTCATTATATGCAGTTTGGTCCTCTAGATGATTAGAGAAATCAAGTGGTTCTTGTGATAACTGTAAAAATAACTGAAAGCCTCTTGAGATTCAGCAAGGAGAGGGCTAACTGAAAGACAACATCCTGGGTGGAGTGTGCTGGTGGTAGCTGTGCTACAGGGGGTGAGAAAAGTTTTGCAGGACACCTCACTGATAGCTGGAATGAGAGATTAGTGTGTAATATAGCATAGATGGATGACAGGCAAATCCTTTGGGAACTTGCAAACCCCAGGTAAGTCTGGGAATGCCAGGCCTTGCAATGCATTTCTCACCTGGAGACACTCTGAAGACAGAGAGAGGAGCCTACCTGACAGGGATTATTCCATGTCTGGCAAGGAGAGGAAGCATAGAGCTAGATTGTGACTTCAGGGTATGCTGTATTGTGGCAGTCACCCTTTGGTGCAGGCTTGAAAACAATCTTAAATGGATAATACTAAATTTATAGGGATGTGCCTTATCAACCTGATGTTGTGACACAGTGTAGGCTTGGATCAAGGTGTTTAATGAATGTTTTATTAAATAACATTTTAATCTGTTTGGTAAGACACATTTTTTAATTTGCCATTTTTAAGGTAGCTGTTGGTTGAATTCCTGTAATGCCTTCACTGATACTGTAACTTCATTTCTCTTTGAGCTACAGTTTTATGAGTAGAAGAGATGCTTGAACCACCTACCAGTCTCATCCTCCTCCCACCAGAGCTGTTCTGCTGGAAACCTGTGTTGGATTTCCCTTTCAACACATAGGCAGTGGGTTTGTGCTCTGGTAGGGGACAGACTGAAAAATGCAAAACCTTTATCATGAGATAGGAGAATAAAAGCTTTCAGTGCAGAAAGTGACTACATTTTCTGTCTCTTACTGTAATAGTGGCAGATGACACTTGTGGCCCAGAATACTACATCCTCTCAATAACGGTCCTTGCTGAGGAAAGCTTGATTTTGTTTTTTCCATGTGTAAAAAGTTGATTTTTAAAAATTTAAAAGCACAAACAAATCTTATTCTTTACCTGCATTTTGCCTGGTTTTTTTTACCAATCATGTTTCTGTTTTTTAAAAGATTTTCTGTGATAGCTATTATATTAAAGTTTGCACCAAAAGGATTTGTTTATCCTGAGTGTAAGGAGATGTTATGCATATGTACATATGTACACACATTTATTGCCAATGATGCTTGAAATAAAAGTGCTCACTTCTCATTTGTCTATTTCCACTGAACAGACCTTGATTTCCTTGTTCTTCTTAGTTTTAGGTCAGAGTTTATAGCATGGGCTGGGTCAGTGCCCCAGAAATGAAGGGTGAGACCACTTGATTTGCAAAAGCAGCTCCTGGAATTCCTGACATTCTGAAGTTTCTATGGCTTTCCATTATGTTTATGCCAACTTATGGTGAGGACAGGACTGAGAATGGAAATAGACTCCATCACAAATTAAAGGCACTTCTGAATTAACTTTCTGGATGGACTTTGTCTCTGGTCAAGTTGGTGACCCATCCATGCTTGTCTCCTTTCCTACTCAGGACCTTTGGGTAGACGATTCTCTATTTCAAGAGCATCCTCAGCTTCAGCACATGGCAGTGGAATGTCTTTCTATAGGTTCTGAAGTGCCATGGGGACCCTGTGGTTGACAATTCTCAGATTTGGAAAGTCTCTTGATTTTCACCTCACCTGGACACTCCCAGCTCTTACTTTTTTTGGATAGCGATATGTATATATATCTTTATATAAATTTTACAACTCAATATAACATGTAAATTATAAAATCCTTGTATATGGTTTTATATAAAAAATCAGTCTAGATACATATCTGTACAGAAATATATGTCAGGAAATGAGGAACTAATTAAGGAAAGGAGAAAGGGAGAGTTAATTTTAAATTGCTTATTAGGTACATCACGGAAATATTACATTGCTTTATTACTTAGTTAAGGACAAAATTAGTAAATAAGAGTAAGAATAAACAATATTTCTTCCATTAAGAAAGCTGCAGTTCTTTGCTTCAGAGAGCTAACCAAAACATAAAAGTATTTCTATAAACATCTCACAAAAAATAGTAGCATCGATGGGTTCAGTACTATTACAAGGTTTTTCTATGTATATTTGAGGATGTTTTGTGCCTTTTTACACAGAGCAAGACCTACCGGAAAAGGCCTAGTCAATTTGTAAAGAAAAACTATTGATTTTCCCATAAATTTAAGTGCACTGGTGTGGAAGGGATGGCCTTACACTTCTAAAACTTTTTTCAAATGTAAGCAGCGGTGGGCTTTGACTATCCTGCATTTCTGTTTGCTCAGGACCCAGCACCCTGGAGGCAGAATACTGTAGTAGTAGGAATAGCATCACTGTAAAAAGAGAACAAAACCTGTAATAACAGGCATAATATCTAGCTTCTATACTGTAAATATAAATACTATGTAGCACCGTGATATCCAAACACTTTACAAAAGAAGATGGGTGCTAGCTCCCCTGCTTTAAAGGACAGGGAACCAAAGCTGAGAAGGCTGGGAAGACTTCTGGAATTCACCACCAGGACTGTGGAAGAACCTGCCTTATAAACCAACTCGGCATATCCCAGTCCAGTGAGCTACCCTTGAAACTGCTCTGAAATAGGATAATGATGTTGGTGATTACTGTGTTTTGATCTGAGAATGTAGTGGTAACAGGTTACATATCACTACACTATCATTTTATGTAATTTGCCAAACATAAATAATTCAGACTTCAGGTTGGATGTGGCATATCAAAGGTACCTTGTCACATCCCCTTGTCTTTTACATCAAAGGAGCATTGGAGACAGTGTTGACATGTTATAGCCATTAAAAAAAAATGTAGGATTTTGAAATGAATGACATTTGAATACCAGACTTTGGCTTATAATGGGAAAGTAAGAGCTTTGCTAATAAATCTGGGTAGAGCACTGCCATCCTGAGGACAGTCAGAGGAGTATATTGACACTGGGAACCTTTGTCATTTTAAACAAAGACTAAATGCTATTGTTGACAAGGTGAAAGAAGGTTGTTGGGTAAAGAGGCCAGGGTTCTTCACTGTGACCATTCCTCTTAAATAACATGTCATTATTTTTAATGACATATTATCCATGTCAACTTATGCCCAAGTGGGAACTGCTGCTTTCAGCAAAAGGAAACAGCATCCCAGACTCCAATTAAAAACCAAAGCAAAGACAAATTTCAGGTTTGATTTTATTAAAATGTAAAACTAGAGGTGTCTGAAGATACCTTTAACCTTCAAGCTCTTTTCTTAAATATGGGAACAGCAGATGGTGTTTCTGGTTTAAAGCTGCATGGATGAACACATTTAGAGATGAACATGGTGCAGACAAAGTCTAGAAACACTTGGGAAGGATTCAGAAGGCAGAACTGCCCAATAAATTAAGAAAGCGCCCAGCTTAAGTGATGACTGATTATAGCACATTGGCAAAACCCAATTAAGTATGTTATTAGTAACACAGGAAAGGAAACAAAACTCATTCTGTGAGAGAACACCTAAACTCCAGAAACTAAAATGTTGGAGAGTTGCGTTATAGGTAAGAATGCCGATTTCCCTGGAGTGCATGTGAAGGAGATGATGCTAACGAAACCAACATGGAAAATCCTATTAGTGAGTGAAAATGCAATGACAGGAGATTGGAAGGTAACATGCAATTTAAGGAGGGTTCAATCAATTGATTACAAGGCTTGCTAGGAGAGAAGTGCCATTTTCAGTGAAAGCTTAAGAGCTGTTCTGTTTAAACTGTCTGGATATTATTAATATAACATGATTGCTTTTTTAGGTATTGTAATAATTTTTGCAGCAAAGAAATGTAGATAAAAGATCTGCAGGGATCATTAGTTTAATCTATTGAAATGTATAGCACTCCACTGCCCTCTTTTGCCATGTACCTGGAAGAGCAGCAGTCACAGTTAACAGGTGCCATCGCAGCAATGAGCACCTTTCTCTTCCAAGGCATGTACCTTTTGAAATGGCTTGCAGACCAGTGACAGCACATGAGTGATCCTTTGGGAATCTTCTTTTCCTTACTACAAAAGGAAAAATACTGCAAATACGACCTCTTCTTTTACATGCTTAAGGACCAAATATTCATCCTTCACTCCTGCAGATTTTCCACTGAATTCTTAAGTGATAATTAGAATTTGATCCCAAGTGGATTTGTTCAGAAGGTATTGCTACACAAACATCTAATAGGGATCCTGAAGAAATGGAATTAAAAACCACATCAGAGCTTGCCCTCCATATGCATTCTGCAGGGAACCAATTCAGCCTGGTTAATATTGCCTCTCTAAGCTATTTTGCAAAGGAGAAAATCACCTTAATTGTTTATTATCTGTCTATCTTGCTTATCAGGGAAAAACCTGTTTAGAAAATTCTGTGCTAGCCCTTCAAAATCTTCTTGTTAGTTAACAGGGCACTCTTGAATAATTATGTTTATAGTTATCTTTCTATTTTTCACAGTTGGCAGTAGCCTCTAGCATCTTGAAAATTATTTTGGTTTTCCTACCATTTTGACACTGAAATTTATGTAGAAAAAGAATAGCCTTGGGCTTATGTTGGTGTCTTATTGTCTTGCCAAGATATTTTTTTGCTTTTGCACAAACATCACTGACAGTGAAAACACAGCTCTTGGAACAGTTCTTAACTGTTAGGGTTCCTGCAAAGAATAATAATGCATCATGAACAAATTATCCATCCTAAAGCAGTTAGTTTACCTCCTGGGTAAACTATACTATGCATTTTTACAGCTATCACTTCTGAGTTTTGTTTTTTTATTTTCTGGGGAAATAAGCCTTTTATGCATTATTTGTACAAAAATGTAGGGGGAAACATACAGAAACATGTGACATAGAAAATGTTTATGCTTATATGTTACATGTATCCTATTACACCATTTTGTTGGAAATTATTAGACTGCCAATTACAAGATCTAGGTTTATAACATCTAGCCAAGATTTGCTTTTAATGTGAAGGGATAATAATCTGAGAATGTTTAACTTTTATTACTGTTCTTATCAATGACAACTCATTTGTTGTCGTTGAAAACATCCACTGAAATCTTTTTAATGAATATTACCACAAGCTAGGTAATAACAGCTATTGAGAAGCTGATACAATACCCACTGCTATATTAAAGTCTGGGAGCAGGGGAGTTGGATGGAAGAAATTGAGAAGACTGTTGGGGAGGCAAAAGAGCATTGCACAGCTTGAAAGAGCTGTTTTGAGGAGGCTGCAAAGCTGGGGAGATTCAGGGTGGACCATAAGAGCATGCAGGAACACTAGGACATAAGGAAGTTAATACAACTGTACTTGTTCAGATCTTACATTTGGCCCAGCTCCAGGGAATTTTTAGCATATATATATGTGTATATATATATATATGCATATATCAGTGTACCAACCTTCCTCCAGCAGACTCTAAGGAGGCTGAAGAAGGAGCTCTGACTGCAGCCCATCTGAAGCTGTGGCACTGGATATGAACAGGCAGCAGTTGTAACACATCTGCCAGACAGATGTGTGAAAGTTATCTCACACTTAACAGCTTTATGATACCAAACATGTTGAGGTAACAAACATGGAATTCACAGCAAATAACTTATATGTTTTCCCTTCCCTTCCCTTCCCTTCCCTTCCCTTCCCTTCCCTTCCCTTCCCTTCCCTTCCCTCAGCAAATCCTAACTGGCTCAGTCCTCAAGGCCTGAGTTCCATTCCAAAGGTTCCTTTTTTTCTTGTTTATTTTAGAAAAAAATCCTTCTTCCAAGCCAAAAGCCCAGAAAGCTAAATTACACTTTCAGGGTACTCAAAAATCTGTTTCCTACCTTTAAGCAATATTTTTTTGAGTCTTAATTTTATTTTATTCGCTGAAGATAAAATACATGAAGAACTGGAGCACTAAGACTCAGCACCAGCATCAAAAAACTGTAATAGTAGGACTTAACTGCCACCTCATGAGATTAATGGAAAGCATCCACATTAGTGTTTTGGCTGGGATGAAGAGCATGCTTTTGAAATGAGAGTTCTGGTTGTTGCCATTTTCCAGACTTTGGTTCCTATCACAGAGCTCTCCTGGTAAGCATGAGAGGGCTGCTCTTTGGGCAGCACAGGATGCAATCCAGAAGCCCTCCTGATGTGTTCCAGCTGTCATTTATTAGTGATACTGGTCACACACAGCTGCCAGAAAAATATGGCTATCTTTTGGAAGTTACAGAATTTTCCACAAGCTTCACCTCTCAGTGCTTCAAGCTCTAAACTGACTCCAAAATGTTGCTTAAGACTGAATCCACAGAAGTGATTTTTCCCATGTTTTGTAGGATTTTTCAGCTGTATAAAGCAATCATTGATGGTCTCCAGAAACTTCACCTGTAAACTCTGTCTCATTATGGCATTTAGGCAGCTTGTGTACCAGCAGCTGATGCTCTTCGTCACCGGTATTTTATGAGATATCTGATGACTGTTCTTTATCTATCAATGTCCTGTACTTGATAATATTTTTAGCTCTAAAAGTTTATAGCAGTAGATGTAAAAAATTAATTATAGTTAGTATCAGGAAAATACTAAAATGCTAATATTTTGTGTTCTTATACTTTGGGAATTTGTATCATTATACATATAGATAATTCTGCAGTTCTTTATGAGGCTGTAGCTCTAATCTGCAAAGCAGTTGGACACTTGCCGTCAACTCAGATTAGTCCGAGATTTCACTTTGAATTTTTTTTTCTTATACAGTAGCATATTTTTCTCTTTCAATGATCAAGTGCAATATTTCAGTGATCAAAAGTTTCACCCAGTGTAGCCAAGTATTAGAGGGGAATATCCTCTGGATTGCTGTTGTTCCACCAAATTATTATTTTTATATTACAAATGCACAACATTTTGTGGATGCTGCTGTGAAAAGATGCAAAGGGCAGTAGTTGTGCGTGTCCCATTGAACTTCAAAGGAAACTGATGCAAAAAAATATCAGGATACTTTAGGCATTCCAGCATATCAGACAGTAAAAGAACAGCAATAAAAACCCAATTATTGAGAATTTAAATGTGTTGTTTATAGGGTCTGTCGAAAACAATACAGAAAGTGGAGTAGTCTTGTGCCAACAGAACTGCATAACAATTCTGTCAGATTATCTAATTATAAAAAAAAAAAAAAAAAAAAGTAACAAGGACCTGCACGTCATCTTTAAGCCAAATAGTTTACATGCCAGAATAATGGTCTGATCCTCTACAATAAATTTTGAAAAGTTGTAACCAGTTGGGAAATAGTTGAAGTCAAACATCTGTATAGCTAGCTAAAGAGATGATAAATCTGTGAATAGAGGTGTATGGGAGAAAGGATGCTATTCTTTAAAAAACTGAAGCAAGGAATCCTACCATTACTGTTCAGTAAGTTACATGTTTAGCTATGCTTAATTACTGATATGAATGGTAGAAAAGAACATCTCTGAGTATCTGAAGTATGGGAGAATGATGACCAGCACACATACCAATTTCCAAAGATAGAATTGTATCAGATAATGTCACATTTTTCCGAGGAAATAACAATTAAAAAAAAAAAAAGAATTAGTAGAGATTGTAGTATGTCTGGAGTGTAATAAAACATCTGATATTGTGTCTCACAAAGCACTGTGTTAAAAAAAGAGAAGATTGGTTTCGGTACAGTGAACATTTGTACCAATATTGACAAACAGTTTACTGGAGGACTGTGTGAAAGGTGTCAGGTATTAGAAATTAGACAGGAACATTTGCAGCGAGATACCTGAAAAGAAATTACAGGGCATACTTTATATAACATCTCACGAGTGGTCTGCTTTGACTACAGATTCCTTTGGTCAGGAACATCCTTAATCTAGTGATTCCCTTGTCTGTTATAGACTTCCCTTGGGTACAGGGTGGTAATAATAACTGATTAAAAAATCAAGGATGTATTTTGCAAATTTCACTTTCCCCATTTGCAAGACAGATTTTGCTGCACAAGGTTTAGTTTAGGCTCATCTCTAATAATATTCAGGGGACTCTTCCACTGGATCTATTATGTGGGATTCATAAAGCTGATTTTTAGGATGGCCACTCTTCCTTGGATCTTATATTTTGAGTGGCAACAGGAGATGTCTCCATTCAGCATCTAACAGTTCATTTGGGTCATCATCTAGAAAGGTCTGTCACTCTCCATCAGCTAAACAGGTAGCTTGGAGATCTTAGTCTTTAGGGTAATCAAAGGCACATAAACAAGTCCTAGTCCTGATGAAGCCAGTTCAAACCTCAGATTATATCTGGATGATGTTTGGGCAGATGTGTCACAGTATGGCACCACTTAGGTAACTAGCAGGCTGGGCTGTAAAAGATGGTGTGAATTTAACAACAGAGGAGGGAGTTTGCCATTGTTATTTGGAGAAATATGTAAGTTCACCAGCTACCTCCATTACCAACACTGATAGGAAGATTTAAGTTACCTTAAAATGTAAAGTTTATCAACTCCTGAAATTCAAGCAGAATGAAAATAAATGTTTCCAGGAAATCGATATCTCAAGCTAGTATAACAGATTGGACTCAGCAGAAGTGAAAACTCTCCTCTGAAATCACTCAGCACAGCAGTCAGAAGGCCAGACTGTTCCCATCGTCTAGTTCAGTTTCCATTCTTTGGCACCAAGGAAAAATCCAGGGATGAAAGATGCAATGCCAAAGCTGTAACTCTATTGCATGGCAGCAGTGCATTGCCAGCGGTTCCTGGGTGACTGAATGAACTCCAAAGGCCAGCAGAACCAAGTGGCTGGTACCTTCCACCCAGGATGTGTCAACAGCAGCATCTCCCTAGGATCGTAATTGAGAAGAGCACAAAATGGACTAGGGACAGAAAATTATAATGACCTAACCACTGTGTGACTTGGCAAACCAAAAAGATCCCCAAAGAGCTCTTTAGTTTAAAGGGCTTTAATATCAACCCCACAAAAGTCACAACTCTAAACACTACTTGCTGATAATTAGCAAAGAAAAAAACAAAAGACCAATGCTTCCATGACATGGGCATCCTACCTCAGTGTCTGGAGTCTGCAAAAGGCTGCATCCTGAAGACACCGGCAGTACTGTGACAATGTCTGCACACCTGAGGATCCGGCTGCCATTAGGGTTTCTAGGCCAAGTATATTCCATCATATTTCTGTGTGAAATAATATAAAAACTGTAGAAGACTCAAGAACATAAATTTAAATATTAAATGTGTAGTCAACCTAATTGGCAAGAAAGTAGAAATATGCTGAAAAAGTCATCTTCCTCAAAAGGTGCAAAGGACAGTGAGAGAGGCAAGGTTTTTCAGACTGTTTCCTCTTCAAAGGGCTGCATTTAACAACTGACAAACCGCAGGGAGTGTGCGTGAAGGGCAGGTGGAACAAGCGTGGAGTTGCATAGTATGTAGTCTGAGCAGAACAAGTAGAAGGTTGTCAGGAACAGATTGTTCTGTTGTCTATGACAGATTCTTTCTCTATGCCTCTTTATTTCTGAAATAAAAATACATAGGAAGGATAATTATGCTTTAACATGGGATAGACTAAGCAAGTCAACAGCTGAGTTGTTTCTGCTCTTCATGCGGCTCTTTAATGTACAGGGTAGCTGAACCTTCTGACCATTTTTTCCATTGAAATAAAGTTTTGCTTGTTACTACTTTTATGTGACTGGTAGGACTTGTGATTTCTGATTCTAGTAACTTATTCAGTAATGCTAGAAGTACTATTTCTATTTAATAATCTTTAAGAAAAATAATTTTCAAATTGAAATTTTTCTGAAAAGGGAATTTATTCTTTTAAAGTTATTAAATAAATTAGAGAGAAACTTCTGGAGAAGTTTGTAATATGAACATAGTGGAGGATAAACCAGAATAAAATAAATGTAATCTCTGGTAAAAGGCTTGAGTAAATGCTAAGAGATGTATATTTTCAAAGTATCTTATGAATACTAATCAATTTTTATAATCATATAGTTTTATCTATTTGTTTACCTCACAATTTTTTTTTTTTTTTTTTACAACATTAATTAAAAACACGTCTAATTTCCTTGCTCTCCCTTCTCCCTAGAGGAACACCAATGTATGCCAATTTTCTTCTGAGATGCATAAAGGTCCCATTGACTTTAGTGAGAGCTTAATATCTATGCTTTGATGAGAGAGTTTGGTCTTAAGATGTGTCCAGCTAAAGAAGTGTCCAAAGAAAGATTCACTTCATAAAGGAGCTTTCACAACTTACCAGTGAACCGCAGTGATATTTTTCACTTGATCAGTACTGTTATTTCTGAAGCCCCATGGTTTTGCTGAATGTATAACATTAATTAGAAAGCAACATGCTAATCAGGGTGTTCTTGTTTTATGTTAGGTTTTCCTTTTTTATTACAGTGCTAGCTGACATTTTACCTGACATTTTAGTACCCAGCTAGAAATTTTTCACCCTGGATCTTCTGTCATGCTGACTGCATGTGAGAACTTCATGTCTTTCATCAACAAAATGAGGTGGCGTTTTGCTGCCCCTGTGAAAACGGAGATCCTGAGGCTCCCTGGAGCGTTACTGAAGTCAGTGGACCTCTGTGAAAACTCTGGTTCCCCCATTTCAACAATCTTTGGATCGTCTGCAAGTTTCTGAAAGCTGTGATAATCCAGTTGTAGCTTCAGAGCAGTGTGAGAAACTTTGGTGTGTATGATTCCCATCAAAGAACTAGATCTAGTAAAAAAAAGAAATCCAAACAAATGAAAATGTGATGTAAAAATATAGTTAAAATGGATTAAATGACTAGCCCCTGTGTTGGTGAAAACACATGGAAAATTTAAAAGGGAAATTTCTGTAAGTGCTGTGACAGTGATGACAGCTGTCATGATTCTGTTTGATTAGATTCTGTTGTTTTTAAAATTCTCAACTTTGAGTTTCTAATTACGTCTGATTACATTAACCTCCCCATACTTTCAGGAAAAGCATGTGTCTAATGATCAGGATTGTAGAAAAGAAGTGGCATCTTAGGTTCACAGACTAGGTAACAGATATTTTTAAAAATCCCCCAAATACCGATTTTTTTTTTAAAGAATGCTATTGTTTTTTAGGCTAAACATGCTATTTTGGGCCAGGTACCTGTGAAATGTGCTAAAATAAATCTGTCTTGCCCAAGCCTGGCACTCAGATGATGGTTTGGGGTGGACCCTCCCGGCCATCCAGGGTGGTGGTGGGAGGCAGGATGCGGGGAGAGCCTCCAGAGGGAGATGCTGCCCTGGGAACTCACCGCCTGGGCGGAGGGAAGCACCGGCTCCCTGGAGGCCCCTCAGCCCAGGCTTTCCACTCGTGGCACTCATTGCTAGCCTTAGGAAAAGGCTTCACCGGGCTCCTGGGGTTTGGGTGCAAGCCAAGTGCTGCTTTAACTCACGGACCCCAGTGCTTGGCTCAGCAGTCCTGGTTTACCAGCATACATAGCTGGTGTATTTTTATCCCCCACGCTTGCATCCTTGCTCCTCTGAGCACCGTTTGCAAGGAAGTTGACTATTTAATGAAGTACTCGGCATTAAAAAGGTTTCTGCGTTGTATTCAGGTGCCTACTTTTATGAAAACCTGGATGACTCTCGATGAAACTCTAAGGGCAGTGCCTGGGCTGCCCACAGGTAGGGGACCTCTGCACCACCTGAGCAGAACAAGAGCAGGAGATGCCCCAGCACGAGTGGTGGCCCACTGAGGAGCATCTTATATTGTTTGGGATTGCATGGTTGGGAACTTTTGCAGTAAGTCATATATCTGTTACTCTTCAGCACTTTCTCGGGCACAGGCTGTATGCTGAAGTTCAGCTGGAAATAGGAATATCACTATCCTACTGGGCAGTTTGGCAACACACTGAAAATCCCACCGTCAGTGATCAACTTTTCAGTGTGAGCGTGTCCCTGCTAACTACATTGTCTCAGATAAGCTTGTTAAGCGATGGAGACTGACATTTGCTCCTCAAGAGAACTGCCTTTATTTGAGAAAGTTATCAGATATTAGAATGGTTCATCTGCTACTTCAGACTATCCATTCAGTTTTCCTTCAAGTCAAATCAAACAGTTGCTGTTGGCATAAAAAACAGGGAAGGCAGGCAGAGTAAGAGAAAGGACACTTTAAAATTAAAATCAGGCTTGATCTTATACTCACATCCTTATACTACTGAAGAAAATGGCAGGGTTTACATCCAAATATTTAGACACTCCAAGCAATATTCAACCATAGCAATGCAGCTTTAGACAAAGCAAGAGCAAGTATTAGTAGGAAGATTAGCTAAGTATTTTTAAATGCTCTTAATCTTAAATGGCAACCTAATCTTTGAAAAAAATTCAGTGTGTGCTTCAAAAAAATTGACATTGGCATAGTCATGAAGTGACCTGCAACTGTGGTGTTGCCTAGCAATTCCTCACCATCAGGCAAGTTGGGAAAGTGGGTTAGAGTGATTTGCACCGGGGAAGAAATAAATGCTGATTTTCTTCAGGAGATTCTGGTTTCTGTAGTTATTAGGAAGGGTATTAGCTCATAACCCCCTCGTCTTCCTTTTTTCTTTTTTGACAAGTTGAAAAGCATTTTGAAACAGATCACCAGTTCAAAGAAAAATCTGTGAGAACGCAAGTGCATTTGCTTTCAGAACACTAATTTAACAAACATAAGTTTGGAGGGAAAGAGTAATAAATAACACAAAGGGAATGTTATTTTAATGCTTCTGTGAAAGTTTTCGTAGCCACTTTGACTTCTGGATAAGTTGCCAGAGTCCTGACCCTGCCACAGAGTCCCTGGAGGTGGGACATGGAACCTGCCTGGAGCCCAGCTGCTGTCAGAGGCTGTGCCAGCTCGCCTTTGCTCACTGCAGGACCTAGGCCTGGATTAGCCCACTGGCTGGGTTGAGATGGATGAGACAGAAAATGCTCACATGCTCCCTGGCTCAGGTCATTGGGGAGCTCTTGTACCAACACATACAAGGGAAGGGGAGTATTTTGAATCTGGAAACTTGGTGGCAGAGGTTGAGAGTTTGATGGAGATAAGAAGCTTCTTTCTCTCTCCTCCCATTTTGATGTACGATCCACTTTTCAGCAGCAGATAAGGAAGGGGAAGGCATTTTGCTTCACCCTGGTTGCCTAGTCCCGACAGATTTCTTACTGCATGTGAGCCGTAAAGTGAAAGCTTTGTCTATCAGACTTTCTGGTTATACCATAGAAGGCGTGGTATGCAGTGATGCCTTCTAGTGTACTGTGTGGCTGACGGGACATCTTTCCACTGTATGTGATAGAGGTGCTCTCTCTTGTTTTTCCTGGAGATTTTTCCTGTCTCTTACAAATCACAAGAAGGGTAGCCATGCTTCCATCATCTCCTGTCCCCTAAAAACACTGGTAGCCAGGTAGCTCTTGCTCTTCAAGAGTGTAGGGGCTACAGGTGTGCCAAGCCTCTTTGTGTAAAACACATACATTCCCTGTACTCCCTCCCACTTAGGTCTGAACAAAGCCTAAACCCAGACTGAACTTTCACTTTTAAAGGCTTCTATATGAAATTAATGTTGCACTCTAATAACCTGAGCTTGTAGCACCCCACAAACACATCCACCCAACTGAGAGGTGCAGTATGTTTGCTATGTGTGACACATGAACTGCTCTATACAAAGATCTTGGGAACTGAAGCACAGTATATGTTAGAGTAGGTGGAATATTCAGAACTGTAATATGTATATTGTGTGATGGATTTCCATGGAAAGTATTACCACATGTAGTAGCTGTCCTTAGAAAATAAACACAATAGCTTTTCATTTGCTGGTTATTTTAGTACATGGTCAGAGAGTGAAATAAATTTAATACTTCTTTCACTTAATCTGGAACTCTGACATTTCTATAGCCAATGACAGATTATTTTCCAGGCACATTTCTGAGTTTATTTAAACTGAGAGGTAGCTGTTATCTTTCTGAAATGTCAGAATGCTTGTCTGAGGAATACAGATAGTCCTCTCCTTTAAGTGGCGTTAAGTATGTGAGAGCAGGATGCACAGGGTCAAATAAAGACCCTTTTATGCAATAAACAACTCCCAAGTCACAAATCATCTCTTTCTATAAGTATCAAAAAAGTTTTCAGCACGTTTTTGTCTTGACCTTTTAACACAGGCAATAGTACTTCTGCTTGCTAGGCAACTGATGTTTGCTCATCACTTAAGAGTTTGAAATGAAAAAGCAGTGATTTTTTACCACTGCTTCGGAGGACTGCTGATAGAAAAGCTATTTAATCAGAATGCATAGCTTCAGGAAATTACCAACTGCTATTATGAAAATAACTGAAAATATTTCAGAATCCCCCACCACTACAAATGGGACTGCTTGCCAGCGTACCATTTTAATGATAATTTCAAGAGGAGAGAAAGCCTGACAACACGTATCGTGACAGGGAAATCAGAGCTGCATCCAGAGAGAGCAATTTCAGGCAGGAAACAGTGGGAGAGTTTCACAGTTCTTTTTGGATAAGAAATGTAAGCAACATACAAATGTGAAAAATAAATTAAAATGCGATGTAAAATCTTCTCTCATAAGAGAGATGGTGAAGAAAATCCCCCCCCAAAATGTACCTAAAACTTGCCGCGGATGTGTGTTTTCCCACTCTCATCACTGCAGCTTCCTGTGACTTTGTCAATAAAACCCAGAACCAAACACTGTTAATGATTTACTAACACCGAGTGAAGTGACTATGCATGTTTTATAAATATTTGCCTTTTGTCTTTATTAAGACAGATTTTGCTAAGATACCAAATTAGTGATTTCATAGGGAGGCTTCTGTTTGACCCCCAAATAACAGGGGAAAAATGAACTTCCTTACATATAAGTAATAATAAAACATTTTAATCCAAAGTTCATACAAAGGCTAATCATATTCCTATCTTTATACAGACATTGCTTTTGCAGGGTACTGTGCAAGCTTCACTTTCTCAGATGAACGGTGCAAAACTACATCAGTGCATCTGCCTAGCAAACGCTCCCTGAAGAACCGTGAAGATCCTGGCAGTGTTTGCACGGGCATCCTGTTAGCTTGCACGCATCATCTGTGCCCTCAGTGCCCAAATCACGGCCATAACCTGCTTCCTCCTGCTCTCAGCTCAAGCACTGGGCAGATTGGTTCAGGCTGCAGAAGCAGGCGTCTGGCTCTGGGGGTTTGCCCTGCAGTCTTCCTCCATTAAGACGGTAGCATTTACGTATGGTCATTAGCTACTTGCCCTTCCCCAGCCTGAAAGAGGCACCTATGGAGCAAGACATGCATCTGAACCGAAGTGAGAAGATGGACAACAAAGTGCAGAGTGTTCCTGGGTTTCCAAAAACATTTTACTTACCAAACAGCGCAGCCTTGGAGGGCTGAGAGACCTTTAGCAGAGAGGAACTGTGGAACAGGAAATCTGGGCTCGTTTCACTGTGCATGTCAGGCTGCGGCCAAAACCAGAGTAGCTGTGCTAACATGTGAAAAGTCATCTGATAAAAGGCTGCTGCCAAAGAGGCACAACTCAAAAGAGGAATAGCCTCAATTCGTTCTTTTTCTTGGTTTTGGTTCCAGAAGATGCCTCTGTCTCATGACTGTAATAATACTCAATCATCATGCTATAATTAAGGGCTTTTCATGTAATCATCTGTAGAACTGATTACTTTGGGCTATACCCTGCTCATGCTGAGCTTCCTGGCAAAATTCCCACTGACATCAGTAAGAGAAGGATTGGACCATTTCTTAGCAGTTTACCACTATTGTTTGACAATACCGTGCCTTTCAGACAGTTCGCAGTGAAGATTAAATATTTAGAGTCTTAATTCTTGGAATATTAAAATGGCACTGCAGAGATAACACGCTCTTTCTCAGAAGCCTGAGTTTGTTCTGGTCATTATTGCTTCTAGGGAGTACAACACCAAAGCAAGGCATGAATAGGTATGAAAAAGATTTTATTCAAGAAGCTGAAAATGATAGACTCTCAAGGCATGAAAAATAGGAAGGAAGATGAAAGATTTTATATTTCAGATGATATAGCAACATTTGCTTGCTTTTTCTTACAGTAAAAAATAACCAATTAAGCAAACCCTCTAAAACTTCAAAAGATAATACACCCACAGATTTATTCATTATTTTAAAAAAATGTACTTCAACCTTTTTAGCCAAGTTTTGCCATTAACTCTGATGGGACTGGGATGCCCAGGAGATTGGTGGAATCTGAAAAAGCATTGGACATTTATAGGGATAGCCGGAACACACGTGATATGAGCTTTATAAGCTCTTGTTTGTAAAGGTTAAGAGACAGCTTTTTGAAGTATTAAATGTATGTAATTCATTTTGATTTGAGCTGGAGTTCAAGGCGTGCAGCAGCGTTAGACAACAGACCTTAATTTCCTGTCACAAGGGCCAAGTGTCTCTATATTTGGATATTCTTGCTTTTCATATTTTGCACTGCAGTAGCAATTAAGGGATACCATTATAGACAATGATCCCATTGTACTAGAAATAACAGTTGTTCATTACTCCAGAGGCCTTCGACTCTAAAGACAAGGCAATTATTTGAGACAGTTTATTGAAAAGAAAAGTGACGAGCAAATTCCTGCAGTGCCCATCTTTTGGCACCAAGCACAGATGCCTGGATGGGGAGGCTGCTCTGCTGAAATCTTCTGCTTGGCCAACACGCAGGCAGGCCACTCAAGGCAGTGGCAGAAGTGCCTGAGTGTTGCTCAAGAAGACACTGCAGCTTTCCCTCTGGGGAATGTGTAGGTTGGGGCTGGGGAGCCCAGCCTGCTCACGTGGGGGACAGGGCAAGCTCTGCGCTGTGGAACTGCGTCTCTCGCCATTGGGTAAGAGACATGTGATTGCCAAACATTATTTCTCCCTCCTTCTGGCAAAGCTTTTGATGCAGTTTCCTGTCAGAAGGAGAACAGCAGGATATTCTGTGCTGGAGCGTGAGTTTTCAGTGAACTAGGCATTCATGAGTGTGTTCAGGAGAACTGGTTCCCTCCTCGTCCAGCTGAGGCATCTCCTATGAGGGTGTCACAGAAAACATCCTGCCCAAGTACCTGGTTTCCAGCCGTGGAGAAGCAGACAAAGGGGTTACAGAGATGGGTCAGGCAGTGTAGGAGTACTTCTCTACCGCCCAGCGTAAGCATTGCCTTTATGGGTAGATAACACAGGTGCATCTATGTTACCCTGTGCTGTGCCATTGGGCTTCTATGTTTCCATATCGCCTTAACCACATTTCTTAAGAATTATGCTTCACAGGTATTTCCAATAAGGTCCAGTCTTAACTAATAGTGTCAGGAATATTCCAAATATGGTGAATGGCGTATGGATTTTTATGGCTAGCACTTTTTATGCACTAGCTCAGCAGAAGCAGACTGGAAGAAAAAGGAGCTGGTACTCCAGGGGGTTTTACTTTGGATCAGGTCTAGTTTGATGGCATGGTCTGAATACCTGCACACCCTTAGGAGTGTCTCATGAAGGGCCTCTTCTGCGTAGCCCAGACAGCTCTGGGATGCAAGCCAGGCAGGCTGCTGGGACAGGCAGGAGCACTGCCTCAAGAATAGTGCTCCTTGGTCTGAAGTAAAAGACGCATGAACATGCACCACCTGCTACCTGCACTCCCACATGCATGAATTGCATTATCAGAAGTACACTGAAAATCTGATTTTATGCATGGTGCTTCAGCTGGCCGAGCTCTTCTCTGAGCTGCTGTACTGAGCCATTTTTCAAGGGGCACGACAGTCTGAAGCACAGTGTAAGACCCAGGGCTATGCTGCTGCTAATCCTAGCTCTCCCCTTAAATGTACGCCTCTCTTTGTCCATCATTTTATCTGCTTACCTCGCTTGGATTTTATGAGGATTCAAGTTTTCACATTAGTCTAGAGATGTGAATGTAGGCAGTGTAAAAACAATATCCAAATATATATAGGCACTGTAAAAAAAAATCCAAATACAGTAATCAAGCTGCTTTGTCATCACACTAATGTAAAGTAAGAAAGGAAGGAAGTGAGAAGGAAAGACAAACTGCATGATCAGGATATTGTCAAGGAGAAGTGCCGAAAGGTGTCAAAACTTAGCTAGTAAAACAATAGTGGATGAAAAAGTTTACTGTCAGCAAATATTTGTTTTTTCAAAATGCAAACATTTCCACAGTGCTGAAAATCTCACCCCAGCATCCTTGTTCAACATCAAAATATTCTGCTTTGTTAACTGGAAATGTTTAATTTTCCTATTCCTTTCATCTTGACTTGACTTTGTAATCATATTGGAATACCAAATTAAATATTACAATATGTTCCTACTAGATGCTACAGATATTGATATATGTAGGACAGTGTCTATATTTAATACCTAAGAACCGCAATTTTTCAGAATTTTTCTCTGAGAGGAATTTGAATTTTTTTATTCTGATTCAGCATGAAAACAAATGTTGAAATGTTAGCGTTTCCCCAAGCATGAAAATTTTTACCAGCTGTAATTATAATTATCCTAAATAATTTTGTTTCTGAAGCCAAATAGAGCAATGGCAGTTAGAATATGCAAGTCTACATATTGTAGTCTATTGATATTCAGAGTTTATGCTTTTCATTTGAGCAATTTTCCTTAATTTTTATTTTCTTCTTGTGTATGCAACTTATTCAAGAAACATTCTAAAATAGCTTTCAGTCATTTAAATCTTTGCTCCGTTGTTTCTGACAGACATCTCAGCAATGGGATCTTAGCAAAATATAAAATGTCTCTAATTTTATAAGCTAAAATTTGTTTGACTTGTTAACTTCTTGGTTAGGTTATGAGAGCAGAGAAAAATAGACTATTGATATTCAAAGTAAAATATGTATGTTAAGATTTTTCCAGTAAACTGTTCAAGTATGAGCTCAAATCTTTTTTTGTATACTTCTTTTTCTTCAGCATTGCCTCTCTTTGTATGACTATGTCTAGAGATACGCACATCCCCAGGTGAGAGCTGAGAGGATTTGAGGGGAAGAACACACCATCTGGAACATTTTTTTCAGTTTATACATGTACAACGTGATTTAGCCGTACCCGCCAGCTCTGCAGCTTGGCTTGGGCTACACAAGTCGACCAGCATTTTTCTAGCTGCTGTCCCATGGGATTTACAGTTCTGCAGGCCAAATCTGCCTTCCAGTTATACCTCTCCAATCCCACTGACAGTTAATGGCGTGGCATGAGGGTAATTGAGGATCTCGTTTGGCCTGCAGTTATGTGGAATCACATGATGCTTTTATTTCATTTTTTTTTCCCCTAGGGTCACTTTCTGGAGCAAAACCACAGTTTAATGACAGGGGCGCTGTGGTCAGTAAATAAATCTGAGACTCAAGGGCAGTGTTGAAGAGACTAGTGATAAAGCAGAACAATCCCTGTTTGGAGAAGAGATCCTCTACAGCATTTACATTTTAGTTATTGCTGCTTTTTTTTCATTTTTGGGAAACATGCCCCAAAAGCAGGCTGCCCACTCTGAGGGCTGAAAAGGGCCCCAGGTATTTAGAAGATGGAAGATCAGGTCCCAGGTTGCTCAGAGAGACCGCTGAAGAGAAACAAGACTTTTTCATTACGGTCAATGGAGAGAAACATTTTTATGTCAGAAGGTGTTTTCGGCTGCTGTTTTGTTTTCTGTTTGTTATCTCCTGTTACAGACCTGAAAGGGTACTGGGTATTTCCAGCCAACCCTCCCTTCCCAGCCACCCTTCTTCAGTATTCTCAAATGTTCTTTCCAGCTTTGCCCTTTCTTTTCATTTTGCAGTTGTGTGTCCTGTCCAAGAGAACCAAAGCCTACTGAGATGCGTTTCATGGACTTGCTGGGCTTCTTGCCCTTCATGCATTACCAGAGAAGATTCTCAGCCTAAGCATTTTATGTACTTTTTGTAAAGATATTAACAGCTGCAGATCAGCTTTTGACAGGTTTTCAGCTATAGCACCAGGACTTTAGGGGAAATAGTTGGCACTATGGGCTATGAGACCTTGAAGCCCCTCCTCTCCTTCCTTGAGCTGGACTGTACCCACTGCTGGGGTTTTGCCACTCTGTGACACAGAAAATGAGAGGTGAAGTTGAAACCTCATTGTAAGCCTTTAACTTCTCATGTCACTTGACTACAACCTGCAATGAAAGTGATTTATGATACTGGTTTTGCTCTTCTTGCTCTGCTACAAGACGAAGCAAAGCCTGACAGGGGGTATCCATCTTCATTGCTACTATTTTGATTGGAATTGGTGAGTGCTAAAGATGCAGGAGACAGTAACGGTGCATTTGGAATATTAGGAGGTGAAGAAATATGCTTGAGGAACTGCAGATTAACAGATGAAAAAAAATCAGAAAAAAATTTTCTCTGTTACGAAAGCAATGTTTGTTTGCTGACTCTACTAATTAGAGTTTTTTCATGTAATTGTCACTGATCTTAATAGATACATTTCTTTCTAGATGCATACTAGGGCTTATTTTTTAGATTTGAATAATTTCAATTAGTTTATTCTATAAGCAAATCAAAAAGAACACTGGCAAATAGGCAGAGCCTAACATTTTGCAAATCCACTATGTATGAAAAAATTACAGTGGGAGAATTTCTTCGACTTTCCAGGCTGACAGTGATACTTCCAGTGCTGGCTGGCAACTGGGAGTGCTTGGTATTCTGGTAGTGACCATCCTCCCTCCCCAGCCAGTTCCTCGGAAGAGTCCCTGCACGGAGACGTGAGAGCAGGACTTCAGGTTTCTCTGCAGAGATGTCAGAGGCAGCAGCCTTACGCTTGAAGTGCAGGTATAAGGCAAGGAAGAAAGATAAACAAAAGCTTTGCAGAGAGTGGATTGAAGCAATGAAACAATATAATAAATAACTGACTAGATAGACAAGGTGCCATGCTTCTTTCTCATTTCCAAGCTCTGCCTAGGAAGGCTGGTAAATAAAACCAGTTAATCAGTGGAGTGATTCCTAGACAAGAAAATTAGTTGATGTGCTGCAGAGAGTGGAGTTGATGGAAGGAGGTTGTCCGCGCCATCACTACCTGCTCGCTTGTTTTCCCCAGAAACAAAAATTTCCTGTCCTCATTAATGATAATTCCTGCAGATGCTGGACAGAGGTGATTAAATCGCTCTGCACTTCAGATGCATGTGGTTTTTAGTCACTAATAACCTAGATTAGTTTTTGATTAGTGGCTACAAGTTATCAAGAAATGTATCTTCAGGGTAGTGAAACCTATTCTTCTCTCTCTCTTGTAAATGTGGAATAAACTTGAAGTCGGTAGTGTGCCACTGATGCGTAACAAGCTTAATTGAAGGTAAAATGATTTCTATTTGCAGGCACAATGCTAATACTGAAAGAAGAGTAAAGTTCCCCTTTGTGCAGGAGGCCTGAATGCAGCAAAAAATTACCTCCTGAGCACTCAGAATTATGTACTTCTTGGCCCTCTTTAAAGGGGTGAATGAATTTTATTCAAATGACACAAATCAACCACATAAAAAAACATCCAGCTGGTTGGCTTTTCTACTGGAATCATTGTAGTATATATAAATGGGAACTGGTTGGTCTGGGAGCAACAAAAGAACCCCAAGTTGAAGTCTACGTATTAAGTAAGACCATCATCCAGTGCAATGATCAGAAAAATGGCTTGAAGTTACTAAGGGAAAATCATTGAAACTATCACCCTAGTGCATATCAAAAAAAGAAAACAAGATAATAGATTGCAATAAATTCTCTGTGTAAGCAAGAAAATAACAGAGATCACGTCTGAATCTTGGTATATGGAAAAATGTATTTTTCTGGGAAAAAATCTGAAGCATCTGTACACTCAGGAGGTGTGCTCATTTTCACATATGAAGTGGTTGGCAGCTTGTGCATCAGTGCTTCATCATCAAGTGTTTGCTTTTAGAAAATCATGTTGATTGATTTTTTATCTTTTTAGAAAAACCATTGCAATACATATTATGAGCATAGAGAATGACACAGCAAAAACAAGAGAGAAGTAATCAGCATAGTTTCCCCCCCAGCAGGAATAAATCATTATAACTATAAATCAAACAAGTTATTACAGGGCTCAAACAGCCCTGAAAATTCCAAGTATCAGCAGCAGATAATTAAAGAGGAAAAGTTGAGACCAAGCCTTATATTTAAAATGTTTCAAGAACTCATCGCAAATGCCTCTATTTTCTTTTTTTTTTTTTTTTCCCCCCTCTCCCACTCCCTCTCTCAAGTGGCAAACAATATTAATTGGAAAAAGAAAGCCCAGAAAAAAATATTACTTACAAATTGTCCTTATCAGCGTAGTGGCCTAATTGGTGAAGGGGTGATGCAGTCCTGGAGTGTGGCTGGAGAATGGCACAGATGGAGAACTGCTGTGTGCTGATGAGAGAGCAGATGCTATCGACGGCATTTTGTGGCATTAGATAAGGTTCTGGCTTGCCTCCATCGGCAGTACTGATCTCGTTACACCCAGCACGTGAAGAGATTTCACCTCTAAAGCCAGGGCTGCATGGCTGTAATGAGGTGTGCCAGTGCTGGAGACAGCCAAGAGAGCCTGGGAGCAGAATTTTAGGAAAATATCTAGCACAGTTGTCATCTATATTTTCATATGATCTCGCAGTTAAAATAGGAAAGAAAGTGGCACAGTATGACTCGCCAGTTCTGTGCAGGCCTTAACAAGAACATCTCTTGTCCGTGGTTCATTTAATACTCATACTTTAATCTCTGCCTAGTTTATACTTGCAGTTTCGCACTGTAAATATATTAGATACTCTTTATACCGACATCTCTTTCTTTATATCAGTCTCAGTTACATTAATAGACACTCTGTAGTACACTTTGGACAGGAGGTGTCTAAATAAAAAGTGAACAGATTGTGTTGTATCGTGAACTCCCTCTAAGAAGACATAAAAGATCTTTTACAGTAAACAGGAAATGAGTAAGACAAAAAAGCAGTATATAAAATAAGTGGTTTAAAGATAGACTGGGAATTTTGCTTTCCTGCTTCATGCTACAGAAATAAAGGGCCATTCAATGAAATTAGAAAGTGGTAAATGATAAAATGTTAAAATATTTTGTGACATATTCATGAAACTCAGCACAACTAGAAGAGACAATAAAAACAATTTGGAGATTCGTCTACATATCAAATGTATCTAAAGAGATAATTAATGGCAGCAAGACAAAAAAATGGATATGAAATTTTAGACTTAACAGCCATTACTAAATATCAGTAAAATAGGTGGAGATGAGAAGGACAGTGGAGATTACCATGTAGGAGGTTGTTTGCTGAGTTTTTAAACTTCCCTCTGAGGTATCTGGTCCTGGTTGTTTTAACAGTAACATACAAATCTTTGCTGATCTTCTGTCTCATCTAATGTGGCTGCTCAGTACTCGATCCCATCCCTGAACTACTGATCACACATTCATCCATATGCATTTCTGAAGCTGAGTAAAATTTTCTTTCATAACATCATGATTTAAATTAACCTTTTGATTCGAGCAGGAATAGTTAATAAATAAAGGGAAAACTAAACCTGCAGGTAAAAAAAAAAAAAAAAAAAAAAAAAAAAGCCACTTTGGGCCTGACTATGGGCAAATTTATGCCCTTTTCTGTAAATAAACTGTATTTTGATTAAGCAGCCAAGTTCTCTTTTGATTCATAGTCTCCCTAGTTAATCAACAACAGCAAGAGAGATAGAATCAGATCCTTGATTGCTATTGATGGCTTATTGTAAACAGTTGGTTGCAAGACAATGCAAAACAAGGGCATGATGGATACCGTGACAAACAAAAAAAAAGGCAAGACAGATACAAAATGTATTTTTTACCTTGATTTCTCCTTGGAAAAAAATATTTAAACACAGTGAATTGGCTGTTAATAATCTCATTATTAGGAAGCAAAACCCCAATAAAAGACAGGCTAGCGATGAGTGAGATGGGTGCAAGACCCAACATGCAAGTTGCAGGAAACCCCCTTGTTTTGCAGTTAGAAACCCAGCCAGCGAAATCGTAAGCATAAAGCCACTCATCCTGTATGTAACATAGGGTTTTGGTTGCTTGCTTTTCTTCAGACTGGAGCAGTAGTAAAGGCTTCTGGAGTTACACTTCTGATAGATAAAAACGTGTTTGCTAACTCTTGCAACTTTAATGTGTGGTTACCAGGAGAATTTGCTCTCCATCTATAATTTTTGTGTAACAAGTGTATGTTACAGCTGATATAACTCTTTTATTCAAAGCAGTAACGATGCTGTAATATATAGAAAAAGATCGCTGCTCTTTTGAGGAAAGAAGTAACAACATAAACCAACTCCTTTAAACACTTCCCCATTAAATCCTGGGTGCAGGAAATGCCATTTCCCTTCCACATGCTTAATGAAATTTCAAAATGTTATTTTATCTGTCTGTACACATAAACATCCATATATGTTTACAATATATACATATTTTCTGTTTTTTATTATGAGAAATTTTGTAAACTTACTTTAGTAACCTAGATCTTAGATAAAATTGGAGTCGGGGGTAGGAAAACATCTTCTATCTGGGATTGTGGAAGAAAATGTTCTGCAATGCTAAAGCAGCTTACCCTATAGTGGATCACTGGGTGATGGTCTTTTGCAAGTTTCTGGAAAAAAAAACCAGCCTAGTTTTAAGAAGTAGCTTTAAAGATTGCAACTCTTCACTTGAATTATTGGTTGGTTTGGATTAAGGCCTTTTACTAGATGAAAAATACTTGTTATAAAACAGTCTTAAAATCTTAATTTTAAAAGCTTCTTATGCCTGTGAACTACCTATGTCATTTTCTAATGTCATGCATACTCTTATACAAAAAAAAAAAAACAAACAACAACAAACCAAACCCAGAAGCTAAAAATATATCTAACATATATACAAGCAGTGATAGCTGAGTCCTTTATATTAGGCTTATCATCATTAAATACTGAATGGAAATGGTTGATATTACTGAAACAGCAGCAGCAGATTGGAAAACAATACAAAGCCAAGACTAATCCAGAATCTGAAATGCACTGTTTCTAACCACTGTGCCTTGTAAGAATCTGAACATTGTCTATCAGGCTCAAGCAATCTTGGCTATCAGGGCGCCAGAGGACTGAGAAATATCCACTTTGTTACATATTTGAGAGTCTCTAGTGAAAGATTTTTAAAAATGGCCGATCTTTCATTCGCACTGTCTCAGCAGACTGAGATGTGATGATGATGTTGAATTAAACTGCTGTCTTAATAGACTTGAAAATTAAACTATCATAAGTAACGTATTATGCATAATCAAAATAGTTTATTACTTCTGAAAAATATGAAGGCTAGTATCATTTGTATAATCGGAATCAGACATCTTCAGATAATTCTGAAAGTGTATTCTTAACAACTGTTAGGATAAGCCCTTGGCTTCTCCAGCCTTTAAATTATTTTTATCAGCAGAATAAATTGTCTTTGATACTTTCTAGTGCATATAATCTAGGGGGTCAACTACAATTTTGGAACATTTTGTGCTTCCTTACAGACAAGTGTTAGAGGAGAAAGTGTAAGGTCTGAGCCCAGCTGAATCTTCTCTGCAGTTTTTCTTAAGGCAGTTCAGCACTGATCACACTATGATTTGCTTTTATACTGACAAAAATGAGATGAATAATGAAAAATAAAGCTCAGTGTTTACAGAGACTTGGATCACCCCAAGGACAAGGAATGAAAAATGGTTTTTCAGATGTCTCCTCTTACCTCATCTATGTCACATGTGAATTTGCCCTCTAGAATAGCAGCACCTCTTTATTCTTTTGTTTAACTTTTCCCTTTAAATTTAAAATTTTGAGTCTGTTCATTTCTTGTCCTTGCTAGCTTTTTATGCTGTTGCTTTGTGCTTCATAAATTAATGTAATGCTATAGAATAGCCAAAATCCAAACCATTACTGCACAAGCCAAACATAAACAAGTTATATAATGCTGCAATCATTCATTTATTAAAGTAAGTGGAAAATTCAAGGCGTACGTAATCTTTTTGGACAACTGACAGGCAGGTGTGATCGGGAGAATAGGGAATCCAGTGATTGTAGGCAGATAGAGAGACAGGTTTGTCTGGGTGATTAGAAAGTAAACTGAGATGGAATAGGGAAAAATGGGAGAGAATGTTGGCTGTTACAGGACAAGGAGCAGTAACAGCGTAGAGACCGCTGTGGGATTTAGAGGAACCAGCTGCAGCAGTAAGTGTCTAGGGAGATTGAGGAGCCAGGACCTGTTGACAAAGAGGGCACAGCAGCTGTGCCAGAAAAGTCATAAAAAGAAGTGCAGAGAGTGCTTAAAGAACTGCCAGACCCTCTCTGATTCTCAATAATCCCCTAGTATATTTGATATAGAGGGAAGAAAGGTAACACCAGGCTTCAGGCACCTCCCAGCTCAGGTCACTGTACACATCCCTCCTGTTTGTCGTCCACCTCCTGGCACAGCCCACAAGCACACCTCCACCTGGGCTCAGGGTGGGGCAGCTGGCCCCAGCTCCAGCCCTGTTACAGTATGGATGATTTTACTGCACCAGGCTTTTCAGCTCCACTTGCTTTCAGATGTCCCTACCATACAGACTAGAAAATTGCCCATCTTCATTCTTCCCACTGAATGCTGTGATCTGGGTTAGCAGTGAGCTATACCAATTTTCAGCAAAGCTAAACCAAAGCCAACCCACCACTAGCCTTTCTCACAACTCCTGTTTTCTGACATCTGCATGTCTTCCTTGGCTCAGCATTTGCATTGTGTCTTGGCCTGATCTTCTTCCCTCCAGCTTCTTCTACACATCTCTTTGCCCATCACTGCATTTGCTCCCTCATATGCCGCAGCCTGGAGACAGGCAGAAACACTCCAGCCAGTCTTTAACAACAACAACAAAAATAAGAGATGCTCTTCCCGTCTTTCCAGGGGCAGAACCTGCCCCTAAGGAGCCCATGAAATCTGTGCAGTTAAGTACAAAAGCAGCGTGGGTCCTAAAGATGACAAGTATTAGCTCCAATCTAAGAAGTCAATTGGCAAAACAGGAATACATGAGGCAAAGTATCTTCACACAGGTGTGAGGCACATACAGACAGATCGGGGCACAAAGCCCGGTCACTTCAAGCTGTATGAAAAGTTCACAACAGATAAGAATTGCCCTCTTTAGGCAGCAGAACATGCCTCCTCTGAATGTCTAAAGCGTCAGCCACAGCCCCAACCACACACGCATTTCTGTGTGGAAAAGTCCTTGCCACCCTGGTCATTTCTGTACTGCTCAGATCTTGCCATCCAGACTCCATCTCCCAGCTTCTTTGACCTGGCCACCCATCCATCATCAGCGTGAAGACACCCTGCTTATGGTGTGGAGTCACCTGCTTCTCTATAATGGGTGGGACTAATGCAGCCGGCATGCCCAAAGCCAAGGCTCCCACGTCTTCACAGGATTCAGTCCCGCTGCTTCCTAAGGCCGACTGGCTGGCTGTGACAGTGGTGAGTGCAGTCTTCAGGGAAGTGCCCACAGACAGCATGGATGAATCCAGTGAATGCTGCTACTGAACCTTGAATACCAACAGCAGCAGTGTTGTCATAGCCCCATTTGGCTAAGGGGACGGGCAGGGTTCCTGTGTCTGAAAGCTTGTCAGCTGTGTTCTCCCCACAAACCTTGCCTTGCGTAATATTGTTGTACATGGTACTCACGTATTTGTGCAAGTAGATGCAACAAAAACACAGGTGCAGATCGATTCTTGATATCAAGTTTGTGAGGGGTGATTCTGCTTTTTTATTTTCTTCACATTAGAAAGGTGCTAACCAAGTTTCTGATGAAAGACATGTTTATTTTACAGTATTGCTAAGGAAGAGATCAAAGACACATGGACGACCTGGTGTCATGGAAAACTCTTGCTTTGGATCGTAATCATCTTGGCTGTTTGCTGAACCCTAACAAAATCCTCTTGACTATGGGTTGGGCAGTGCTGCACAGGGTATGCCACAGGTGTTTGCAGACATCACTATACAAACTGAAATAACCACATGGCAATTATTGAGACTAGATATTTTTTAACACAAATGAACTGTCAACAAATCCATTTCTATAGTGGGCATAATTAATCTTTTTTTTTTTTTTTTTTAATAGCATCATTTTAGAAATGTTGAAATATTGCCAGTCCACCTCGCTTGTTAAATGTCTGAAATTCCCCCGCTCCTCTCCCACCTTGACTAATAGAAGTAACACTGTGCCATTTTGGTACAAAAGCTTTTTCCTTACTCCTTCTAAGACATTAAGGAATGTATTAGCCAGGGCTGGATGTGGTATGGAAGCTTGACGCCCTGCTTTTATTTTGCTCTGGTTTCCCAATGAAAGTCAATCAATTTGTTTTGCACTCGTTTTAGTGTGGGGTTTTGTTTCTTTTCTTCTGTTTTGTAAATATGCCTGGTCTTATTTCCCGGTTGCTTAGCATCCCTTGTGCACAGGATCTTGTCAAAGGGCTTTTGAAACTTCATGTATGTTAATCAATCAGTTTATCTAATTATGGACTTTTTCAAATAAAGCCCCAGAACTATGTGAGAACTGATTTCCCACTGCTGAAATAATGTTGGTTAGTCGTTGCTACATTTAGAAATTCCAGATGTTTTGTCATTCTTTCAGCCAGTTCACCAAGTCAAGTTGCCACGTACAGTTTGTAGGCTGCTAATACCCCTACTCAATTTGAAATAGATTTACTATTTTTGTTTTATGACAGAAGTTGTTTTTAACAAAAGCCTGTGTATTTTTGTTAGCAGCTCACCTGCTTTATACTTATGTTCCTGTAGAAGTTTTGTATGTAAACACATGTTTGGAGATTTTATTAATTTCTGTTACTTTTTTTTTTTTTTTCCACGCCTTCTACTGACTCTCATGTCTTGAGTCTTGACTAAACTGCAGGAGGGATGCTTAGATTTTACCTGATAGGGAATAAAGGTATACTGGGGGTGTGCAAACCCAGCTCCATCTACTCAGGCTTCAGGCTTTTGAGACCAGATACATACTGAAAGTGCAACATACACTGAATACTTAGATGCACAAATACAATAGATGCTGCAGGGATGGTTACTTTAAAAAAAAATCAGTGGCAGTAATAAGCACACTATGCTTCTTGCATAATAGCTGAGTGGCTTGAGCATTTGGTTGAAGAGAGGAAGTTGTCCCTGTTCCAGGTCTCTGTTTGCACTTATTAGTCTGTATTTCATCCTGTTCTTTTCTAGTCTAAAAAGCATAGCCTCTTCAGGGAATAGGGATGGGAATCTCCCTGTGTACCCATGAACTAAATACTAGGCTAAAAACCTTCAGACTTCTTTTCTTTACTGTGTTGCGGGGCTTCACAACCTTATGACTATAGCCACACCAGCAAGGGTCAGTTTTTCCCAATGAGACTATTTACTTGAAAGGTGAAATATCTGAAAAAGACTGAGAGGGATCAAAAGCCTTTCCCCTTCATGGACAAATGCTGTAGCATTGGTTCTGTTACGCAGGTCAGTCTTACACCCATATACTATCTCCTGCAGCATTACTAAAGAAAAATAATTGTGTGCCATCAGATGATTGCCCACAGCAGAGGAGTCTGCTGTCAGTCCCCGGGATTTCCTACTGTGTAGCTTGCAGACACCTCTCCCCTTGGCAGTTTCTTTCCCCTTCCAGGTAACCAACCCTCCCCAAGTTACTATGGACGGTGCCTAAGAGCTTACTCCTGCATATGGTCCTGCTATGCTCAAGTGCCCAATATTAGGCAAGATGATGCCTAGTTTGGGGGCACCTAAAGTGACTCTTTCTTTATGCATAGAGGGAGAAAAATAGCATATGCAGCCTGTCAAAATTGTCTGCATGTGTTCAAAACCCCACATGAATTCCAGATGCAATCCCAACAGTTTCCCAGCACTGTCTAATCTTGTGAGCACCTCCCTACTGAACCTGAAAGCTCCTCGGGCATTTAAGTTTATTCACCCACACATGTTAAGGAGATCCTGTTTTGGGAAGATAGGCACTTATCTCTTGCCTCAAGTCCCAGTGCAATCCATCTTAGGAAGACAGGCATTTAAATCCCTTTCAGAAGCTTGAAAAATTAGCAGCAGCCAGAATTATGTCTGGCTTCTTCCGGCGTGGGACATCAGTTTTGACATACGTGCAAAACGCAGAGAACATGTCTCGAGCTAAGCATGGGAGTGGAAGTGTACATTGTACTATTTGAAAGGGATTGATGTGACACTGTCGACATCTTACGAGACGGCCCCAACTGCTACGCCTTGCTCAGGCAAAAACCATTGACCTCTTTTACTGAACTTGAACTACCATGTGGCAGATATGAGGAGTTGGCTCCAGTGCTCACCTCAAGGGGAGCAAAACCAAGGGGAGTAAATTCACATATGGGAAAAGATATGTCATACAGCAGATTGACATGGAATGAACAAGAAAAAAAGGGCATAACCTCATAACCCTCCACCTCGTGCCAGAGTGTCTGTACTGCTAGGCTAACCTTGGGTTCGCTTTTGTCTGCTCTGATGTGGCCCCGTGCCTTGCGCGTTCCTGGCTGCACAGGCTCTCAGCTGCAACACCTACCATCCACGCTACCCAATGCTTGCTGATTATGCCATTCTGCTGGGAAGTTTGAGCTCAGGGCTTAATTAGAGTCTAGAAACATCACCCACTTCCTTTCTTACGGCTTTATGCATCTTAATGCAAAATGTGGGTGGAAGAACTGTGATAACTTACTGCTTCATTGGTGCCAGTCCTGCAAGAGGGACAGATAGGCTGGAGCATGTGTGGATGGAGCGTTACTAGTGTTTCCGATGACTTTCCAGGAGGATATCTGTGCTGTAACTGCAGGCTGGCTTTGCCCACCAGCGCCGTGAGTTCAGTTGCAGTTGGTGGAAAGAAGGAAGCACTGTAAAAACCTTAAAGGAAGCAGTCATCTTCTGCAGGTCTTCAGAAGTGCCTCTCTCTGTCCACTGCCCATACAGCAAAGCTGAGGCAATTAGATTGCTCCTTTCATCCCTTCCAGGGCTCAGACACCTAAAATTTCATCGAGGTAATAACATCTCAGCAGGGTGTCTAAAGTAGATGGATGAGATTCCAGCCTGAATACTTGAGGCTTTGCAGTTAATGATTGCAAGAAAAAACCCCAAAGTATCAGTAAGAAGTAAAAATGGCAACTACTGAAAACCAAGGAAAAGGAAGTATAAAATAAAATTAGGAAACAATACACTATTTGAAACGAATCAAAGATCTACAGCCTTTTGTTAATATTTTCATTTCTCCTCCATGCCCCATCAGCCTTTAATAATTAAAATAATTTAATACAGTGTTGAGACAAATTTTCCTCATCCTTTCTGCAAAGCCATGCTCATGAACCACGGAGAGCTGAAAATAATTTTAACACCTTGAGAAAAAGCAGTGGGACCAGTAAGACCATAATGTTAACCCATTGGTTGTTCCACACTTGGTCTAATTCTTTGGATAGCGTTGTCTGAAAAAAGACAAAGGAGTATTTATTTCTGTAGCTTGAATATGCATCAATTGATTTTATTATACTAGAAAACCTGAGAAAGCATGGTATATTTATATATAGATCGTGTAAATACACTGTAGGCAAGTTCCACAGTTTTATGTTGCAAAGGGCTTTTACTAATGCTGTAGTTCTGAGAAAAGGATGTAAAGCAACATAAAGGAGTCAAGATTTGATTTTTACTGAGATAAGCTGAAATAATAATTCACCTTTACTAAATGTCAGTGTTTCTTCTTTCATGTCTTTTTATGTGATGCTTTCTACCACTCCACGCATCGCTGAGAACAATATACATTGAGAATGAATCCTTCATGATGTGACTTCATGATTTGCTGTTTATTATTTATGTTTGCATAATTCCATGTGTTAATAAAAAAATAATTCACCAGAGATACATAAAATTAAATGGTTGGTTTTGTCCTGGAGCAACTACACGCTATGCTTTTACTTCATGCATATTACTGGCAGAAGACAGAAAGTCAGTTCTGATGAGCAGTCTGATCTGATGTTGAAGAAGCATGTTGTTTTTTCTAGAAAGTATGTTTATTTTTTTTTAAAGGGGAGGAGGATATGACATTTGAAATGCAGTTCCAGAGCTCTGTATGGCTCCCCATCATCCTCAAAGATAAAATGTCACCTAAGGATTTGAAACTGAGTTTATAGGTCAACATCTCCTCTTGTCAAACACCTGTTCGTATTTGTTTTGTATCAATGTTGAGGCTCATCTACATCCACGAAACGCCGCCAGTTCTGTGAATGAAAAAAACCACAATGTCGGGGCTAGGCGCTGTGTTTCCTGGAGCCGAAACGAGTCGTTACCAGGGCGAACTGATAGGTAGGACGTGCTCTTCTGTCCGGGGTGCTCTGCGTCTTAAAAATAAGGCTGAGGATTAAGAGCTGACAACACAGAAGTTTCGAGATAAACCATGGGATACACTAGGCATCCCTGTAAAGAACGCGGCTGGCACAAAGCTTGGCCCCCCGCTGTAGGAAAGCTCCGTCCATGAGGCTGCATGTGGAGAAACCGGCATCTGCGCCTGCCAGAGCCGCGGCCACGCGCGGAGCGAGGCGGGCGGATGCCCGAGGGGACGCGGGCCCTGCCCTGCCCGAGCCACGGGCCACCCGCCGCCCCTCACCTCTGCCGGAGGAGAGAAATCCCGGGGCGACTCCACGGGAGCCGTCAGCCCGGGACTCCGAGGGAGGGAGCCCCGCGCCTCGGCCCCGCCTGGGCGCTTCTCACCGCCGGTGGCTGCCACGGGCCCGGCGGCCAGAGCCGCTGCACCCAACGCCCGCCGGCCTCGCTGGGCGGCCTCTCCCCTCCCGCCGCTGAGTCACGCCGCCGCGCAGCGCCGCTCCTCTCGCCCCCCGGCCCCGTCCCCAGCTCCCGGGGCGCCCCGGCGGCGACCGAGCCGCCGCCCCGTCGCAGCCGGCGGCCGGTCGGTCCGCCCGCCGCCGCCCCTTCCCTCCCCGCGCCGGCCGCGGCGCGGCCCTTCCCCCGCCGCACATGCCCAGAAGGGCGGGAGCCGCGGCGCGCCCGGGCGCTGCTGTGACAGCGGCGGCGCCTTCCCTTCCGCTCGGTGGGGGCCGCGCCGCGCCCCCCGGCCCGGCCCTACGCGGCCCGGCGGCGGAGAGCCACCGTGTCCCGCACAGGCCGCCCGCCCGCCCGCCTTGCTCCTTCCCCGCCTCGCCCCGAGCCAGCCGCCGCGGGGCGGGAGGCGGCCATGTCGCTATTGTCTGCGCTGCTGCCCTTGCTCCGGGTGTACCGCATCGGCCTCCTCGTCATCCTGCACCAGCTGCGCCGCCGCCTCCGCCCGCGCTGCCCCCCGGCCCCAGGTGAGCACCGCAGCCAGCGCCGCGGGGCGGGGCGGCTCCGGGCCGGGGGGCGGCAGCGGCAGCCCCCGCCGCGGAGAGGGGGAAAGTTGGCCGCGCCTCCCGCCACCCGCCGCGGGGAGCGCGGGGTCGAGACCGGGCGGACCGGGAAGGAGAGGAAAGGACAGGGCAGGGCAGGGCAGCCGCGACCTTGGCCGCGGCGGCGGGTCATCCCGGCCGCGCCGCTTCTCCCGCAGCGGGGCAGGGGCTGAGGCGCCGCGGCGGCCCCGGCCTGGGCGCCGCCGCTGGGCTGCTGCCCCGCTCCCCTCCGCGGGCCGGGCCGGGCCCGCCGCGCCGCCTGAGGGCAGCGGCCCGCGCCGGGAGCGGGGGGGCTGCGGCTGGCGGGGCGCCCTCCCCGCCCCCGCCGCGCCGGGCCCCGCCCTCGCCGCCTCCCGCCGGCGGCGGGCCCCGGCCCCTACCGCCCCGTCCGGCCCCCGGGCCGCGGCCGCCCCGGACGCGGGGCGGGGCGGAGGGCCGGGCCGGGCCCGGGCCGGGCGCCTGGCTGCACGCCGGCCTGACTGCGGCCTCGGGAGGCGGCGTGGGGGCTCCGCGGGCCGGGGGTCCCCGCTTCTCCTCTTCCTCTTTTCCGCTTTCTGACGGTTTCGCCTCAGAGCCGCGCGGGCGCAGCCTCCCCCAGCCCAGGTAGGTGCTCGGCAGGCGGGTAGCGGCGGGCAGCTCCCGCCGGCCCGGCCGCGGCGCCGGGCGCTCCTGCCACCGCCGCCGCGCCCCCGCCCCGCCACCGGCCCCGGCCTCCGCCCGCCGGGGCGGCTTCGACCGCCGGCCGCAGCCTCCCTGTCCCGGCCGCTGCGGGAGGGGAACGTGCCCGCGCTCTCAAAGCTTAGTCTTTGATACCGGCTGTCACTCGCCGGCAGCCTTTAAGCTGACAAGTGAGTGACACTTGCAGTTTTCTCCAAGGGACTTCAGATTAGTCATTTGTTGGAGGAGTTACGTTTTTGCACTTTTCCGATGTGGGTCAACAGCATGTTTAATACTGGCTAGAGGAAACTTTGAGTTTGTCAGAAACCAAAGGTCTGAGTTTCCTCTTTTTTCACATTACTCTTGAAGACTTTAAAATGCTTCTGAGTTTATAAACTTAACAGCAAACTAAGAGTCCAGGCAGACGCATAGGGTATCATCAGAGCTGAGCATACAACTGCACGCAAGTCAGTTGCCTTTAACTTTCTCTGCTTAGCAGCAAGTGAGCCATTGTGGCTCTGTCGGTAGTTTTAACCAGAGGAACAGTAAAAAAAAAAAAAAAAGTATTGAGAGGGCATAGTGTTTCGGTAAGGAGATGAGGCAGATGAGGAAACTGTTTGAGAGACTATCTGAAGCACTGGGGAGGAGATGGGACAAGTACACCATGCAGTAAGAGCATATTTGTGCATTTCATCGCACGTGGCTTCCTTGGGTAGCGTTTTGTCTACTTTTTATTCATTCCTGATACTTCTGCGATAGGCTGGGATTCTCCTCTCTCATTCTCAAAACACAGAGATAAAAACCTCAAGCAAACAAGAGAACCCTGGTGACAAAAAGGGCAGATGTGCGTACAATTTGAAGTCATCTGAACATTTTTCTAGCGTTAGTTTTTCTTGGCAGAGCAAAGCTGGGTATTGTGCCTAGGGTGCGTAATGCTTTCCAAATCTTTTTTCAAACCAGAGAGAAACAGCATGATGAAAATGTGACCCGAGTGTTTTGTTGCAGTCTGTTCTTAGTTGCTATTAAAAAAAGAAAAAAAAAAAGTTGAATTTGGAAATGCTAGAGGAAGGCGGTGAAGATCCAACCTGGGAAATGTCAGCGGCCTGAGTAGGACCAAGGCAGATTTGACAGACGTGGAAAGTTTTCTTTCAGTCCTAACTTGGGGTGGTTTCTTCCAAGGACAAGTAGTTTTCTCCTCAGTTAGTTGTTTGCATGCAGTTGCCTCTTGGCAGTTACCTGCTGCCTTGCTTCGACTCGCTGTGTCCAGCCGTTGCTTAAAAAAGTGAATCAGCTTGTCAACGGGAACTTTTTTACCCCGATTAACCTTGTTTCCATAATAACTTCAGAATAGTGAATGCAGCTCAACAGAAGGAGAAAGCGTTGGTTAGAACATGCTTAATTAAAGCTTGGATCAGTAAACTACACATGTTGTAAGAAAAAGCCAAGTAACTCTTCCAGACAGTAATCTAGAAAGGTGCGTATGTTTAAATTTTTCTATATCTTTTTGAGAGGTGTTCGTAACTCTGAGAAGTACAGGCGTTTTTTTGTCAGGGTACCTTCCCCGGGAGAGCTTGGAGGGGGGAAGCAGGGCTGGGAAGGGCAGGGTAGGGCAGGGCAGTAGAGTCAGCCATGCCTTCAGTCCTGTCTCCTTGGCCCCAGTTCCTCTGTCAGAGTTGCCACTCTTCATGCAGCAGCGGTGCAGCTCTACTGTGGAAGGTTTAAAACAGAGGGATGCCCGGTGGCTTGTCCTCAAGTTCTGTGGGCAAGTGAAGGGGTCTGGTGACTGCAGCTCTTCTGCCTCCAGATTTTCCAAGAAAAGCTTGCTTTGTTGCACTTGCTGGAAAGAAGCGTTCAGGATTTCAATCCAAGTAAACCAAATTAGTTTCGTTTTTCTTTGCTTTTTCTTTGCCCTGACGTAGAGTTGCATGGTCTTGGCACATGTGCTTTCACCTGGCTTTTAAAAGTGACCATCTGTTCTGTCACGTCCTTCCTCTAATTCTTACAGATGGGATTCAAGACAGTTTTTTGGGGAAAGAGGGTGGTCTGAGCACTGTAATCTAGATTCAGTGCAAAATCTTGGTAATTGTTTTGACTTGCAAACTGAAAGATAGGAATATTCGCTACTGAAGTGAGCCTCTCCCCCAATACAGAGTAGGGAAGTTGGTCTGAAGCTCAGGAAGGGAAATGCAGAGCTAGGAGGATAAATGGCATGCAGTCAGTGATTGTTTTGCTAACTAAAATCAGTGCGCAGAAGTAAAAGGGAACTTAAGTTAAAACATTTTTCCAGTCAGTAAACTCATAAACGGTTTAACTGCCAATATGTAGTGTAAACTGTGTTAGTGTTCAGTGGTCTAAACAATTACTGCTCAGATGGGTTTTTTTATAGTGTTTAATTGTAATTAATTGGAAAAAAAAAAAAAGTCCTGCGTGACTAAAGATCTTGATATAAACAGCTTTTTAAAAACAAAAATCTAATCAGTGGGTTGATAAAATCAAACTAATATTAATTGTGACACCCGGATATTAACACTGGAAATGTGGTCACTGAAAGTCATCCTACTGATAACATAAATGGTTCATATAATAATAATATAATCTCTTTAGGGTATTTTAAAAGCTTCTCAGGGAGTTTATTTGGCATTTTCTTCCTGCATTTTTTTCTTCTACTGTACGTGTTTCATTGAAATTTGGCAGGGAAGATTAAATGCTGAATGTTTTATAGTTTTGAAGTCATAGTTAAATTTTGTACCTGTGATGTGTAGAAAACAGACTCTGGAGAAGGTGTTAATGTGGCTGAAGTTCAGAAGACCTTAACTATGACTCCTGTTCTTCTTAAAAGTGATTGAAATTTTATATGTATTTTTAATTTGCCCCAATTTCTAGTTATTCAGTGTCATCATTTGTACCGAGTTTCTTTACAACTAGTCGTGAAATGTTAATTTGGAAACATGCATCTCTTAATTTTGATTCATGTATCGAGGGCTTTTACTTTATATGAGTAAAGCGTAATGATAGACCAAGCACTTCCTGCTCAAAGCTGTACGAGTTCCAGGTTGTAAAACATCCAGAGGTGGGTAGAGAAGCGACTGGATAGGAAGGATTGATCTCAGGCAAAAGTAAAGCTGCATCTACTAATTAATCCCTCTCCCCCACGCACGCACCTGAGAGAGTTATTTAGGTAGTTTCAGAAGTGAGGAAACACTTGTTTTATGGTTGCCCCTGCATTGAATGAGGCAAGGGTTGTGCGACAACGATACACACGGTGTAATTAGGGAGGGTGCTATCGCTGTGTGTGCACAAGGGGGCAGAGCTAAAGTTGTGGGGTGACTGCACACTCCATGTTTTCTCATATCCCCGTGCTCAGTTTCACAATCCCAGTGACTCTCTCATACGGGTTTTGAACCTCTTTTCTTTGCTACTGGAGCAGCCAAGTCCTGCCTGGTGCAAGGGTAGCACCGCTGCCTTCCGCAACGCACGTCGTCGCTGGCGTTTCAGTATTTCAGCCCAAGCCCTGCCTTGGAGAGGGGAGTCATGGGAGAGTCTTGCATTGGGAGAGTTTACCCAGGAAACCTGAGCCCTTCCTTCTCATCTTGTGGCAGATGAGTCTGCTGGGAGGCCAGCAGAGGATCCTGTCTGCAGGCGCTTAAAAGCCTGAGCCCCAGTGCTGGCTGGTGGTGTTGACCAGCTGCATGGAGGAGGCGAGGAAAACGGCAGCCTCTCCAAAGGTGCGCTCCATTTCAGTGTGGGTGGGAATGCAAGGGAGAAGGGAAGAGGCACGTTTGTAGCCTGAAGGCTTCTGTGTTCAGAAGGGTTTTCAGTAAACTAAAGTGGCACTAGTTTTTTTTACCATGGAAAGTTCGACAAGCTAAAAGAGAGCATTTCCATCAGCTGCCCTTTCTAACAAGCTGAGGTGCTTCAGTTCCCAGTGGATTTCATTCAGCATGGTGCTGGTGTCTTCAGTTTTTGGCTCAGAGTTGAAGCCGCTCTAGTTTTTGCCAAGTCCAGGCTCTGAACACTTTCACTGAATGAGACAAAATTTACGTCGTCTTAGAGAAAAATGAGAGGTGTGGCATGTTTTTTTTTGTTTTTCATAGTGCCACTTACGCTGTATAACACTTGAGGAGAGGCAGGGCTGATTAGCAGTTTATATTTGAGCTATTATGACAGCTGAAGTGTGGTTTACAGCATTATAATAAGGGCTGTGCTATGCTGGCATATCTTTAACTGTGGCAAATCTACTCTGTGCCACTGTTGCCAAGTGCCAGATCCATCTCAAAACGATGGCAAAGCTGTAACATACATAAGAATGAAGGGTGGGGTGAGTCTGTAATACTCCCTTGCTCTAAAATAAATTGTATTTTATCAGTCTGTGATGAACCTTTTATGATCCAAGGTGTGTCATACTAATTCTAAATATTAAAGATGCATCAACTCTTATTACAGTTCCTTCCTCTTTGCTTTCAGGAATTGCCACGTAACTGCAAAGAAAACTGTAAGATTTAATGAAATACTGGGAGCCTCTATACTTCTTCAAGACATTATGTCATGGATTGGAGGGATCTAAATGCAATAATATGAAGTACTGATGCGACGTATCTTGTCAATGCACAGTCTGATGCTATGGCAGGGTTACATCATTATACATTACATGACTTTGTCTTTTAAAATCATCATTTTTTGTGGGATGGCATACCTTGGTTCTGTTGATATGCACATCTTTGGAATTAGGCAGCGTTACTGTGTTAAATCAATAGTCTATCCTGGCAACTTAAAAGGCACTGAATGAATCACAGTAGAGGGCATGCTAGTAGTCAGAATGTTGCCCCCCTCAGAAAAAAAAAAAAGTCTACACCCAGAAGTAAATCTTCAGAACAAATCCAATAAAATGCTTGCCCCGCATCTCTCATTCTGCTTCTAAACCAACAGCTGTGCTTAAATAAATATCTTTAGTCTTAGTAAACCTGTCTTTGGTTTTTCATTCAAGCCATTTGGAAAGTGCTGCAAAATACCAGCTATAGTTGGAGAGAAAGTGTCTTTTCTTGGAAATACTCCTCAACAGCAAAAAGCACACCAGAAAAGCTTGCACGCATATGTTTTTTGGGGGGATATTCCCTTGCAGCAATATGAAAAAGTCAGATTGTTTCTTCCTCCCCCAACCAGCCAGTCTTACCACCTGGGGATTTCTGGGCTTGGGTGCAGGTGCAGCTCCTGACGAGCAGAGAAGGAGCAGTGCCATTTGCTTTCAGGCTTGCTGCAGGGATGCTCCTGATGTTTCTCTTCTGCTCTCTTCCCCCTGCATTTTTGTGGAGGAGATTGCATCCGTGTTAAACTGATGGCTTCCTTTTCCTTCCCAATCCTGGCCAGGCCCCTGGTGAAGGGCTTGTTGCCGTCACGGTGGCCCGGCTGGTGGTGTGGGAAAAAATGGAAGAAGTGTCAGCGTGCAGTCGTGCTGTGCTGTGGCTTGGCTTTTTGGTGTAGTGAAATCAGCTCTGGTGGGTGCCAGCTGCCAGCACTGTGCACAGAGACTTGCATGTGACTGTTTGCACAAGAAGCGTTTTCCTGTGCAGATACTGAGGTACAGATTGCTAAGTCTTGCCTTATCGCCACGCTCATCTCCAAAGTGTCACCCCCTCCTGACTTCTGTACCCTTTTGAAGAAAATGCAGCAAAATTATTCTCCAGCTGATGTGGATAATAACATTTATTAGTGCTCTCCTGTCTGCTTTTCCTGTAATTATAATGCACTGTTATTCCAGGAACCATGACTGTGAACTAGTTGTTCAGGAGATGGCTTTGATTTCAGGAGAAGGACAGGAAAGGTGTCAGATGCATATTGTTGATCTGCATGTAGGTTCACGATCATTTTCCTTTCATTTCAGTCAGAAAACACCTTCACATTTCAGAGGAGCAGGTTAATGCTGTACTACTCATCACAGATTTTAATTTTTTCTTTTTTTTTGAAAGGCAAATGCTGGAACAGTCAGATCAGGCTAACAAAGCTTCTTTCAAAATAAACAAACAATAAAACCTTTGCTCCTTCAGTATCAGGTTTCAATTTGAAATAAATGTTAACAGTGAAGTTCAGTAATTCTTAGGCAAGAGGATGTTAGTCTGGCCCTAACTATAATTTAAGAGGCAGGAAAATGCTGTAGCAGATGACCGGCTTGTGTGACAGTAATGTATCAACTCTGTAGTGGTGGCTACGCTTTCACCCAGAATTATGTAATTCCAGAAGCAAGATTTACTGAGGGTTTCTAGCTGAGTTTCACAGCAGAATGTGATATATTAAAACCCTTCTGAATTTTTGACATTCTGATGGGCTTCTTGTAGGTCACACTTCCTGCAAATCTCATCTTTAAATTTGCAAATGTAATTAGTAAGGTAGGTTTCTTGATAACGTTCACAGAAACGCTGATTTCACGTAGTTAAGTGTGGTCAAACTTGTGCTTTCTCATTGTATCTTTATCTTACTGCCTTTATCAGGTACTCATTAATGAGTGAAGGATCAAAAGGTGGGACGGTGGCCAAGAAGCAATGGAGAATAAAAGTTTAGAAGGTTCCCCATCAGACCTAAAGTTAGTGGCTCACCCGAGAGCAAAGAGTAAAGTATGGAAGTACTTTGGGTTTGATACCAATGCAGAAGGATGCATATTACAGTGGAAGAAGATCTACTGCCGTATTTGCATGGCACAAATCGCCTATTCAGGAAACACATCCAACCTTTCCTACCACCTTGAGAAAAATCACCCCGACGAATTCTGCGAATTTGTGAAAAGTAACACTGAGCAAATGAGGGAAGCCTTTGCCACCGCATTTTCAAAAATCAAGCCAGAGTCATCACAGCAGGTTGTTCAAGATAGCCTCATCATGAAGACCTACCAGAACTATGAAAACAAAAAGCATCAGGAGCTGACATCTGCAGTCATCAGCTTAATTTGTGAGGGCATGTATCCAGCCTCTATTGTTGACGAACCCACCTTCAAGGCCCTCTTGAGAACAGCAGACCCCAGGTATGAACTTCCGAGCCGGAAGTACTTCTGTACAAAAGCTATTCCTGAAAAGTACAATGCCATTAGAGAAATTGTGCTGAAGGAGCTCACCGAGGTTCTGTGGTGTGGCATATCTACAGACATGTGGAGGAGTGAAAACCAGAACAGGTCGTACGTAACCATCGCGGTTCACTTTCTCAGCAGCAGTCCTGCCAACTGCCTGGCGGTGAACTCGCGGTGTTTAAAAACTTTTGAAGTACCGGAGGATAACACTGCAGAGACTATTACGCGAGTCCTTTATGAAACGTTCATTGAGTGGGGGATCAATACAAAAGTCTTTGGTGCTACAACAGATTACAGTAAAGACATTGTGAAAGCTTGCTCTCTGCTAGATATTCCCGTACAGATGCCTTGTTTGGGGCACACTTTTAACGCAGGAATACAACAAGCTTTTCAGCTCCCCAAACTGTGCAGCCTTCTTGCCAGATGCCGAAAACTGGTGGAATATTTTCAGCAGTCTACGGTCGCGATGTACATGCTGAGCGAGAAGCAGAAGCAGCAGAATATTCTCCACTGCATGTTGGTAAGCGACCGTGTTTCCTGGTGGGGAAGCACGCTAGCTATGCTGCAGCGCCTCAAGGAGCAGCAGTTTGTCATTGCAGCTGTTCTCGTGGAGGACAGCAACAACCACCACCTCATGCTGGAAGCCAGTGAGTGGAATACAATCGAAGGGCTGGTGGAGCTGCTGCAGCCTTTCAAGCAGGTTGCGGAGATGATGTCTGCTTCAAAGTACCCGACGATAAGTATGGTGAAGCCACTTCTCCACATGCTTCTGAATACTACCCTGAACATCAAAGAGAATGATTTGAAAGAAATCAGCATGGCAAAGGAGGTGATTGCCAAAGAGCTATCAACCACCTACCAGCACACACCTGAGATAGACATGTTTCTCAATGTTGCAACTTTCTTGGATCCCCGCTACAAAAAATTGCCTTTTCTTTCAGCCTTTGAGCGGCAGCAGGTTGAAAACAGAGTGGTGGAAGAAGCAAAAAGCCTGCTAGAGAAAGTAAAAGAAAATACCTTTAGGACTGAAGAGAAATTCTTCACCGTTTCAGAAGAGCCCCCTGTGAAAAAAATCATCATCTCCTCGACTCCTCCTCCTACCAGTGTCATCAACAATATGCTTGCAGAGATCTTCTGCCAGACAGGAGGTGTGGAAGACCAGGAGGAATGGCATGCTCAGATTGTTGAGGAGTTGAGCAACTTCAAGTCACAAAAGGTCCTTGGTTTGAATGAAGACCCACTGAAGTGGTGGTCTGATAGACTAGCACTGTTTCCAGTTTTACCAAAGGTTCTTCAAAAATACTGGTGTATTCTGGCCACAAGGGTCTTCCCTGAACGCCTTTTTGGTTCTTCTGCTAATGTTGTAAGTGCAAAGAGAAACCGGTTAGCCCCAGCTCATGTGGATGAGCAGATCTTTTTGTACGAAAACAGTCGGAATGGGTCCGAGGCAGAACCGGAGGATGAAGACGAAGGAGAGTGGGGTTTGGAACAGGAACAGATTTTTAATTTAAATGATTCGGTAAATGTAAACAACAACTTCTTTAATATCCGAGACAGTGGGTTTGTTTAACAGGACTGCTGCAGAACGTTTAATAACAAAGAAAAAAGGTATTTGTCTTAAGTTACCAAAAATACTTCTGTTTTATGCTATGAATGCTGTAAATATTGAACAGTTGTAACAAACTTGATTTAGCTTCCATTGTCTGTGTTTTTCCCACTGTCTTAAAACATGAATGACTTGTGATTAAACAACGCTGAAATGAATGAGGAAATAAATTCTACAAAGACCATGATTTCTGACTGTGGCCCAGATTTCAGAAAGCACTTACCCATGTGCTTCCTTTCCACTTGCTTCAGTGGGAGAGAAACACATGCTTATGTGCTTTCTATCATAAAAGTATTTTCCTGAATTAAGACATCGAGCAAGGGAGTTTTTAAGATTTATGCCTCTGTTTGTAAATCCTGTGTGACTCAGGATGTTAGCTTTAAATTTTGGGTTTTAAAACATTTTTAAAATCCATAAATCTGAGCAGTGAATATTTTTAGAGTATATCGATGCTATGGAATGAAAAAAGATCTTGAGCCTGATTTTCTTTTTCACTACCTCATGTCTTAGGCCTGGTCTATGCTAGAAAAGTTCAGCTGGTGTAATTCTGTCAATTAGGGGACTGATGTATTATTATTTTAACTGATACTGTGCTGGCATAGGCTGTAGCGTGGATGCACTTATACTGGGATAAGTTATTTTCCTTTCCAGAGCAGTGTAATGGTATAAACACTTCTAAACTGGTATTGCTGTGTCCACATTAGTCTGGTTTTACTATTTAACTGCAGCAGCTAAATGGCAAAACCTTTTTTTTTTTTTTTTTTTTTTTTTTTTTTTTTTTGTGTGTATGTCTAGGCAAGCCCTGATTGTAGTCTCTTGTGCTTTTACAAAGAGGTAAAGAAGCGCGCAGGGTCGAGGCGGCTTGTGTTACCTTCACTTTGTGCCGACGTTATGGCTGATGCCACATGGTGCGAAGCAGGCAAGGCATCAGACCCCTCAGCGGCGGAGGGAGGGAGGGAGGGACAGGGCAGGGAGGTGTGTATGGGCAGTGGGTCTAATAGTCTGTCTATGTTATAAAATCCTTAACCTCTTAATTTAAATGGGGACTTTGCCCAGGGTAGCTAGAAAATTCTGTTGGCAAGAAAAGCAAAATGAAAAGCTTTAACATTATGTAAATATATTTAAAAGAAGGGGACCTCTCCATTTCCCCACATGTATTTAGTGAGTCTTTAAGATTGTTTCTTACTACGTTAGCACTTAAAAAACTTTTTTTTTTCTCCTGTCTCTTTTGATTCAGTTTGTAGAGTGGACTTTAGTCCTGTCCTGTCTAATGTTTGAGTACTGTTTCCAATTAGTTGTTGTGTATTGTAATTGCTCCCTTTGTGTCTCTATGGTTAAGTGTTTCAAACCCTTTTGAGAACTTGGTAAACAAGAAAAAAATAAAGAAAGCCAACCCCAAGCCCCCCATCTCTTATGAAATACTGCAGGTTATAAATGAGATTAGAGTTCACGCTTGGCACAGGGTGGGATGGTAGCCAACATTTTTCCCTGAGGTGCAGAGAACTCTTGCCATTGTCCGGTTACAGTGAAGGCTTGCTTAGGGTTTTATTTTTGTTACTGGCGTCTTGCCCCCCACTATGTCAAGCACAATCTTTCTGGGCAGAGGTCTGTTGAAGCCTGGCCATTACTATTCTGGACGAAGAAAGTTGGATTTTGTCATCATGGTGATACCCATAGACATTTGGTTGTAGAAAGGCCCAGCCAGGAGGAACATACAGAAAAAAGCATTGCAGTGGAATTGAATCTATTGCCAAACTGCTTGTTTATATTTTGGTTTAATAGTTTTTGGAAGATTAAGGCGTCTGTGTTCCTTGTAGGTGGTGGGAAGGGGAGAGTGGGTGGGGAGGAAGGTCAGAGCTTGGAATAAAGAAGCAGTGAAGTAAATAGTAGTGAACTACCTGGCATATTTAAGCCTGGAAAAAATGCATTTAAGGGGTGATGTGGCCTGTGTTTGCCTGTCAGCAAGCCTGGGTTTTCACTCTCCAGCCCCCTGAAAATTTTTTTGCAGTTGTACAAAGTACACACACAGTGCATCCCATTGAATGTTGCTACTCTCCATGTCCACTGAAGATGTGTGTGTGATTGCTCAAGGTGCAAAACGCAGGCTTGGCCTAAACTCCCACAGGTATGTAGGCTATCTGTGAGGGTAGCAAGATCAAATTATGAAAGGGAGCGAGATACAACAGGTCCCTTTTTGATGTTACTTGACCTCCTGTGACACCCCTGCAGTCTACCAGGAAGACCTCTTGGTTTTTACATCCACTGAATACCAGTTGGTGTTGGTTGCATCCGCTTGCACCACCTCTACCTGCTACCGCCACTGCTGGCCCTCGAGGAGCTGCGTAAATTCTAGAGCGAGGCGTGTGAATCCTCTTACATGAGCATAATTCAAAGCCTAGAGCACCTCTCTCCTGGTCTGTGTTCAGCCTACCCGCCTTGACCAGCATCCATCTCCTGTTTCCATCTTCCTCCTCCTAGGGCTAAACGTATGCAGTGACGCTTACAAGCAGTTTTACTGAGACCAGTGCAATGCACTACTCTCTTCCAGCTTCCATTTATTTTTTGGTATCCAAAATAAAACTGTAGTCGGTTCAATTGATGTGTCTCAGCATTCTTTTAAAAAAAGGAGAAGAAAAAGAAAAAAAATAACAAAGCCATTGTTAGTCCTACCCATTGTCTGTGAGATTTTTTATTTAATGTTCAAAGCCTGGAATATTGTTAAATAAACCAGAAAAATAAGTTAGTTACTAGATTATTTGTCTGATGTGTGTTCATATCTGCAGCACTTTATGACTTCGAACTCTTCCGCAACAAGGGAAGGTTATATTCTAAGGTTTTGAAGCTATGCATTTATTTTCCTTTTGATCTTGTAAGTTATTTTAAAAAAAATGCTGTACAAATCTTTTGGATTAAAAAAAAATGAAGATGAAAAATGTCATAAGTTTAGATGGTTTCTCTTGCTTAAATATGTGTGGTGTTTTTCATTTAATGACATAATTTTCTCTTGTTTAGTTGGGTGGAGAACCAGAGTTGCAGAGCTGTTTTAAATATTGCTACAACGTGAGTTAAACCCTCGTGTTACTGCCAAGGGTGGGCCCAGAACACATTTCCAAATTACGCTATTAAATCAGATTTATGTTTGTGTTTCTTGACAGCTAATTTAAATCCACAGCCTAATGTTTCCTTTTCTCTTTGGTACAGCTGAGACATCTTTTTGGAGGGGCAATAGAGGAACTTCAGCTTTTGAGTGCTTTCATGCTGGAAAAGTGAATTTTAAACAGGCTTTCAAAGTATGTACTTTATGTCAAAAGAAGAATTGCCTTTTGCCACCAGCTAAGTATTTCCAATTCAGAATTAAAATTCAGTTGGCTAGGCAAGGTCTCGTAGGGTTAACAGTATAACTAAAGAGCATTTTGTGTGACTGACCAACCTTTGCATGCATTTCGCCTTTCACTGCCGTCAGGGATCAATATGAAGACAAAAGGAAAACCCCGAACCAAACCGAAGTGAAAAGATGAATTTTTCCAGCAAACCATGTCAAAGATGCCTTGGTTTAAATGAAGGAAATAAAGTTCTGGATTATTTGTGGATAGGGCGTATTATTTTAAGTTTCTATCACAGCTGTGCATTAGATTAATTTGGAGGGTTTTCTTTATTTAATGTCATGGTTATCCAATTAGCCTTACAGGAGCATTTGTATGTGGGCAGGAATATTAAAAGCAAAAGAAACACGAGTTGGTTGTTTGTAATATTTTATAGGACTTCTGAAAACTTAAAAGTGACATATAGTTCATGATTTTGTCTTTTTCGTGTGATAGCTTGAAAGAAGGGGCTGCCAGAGGACGTCATTTCTGAAGGAGGGGAAGCATACAGATTTGAACATAGAAGTAGTGTATTTTCTGTATGCCATGACAACTGGGTAAAGGAAACTTTATATTGGGAAAATTGCATTTTAAGCTCTGCACACCCTACTCGTTTCAGTGGTCTCCATTTCTGAGTGTCCTTCTCAGAGGATGATGTCTTTCTGAAGGTCTGGTGATGCCAGGTCTGGTGGTGCAGTGCTGTCTAGTCTAAGCTCTCTTTGTGGGTATGCTGAGAAGACTCTTGCTTTGGGTCCTGGTCTGTTAACGTTTTGTGTCTTTTGCTTCTTTTTCTTTTTTCCCCAGGCCAAGACTGTATGGTCTGTCTCACCATATTTCCTCCAAATTACTAGTCTACCAAATTCAAGATGCATTTTATTTTTAGGAGATGTAGGGAAATGACAGAAATTGGTTTGGCTTTTCTTAATAACATGATTTAGTGCTGTAGAACTTACAGATACAGTATAATTTTGTGTCTGCCTGAAAAGCACATCTAATGGCTTGACACTGTTTAAACTGGAATTTCAAATCATTCCTACGGTAGCTGTATAGTGCTGTTATTTTTCCATACAAAAGCATTTCCTTTAGTTTGAACAATAAAAATCAATTAAATAGATTTTTACTGCTTCTACAGTCATTTTCAGTGCCCGTGCAGTTGGGTTAAAAGGCCACAGGGGAATTGAGTTTGCTATAAAAACCCCTAAAAGTCTGTCTTTCAGCTTACCTTGTGTTTTAAAAACTTTTTCTGTGATAAAATTTGATTTATATATTTTTTAAAATGCAAAGGCTGTTGCAGAAACTGTTTTCAAATGAGAGTCTCTCAGACTCTGCAATGTTAATATTATGATTTTTGAGCATTTATATTGATGTTTCCGCACAGGGTGGTATTGATTTCCCTTGCTGCCAGAAGAAAAGTTTAACGTTCATAAAAGTGATGCTGCTATCTGCAATGCTTTGAAGTGGTGATCAGATGTATCTTTTCTCAGAGATGTTGAAAAGACTATTACCTGCTGCACTTGTGTGCTGGTTTCCATGCATTACAATTAGTGTTTATTTCCAGTGACTTGAATCTGCAAAATCCTACTTCCTCCTGTGTCCTCTTCCCTGGCCCTGCCTGGGCAGAGCGCTGGGTGGGAGCAGCAGGGAGGAGAAGCTCTGCTCCCTGGTGTGTTTTTCTCGTCCTATAGAGAGACTGTTCTTTGGGAGAAGGTAAACTCGGTTTAAACTGAGTTTCAAGTCTGTCCTTATTCCAGTCCACCGGGGCTACAGCGCCTGTGCTGTGCTGCAAAAAGGCAGAGCCAGCGATTGCTCCTGCCAGAGCGATGTACCCTTGAACACATTGCTTAGTTGGACCAAAATTGCCTATGTAGCGGGGAAGATGCTGGGGATTTGAGCTCAACACAGCTAGGAAAACACACTTGGAGTCAAAGGCATAATAAGCAATAGTAGTCCTTATTGCATGACAGGGTAGAAACAGGATCCATGCTGCTCTGGTTGTTTGGGTTTTTAAGGTAAATAACATGGTAGTAGTTTGTGCTCTAGGCTGAAGCCGTTCCTGGGAAATTTTGTGATTATTCAAATAGTTGTGTCTTTAATGCTGACATAGAAAAGAGTGTTCTGTGGCATTCAAATAAAGATTTTATAAAGAGGGCAAAGCTACAGTTCCTATTTGATAGATATTTTATGGGTTAACATTTACAGTGGTTTTACTTGTATAAATGCCATGGCCAGAGATATGCACACATTGAGCTGTCGGAAGTGGCAGGGGTAGTCCTGTCAGCAGGGACAGATACTTTCATTTGAAACAAATGAAGCAAAAAATGTTGTCTTTATTTTAATGCTCTTAGAAGACTAATTAAAATACATCTGTAAATGTTTCTGATAGTAATTTAGTTATATTTGTACAGAATTAATCCCTTCGGTTTACTTGGTAAACTGAAAGTATGACTGTATTTGTCTGTAGCTGCATGTGCATGATGTTATGTTCAACAGTGATTCCCGAAACAATGCAGAATAAGGTTATTTTTAAAAAGGCAATTTCTTTGGTTACATACAATTTGCTGAATATGTCATTGTCCTCAAATACTTGCAGTCAGGAATGAGCTATTAATCTTTTATGTCTCCAATGGATGATGCTTTGCTTTAGTTTTGAGACATTTTATGTCTCTATGTATCAGTTTTTATACACACCGCAATAGAAAGGGTTCCGTTTTCCCCTTTTTTCTATATGCTTTTTTTCTGATGAGTCATCAGTGAGGTTTACAGTTATAGGAATTTAGAGTCATAACAAGGAAGATGTCGAGTCAGCATCAGGAAGGCTCATGCCAGAAACATCCCGTCCCATGCCATGAGTGCTGTGCTCCAAGGGAAACCTTCATCTTCTCAAATGTGGTTTTCTGATTTGTGTGTATGTGAGAAAAATAAAGTGCTTTTGCAAACAACGCACAGTTCTGTTTTATGGGTGGTAGTCCAGTTTGCTGTAAGCTTGTGCTCTGGGATGCACTCAGTGGTTTTGCACCAAATTTAAGTTTCTTGAGCACACAGCATAATTTACATGAACAGAAGGAATTTAATAATTCCTTCTTCCAGAATTAAATCTGCAAAACTCAATTGCTCATTGATGAGAACAAATAGGAAGTAGGTCCATCTAGGAAAAATACTGGAATTGTAGCATGAGTCTGCAATTCCTGTCTGAAATTCTGACAGCATTTAAAAATACTAAATGAATAACCTTCCTGTAGCCTGATATTTCAACTCTGTGTAAAGCGTTTCGCACGCTCTTTGGTGTTGCCATGCTGCCAGCAGTGAGCTCTGTTAGCTTCAAAAGGCTGCGCTCCCAAACAGGCAGGGAGGAGTTTTCAGTAAGATAGCAGAGGAGAAGGGAAGAGCAAACCCTTACTGTAACCTGTCCTCTAGCATGTGGGAGCCTGGGCTGAAATGGCTGTTTCTGAATGATATTTTGACACAACCTCTCTGATCTACCGCAGATACACATTCACATGCAATCCAACATCTTGCCACTGATCATAAATCTGGCATGTCCCAAGGGAGCAGAGTGCTGTGGTGAGAAAGAGCCGGTCTTGTGGATGAGGAGCCTTCTGTGTGTGGTGTGTACCTCTTCTTGTCCCTAATTTTAAGCCCTGTTTTATTTTCTATACAGGTAGTATGTACGCCTTTGCTGTGTTACTTGCTGTGAGGCTTTATTCAAAGTGTAAAAATAGGAGAATGTTACCTGTGTGCTTTCAAGACGTGGTGAAAGTAGGCAGAAGTTCACCTGTGTTGTATGTGGTTTGCTGACTGGTTTGCGTGAGCGGTAGGTTGAGAATGATGTTTAGTTTACCCCATAGCGTTGCGAATGTGAGACTGGCGTTGCTGCTAGGAGATTTCTGCATGCCTGGTCAGAGAAATGAGGTGAGAAAAGAGCAACCTTGTGCGCGTTGTATCTGAAGGTATGATGCAATTGCCAGGTGAACTTAAAACATTCACATGAGCTAGTTCTTTTGTAGTCTTGCAAACAGACTAACCACCTTGTTCATGTCCTGCCCGTTCCACCCCACCTCCCCTTCATTACTTCGGGTGATGTTCGTAAAGATTTCACAGGGTTTTTTTGAGAGATAGATTTACAGATAATATAAGAAACTATTTGTTAGTTGTTGAGAGCATTGCATATGCTTTTTGTGCCTTTTTTGGTGATGCATGTTAGAGCTGATGGGAGATAAAATTCCTTTTTTTACCTAGAGACTGGATCCACACACATCTAAAGTAGTCTGTATGCAGGACAACTCTTCTTCCTTCAGCGAGGGGTTCAGCTCAGTCTGCAACATTGGTCTGTTGGCTGCGCTTCTGGCCTGTCTCTAGGCCGTTTAGGAAAGTTGATGTGCTCTGCAGAGGGAAAACAGATTCCACTGTATTGTTTTCCCTGTGTTTTTGTGTTGCTGGGCCTGCGGTCTGTTTGCACATGTCTGAAGGAAGGGGATGGGCCAGGGCTTTTCCCCTGATCCTGCTCCTTCCCTGGGCTGGGTGACCACCCTGAGAAGAGGATTGTGTAGAGGATAACACTGCTGGGTGATAAGTTTGCAAACACAAAGACTACAAAATGGTTAATTAATTTTGTATTTATTTTTAGGATAAGATTAAAACCATGCAAAATGTGGTCTAGAAAGCAGCTTTCAGACACTGCACTAACTCCGTTGAGCTAGGCGTCCACATAAATACTTAGGGGTTTAATCTCTAAAAGTGCCCCATTTTGTGTGCTCTGCCTTCAGAACCTCTAGAAATGCCAGCATCACAACTGTACCTCTTTATATATCTTTTAAATTATGGTATTTTGAGGTGGGCTCTGTATGTGATACTTTTTTAAACACAAATTCTAATTTTATACATACCCATTTTGGTTTCAGTTGTGCTTCAAAGGTTAGTATCCATAGGATCATTCTGTCTAAAGTGAGCTATTCAAACACTTTATGTCCCAGATGTAGGTGGGCTTCAGAAGTGAGATAAACATTTTCTCCCACAACTCGTAAACTGGAAATCTTGCAATTGCAACTGTATTTTACCAAAATAGGGGAGAACATGGATTGCAACTAATTACATTTTTTAATGTAAAATTCTGAGAATAAAAGGCTTAAGTGTAAGCACCCCATTTTCTGCCCCGTTACCTGCATCGTAGCAATATGGAACTAGACCCATAGTATTTCAGTGAACATACAAGCAAAAGATTAACCATCTTTTCTTTAGTCATTGTTATGCTTGAGATGATGTTTGAGTTTAGATGATTTTGTCTTAACAATCATGAAATCAACAGTTTCAGCAGACATGAATGAGCATTTCTATTGCTTGGTCCCTCCCTCCTTGATAAACAGAAACTTTTGCTTCTTGTTAATGTAGAACAAAGGAAAGAAAGCAAGTGCGTGTCCAGTATTATAAAGTGGAAGGTTGGGTGTTTGCTTAGTGCTCATGCAGCTGAAGCACTGATGGATTTCAGAGCCAGGCAATGGGTTGTGTTTGTGCCAGCAGGGCATTTGGGTCTAAAGATGGGTGGATGGTACTTTGCAAAGGATATGTGGCCTTTGCTTTGCAGGTCAGCACTATGCCAATAAATAGGGACACTTCACCCCGAGCATTAGCTGGTTGTGCAGTTGGGAACTTCTGCAATTCACTCAGTGTCTCCTTTATTGGAGCTGTTTGAAGTAGGATATTCTCATTTAGGTGGTAGAGCAAACTGTTAGCATTAGAGATGCTGCAACTCAAGAAAATAAGCTATGAAATGTAATTGTTCCTTTACATCATCAAAAGAGTTGTTTAACCAAATTCCAGTCAGTCACGCTTCAGTTGAAGGTGCCGGAGGTTGCAGAAAATCAGCTGAGGAATATAGAGCTTTACTGCCAGGGCAGTTGGTTGCGTGGAGGTCTTGAGTCAGACAGGACCTCCTGCGGACTCCACCAGGAGGGTGCCTGTGTGGGACAAGTTGCACAACCAGAAATCTTATTTGGCTTAGATGTGAGCACTGAAGGAGCCTCGTAAAGTTTTGCAAGGCCGGAAGGCAGAAGGAAGTAGCCATGGACCACGTGATGTTATTTTTAGAGATGTTTTTGTGGTAAAGTTGTAATGTGTCAGTTTGCTTAGACCATGCAGATGCTGTCCCACAACAAATGCTTTACCTGGGGCTTCCTCACTCTGTGCTGGAGTAGTGTTGAAGTTACATGGGCACTGATTTGTAATTCTTGATTCAGCTCTGTTATGATGAAGATTTTAGTGCATTGAACAAATAGTGTCTTATGGAATATTTTGATATCCGAGTCACCAAGATGATGTGCCTTGCCTTGCAGACGGGGCAAGATTCAAGATTTGGGCAGTTGTGGAGTAGAAATGTCATAATAATATATACACACATGCAGCCCCCTCTTGGTGTTTTTAGAAACTGTCCCCTGCCACTTTCAAGCTTCCCATCCTTGCAGTTTCTAAATTACAGATGTCATTACAGACACAGTGATTTGGGGTTTGTGGCTTTATCATAGTGTATGAATTACTGCATTAAAGCTGCAGATGTGGTGGAATATAGCAAGGTTTAAATGGGGTTATCACCAGCAAGGAAAGAAAATATTTGACAGCTACTATTCCTAAAGCAAATAACCAAAAAAGCAGTGATATTTTTGCTTCATGTCAGGATTGCTTTTAAGAAAAAAGAAAGTGCCATAGTTTTGTAATAAAATTATGACATTTGCTTTCCTTTCACCATATTTGTGCTCTTCTAGGAGAGGTTTGATGCTTCACAAAAAATGAATTGGGCAAGACAACTACATCTTCCATTCTACCCAAAACACCCTTGTGAGTTGTGTAAGGCTGAATAAGAGCACTTGGCTCTGGTGCACTTCTGCTTTTTGTAGTGTGACTGTTTTTTGCCAGAGTATGCTTTCTGAGACATGGACATTTCGTCGTCTGAGGGAATGTCTAACCATGATTGCTAACATTGCTCAATATTTTAAATTAGCCTGGAGGAAAGAAAAATGGAAAGTCGGACCTAAAAAATGCACTGAACTTGTTTCTGAAAGAGGACCTTGAGGGAACACTTAATTTTTTTTTTTTTCTTTTTACTTGTTGACACATTGGTAACATAGTGATATAACCAAACACCCTCTAACTCTATGAGGAAATATCTCTTGTAAGCTCTGTGCTGAGTTATCCTCTGACGCTAGCTTCCCTGGCGTGAGAAAACAAAATCATGCCAGATGAAAGCAAAGCTTGGTCACCTTCTGACCTCGCATCTCACACCGGCGCTTCTCACACACACAAACCAGCGATTGAAGTTAATGAGCCTTATGAGTGTTCAATGAATTTGGGATTAAGTTTTTAATCTGCTGTGCTGCGGGCAAGGGTTTGATTGCCACCTCCAGCTGCCTGGGTGTGGTGTGCCGCAGCAGAAGGCAGGTGATGCTCTGTGTTAGCAACTTGTACTGAAACAACTGATATTGGGGCCTGTACGCCAAGTGCCTTACCAAGCCAACCCAGAAGATGCTCTCTGCCCCAGGCAGGTTATTTTAAAAACAGAAATAGATTGTTCTGTATAACAGTATTTTAACAAACACGTCAACCTGTCCTGCCTAAGGAAATTACAGATGAATTGGTGTCTGACCTTGTTCTTTAAAAGCATGGCTTATAAAGGATGCAACAGTCTATGTATTACACAGAATGAAAGCGACTTTATAAATAAAACGTTACTGGCACTACACTTTTTGCAAACCAGGACTGACACAGTGAAGAGATGAGCTTTTATTTTTTTTACTGAACGTATCACGGTGAACATAGTGCCTGCAGAGTAGTCAGTGCTGGCTTTTTGGCAATTGGATATAACCTGGATAACTGGAAATGTTTGTGCTATGAAATGTTTCTTACAGCAGATATACAAGGACTTCTTGGACATATTTTTCCAAAATAACATCTTGTTAGTGAACAAAGCCATCCAATGTGAATGCAGATACCATCTAATCTCCCTGCTGGAGTGCTTTTGTGCTATTTAATGCCACCACCTATATGCCGGTCTTACTTGTGCATTCATAACTGGAGTCACAGCATTGCATGGCGTATGATTTTAACATTAAATAGTCTGCTGAAAATTAGTAGGAAAAAGGTCAAGAAATGCAAAATCCATGTTCTCTTGATGATGCTGTACTTCCTAATTACATGGTACAAATATTTAAAGAGTAGCTTACTCCAGTCAGAAACAAGTTCCAAGAGCTGCAGACACTGCCATCAATAGTGCCTGATAGGTGCTAGCAGAGTTCTTTGCCCTTGGTTGTAGGCATGTGACTTTATTCCTCCTGTAGTTTCTCATGAGTTAATTTTTGCACTTGTTCTTTGAAAGTCATTATGTGTAATCATCCAGCACTACAGTGAGGAAAGGGATATTTGAAGATACAGGGGAGAGAGTGTAAAACTTCAAAATAGGGGTGCAACGTTGTAGCCTGGATTTCAGCTTGGGCGTGGCCGTTAGGGTGGCATATGGTTTTACTTGTTTATGCACTAATTTAATGACTTTTTAAAAATTTTTACTGTTAAGTGTAGCATATCTGAAATATCATAGTAAGGTGAAAAACATTTTTTTTTTCCCCCCAGTCTTCTAATCCAATTTTCAAAGTATTTTTCTTCCTTAAAAGGAAAGCATATACATACCCACATACATACACAGAAGATGATTGTAATTCAGTGATGAGGTCCAGTTTATTCAGTTCAGATTCTCCTGAGGTGCTACCCTCTGCTGTAAAGGACAAAGTGCGGTCCTTTAGAAGTGCGGTCTGGCTGACAGCCTGCACGTGGTTTTGCTGAGGGCTGTGGCAACAGGGACTGAGGCTGGCAGCCACCACCGTCTCTGCAGATGTGATCTGTTGTTTGCAAATGCACTGGAGTCTGTATCAAAATGGGTTTGCAGTGTGTTTCTCTGTCTTGGCTGGTAGAGGTTTGGTGGGGGAGATGCTGGGACCTCTTTTTCCTGCCAGTTTCTGGCGTGTGCAGCAGCAGAAGGACTAGGGAAATGCGAGGCTGGCAAAATGCTTACGCTCACTGGAGAAATGTCACTGCCATCACAGGAGTGTAGGTGGTGTGGTCCTGGTGAGTTGTTCTGGATATCCCTCTCTGTATTGACATCACTTCTGTCTGCCTCTTTTTTTTTTTTTTTTTTTACCTGAACACTTGTCTTCTCCAGGCTAAACCTGCACAGGGCTCACTTTGCTGTGTTGCTGTGTACTGCTGTGCTGGGCAAAGCCCTCCCCTATAAAACTACCATATACGTTAGCAGGGCAACACTTGCAGAACAGCTTATTCAATAAAACAATGTTTTTCTGTTTCCCCAGGCGAAATAGGGAACGCCAGTAACCATGTCTGGAGCAGAGTGTGGGCTTTTGCTGGTAGAGCAGTGCTGGTCACAGACTCCATCAGGACACAGACATATTCGCCAGACATCCTAGTGTGCCTTGGGTGGGAGATGGTACTGTGGCCAAAATGAAGGTGCTGTAACCTTCAGTGCTCCTGGATTTTCTGTGTGGAAAGTTGTAAAGCTTCAAATGCAATAAATAAATGCTGATGTAAATACTCTAGTAGGTGCTGGTACAGCTTGCAGAGATGGGAGGGGCTCGCTTTACCCTCCCTGCCCTACCTTTTACCTTCTGTATTACCATGATCTTTTCTGAGAGAGGTCCTAACTGCTGGCAAAGCCCCACTCAAGGGCTGAGTGTGAGTGGGCTGGCTGTTCAGACTGTGTGTTACAGGATGCTGACGGAGGTGTAATGCTGGAGTCTGGAATAGCAACTGCATTTTAGCGTCACGTCTTTGAAATCACCAAGAAGTCGGTGCACAGTGTAAGGTGTGTGTTTGAAATGCAGGCCCTGGGTGTTTGTGGAAAAAGCCCTAGAGAGAGAAATATTGGAAACAGCAGAGAGCTGCCAAACAAGCCAGTGCAAGCTCTTGGGCTTTTATTCATCAAGCTCTTTTTCCCCCTCCTTGATATGTTTAAATTGCTAAATTCCTTTATACTTCTCTAAAAAAAAGCTTCATTCAAATGATTTTAATTATTTAGCATCAAACAGAAATTAAATGTAGGTGTAACTTTTATGTGAGGTATGGGTGCTGTAGATAGGTAACTGCCATCCATCAGCTTTTGGGAAGGTTCACCCTTTGAGAGGTGGCTCCAAGTGTATCAGCTGCACTGGAAGCTGATTATCAACTTGGTGTGACAAAAATGGGACTATAAAACTTGTTATAATAAACAAAGTGTCTTGCTCAAAAAAGAAAAAGGAGTGGTGCATTGAAAGAATATTTCACACCAAACGGACTGTTGCTGGGCCATGCAATTTGAGTGAGATCTGCTGATAGTAGGCATGAAGCCTGTTTGTGCTTGTGCTGTTGCCTGAAAAATGCTGGTATTTCTGTCTGGTATTCTTAGAAGGACTGACAGGGTGCACTGTGATGTATTGGCCTGTTCTAACTGCTGGTGAGCTCAAAGAGTTGGGGAGTGAGATCATAGCCTGGTCATGCAGAAGGGCCAGTGTGGTCTCTGCAGCCTTCACCTCCCTTCTTGGAAGCAGGATGGTTGGGAGGTGTCAGTCAACAAAGACACTTGTTTCTGTATGAAATGAGCTTTTCCCTTAAAAATTTGGAGAGCTATTTATAGGAGGTAATTAAATGTAGGAATAAAAATAGGCCATTTGTGTCATACTCCCAGAGCATTTTCAATAATGGGACTCGTTTTGTGAGCAGTTGCATTTTTTCAGAGGAGCGTGTGATACTCTCTAATTGAAATATTAATAGCTGATAATGACACTGTAGAATGATGGCCTCTTATACAGAGACATACTTTGAGAGCTTTTAATTTGTGTGGTAACTCTGCATATTAAAAATCTTTGACAATTTTGATGAAGAGCAATTATAGAACATGCACAGTAACTGCTCTTTTAAGTTAACTAATTCCCTGAGTCCCGTGAATTGGCATTAGATTAATGGTCTATAAAATTTCATTCCAAAATAAGTTTTTCACTAAGGAATAAAAATGACTAATTTTAAAAAAAAAATCTTTAAAAACAATTAGCTGTCTCTATTGTAAAGCAGCTACCTTCCTTGTGAAAACTTTGGTGCATATTTTATGAAGAACAAGAAAGATGTAAATTGAAAGAAAATGTGTGAATATGCGATCACTTCAGCATGTGTTAAGAAAGAGGGCTCTGAGAAGAAATCAGTCTTTTCCTAGAAAAGGACTGTTGTGAGAGAATTAGGAAATTATATATAGTACAGTCGAGACCTTTCTGTACTCAGACTTTCATACTCCCATTTGAAACCCCTGACCTGCTCCTGTTATCAAAGAGGAGAAAAATTGAAAAAATTCCGTCTTTGGAAAACAAATGTTGTAACTGTCTTGCTGGCAAAACATGCATGCTCTTTCTACTATCTCATTCTTAGTTAGAACTGATTTTTAAGCAGTTTTGTGTACACAAAACAGCTCCATCCAGAGGCTCAGGTGGCTTCAGTCGAACTCCCATCTAAAATAAGGACTCTCTTTAAAAAAAACCCACAAAGCTATTTTCCATCATGAATTTCTGCTTCTGGAGGCTAGGTAGTGGCCCTGGGAGGTGGCATGTGGCAGTGGAGGGTTGAGCAGCTCAGAGCCCTGGGTAGCCGGGGCATCACACTCAGGCGTCGAGCCATGCAGGGCAGCTGTCTCCAGGGCTGCGCAGCCCCACAAGCCTCCACTGACGTGCTCTTGTCCCATGAGCCTTACATTCCTTGGAGCTACTGCTTTGGGTGTGTACACTGAGGGACAGATGGGCACACGTGTGAATGATGATCTGCAGGCAGCCTTTGCAACTGTCCCGACTCCACCAGGCACCGGGTAGCTAAAGAATTGAATGTATTTGTCAGGGATGTATTTGAAGGTTGTGGAAGTCAGTCAGGGAGGGAGAGGAAGGGATGTTGAGACTATTTTTCCCTCTTTTTTTTAAGCCAGGAGCACCTGAGAGTGTGCATTAATGGCCATGCTGTAATGGCTTCTGACCATTAGTCTCTTCTGAAGATTTTAATAAGGAAATGTGCTTTTTAATTTTTGTATTTTAATTAATTGCAGGTGTCACAGGGTAGCTTTAAGTACTGATTGGTTTATGTGCTGTGCTTCCTCTTAACTAGACTTTTCCCAATAATCTGTAATCACCTTGTACCTCTCTTCCTGATTCTAATTACTGGAGCTTTGTAAATGATAACAAGCACTTCAGTTCTAAGTGATTGCAGAGTTTTCTGAAGTGAAGTACTCCAGAAACTTTCAATTACCTTTTAAGTTCTATATACCAACTTGTGATTTCTCCTTACTTATTTACCTTTGATGGAAATACTGTCATGCTGAAGCCATGGGAAGCAAAGGGGACTGTTTAAGTGGCAGGAGAGCATTTTGTTGTCTGAAAGAGGCAGATCTGAGTATGACCTTCAGCTGGATGCTCTTAAGCTTGATTGGGTTATGGAAATTACATTCTCTGTCTCTGGGAAGAGAGGACATGCAGATTAAACTACTCTAATGATCTTGTCAACTCCTCCCCCCCCCCCCCCCCCCCCCAATCTAATATAGTAAGGGAATATTTAAAGAATCGACTTTTCAGATGTATTGGTTGCCCAGCTGTATCTCTCCATCTGTGCTCTGAGCAAGAAGTGATGGAATGATGAATTCAGTCTTTTAGTAGTGTGTGGTCAGAATAAGAGGTGTTGGAATTCACAAGCAGTAAAAGTAGAAGCTGTAAAGATGATACTGGGGGTTGTGATACAATATCCTGTACTGTCTAGGAATATGATAATACTGTATTGAAAATTAAAAATAAAATATTTTGTCTTTTGAAAAGTATAGAACATAGTGCAAAGCATAAATTGTTTTATGGTGGCTTTTTAATTCCTGTGATGACATGCTAAAAAGCAGGTAGCAATATTTCAGTTTTGGTTTGGATTTCCAGTTTGACCATAAGTAATGAGATCACTCTTTGCTTCAGTTTCTGTGTATGAAAATGCTGATGGATATCTGAGTTTCAGCATTTTCTGAGCTTTGGGTACTGTAAATATTCACCAGACTTGAAGGTTTATGACAGAACCTTTCTTCTATGCAAGGTGTGGGAGCTTGCCTGCTTGGATTGATTTCTGCATTATTTAGGATTACATCAAGAGTAGCAGCTGGGTTTTTTTTGTCCTGAGCTCTCATTGTTGTGAAACAACCAGCCCAGCATTTACAGTGTTCTGAAATGAGGTTTCTGCATTGCAGCCAGTTGTGACATTTACTCAGTTCGTAATGGAGTTACAGACATATCACGCTTTATCGATTCTTTTTTTCTTTAGCATTTCAAACTCACTGTCATCATCCTGGTTTCTAGGTCAAAACTATAACCTAAATGCTAATTTTTCACAGTTAGACATGAAATTTTAAAACCTTAGGAATTCTGTGCCACATTTCATGCTGATAACTGTTTGCCAAGTTTTTAGAGATAGCTGGGATGTGGTCTTTCTGAGGGAAGACATTTTCTGACATGACTTACATTTCACACTATTTTCTATTTATGGCTTCTTACAAATTTATCACTGGATTTCTGAGGTATGGAAAAATATTACATTTATTGGGGACTTCTGCAGGAGGAAATAGTGTCTTTAAATGGCAAAAGTTTGTTGAAACTGCCATTTTCTGCTGTTAGATTGGGAGTTATGCTGGGAAGGCTTTTGTATGCTTGGGGCATGGCTGAGAGCAAGGACTTGAAATGGTTTCTTACATCACAAGGGCTGTAAGCCATTCTGAGATGGAGCTGCATCTACTTGTTAGCTGTTTGTAAAAGCTCGGAGCCTGGACAATCTTTGGTTCCTGATACAGAATGAAAAAATATATTTCCTAATGTCTCTAACTTTTGCAGGATGGGAAAATTCTTTCTGCAGGTACTAGACTATGCAGAGCTATTTCCATTACCCCTATTTAAATCTCCTGGTTCAAGCTCCTCTTTTTCATCTCTTATTTCACAACAGGAAAAATACATAATTACAAGTTGACATGACTTGAAGAGCATTGGGAAGTTTTACATAAAATGACATTGCCTGAGGTATTGCACAGTTACATTTGCCCAGAGGGAGGGAGTATGGAAGTAAATGTATCAGTAAATCTGTTCAAAAGATAAGCAGATGCTTTTTCTTGATTTAAAGATACACCTGTATATAACTTCCCTATCTTTAGTGTGACTGGAGTGAAAGAGAAGAAAGCCAAAGAGTAAGATTTAATAGGTAAATATATAGAAGGAATGAAAGATAAGCATGGCAGAGAATACATGGCAAATGGAAATAATGTCCTCCTCTATTCTTGTGATAGTATTTTCCCATGTAAGAAATTATATGGGTAAATGGATCCTTAAAATATATGCATATGTAGGGAATGGTTACTTTCTTCTTGGAACTAGTGTCAAGTTCCTTCTCCTGTTTTTTTGGCAAACCCAACACTGTTTCACATGAAGGCTGTGGCTGTCCAGTATATTGTAAGGAATTACCAGGATTTCTTCATATTATTGCAACAACTGTTTTGCCCTTATTTCACAAAACCCCGCATTAGATTTTTGTGAAGTGCCTGTTACGAGCGAAGCTGGGGCTGCTCACGTATCACTTGCCTCAGCTGTGCCAAATTAGCCCCGTGCCCTTCAGCCACTGCTCCTGTCAGAGCGTGGAGGTGGCCCACATGCCTCTCATATCTGGCTGTACAGCAGCAAAGCCCTCTCCTCTTCCAAGTGAAGGTGGCGTTTCATGGCCTCATCCAAGTGCCTAGTTGGCGTCCGTCCCCAAGACTAAACAATTGCATCGTGGAGCAAAATATGCCATGTGTAGTGTAATGCCAGTGGGTAGTCTGGTGCCAAATACTCTTGCACAAGTTTGTCAATATGTAGTATCAGCCTTTATCTGAAATATCCATGTTCCTTGACACTAGTGTTTCTCTGGCAAAAAAATGGCTCAAGCCAGGAATAGCAAGGATGTTTAAGATAAGGACTAGCATGTGATGGTAGAAGTTGCTTGATGCCTCTTTGGAACTTGCAGAGTCATAACTTCAATAATATAATTTGTACTTGTAGATCTAAGGCAATTTTTCCATCTCTTAGTTCTTTCTTTCTCTCCTTCTCTCTCCTCCCCTCCATCCCCTCCCAGGGATCGAGTACTCTGCTATTCCTACACATTCGGTTGGGAACTTTACTCCCAGAGCGGATTGTGGGCAAACCTGGATTCCTGATGAATCTTTAGCAGATTTTAATAGTGCACTGTGATATTTCCCAACTGTTTGATTTGTATAATGCTGTGTTCAATCTATCTGTTTGGCACTCATAAAAATTAGATTCAAATCTCTTATCTTTAGATGAGTTTTGGCTAAAAGAACAAAGTAACCGAGAATGGCAAACATGGCCAGAAGTGGGATTTAGGACTCAAGAACTGCACCCTCCCATCTACTTCTGCTTTCTTTTACCTTAGGGCAGCTCCATATTTGTTGGTATCAAATTCTGTAATATCTCTCTGTCAAAATCAGCCTGAACTTGTATTGTAAAGAGCTCAGATATATGCTTCATCGAACAGTTTTTCAATGCAGCATTGTTTCCCATTGTCTTAGAGAAAGACAATTCAGAAATGGCAAGAAAGCTTCCCACGTTAATCATCCTCTTTAGTTTTCTTCATTCTCAGCCTCTTCCTTCTCGGGGGAGCAACATTCAGGTTTTTTGATGTGATCAATGAGCCTGATGCAGAAGGTCTGTGTAGGGTTTATTGGAGGATGAGGTTCTTCATAGTCAGAGCGAAGACAGCATAAATCGGTTTGGAAAATTACCATCTATATTGTTTTTGAAAACTGCAATTATTTTTTTTATCTGTGCAGCCCTTCCGCCAAATCTAGCAGCATTGCAAAGTCCAGGATCAATATTACTGAGGATCCTATTTGACCAATAAACTAAAAGCACTCAAGCTTCAGTCAAAAGATGTGTAAAAATGCAGCTTCCCTTGTCTCTCATAACCAGGCAGGACTTCTTCACTTGCAAACACTCCCGTCACATGCTCTAGAAAACAGGGCACTGAAAATACACGTGCAAGTGCAGAGAAAGTATTTTTCAGGTTACTTTGGCAGATAGCCATAGCTTACCATTTCTACCAGTCTGTGTTTACAGTGCCTTTGACTTTCACCATCTTCCCTACACCAAACCACAGTTGATTTGCATCTGTAAGTAGCAGAAGGCCAAGCTGTCTGTGCAGGTCTCCTTGCTGGACCTTTTTTTGCCTTGAGGACAATACCACTATGCAGAGATTTATGGTTGAGGTGTATTGCTTAGAGACGTGGCTCTTTCAGCTGAATACTTTTAAGTAGGGGGAAAGGTGAAGAGAGGGAAGAGGGGGTTGAAGCGCTCGAAAATGACCTCTTCTTGACCAAAAAATCTTATTCCTGTGTCTTTGAGAGTCTAACACTCCCCTTTGCATCCCCTGCCTTCCACACACACTTCTCCCTTTATCTGCATTTATCCTGTCTTTCCAAGAATCACTGGAAGAAATGCAGATAGGTGTGTCATGCAAATGAAATTTTCAGTGCAGCTTTCCACCCCCCTTCCCATTGTTGCTACAGAGATCTTTTATCACAGGACTTAGATTTTTGAGTGCCAAAACCTGTTGCTCCAAAAAGCTGCTTTATTTAGGGTATCGTTATTTTTCTTTAGCAAAAAAAATACTTTCTTCAGTACTGTAATCGTAACTTTCTTCTTACGACTGTGTCTGTTTATCTTGCGTCTTTTCTAATGTGTGGATTTCTTTTACTATAGTTAGGTCCTGCTGTGGATATTGGTGCTCCGATCTTGTGATATTGAACTCTAATAATATTTGTTGCTATCTAATACCTCCCAAGGCTCCCCAGTGTGTTCATGAGATGAAAAATAAGACAAGGAGGAGCTATTCTGTTTATTAATCCTTGTATGGCTTTTCGATTTGTTAAACGAGATATCTGGGGATGAGTCCTGGAATCAGTTTTGGAAATATGTATCTTTGACTTCTGTGAAGGACTTGTCATCTTGCCTGCAAATGTTATCACTTTGTCCCTGTAAGCAAGCTGACATGCTTGTCAAAAAGCCAAACAAATGCTATAAACTTACAGCAGGATTAAATATGGGGGGGGTTTTTTAGGTGTTTTCATTGGCAGTTGAAAAAATTCGTTAGCCTGGCTCAGTAGATGTTTGCTGCTAACTCTGAAGAGATACCACTTGTTCCCTCCCATGTTGTCAAGGTCGGAAGGGATGAGTATACATATTAGCTCCTTAGCTGGGTGAGCACGCCGCTTTTCTAGTTGACATAGCTGTTGACTCCCCTGCTTTTGTGTTATTTGCTGCCTTGCTACAGTTCGGCCATTTGTCCACGCTTGCTGGATATATGGTGCCATGGCTTGAGTTATGGCACTGGTTGGCTTCCCAGGTGTCCAGGCAGCCCAGACAAATTGCTGCTGCTGATCCAGTGACTGCCCATGCTGCATGTGTGCGGGAGCTCTGCTCTCTTGTGGAAATGTTGGCTTCACAGGGCATGTACTGCACATGTGTTTCTGTGTTGGATACCCCAGCCTGAAATACAGGGAAAGGAGCTTCAATTTTCAGCATTAGTAAGTGTGAGTTACTGTTTGCTCGTTCATTGGCATGCAGTGTTTTAGGACCCATGCGTGCCCAGTGTAATGGTTAAACAAGAAACTTGGTCTTACAGATGTCAAGGGCTTTGCTGTGGTTTTGTGAGCAGTTGTTAACAATCTGTCTTCCCTACTGGTGGCTGTGTGGGAGGGTTCTTAAGTTAGGTCTTCCCCCAGCTGCTGAAATTCTTACAGCCAGCTGGCTGCTGCTGTTCCATTAATAATACCTTGAGATACTATGCATTTGTAGGGTAAAGGACACATTTCCATGGTTTGGTTTCTCCTGCTGTTCTGGTTCTTCAACACCTTTCCTTTCCCATGAGTAATTCCAGAGCCAGCCTGTCTCTGGTACCTCCATTTCCTCGTGATTCCTGACTTTCAGTTCTTCTGCAGAAGTAAAGACAAAAGCTAGGGGGCTTGTCACCTCTCTGGTGCAAAATTCCACTTGTGCTTGGAAACAGATTCTCTCCCTGGGTAAATAAGTCACCCTTACACAATGTGTCCATCAATTCAAAGTACATTGGACCTGTTGATCATGTGCCCATGGATCTGCATGTGCTCATGACAGTTGTTCATCAGCGGAAGTTCTGATGGCCTCAACTGCTGAAACCAGCAGGATACCTTTCTACAAAAGGACTAGTCAGGCTGGTTGCCACCTACCTGGTTTCCAGCCTTAAAAGCCTTCAATCTTGATTGCATATTGATGTTCCTTAGGAGAGCGATAGGAAGCAGCAGAGTCAAAAGAGATTTTGGTGTGCAAATTTGGGAAGACTGGATTTGAAAGATCATCTGCACAGGCTTAGGACAGGCTTAGAGCACACAGCTTTTCTACTGGTGAAAACTGGGTCATACAAGAAAAATAAAAGATTGTCTGGTTTATTCCTCGGGACTTAAGTACCTGCAATTGTCTTCTGTTAGGGTAGTCCTGGAGTGAGTTTTTGAGCCTGGACCCCGTTTACTCAGTTTCTGCCAAAACAGAAGTTTATGGAGATGTTACTGTAAGACTCACACAAAAGGCTATTGCTGAAAGCTGCATGGATTCCCCAGCAGTCTACTGATTGCCTCTCTGAGTAGAAAATGAATTCTTTTTCTACATCGGCTTTGAAAGGGATCTTAATGGCTATAATCTCAGCACTGCCACAGTGTAAATCAGGGAAAAAGAGTTGGAGTATTTTGGGATGGGAAGAACTACTCAGTAATTCGGTAATAGGCTGAGCCATATGAATTCTTTAGCCAACTAGAAAAACTCGATTGTGCCTTGTCCTGTAGCATTAGATGAGGACTGACAATTAGTTTGCCCTCTTTTTCTCACTCAGTGTTGCTTTATGGGAACAGCTCCAAACTTGGGTCTTGTTATTCTGTCATCAAACTAAATATTCATTGTGGCTTCCTTTCTTTTTTTTTTTTCTTTTTTTTTTTTTTTCCATCTGTGGTTCTGCCAGTTACCTTCAGGCATAATATTTGCATGTAAATTATTCAGTTATAGGAGGAAGGAAAAAAATAACTGTTAGGATTTGTCTGCGGGGGTCTCTTCAGCTCAAATGCCGCTGAAGTCCCTGTGCTGAGTGCCTGGTTTGAGAAGGTGCAGGCAGGTCCTGGCGTGGCACCTCTCGGGTGGCTCCTCTGACCAGCTCTTCAGGTGCCTTCAGTGGTGGTCGTCTTTCTTGCCTGATAAGAACTGGAGACTGATTCAGACAATTTGAATTCTGCCTTTGGCCTCCAGTGTCTTAAAAAGAGGTTTAATGAAGAGATTAATATAAAGATATTATATTTTAATGTCCACATGACTCAATGTGCCACAATGCAGATGCTGAATTAACAGGGTAGGAGATGGAACTTTGTAAAAATTTGATGCAGTTTGCTTTTAATAAATTTTTAATACTTTTTTTCTTCTTTTTTTTTTTTTTTTTCCTCAAACAGGATGTGTTGTAAAGATTACACAATAAAAGAAAGCAACTTTTAAGGGAAGCTTTTCTTTGAGTTTTGCATTGTCTGTGTTCACATAGTACATTTCTGCAAAGAAGAAAGTTTAATGGCTCTGTTTTGATTTGGCTACTTCAGTTACACCCATCCCTACCCCAGAGTTGAGATTTTGCTAGCAGGAACTGGTCATCGACAGGGGTCTGCAGTCTGTTTTTTTTCTCTGTGGTCTTGGCAGTTGCAGAGACATCTTGGCAGTCCTCTTTAAAAGTCCCTTGAAAATTAGTATTTTTAAAAATTACAGAATTGCCTTAATTTTGTCATAGTAGGCTTTGTGTGAGGATGTCTCTGTACGTGTAAGTTATTTCAGACTGAGAACTATATTTAAAAGAACAATAATTATGTTAAAATAGCTTCATATGTCAACATATTTATTACAGAGTAAATTTGCCTTATTTTTATGCTTTAGCTTAATCCACTTGCAAAGTAGACAGGCTTATTTCTACGAAATATGTTTGAATGCAAACAGAACCTGCAGCCTGGGAGAAGCCTCTCTCAGACTTTGGCGCGATAAAGCAGCACTTACGGACTGCAGGGCGCTTGCTTTGGACACAATGGAAAATGAACAGCTAGCGCTTGGCCAGGGGATTTCATTAGCACCGGGGCTGTACAGTTCTCACATCCCATGGTGAGATCACTGGCATTATGCCTCATAATTGAGATCACTATCTACCTACTTACCAGGAGCAGAGGCAGAGAGCTGGGGTGTTTTAAATGAGGTGCAATAAGCACCAGAGGGAACCTCACCAGTGTGGCAAAGCCGGTGGGTCTCTGCTGCCTCCTGCCTGGGGGTTCCCAGCCTCCGGCCATGCTCAGCTCAACCTCTTGCACAAAATAAACCAGTATCTGCTGGATAACCAGGCTGAGCCCAAGTCTGCTTTGAAAGTTTGATGCTGGGTTTCATCATGAAAGAGGTGTTTTCATGCCGAGAAGCTGTGTGTTTTGCAGAGTCTACCCGATGGTGGAGTTCTAGTGGGAACAAAGCACCAGTAAATTGCCTTTCACTGTCATTGCCACTGACTTACACACACAACCTGGATTTGATCTTGACCACTTTTATTGATGTAAGAACTAGCAGTGTCTCGTTTTCATGGAGGTTCATTTTACAGTAAGGTATCTGTCTTGACAGAAACAGTACACCTTTTCTGCAGATTAAAATTAATTTAACATTAATAAAATTAAAAAATAATTGAGGGGGTTATTTTGTTGGTTTTGTGTTAGGGTTTTTTTTGTCCCCCCCAAGATGTGTTTCAGTTTTTCTCTTTGTGTTTCCCATTTTGGCTGAAGTGAGCTGATATACTGGGATGTGACATGCAGTGTTGTGTCTGTTCAAAACCATGCTATGTGGAAGCTGTATACTGTACCTGTTTTAAATAAAATAGATACTGGCCACTTATCCATGTGTATGCAGCCCTCATTTCTCCCTCCCTGGGTTCTTTCCTAGGTCCTTGGAGCTAGCTGCTAGAAACAGGCCTGTTTTAAAGCTCTTTGTAATATAGGATCTCACTGAATGAATCTCTGCAGTGGAGTCTGTCCGTCTGTCATGCTCTTCATTGCAGGTTGGTAATGCACCCGATTTGAGTGGTCACTGGGACCAAAAATCCTCCCTTCCTTTGCAGCTGTCATGGACAGGATAGGACTGGACATTTTCTTTTGTTGTCCTCTGCTAAGCACCATGTCATCGCAGTGATACCTGTTACCACTTTGCTCTTCTGACTTCCCATTTTTCCTTCCTGTTATTGCCCCTTACTCAGTGCTGACTTCTTTTTCTCCTTTTCTTCCATTCATTTTCTTCTAAGTGAATTAATTTTGCACTAAAGTGTCACTTCTTATTCAATAGGTAGATATAGTGGTGCAGTAATGGAAATGAGTGACAGCACCTGTATGCAACATGCGAAATCCAAATGTCAGGTTGGCAATGTGGTGAGAGGGCAGGAAGCAAGAGGAGACATGGAGGGTGCAGAAGAGAAAGAGAAGGTATTGAGGCCCAAAGGAGAGCAATTTCTCTTGAAATTCCTTTTGTTGGTGTTGGAGTATGTTTTTTCAGCTATAGTGAAATAAGCGAAAATGGGAATGACTTAATTTTTCCTTTTTGCTCTAGATTCTATACCTAAACACACAGGTGAAACCAGATGAAGTAGAAACGGGGAGGGAGAACTCTGGGGAGGAAGTAAACCTCACATTTGTACAACTTGCTCCATCACATGTCAGCAATGTCAATGTAGTTTATGATTGGGTTAACCAAACTTTAAAAGAAAATTACTTAGTGGATTTCAACTCACATTTTTGCCTGCTAGATGGCATTTTCTTTACAAGTAGATATGCAGTTGCCACATGCAAAATTCACATATATATCTATCATGGTCAGAAATGGCCTTTCCTGCTTTAACACCAAGACAATGCCAGAGCTCTGTGTATGGATTTAAAGCTGTTCAACCCCTCAGGAGAGGCCTCAGAATGGCTTTTGCGGCGTGGACTTGACTAAACAAAGAGGTATTTGCTTTACAAGAGTTCATTTTTCAGTCTTGAACTTCTAGAGTTAACAAAAACCCAAAAAGCTCTTTGTTTCGGGTTGTTCTGCCATTTTGCAGACTGTCGCCCTGTTCCTGGTTAAGAGATCTGTCTCTTCTCAGCACGTCTTTAGTACAAGTTAATGTGTTCGTGTTTTTATGTGGCCTAAGACGTTGAACAGTGGGCACATACTGGTCCCCCTTTTTATGAGTGCAGATCATTCAGACGGTGATTTTTCACTCCGTGGTTGAAAGGACTTGAGATTTTTATGTCCTTGAGAAATTTCAAGTGTATCCAGTCACACTGAGGCACAAGGGCTATTCACATAGAGGTGACAACAACTAGTTTCACACTAAGAACATTCTTTTTCTTCCTTTTTAAAATCTTTGTTTCCTGTCTGCATATTCAAAAACTGGAAAAGCACTTTTTTTTTCATTTTTTTCTGCTTCACTGACAGAGAACAGACCAGGAGAACATAATCTAGAAAGTCTAAGTCTAGTAAAGTAATAAACAATTAAAAAATACTATCCAAGCAGACAATTTACCCAGGTATTTAGTGTCCGGTTTAGCTTTAATTTCTAGGCTTAACTACTGAAAAAAAATGGGCATTTTACTTAGCATTTGTTATGAGAATTATTTTCGGTGAAAATTGCAGGATTGTTTATAACTAAATTGAAGCCATTTAGGAAAGCTCTTGGTGAAGTTTTATTTAGCTCAGATTATATACGTTAGGACAGCTGCATGCATGGATATCACTGAAATAGGGATTAACTTTCAAATACTTGCAGACAATTTTCACTGGATGGATGGGAATAATCACGTCATTACCTGAAGAAAACAGAAATTCGTGTTGAATCATGCTGGAAAGAACTATGTGTTTCAGAATAGGTGAAATCTGGGTCCTTTTTGAAGTTGCTGTGAAGAAAGCAGCTTGTATCATCATTAGTTCTGTGTTTCAAAACCATATGAAATATGAGCTTGTGTTGTACAACAAAGCAATACCCTAAAAACCTAGAAATCAAAATAGAAAGTCCTTTGATAGATGAAAGTAGTCATCTTTTTAACATTTGTTATCTATAATATTGCCTACGGACACTGCACTGCAGCGAAATGAAATATTCAGTGCCATTTTGCCTGTACAAATACCTATCAGCTTCTTCTAAAAAGCAAACAGAAATTCACCTTGTTAACCAGAAGAAGACCACATGGTGCTTCACATGAAAGATTGTCTAATAGCAAATCATGTTTGCTATTTGACCTAATTCATGCTTCCCCCAAGCTGTTAAATTAAAATGCCTTTGCTCTTCTTTGGTGGCAGGGCTCCCTCCCTCTTGGAGTGATGCGTTGGGCAACCCATGGCCAGCATGAGAGCTCAGAGCCAGGATGGTGACTGCTCCACCAGGGCCATCCCAGCTACTTTTTGGCTTGCTCATCAGTTGAAGAGCTGCCTGGGGATGAAGGACAGGCTGTATGTCTAAGCAGCCCCTAGCAGAGCGGGTTTGGGGCTGTGCCCTACCTGCTGGGCTGTGTGTTGCCCTGGGTTAAGGAGCACTTGTTAGGGCAAAGGTGGTGTGGGGCTGGCCGCGGGTGTCAGGCATGCTGGCTTCTGCAGAAGAGGGCTGGGGTGGGTGGGAAAAGCAGGTAGAGGTTTTTCTGCAAAAAAATTGCACCCCTCTTTCCTTTAGGGGCCAAGACCCTCTGATTTTCAACAGAGAGAGTGCTCAGGTAAATTAGATCAGCCTGCTCCTGCCCTTTAGATGCATCATCTTTGGCTGAGCTGTTTGCTATTTCTCCTGTATTAGAGGCCTCTGCTTTGTCATTCAAGAAGTTTTCAGGATATCATGCTACCAATGGAATTTTTTCCCCCATACGCATGGAATAAACCATCCCTGATCTGACTTGTAACAGCTGTCACCTTGCTCTGTAACAGTTAAGGTGAAAATTTTAAAGGGAAAAATACTGCAGGATGACAAAATGCACACAGATAGATATGAGAAACTTTCTGAACTGAGTGTTTGTCTTCTGTATCGTCAACCTCAGTCTTCTGTGAACTGTTAATACTGGAAAATTATAGCTCAGTAAATAAAGGCGGATACTCAGTGGTTTTTATTTCCATACAGACTTTGCTTCTGAGAGTGTTTACTGGTCTGGTTTGAGCCGCCTGTTAAGTGTACGCCTCTTTAAAATACATCTTATCTTAATCATGTGACTATTGTGAACTAACCTTGCATTTTTTCTTTTCTTCGTATAGTTTTTCCTGCACAAAATGGAAAGGTTGCTATAGTGACTGGAGGTGCTAAAGGAATTGGTTACCAAACTGTGAAGCATTTGGCAAGACTTGGCATGCACGTTATAATAGGTAAAGCCATTATTTTCTTAATATATTTTTGTTTCAGAAAGTTTTTTTTTTCTTTTAAGGAGCATTTTCTTTACAACATAAATAAAGATATAGTAAGGGAAGGTAGGAGAGGATTTTGCTAGCATTTAGCACAAATAAAGATTTACGTTTTGATTTGCAAGTATTTAAAGAAAAGTGGATGGGATTTTTTTTCTGCAAAAGTTGGAAGAGTTGGACTGCCTTATATAAGAAGTAAACAATAAGGTCGTAAAACCCGCAAAATATGGGTATTACAAAACTATTTTATTATCTTGTTACTGAGGACAGCCTATGCTTCAATGTTAGGGTGCACATATTCATTAAGAGGAAAATCAATGAAAGCCTTCAGGAATATTCCAGTGTGTAGTGGGGGATGATCTGTGTTACAAGGACAGAGGAAGCCCTTATAACTTCATCCATATAAAAATTGCACTTCTCAGTTTGTCACTGTTTTTTGTCAAAGTTTGTCACTTTGTGGGGAAGGCAAGAAAATAGATACCCTGAGAGGTTCATTCATATCTGCCTGAGATGGCCTGGACAACTCATGTTCTGGAGGTGCCTGTTTCTCTCCATTGATAATAAAGAGTTTATGAGGCGGCTATGTTAGACTGGGACACCTGAAGTTAGGGTAGGTGTATTTCTCTAGGAACTACAAAAATGGCCTGAGTGCACAATTTCTCTGCACTACTACAGACAATATTAGTAAGACTTTTTTCCTATTTTGTAAAGTTTTCTGTACTCTCTCTATATGCACTAATATGTCTACTAAATCTGTATGTAACATCATGAATACTCGTATGTTTAAAATGCTACAATTTTCTCCATCTTTCTTTAACTAGACTTTTACATAAAACACTGTAACTTTTACACCATAAGGTCACTGAAGGTTGGTATTTCATAATACACTAGCAAGCTGGAGATGCCATTTTATTTAGCTTTTATGCACGATGTGCTCTCTCTAAGGTTCTGTATACACATCTTTAAAAAAACCCAACACACCAAGCAATAAACAAGAGCATAGTAGCCATGTGATTTTAGTCTAGTTCGGTCAGTAATACTAATGGAGTTGCCCTGGAATCATACAAGTGTAATGCAGAATACCACTTACTCATACATGTTTTAATAGATGTGTCAAAACCAAGCATCTGCAAAATGCAAGCAGATGCTGCTATATGTAGCTAGATGCTAGATGTAGCTAATGATGTCAGCATTAATATTTCACTGAAGTCACTCTTCATGTTTAAGGTGGACTGCACAAATGTACTCAATGGGAAAACAAAAGGGCCAATTTTCTTCTCTTAGCATAGGGTCTTGGAAGCATAGAACATTACTACTTTTTTTAAGACTTATACCATTTAATGTTTAGGGTATTTTGTGTAACAAAATTCAGTGTGAGATCTTTGGGAAAGGGAAAGTGATATTTAATTACAAAACCTCTAAATAAGCTGATTTTTTTCAACTCACAATCACCCCCTCATAGATCTCATTCACTCACACTCACACTCATACTCTCACAAGCACAAAAATGTGTGTGCTCATGTGGTCTGGTGAGCATCACTTGTGTGCAGCATGGGAAAAGGTACACCAGCTACTGAGTCCTTGTCCTGTCTTTGTGGTTCTTCTTGATCAGAAATGACAGGCTAATTTATGGACAGATCTTTTATATCCTTTAGGAGTCATCAGCTCTTAGCACATTTTTCCTTGTCTGGAGTATATAGGCTATGTCTATATAAAATAGCCTATTTTCTGGGTGGGCTAACAGGAAAAGTAATGGTATGTGTGATATGCTGCAACCTGGATGTTATTCTTCTGGTGGCATAGTGCATGGTCATCTGCTGGCAAGGCCTCTGTGCTTTGGCCTTGACAGAAACAACACAGGAACGGTGTCCTGGAAACATGTCCTTTATTTTCAGTAAGGGTCATTCTTTTAACTCTTTGCTCTGCTCTTTCTTCTGGTGCTTACAGACAACACACACACTTCCATTCACTCTTTAATTGTACCAACCTTAATATTTGTATTACGAATCTCTACAACTGTAAATTAATAAAACTAATTATAGGAAGCATTTGGTGAGTAAGATTTTCAACTGATTCAGTTCTTTCAGGCAAACTCTGACCTAAACACTGAGCCTGGTGAGTCACAGCCATCTTCTTTGCCTGTGAAATTTTTCAGAGCAAAGAAGTCCTGTTGGTAGAATAGACAGTCTCAAGCTTTGCTGCAGCTGCAAGATTAAAACGATCTCAAAAGCACATTAAATGCAATGACCTTCCATCTTTGCTAACTGTTGGCCCCAAGTGTCCAGAGTATGCCTAAAATACCTGCTGGCACATTGGCATGCATTAGCACATTCAGCTTCAGGCCACACAAGGAAAGATTGAAGCCTCAAATAAGACAGCAAGTGTACTCAAGCTTTCTACTCTAGAAATGTTTTCACCCTATGTTTGTATAGGTGTGAACTTCCATGAAAAAACTTTGGGTGTTAAGTGAATTTAGGCTTGCAGGGGACACTCGTGTAGCTCACAGGCAATCTTGCCCATTCGCTGAATGCTTCTTTCCTATTACAGGAACTAAGTAATGGGAATATTTAGCAATAAAGAGTGATATCCCTGCAGTGGGCAAATGAGTGAAACCTGGATGTCTGATGTGAAGATGATTCACCATTTGTGATAGATGTGATTTTGACTCCATTTGACATTTTAGAGGAGTAAATGTTCGAAGTAACTTACTTTTAAATCCAATCTACCAATGGAATCAGGAAAACAATTTAGTAGAAAGCATGTTACCTTGTGGAACGTGAATAGGCACCATATGAGAAGCCAGGGTGCTCACTCAGAGCATTTTCAGCAAGTGGTTGCACAGTGCTTTTACAGCTTCTTCCTTTCCAGTCCCAGCACGGATGCACAAGACTCCTTTCTCCTGCTGATGGTCTCCCTCTGTGGATGCTGCTCACCTTGTCCTCAGCCTCTCGCTGGGAAAAAGGTTGGCATGAATATGGAAATGATGCAAGTCATTTTCTGTGGGTTTGTTTGATAGATGTCATGGAGAATTTTTGCCAGGCTGTGATAGCCTTACTCACAGTCAGCAGGGCTTTTACTTCAGGAAAATTTCATGACAGAGAGCAGACCCCTGGCAGGGAAGGCTACTGCCAGTGGTGAGTCTTCAGAGTCAAGACACACTGCGAGCTCCTGCTCCCTCCTGTGCAATTTACTACTTGATAAATAAGCTTAAAATTTCATTTTCGAGAAAAAAGGTAAATGACACACCAGTTTTGTTGCCTACTGACCAGTCAACACCATACTGAAGATGGCGTTTTGTGTGCACTTATAAGTAAATATGCTCTCAATAATAAGGACATTGAAATCGAGACATCCCGGTCATTTCTATGACCCCCCTGTCATAAAATTCAGTAAATTCAGCTCTGGTTCACAGTGTTGAGAATGGTTTTGTGAGTCTGAATGTAAACTGATTAGAAGCGTAAACTTTTCATATTATTTCCATCCATCATTACTGGGGTTTAATTTTAAGACAATTCTGTGAGTGCATGTTAAAATTGTTGACTTTAAAAAAAAGAGCTTCGGTTTGATTTTTTCCTTTTTCTTCTCTGTACATTAATAAAAGAAGGCTGGAAAAAAAAAAGTGTGATACTATCTAATGTAGAAGCTTTGATAATCCCGTCTGATAATGGTGAATGAAAATAAAAAGATTTCCAGCTTGACAATGTTACATATATTCTGCTTGGTATAAAACACCAGGTTCAGGACAGTGTAACCAATCTTTAGTGTCTAAGTATATCAGTGCCACAATTTTCTAAGGCAGGCTCAATTGCTGAAGGCAACAGTCTCATTATATATATGTATATATTTTCAAGTGACTTATTTGAGCCATCAGTTTTGGCATAAATAAATATACTTCCATCACCAGACTCAGCACTTCTGTGTGATCTCTGTAAGCCCTGCAGGAGGCTAAGCAAGAGATATTTGTGTCATCTCTTTCGCTGACATTGGTTTCCAATTTTCAAGCTAAACTCTGCACTATAAATCAGACAATTCTTATGTTGTATAAGACTACAAAGTGATTTTAGAAATACAATTAAACCCTATCAAGATGGTTCAATTGTTCATTTTCTAAGATGGTTTGATTTAATTTCAATTACTGAAAATTTCTATGGGATACTTTAGTCGTCTTTTCTCACTATACATAGATGTATGAGATGCTTGAGTTATAATTTTCTCTAGAAAAGCATTTATCTTCCTAATTTTATTCACATTTTGTTAGGCCTGAATGAGTTGTAGAGTTAGTCAGGAAGTGATAAAATGTTACCAGCCTTTTAAAAATCAGTGATGGTTTCCTTTTTCTGGTATGAACATTAAGCAAATGCATGCAGATTGCCTTATAATTGTCATTCAGTTCAGTTTTTAACATATCAGTACACTGTAATCAGGGTTATGAAAAACTCTACTTACAGTGCTGTCTGTTATTTATACACTGTACATGTGCACACAGCCACACATAGCTACAAATAGCCTTCCAAATTCATAAGAATTTATTGAACACTTTTGTCCCTAATTTCCGTTTGAAGACTGCCACTGTCCTTGCTTTAAAAAGACTTTTTCCTTTTTAAAACATGTATTTGTTTATGTTTATAATTTTGAAAATTCCACCTGTAAATTGTGTAAGTTTCTTTTATAGTTGGCAGTGATTTAAGACTGCTTATTTATGAACAAACTCATTACAGCATTCCTTGGGACATTTGAAACTATTATTAAAATAGTGACAAATATCTGAAAAGACACTTGGAGCACATGAATTCTCTTTTGGGCAGTAATCTCAAGTAAAAATGTAACTCAATGAACTGTGCAGGTGTATTGCATGGTAAAATACTTTGATTAACTGAGGTCAACCGTCATGTGCATGAGAGAGATTTGTGTTGATATGGTTTGTTTGGATTTCTAGAAATCTTAAAGGAAAATTCTTAAGGCTGTTAAGCACACTACACAGCCCAAAGGACAAGTACAAATCCATTACATTTATACAATAACATGGCATGTTATGACAGAACGCAGACATAAATGTTTATATTCTTAATAGAGAGGGTGTTACCACTGGAGTTTAACAGGGGTATGTGTTAGAACCCATGCTTTCAACATGCAATTTTAGAGGAGGACCTAATAGTGAAGTGACAAGTCTTTTAAATTGTATTAAATTATGCAGGGTAATGAAGACCAGGGATATGTGTGGAGAATTGCAGGAACACCCTAAAAAGTTACATGTTAGAAGACATGTGCAATTCATTTTAGATCAATATGGAGTGATGAACATGTGGAAAATATCTTAACTACAGAAAAAGAAATTATGGGTTTTGTATTGACCACTATCACTTTGAAGGATAAGATACTTATGAATAGTATGGAGATTTGTACAAACTCAGTATAAATACAGTACCACCTATCAGAAAATATATTAAAGCAGTCTAAAACAAGCTACTGTGATTAAAAACAAAATCCCTCAGTAGCATAAAAGTATTTCTGGACTAGCATCTTCTGCATAGGACCTTAAATCATTCCTTGTGGGCAAATATGAGTGTTGGGCAGTTTTAGGAAGGACATTGTGCATAGTCCAGTGAGTGTGATTTTTATATTGAAAAATGTGTCAGGCATTATAAAAAATACAGAGTTAAATATGTAATGATAAATTTTGGAAGAGTTTTCCAAAATTTTCGGAAAGTTTTTCTAGACTTTTATTAATTTATTCATTAACCATTTATTAAATGCTTTGAAGAATTCAACAACTATGTGAATTAATTTAATCCTGCTTTTCAAAAGCTTTCAGCAAGTTTCATGCAAAAAGCTTTTAAAGTGGCTAGCTTGTCTTGAGATAAGAGAAATATCTCTTCTAGAGTAGTAACTGATTAGGAAACAGAAAACAATGTATAGTAATTATTTGTCAGCTTTGGAATGGAGCAAAGAGACTCTGTATCCCCTAGGCATATGTTCAGTACATTTATAAAAGATAGATAGATAGATAGATAGATAGATAGATAGATAGATAGATAAAAAAGCATGAACAGTGAGATGATGCATTTTGCACAAATGTGTTTAGGATAGTAAAATTAATTTGACTATTGATAATTAAGGGATTTGAGCTTCTGACACGCAAGGAGAGGCTGACTGTTCAGCCTGGAGAGGAGAAGGCTCAGGGAGACCTTTTCCATGTGTATAACCTGATGGGGACACTAAAGAAGATGGAGCCAGGGTCTGCTCAGTGTCGCTCTTTACTGGGCGAGAGGCAATGGGCACAAACCAAAACACAGGAAATTTCATTTAAGCATAAGAAAACACTTTTTTACATTCAGGGTGGGCAAACATTGTCACAGGCTGCCCATAGAAGCTGTGGAGTCTCCATCCTTGGAGACACTCAGAACGTGACTGGACTGGGACCTGGGCAACTGGCTGTAGCAGGGGGTAGGACTGGATGTGCTGCAGAGGTACCTCATGAAATCCTAACTACTGTGAAGAATGGGTAATGATCTCACAATATTGAACGACTGGGTTGTGAAGGGATGGATAAATACAGAGTGTCAGTAAATGCAAATATTGCATGTGAGGAAAAAACAGCCACACCTATATATTTAAAAGAACAGGATCTAAATTAACTACTACCACTCAAAAAATAAACAAATTGTGATTTACTGTTGAAAGCTCTCTGTACAACATCTTCGATATTTAATGCCAGTCATAAAGGCAAATATAACCTTACTACTTAGCAGGAAAGAAGATGAAAGTAGGACAGGAAGCTTCCCTCTTTCTTTGTAGAAATCATTGGCTCATCCTGTTGTGAATACTCAGGAGTCTGGTAGAACTGGAAAAAATGAGAGGGATGGTGAGGAGGATGGGATGGCTTTGTGAAAGGTGGGGCCAATAAACAAAGGTTCTTCCGCTTGCAAACAGATGACTGAGGTGTGATATCATACAGTTATGAATGGTATAGAGAAAGTGAATGAGAACTGGTTATTTTCTGGTTTATTGTACACAAAGTAGAGAACATCCAACAAAATAATTAAAAAAAAAGCAAACCACTGAAGTACAACCTTTTAAATATAATTGTGTCTCATTAAATCACAGAAAGTGTTGTCCCGGAACCCTTTGGCAGCCAAGCACTTGAATGAATTGAAAGTGCAATTAGATGAAGGAGTACAGGATGGGTTCATTGAGAGGCTAGGCGTGACCTTTGACCCAGGAATTCTCTGAAACTTCTTGCTACTGGGAGGGTGTACGGAAAATACCACTCCTAGACTTAAAGCTGTCACTTACAGATTTTCCTTAAGCACCTACTACAGGTTATTGTTGGAAACAGGGTACTTGTCTAGATGTGTCTTCGGTTTGATAAACAGGGTCATTCTTAACTTCACGGTGGAACAGCTGGGTTGCTGAAACCTGGGGCAAGAACAATTTTTTTTCTCTTTGCAAACCGACATCCTCCTTACACAGTTTTTTTCTTGAAGGAACGCTTGCAACAATATTTTTGCCTTTCATGTCAAGAAGGCATGTATTTAATTTTGACAGCTGTATGATAGACTAGATGATGAAATATGTGTGGTATCTCTAGACATAAAGAAAATTTGTAGCACTTTCTCAGTGGTTTTTTTTGTTTTTTTTTTTTTTATAACAGGTCATATCCTTATATCTAGCTTTATTGAATAACAAATTCATGACGTGAAAGTTTTATTGATGAGAACCGAGATCTATATTTCTTTTCCTAAACAATATTTTAATTTTTTTTATTGAAGAGATTATAGATTCCTTTAAAAAGCGCTCATATTGTACAGAGTTCAAATGTCTAATCCTCAGAGCTTTTTGAGGGCAGTCATTC